>NC_139142.1:129569577-130169577 GCF_964270905.1 Leucopleurus acutus | reverse complement strand
TCTTAATGTTAAAAAACATACTTTATTTGAGAAGGAAACTTTCTCAGGGAAAAAATATTTTTCTGAAGATATTTTAAAACACTAAATATTACTTTGTAGAAAGTTGATTATAGATATAAATAACATATTTGTTTAAAAATATTAGTAGAGGGCTTCCCTGGTGGCGCAGTGGTTGAGAGTCCGCCTGCCGATGCAGGGGACGCAGGTTCGTGCCCCGGTCCGGGAAGATAACACATGCCGCGGAGCCTGCACGTCCTGAGCCTGTGCTCCGCAACGGGAGAGGCCACAACAGTGAGAGGCCCGCGTACCGCAAAAAAAAAAAAAAAAAAAATATATATATATATATATATATATTAGTAGAGGACAGCATTTAAAACACGAATAATGAAAAACTGAAAGGAGAAACAGACTTGAGAGCCAGATGATCCATGTTTGGCAGAAGTGGCTACGTATTCTTTGGAAAATTGCTTTCCTTCTCTGAGCTTCAATTTTTTTTTTTACACATCTTTATTGGAGTATCATTGCTTTACAGTGGTGTGTTAGTTTCTGCTTTATAACAAAGTGAATCAGTTCTGCATATACATATATCCCCATATCTCCTCCCTCTTGCGTCTCCCTCCCACCCTCCCTATCCCACCCCTCTAGGTGGTCACAAAGCACTGAGCTGATCTCCCTGTGCTATGTGGCTGCTTCCTACTAGCTAGCTATTTTACATTTGGTAGTATATATTAGTCCATGCCACTGTGTCGTCCCAGCTTACTCTTCACCCTCCCCGTGTCCTCAAGTCCATTCTCTACATCTTGAGCCTCAATTTTTATGTTGATTTAATAAGGGAATTAGACCAGATAATCCAATGCCTTTTTACCTCTTAACTTCGTTCATTCTCTTCCTGAATTGAGCAAGTGTTCTTATTCCATCTGCAAATCAGTAACAGTTCAAACAAACCAGCCACACTACCAGCCAGTACTCCCCACATCAAGGCTTTTGAGACTAAGTCAAGCACCTAATATACTTTACTTTCAGATTATAAGAATAGTAGTAACTGGTCAGCTCATGCGTGACATACAACATTATTATCTCTCCCTCCAAAAAAAAAAAAATCTTTCTGAGCTACTCTGGATTATTACAAGCTCCTAAAATGTATCTGAGGATCATATAGGAAATATTTTCAGTTCTTTTGAAAGTATTCCATTATGTAAAGGATAACTGATGAAGTGATGTAATGTATGTTTTTTCTGTGCATTTTTACAGCGGCAGCCGCTTCAGTAGGCTGGTATATATGTAGACACAGTACTGGAATGTGAGCCCTTACATTGTAAATTTTTATGCAGATATAATTAAAACAAAATGCACAGATCTTATGATTCAGTTCAGTGAGTTTTGACAGTTGTATATGCTCATGTAATCACCACTCAAAATAAGATCTAGAACATTTCCATCCCTATAGAAACTTCCCTTATGTGAGCACTTGTTTTAGTATCTTAGTTCCTAATTTTTGTCCTTTTTATTCAGTTATCAAATAATCCATGAACAAGAATCACAGAAAAAGTGGACAGTTAGACAAAAGTGGACAGTTAAAGTGGACAGTTAAGAAACTTGGATTGCTCCTTACAGGAACACTCTCTTTGCTTTGAGCTTGATTCAAAGTATTAATTGCTTTCCTTGAACTGAATGTCCAGTTGCACGCTCCTTTTGTCATGTTCGTATTCTGTGTGCGGACAGAATGTGTAAATAAATATGTGTGGCATACTGTTTTGTCTTAGGGACCATTCACAGAGCAGCCTTCACTGTCTTGTGGGGAAACATCAGGGTATTCTGCCAGGGTGTCCACAGACTCCAGTTTGATGCGGTGATCTGAAAAGGACTATGCAACAGGCATTCTCTGGTGGCCTTGAGTTGGGCCATTACATGTGCACTCAGATACTTGGGGACAAGAGTCCTTGTGTTGCGGGCTTTTCACTGAGTGAGCTAGATGAAACCCCACCAGGCTGAAAGAAGAGCTTGTCAATTAGGGGAGGATGTTGGGGAGTGGGGGATAGAGGAAGATTCTTCTCCCAATGTCACCTTTATCAGAACCTGGAGCCCAGAGGTGGAGGGGAGTGCTGGTGAGTTCCTGAAGGCCTGGAGGCCACACACTGGCCAAGAATCTCTCAGCAACAGCTCCGGAAGATCTGCCACACCTGAGGCAGCCCCTCATTTATCTGAGCCTCTGTGCCCGGACTGCTAACAACCAGCTCAAATTGGCTGATTTTTCCACATTTGTCAGGGAGCCAGCTGCACTGGTTCAGCTGAGCATCTGCAGAAAGGGAAGCAGAGAACTAGGAGGAAAAAAAAAAAAAAAAGCTTTTAAGTCATTATTCTTATTCATTTCCCTATTCTCTGCCCCACCCCCTTGCAGTCTCCACTGCCATGCCTCCTCTTCTTCTTCTTTTTTTAAAAATCGCTTTATAACAATCTTTTCCTTTATGTGGTGAGAGCCCTTGGCATCCTTCCAGTGACCTGTCTGTAGAGAGATACTC
Source organism: Leucopleurus acutus (assembly GCF_964270905.1). Lineage (NCBI taxonomy): Eukaryota > Metazoa > Chordata > Mammalia > Artiodactyla > Delphinidae > Leucopleurus > Leucopleurus acutus. The sequence continues at coordinate 130,167,058 of NC_139142.1, read as the reverse complement.
CTCCCTTATAATTAGGCCTTTGTTACACCACTCCCTGATTTTCTTCTCTTTCTGTCCTTTTTAAAGCTTCTGGCCCTTGACACCCCAATGCCCCAGTGGAATAACCACACTTGTTAAAACGAAGGGTCTTCAAAAGGGTGATAAAGTTGGCTTCCTCAAGGAGGCCTGTGGGTTCATTCAGGCCTGTGGTTACAATGGACGAGGGCATGGAAGGACCCAAAGTAAGACGTATTGAGATGTCTTCATTCTTGTCGCCACCTCACCTACAGAGCTCGCCTAGCATCCCAGTCCCTATTCTTGGGCCTATTCATTTCTGGATCACAATTTCTATGTTTCATCATTCCTGGGTTATAATCATACAGGTTTCTGGTCAGGAGGATGGGATTTCTTGTTGTCAAATACTTCTGAAAAGACAGAAGGAGCTAAATCCCAAAGAGGCAGGGGGAGCCAGGGATGGAGGTGAATGCAGCTAGACCCCATTCTCCTGGGGCTCATACAGTGATGGTCAGAGGAGGAGGGACACACTTTGATTAAGCTCAAGAAGGGAGATACAGATCGGATTATTTACCCAGATACTTGGTTGCATTCTATTCAATCCTCTTAAAGAAAATTGGTACCAGGGTATATGTAGTAACAGCTACTACATTGGAGGGGACTTAGAGTGAAAGCCTGGAAATCTCACAGTCTCTGAAGTCTTCAGAATATAAAGAAGGAAGTTATGAGAGGTTTTAGTTTTTCTGCATCAGGATTGGTGATGTCCCATTCTGCTCCCTTTGTTTTGAAATCTGTGGTTCAAAAACAAATAAATGCCAGACAGGCTAGATAGCCGCTCTTGGTGATCTCTCTTACTTGAAGGTGGCTTTTAGAAACGAAAAGCTTGCCCAGTCCAAACTTGGACATGATATCGGATTTTTGTTTGTCCTCAGATTGATTTCCTTATTAACCCAAAGTGTTACCAAGTAACACTTAGTGGGCTTAAATCAGATGAGAGATAAAACTAAGGTTTTGGGCTTCCCTGGTGGCGCAGTGGTTGAGACTCCGCCTGCCGATGCGGGGGACACGGGTTCGTGCCCCGGTCCGGGAAGATCCCACATGCCGCGGAGCGGCTGGGCCCGTGAGCCATGGCCGCTGGGCCTGCGCGTCCGCAGCCCGTGCTCTGCAACGGGAGAGGCCACAACAGTGAGAGGCCCGCGTACCGCATAAAACAAAAAACAAAAAACAAAAAAAATAACCTCAGGTTTTGTTCCCACTTTTATGGATTTTAGGGGTTTGGGGTATAGATTGTATTTCATTCCCCTTTGAACATTATGTGTCTGTGGAGTATTATAAGGAAAAAGTGGGGGGGGGGGTTGGTGGGGCGGGGGTAAACAGATCCACCCCCAAGTTGTCTTTATAACCAGCCTCCTAGTAGAACCATTTATAGGTGTGTAGTTAAAGAATACCAAATGCTCTTCCTCATGGTTTAAGAGATTGAAGTTAGGTCCCTTGGGACAAGTTTGGATTGGGTGAATGAAAATTAAATGGGGTATTGATTGTAAAGGCATGTCTAAAGCATTGAAGCTAGATCCCAGGTTTGTAACTTGCTTTGTAAGTTACTTAGCCAGTCTTTGAAAGAGGATCGTTAATACCTTCGTCACAATAATTTGGTGAAGATTAATGAGATCTTGTGTATGAAGTGCCTGGTAGGATGCTAGAATAATGCACAGACTAGCCATTTTTCAAAGACCTGCAGTGTGCTTTTTCAACTTAGAAAAGTTACCCCTATCCAAGTAAGAGCTGAGTTTAACAGTGAGAAACTGTAGGTAACCAACTGCTATCTATGTTGTTAGATATCCCATGCCAAGGACAGGTAAGTGTAGAAGAGTGTGACCATGCCTTCCATTTCAAAATAGTCTGGTGACTAGAGGGGAGGGTGTAGGTGGGTGAGAGACCTCCAGTCTATGGATCACTTGTTTTCTGCTGAAGCACTTGGAGCTTTTGAATCCAAGAAAGCCTTTTCCTATAAGCACAGTGAAACAGTGTTTAAAGTATCAGCTAGGTACCCAAAGTAAACTGTTTTTTTAAAGCACAGACTGACTTGCTTAGCATCTATAGTTTTTTTTTCTGTGAAACAGTACGTTCTGATGTCTAGGTAGAAATCACGCACCTACATCTCCACAACTTATATGAGTGGCTCTCTGACAAGTTCTGTGGTGTCACAGGCTCTGACTGTGGGATAAGGGCTGCCAACAGATGGGTAGATGCTCATGGAGATAAACTTGAACCTTCGCAACAATTGAGGCTGCCGGAGAGGGAAGCCGTCCCACTGTAGTTCCTCAGTTAGATTTAGACCGGATCCTCAACTCTAACTGGGGGACAAAGGGTTCCTGACTATCTTTGTTCCTATTCTTATATATGAGTTATCTATAAATTGAAAGTATGTTGTGTCAGGTAGGACCTACCTTCTGTGAGTTGTAATGACAGATTTGTAATGCACAGGTTATGTAGGTCTGTAATCCTCCGGAAAATGTAGGAAATACAAATACCAAGATTCCCCCTCCGTGAATGCCAATGCTTCTTAAAATATGATCCCTGGAACATCAGCATCTCCTGGGAACTTGTTAGAAATGCAAATTCTAGAGCTTCACCCCAGACCCCCTAAATCAGAAACTGGTGATAGGACCCAGACTGCTAAGGGTGTCTAGTGGACACTAGAGTTTGAGGGTTACTGGTGTCTAAGTATAGGATTCTTGTCTATACTGCAGTCTTTGGGGCAAAGGATGCCTGTGGAAAGTGGGCTGAAGAGAGTTCTGTGGACAAGATGAGGGGCTTAGTAAACTTTTATGGCTTTTATTGGGAATTTATTTCTGAATGTGGGGATGCCAGATAAAATCCAGGAAGCCCAGTTAAATTTGAATTTTAAATAAAAAAGTAATTTTTTAGTGTAAGTGTGTCCCATTTGATGTCCTGTGTTTTTATTTGCTAAATCTGGTAACTCTGTCTGGAAGTAAAGTTGGGTTGTGTAGAAACTTGGCAAACGCCATCTTAAACAAGAGATCAAGGTTAACATCACCAGTGATAAAGCATGTTAATATTATGTGTTCCCTGATAAAACATGATCAGAAAGGCACTTCACCTCTTGAGCTGTTTTTCTTCAAAGTCCATAACCTTAATTTAATCATTAGAAAACATCAGGCAAACCCCAACTGAGAGACTCTTCAAAAGTGTCAAGGTCATGAAAAACAAAGATTGAGAAGCTGTCAGTGATTGAAGGAAAAAAAGCAGACATGGATGACTAAATGTAATGTGGGATTCTGGACTGGATCCTGGAAAGAAAAAAAGACGTTAATGGGAAAACTGGCAAAAGTTGATTGAAGCCTAAGGTTCAGTTACTAGTAATGTACTAATGTTAATTTCTTTCTTTTAAGAAATGTACTGTGGTTATATGTGACGTTAACGTTAGGGCAAGCTGGGTAAAGCCTATATGGAAACTCTCTGTACCGTGGGTCCTCCTTATCCAAGGGTTCGGAATCCACGGATTCATCTCCATATCTGTGGATGTGGAACCCGTGGATACAGAGGACCACCTGTACTACACCATTTTATATAAGGGACTTGAGTAGTCGGGAATTTTGATATCTGCAAGGTGTTCTGGAACAAATCCCCCATGGATACCAAGGGACAACTATGCTATTTTTGCAGTTCTTCCGTAGATCTAAAATTATTTCAAACTGAAAAAAATTTTTTAAGTTGGATTGGGTACACATTAAGAGCTTTGTGAGTACCACCTTCCTTTGTTTTCTTATGGAAACAAATATTTTACTTAAATGCTGAACTGTGTGAGAACATTTAGATGAATTACAAACACATGGGACACAGATCATCCAACGCTATAGGGCCAGAAATGCTGCAGTCGTTTTAAATCTGCCGGAGCAAATGTAATCTTCTCCATGAGGGTATAATGTGTTTTGCCTGGACACTCATGGGAATCCGTATTTACTGTTATGGCTTATTCACCCCGAGTTGACTGAGGTGGATGGCTGGGAAGGAGGAGAGTAGAGCAGTGGGATGGCTGTGTAAGAGGACATTGCAAAAGGATGGCTACTCAGGTATCTTGGTTGTTCTGGAAAATTCTGTTAAATTGCCCCAGTTTAGAGTTTTATCTGCGAAGTTTGGTCTGTATAAGCCCATGAGGCTGTGGATGAGACAGTGGATTTTTCAGCCAAGGAAATTTTCACAGCGCCAGCTTGCAAACGGTTGACCAATTTTTTCTGGACTTCATGGTTTCAGATAAAAACCTTCTGGTAGTGCCTCTGCTTGTAGGCATTTGGATCAGGCTGTGAGTTTAGTTTATTCCCCATCCCCTCCCACCCCACCCCCTTCAGTCGTTCCTGTATTTCCTTGCATGGGGATGTGTATGAAATGATAAGTCCCCAGACCACAAGGACTGTGGTGTCGTCTTCCTAGAAACTGAGATGGTCAGCGCCCTCCCCACAACAGAAGGCCTAATGATTGCAGTTAGCACCTCTGTGGAGGTTTAGGTTAACTTCATCCCTAGCTCAGTTCTTAAAAATGAGTGTGGCCTAACTCCTACCATTACTTGGAACTCTGTGTCTCAGACAAGTCTCATTTTCAAACTGTCCTCACCATCATTCCAAACCCATGGGCCTTTTCCTCCAGCAGGGATCCATTTTTCTTCCCTGTTTGAAACTCTTGTGCTTATTAATAAAATATTTAAAAGCGTATATTATAGTACTTAGAATTTTTTATACTGATTTTTTTCACTTAACACTGGTTCGTATCTGCTTCTCCAAAGACTTGATTTTATTTATTCACTTATCATAATTCTCTTATTTCATATTGTTAGATAATAATTTGTTACTATTTATTAATATTAAATGTTTAAGATTTATCAGTAATTTATGTTGATATTTCTTATTGTTTGGTTGTTTCTAACTTTTTACCATTTTAAATAACAGTGGTATTTATATTTTTAAAACATGACTACTTTTAACTTCTTTTTCATCTTTTGAACCATTTTTATTAGGAAAAACTCTTAGGTATAGTATTATTGGACACAGAAACTCTTAAAATTTTTAGGACTTTTGATATATATTGCCTGTCAATTTAATTCTTGCATGTCTAAAATGACCCAAAATGTCCTCTGTTATCCTCACTAATCCACGCCTATCGCCTCTGTGACCACCCACAATGAGACTCCCTTCACCCAGTGTGTAGTTTCCAAATAAGTTCTACCTACTTCTTGATTTCGTCTCTAGTGTTTCTTTCTTTCTTTCATTTATTTATTCATTCAACAAGCAGTCCCACTTGCTTTAATGGTATTATAGTTTTGCTCTTTGGTTTTTGGCTAGAAGTCAACTTGATACTGGAGGTTCTGCTCTCTTCCCACTTGCTTCTGGAAAGAAGAATGAGATGGTTATTTTCTCCTAGGTATAATCGATGTCTTCTCGACAGGGTTTCCGTTTGTTTTTAAAATTTTTATATTTGCAGTACGCATCCCATAGTTATTGAATAAGACTCATTCTCGCTAATTTGAAAAACAGTTATAAATATACAGATAAGGATGACCTGGGATTTGGTGACACAGCACTTTTACTTAGTAACCCACTTTAGCTAAGTAGATCTAAGGTTTATAATTTGACTTCTACTTGCGTGGTATTTTGAGATTCCATTTATTTTAACTCCTTTGTAACATCTAGTGCTTGGTACCGTCAGGTGTTGAATTGGTGGTGCGTGTTAAAATAATGGTGCAAGTATTTTTGCTTTGTTGGAAGCCTGGGAAACTTGCTCGTGCAGTTGGTGGATGTTCAGGTGTAGGTGGCTCTATGTTCCCACACTGGAGGTTATAACTTTGTAATTGCATACATATATATTACCATATTTTAAACTGTTTGTTACCTCATTCAGAGAACCCCAAACCTTCCAGAGCTCACTGTCTCACAAGTTAACTTTTCTCATGAATGGTCAGGATAAATGTGTTTACTGTTTGATCAGCCATTTCTTATCCAGGAATAATAGGCTTTGAAGGAATTACACCATTTCTTAACAGTGTATAGGACTCGCCGTTATATTTTACTTTTTATTGTTTCCACAATTTACTTCAAACAACACAGGAGTGGAAATTTACTGATTTTCTACCTCTTAATGACTGAGTTACTGCCCAGTCATAATGTGAGACAAGTATAATTACACCTTAAAACAATGGCTAATAAAAAAAAAAAAAAAATCACATGGAAGCCTTCCTAATTCCAAGCTATCCTAACACTTTTATAGTATTAATTGTCAAATTAAAATTTCATTTATTATCTCATTAAGCCCTCTGAGTACATAAAGTCTGCATTAGGGTGTAATTGGAGCTTTTAAAAATAAAAGTTATATTTGATCTAACAGGATAAAGTCTGTTGCTACTGATTTGCCTGGGAAACAGAAAGCTCAGATCTCAGCAGGAGCCAAATGAAACTACTGGTTCCACAAGTTCAAATTAGTGTTATTAATCATATGACCTCAGGGTGTTTGAGTTGAGGTTAAAAGTTAGCAATATTCTACAAAATAATTATTCAGTGAATTTTTAGCCCAAGAAGCCCTAGGTTTAGTGGACGGACTATAGAGTTGGCAACCAGGTAGACCTGGGTCCCAATCCTAGGTCCACCAATAAAAAGCTGAATGACCCTGGGCAGGGTACCTACTTTCTCTCAGCCTCAGTTTCTCCATCTTATAGCAGTTTACAGCAGCAGTTCTACTGCTAGGTCTATGCCCAAGAGAAACAAAAACAAATGTCCTCCAGGAAGTTTGTATGTGAATGTTTATGACAGCATCATTCATAATAGCCAAAAAATAGAAACAATCTAAGTGTCAATCTATTATCTGGTGAATGTATAACACATGTGTATATGCATGTAATATTATTCACATAAAAGAATGAAGTACTCATACCTGCTACAACTTGGATGAACCTCAAAAACACTCTGCTAAATGAAAGAAGAAGCCGTACACATAAGTTCACGTTTGATATGATTTCTTTTATATGAATTTCCAGGATAGGCCAATCCATAGAGATTCTATCTAAGCAGATTAGTGATGAGAGAGAAGAATGGCAATGATTACCTAAGAGGTTTGGGGTATTTTTCAGGGGTGGTAAAAATGTTTTGAAACTAGAGGGAGGGATGGTTGCTCAACATTGTGAATGTACTAAATGCCACTGAATTGTACACTGTAAAATGTTTAATTGTATGTCATGTGGATTGCACCTCAATGAAAATAATGCAATATGGATACCTCTCACTCTGAAGTTTATTAGGATTTAATTAAGGTGACATGCACACAGTAAGCACTCCAAAAAAATACCCTTTTCTTTATTCTGCCTTTATCACTGCCCATCCCTCTGCGCTTTCTGGATGATTCCTTCTTGGGTGGAAAAGAAAAGAGTGAGATAATAGTATTTTCAACTGAAAGTGAGTAGAAATGAAGAGGGAAGGGTGCAAATACCAATGTCTGTGCACCTGGAGTAGATCAGTCGAGGTCAGCCCTTTAAGATGTTTTGTCTGTTAAAGCACATTGTATACCTCGTCTAGAGTGTTTCAGGTGGCCTTTCAACCCCACACCGTAGAGGGATGGGAAAGGATGCAGACAGCTACAGCGTCGAGCACTTCATCGAGAGCAGGCATTTGCCAAAGAAGCAGTGAGTCATAGTTCTAATAGTTTAGCAACAGGATTTGCCATGGTTGATAGGCTGTTTGTCAGCGAGGCGAGTGTTCTGCCCTTGGCTATGACTTTTATATATTCTTTTCAACAGCGGCAGAACAGCAGAACAACAAAAATCCCCAAACAATGCACTCACTTGTCGAAAAATAGGCATTTCCTGAGCCGAATGAAGGTAATTGCCTTTTGACCCAGGAGGTTATCGGTTCATTTTCAGAAGCATCAAATGTGACTCCCCTGCCATTAGTATACTGTGACTGATCATGGGGATGTTTGCTCCTGGTTTTTCCGCCTCAAGGGGAATTAATATTTCTACCTGATTCTAGAAATAGGTTAAGCTATCACTTAACTACCAGTATCTGCTCTCTCCGAACCGCCCTTTCGACCCTATCAGACCTGCTGGGGGGTTCTGCCTGCACCCTTGATCTTATTCTTCCCACTTAGTTGCCCCGTGAAATGTGGTTTGCTAACTGCCTGGGGTCCTTGGAATTGTACAGAATTGTGCCGATGCTCCATACAGTGGCAGGCGTGGAAACAGAGCTGGAGTGGGTAAGCACTTCTCAACAGCAAGGAGGACAGCAGGTAAAGATGCCGTGAAGAGAAGGATGCAATTGGACTAAGGGTGTGAGTGCAGTACAGCTAATCAATCAGTCAGTATTTGCACTTGAGCATCTTCTGTATGGAGAACGCTTGCTATGATTAAAGACGACTTGAGTTCAAGGCCAGACAGGCTCGTTACTAGCTGTGTGGCCTCCAAGAGGTATCAGTGACTCTGGGCCTCAGTTTCCTAATCTGTAAACAGGGAGTAAAAAATCTCTCCTTTTCAAGGCTATTTTGAGAATTAAATGAAAGCAGCCCAGTACCATCACAAAGCAAGCATTCCCTAAGTGAACACTCAGCAAAATAGAGTCTCTGCTTCAGAGATATGGGATGCCCTCACAGCCCTTAAGAATTTGGGGGGAGCTAAGGCCAAAACTCCTGAACTATTGCACGATCGTACAAGTGCTAAAGGATGTGTTTCTGGTATTAATGAGAAAAGAGCATTAGCCAAATAGATGATTGGAATAATAAAAGTTATAATACCCACCATATCTTGCACCTCTAATCCTCACAATGATCCAGAATTTTATAGTGATGAATCTATCTCAGATTAAATAATTTGTCCCCTTCGGGTCTGGCCAACCTCAAAGACCATGGTTTTCTTGCCACCCAGTAGTGTTTTGGAAAGAAGCCTTTGTAGAAGAGGTAGAGTATGAGTTGAACCTGGAAGAATGAACAGAATTGGATAGACCTTGAGTGTATCTTAGGTAACCATGTTGGGAAAGACCATCCTCAGGAAAAGAGGAACACCTGGGACAAAGGCCTGGAGAGGAGAATGACATCACCCAACAATAAAGACACAATCCTTGTGGAGTGGGAGGAAAGAATGAGACCTCACAACCCCAAGTCTTCAGTCTTAAAATCTGTTCTGAGCATTAATTTCCCCAGCTGACCACAGCATGTGGCCAGCATCATCCTTTCCGTTTTATGTGATTATAGTCTTTCCATAGAGAGCCTAGTTTAGCCTCCACTAAAGGAACATTTGGCATTTCTGAAGATCAGAAGTAGTCTAATCCAAAGTGCTTCAATCACCCAGTCTGAGGATTGTGCTAAATGAAAGTCTCAATGACTTTAGGTACTTCTATGTCCCCCTAAACTGAGACAGAGGCGATATTTCAGGAAAGGCTGGTAATTGGTGTGGCCCTATGTAACCCTTCTGGCTCAACCAGACCCCTGTGCAACCAACTTGGAAAAAGTTGTCCTGCATTTAGAGACAAATATACATCAATAACAACTGCAGCGTGTGATGTGATTTATGATCTAAGCACTTTTAGTGCCTTTCGAAGACGCAAGGTTTGTGTCTTGCTGGGCAAAGTGAGCTGGAACAGAGGCCTTCACCCTGCCTCTAAGAGCCTTGTATTGCTACCTGGTGAGCCCATGTCTGAAGTTCCAATGGCCAGTGACAATTGCCAGCTTCTTGTCCAGCCAGACTTCTTCTCTGCCCTGACTTGCTGTGATCACCCAGGACTTTGGCTAGTTGATGAGGCGGCCTCAAATTGTTCAGGAATGTGAAAAGCAAGAACCTAGAGACTGATGGTTTGCAATGTCTAATTCTAGGAAGAGAAAACCACACAAGTCAGTGTCATGGGTTAGAAATTAGGGGATCTCGGGCTTCCCTGGTGGCGCAGTGGTTGAGAGTTTGCCTGCCGATGCAGGGGACACGGGTTCGTGCCCCGGTCCGGGAAGATCCCACATGCCACGGAGCGGCTGGGCCCATGAGCCATGGTCGCTGAGCCTGCGCATCCGGAACCTGTGCTCTGCAACGGGAGAGGCCACAACAGTGAGAGGCCCAAGTACCGCAAAAAAAAAAAAGAAAGAAAGAAAGAAAGAAACTAGGGGATCTCATTGCCTTTACTCCCAATCCAGGGTCCTGTGTCCTTGTTCTACCTACCCATGTCTTACACAAGGCCCCCTGGGAAGTCTTAGTTTCTCATGACTGGAACTCTTCATCTCTAAGTTTAAGTGACTTGATTTGGTTTAGCCGTGGTGCTCTCCAGTTCCCACAGGCTTCAAACGCTATAGAGGTTTTAATTTAAAGCTTTATGTAAATTCTTGATTTTGAAGAACTCCTTGATTTAATGTATCGGACTGAACTCCTTGCCTAGCTTCAGCACAAGTTTAATTTTTCATACATGAGCCCAAACATTGTCTTCACCCATTTCCAAATAGAAGTATGGCTTTTGAAAATAGAGGTACTGAAGTTTAATAAGGGTTTAGTTTTTCTTAATTTGATCAAATATTCTGATTACTTTCAGTGCCAAACATTTTAATTTAGTTTTTCTTTCTCTTAGGCAGGAGCAAGCTCTTCTATTTAACTTTGAAATGAGAAGACATTTAATTTATGTTTTCTCCTTCACTCAAAGAGTCTACCAGTCACACTATTTAAATTCTAAATCCCTTCTTTAAGGAACTTCAAAGCCAAGGAGGAAATGAAAAGATTTTAATCCACTTCGTGATCTTACCCCTCATAATGGAAAGGGTGCCTATATTCAGATAAGAGGGATGCAAAACCTTAGAAGAATTTACAATGCCTTTTGTTTCCCAATTTTAGGCAACTCAATCCTAGGATTTTCTCCCATTCTTCACCTATAATTTGTTACAATTTAAAGTGCCTCTTGTTCCATAAACCCTGCTCAAACCACTGTAGTCTATAGTGATCACTCTGTTCCTCCAAATTCAAATAGTAAATGTTGCCCAAACCTTTCATTTCCCAAACCAAGTAGTACAGATTGTCTAAACTAGCATTTCTCAAACTTTCTGTAGTGAAGGACTTGTTTCTCCCTTCCTCTAATTTATTGCAGACAAATAATTTTGTTTAAAAAGAAACCCCCCCCCAAAAAAAACCCAATAAAAATGAATTACCAGAAAAATGAAATAAGAAAAGAAACATGTAAAATACAAGCCTAGATTTTTATTACTAAATTCCATAGTCAACACTTTTCATTTTGGAAGAGATATACCACAATCTCAAAGTGTTGTAAGTTTCTAAACACTACTCTCAATTTATGTATTTATCTTGTCTCAAACTGGTAACAACAAGCTTATAGATCAGTTCTGAACCATGAACTGTGCTTTGAGTAAGTAGCACTGGTTATTACATGCAGTGCCTCATTATTTTTGCATGTGTTACCTTCTATGTTATGTAAATTACTTGTGGACAGACGTTACACAGTACATATTTCTGTATCCACGTCCCCCTACTCTTTCTAGTAAGATAGTAAATCTTAGTAAATAGATAATTGTTATTAGTAATTATAATAATAGTAAGTAAGATAGTAAATCTAGTAAATAGATAATCTAGTAAATAGATAATTGTAGTATCTAGTATCTAGTAAATTGTAGTATCTAGTATCTGTAAATCTAGTAAATAGAAAATCTAGTAAATAGATAATTGTTATTAGTAATTATAATAATGATGATGGTGATGATAACGCTAACTCTTAAAAATAATTAAAATAATTAACACTATCAGTAATATCATTGAATTGCTATTATTATCATTCCTTGTTCTTTTTAAAAACAAATATTTTTAAAACTCGCTGTTTTCAACCTCTCTTTTTTAATATTATACTCCAGATATTCAATTGTTTAAACCTAGATTTTAGGGAAAGTATAATGTTTTAAAAATCTAAAGTAATATAACCATCTTGTTAATTATTATTACTCAATCAGAATGCTGTATATTCTTTAAAAGTAGATCAGGAAATAATTGCATGTGAGAAACTCCATATGTGAGCGTGTTTTCCACATCTTGGTTCTTGTACTGCTAACATATGCTCAAAAAGTTTTTATTGTTATCCTCAGTGTGTTTAAGATCCAGGAGTACTCGGGATAAAATACAGCAGTTACAATTTTGGTATGTAATATACAAAACAAACAGACAAAAATACTGCTTTGCAGAAACCCCCAAGCCCCACTCTTCGGTCTTCTCCAAGGACTATAAAGGTAGCCGGCTTTCTGTGAGACCTGGAAGAAGTAGACACTCTCACATTAATAAGAGGAGAAAAAAACAAAGCAGGAGACATCAGAGAAAATGGTAAAGCAAGGAATTTTATATGTCCATCTCTCCATAAAAGCAAGAAAAAAAATGCGGCAAAAAGTATCAAAATCAACCTTTTCAAAACTCTGGAATCTAACCAAAGGCTTGCAGTAATCTGGGGAGTGTTTATTTTTTAAAAAACAAACAGCTGGTTCTTAATAAAAAGAGCAAACTTGGTGGTGTCTTAATTTAACTTACTTTAAGTTAAGGATGGGTTCCCCACTCTCTAACTCAGTAGTAGCCTTGAAAATAGCAGTCCACACTCTCAGTGCAGGTGCCTGAGTGGGCAGAATGGACCTCATTCACAAAGAATTTTTATTTGGTCTGTCTGGTGGCTCTCTGGAAGGCCCATTCAAAAGGAATATCTTTATCTCTCCTGACTAGGAGCTTGCCTAGAACTAAGCCACTCTCCAAAGGGCATGGTCTAAAACATTGAGAGACAACCAAATAGAAATTCTGGAGTTGAAAATTCAGTAACTGTGAAAGAAAAATGTATTAGAGAGGCTCAACAATAGATTTGGTCAGACCAAAGAAAGATCAGTGAACTTGAAATAGGTCAATTGAGATCTTCTGGCCAGAGGAACAAGGAGAAAGAAGAATGAAGAAAATGAACAGAGCCTAGGAGGCCAAAGGCCATGAAGCATATCAATATACCCGTAAGGGGAGTACTAGAAGAAGAGGAGAGAAAAGAGCAGAAAGATGTTTTGAAGAAATAATGTTGAAACTCCCCCATTTTTAGTTAAAAAAAAATCTGTCGACACATACAAGAAGCTCAGTAAACTCCAAGTGAGATAAACTCAAAGAGATCCACAACTGAGACACATCATAAGCAAACCATCGAAAACCAAAGACAAATGGAGAATCTTGAAAGCAGCAAGAGAGAAGCAGTGTTCTCTTCTATATAAGGTATTCTCAATAAGATTAACAGCTGATTTCTTGTCACAACCCATGGAGGCCAAAGCGTTGGGATCATATTCAAAGTGGTAAATGAAAACTACTGTCAACCAAGAATCTTGTACCTGACAAAACTATTTTTCAAAACTGAAGGAGAAATTAAAACATTCCCAGATGAAAATTGAGACCGTTTGTCAGTAGGACACCTGACCTACATTGAAAAAAGGAAAAAAGAAATCAGTAACCTAACCCCCACCTTAAGTAACTAGAAAAAGAGGAGCAAACTAATCCCACAGCAAGCAGAAGGAAGGGAAAACAAAGATTAAACTGCAGAGAAATGAAACAGAGAATAGAAAACAATAGAAAAAACAAAACCAAAAGTTTGTTATTTGAGAAGATCAACAAAATTGAGAAACCTTTAACAAAGGTTGACCAAGAAAAAACAGAGTTGACTAAAATCAGGAATGAATGCGGAGACATTAATACCAGTTTTATAGAAATAAAAAGGATTGTAAGAGAATACAGTGAGCAATTGTTTGTCAACAAACTGGAATAGATGAAATGGACAAATGTCTAGAAACACAAGCTACAAAAACTGACTCAAGAAAAATAGAAACTATGAACAGACTTAAAATAAATGGATAGAGTTAGTAATGAAAAAGCTTTCAATGAAGCAAAAGCCCAGGACCAGATAAATTCATCGATGAAATCTACCAAACATTTAATTCAAATAAGAATTAACATCTTTCCTTCTCAAAATCTTTCAAAAAATTGAAGAGGAAAGAGCACTTCATAACTCATTCTATGAGGCCAGTATTACCGTGATACCACAGCCAAAGACACCACAAGAAAACGGTAGCCCAATGCCTTTTATGAATATGTATGTAAAAATTCTCAACAGAATACTAGCAAGGTGAATCCAGCAGCACGTTAGAAGTGTTGAGCACCATGACTAAGTCTAATTTATCCCAAGAATGCAAGGTTGGTTGAATATACCAAGTTAAACAATATGATACACCATATTACAGAATAAAGGAAAAGAATCTACACAATAATTTGAGTAGATGAAGAAGAGACATTTGACCAAATCCAACATCTTTTCAAGCTAAAAATATTCAACAAACTATATAGAAAGAGAAGAAAACTTCCTCAACATGATAGAAGATATCTGTGAAATGCCCACACTTAATATCATACTGACTGAAAGCTTTCCTTGTAAGATCAGAAACAAGACATGGATGTCTGCTCTCACCACTTTTATTCAACATTGTACTGGAAATTTTAGCCAGGAAAAATAGGCCAAAAAATTTTTTTTAATAAAAAGCATCTAGATTAGAAGGAGGAAATTAAAACTATCTATATTAACAGATGGCATAACCTTACATATAAAACCATGAAGAACACACACACACACACACACACACACACACACACACACACACAGAGCTAATAGTTGAGCTTGGCAATGTTGCAGGATACAAAATCAGTGTACAGAAATCAGTTGTTTTTCTATACACTTGCACTGAATAATCCAAACATGAAATGTAAAAACCATTACACTTAAAATAGCATCAAAGGTAAGAAATACTTAGAAACAAATTTAACCAAGGAAGTTGAAAGTCTTGTATACTGAGAACTACAAAAGAGTTTTAAAATAAAGATACCCTGTGTTCATGGAGTAGAAGGCTCAGTACTGTTAAGGTAGCAGTACTCCCCAAAGTCATTTACAGATTCAGTGCAATCCCTATCAAATTCCAACTTTTTAGTTCTTTTTTTCAGAAATAGACAAGCTGATCCTAAAATTCATATGGTAATACAAAGGACACTGCACCGCCAAAACTTTCTTGGCAAAGAAAGACAAAGTTGGAAGAGTCACACTTCCCAATTTCAAAACTTATTGCAAAGCTACAGTAATAAAAACAGGTTGATACTGGCATAAGGATAGACATACAGACCAATGGAATAGAATTGAGGGTCCAAAAATAAATTCATACATGTACATATGACCTGTTGATTTTAACAACTGGTTAAATTGTTAATAGTCTGAACAAATGTTGCTGGGATAACTGGATAGCCACATGCAAAAGAATGAAACTGGACCCTTACCTCACACTATGTCCAAAAAAAATACATCAAGACTTATATGTAAGATGGGACTTCCCTGGTGGTCCAGTGGATGAGACTTCGCCTTCCAATGCAGGGGGTGTGGGTTTGATCCCTGGTCGGGAAGCTAAGATCCCACATGTCTCAGGGCCAAAAAACCAAAGCATAAAACAGAAACAATATTGTAACAAATTCAATAAAGACTTTAAAAATGGTTCACATCAAAAAAAAAAAAAAAAAAAAAAGACTTACATGTACGAGAGAAAACTATAAAACTCTCAGAAAGGAAACATACATATAAATCTCATGACTTTGAATGAGGCAGTGTTTTCTTAACTATGACTCCAAAAGTACAGACAACAAAAGAAAAAATAACTAATAAGACTTCATCAAAATTAAAACCTTTTGTGCATCAAAAGATACTATCAAGAAAGTGAAAAACAACTCACAGAATAGGAGAAATTATTTGCAAATCATATATCTCAAAAGGATCTGCTACCCAAAATATGTAAGAACTAATGTAACTCAACAATAAATGATAAACAACCAAATCAAAAAAATAAAATGAGCAAAGGATATGACTACCATTTCTGCAAAGGAGATACCACAAATGGCCACAGAGGATATGGAGTAAGTGGAACCCTCATGCATTGCTGGTGTGAATGTAAAATGAATGGCCCAACCTCTGTAGAAAACAGCTTGGCAATACCTCAAAAAATTAAACATAGAATTACCGTTTGACCCAATAATTGTACTGCTGGTATATACCCAAGAGAAATGGAAACATGTTAAGACAAAAATTGGTACATGAATCTTCATAGCAGCACTACTCATAACAGCAAAGGAAGAAAAACAAACCCAGTGTCCATCAATTGATGAATGGATAAACAAAAAGTGGTGTATCCTTACAATGGAATATTATGCAGCTATAAAAAGGAAGTACAGCTACATGGTACAACTTGGATGAACCCGGAACACATTATGCTCGGAGGAAAAAGAAAAACAGACTTGACATGGCACATATTATATGGTTCTGTTTATATGAAATGCCCAGAATAGGCAAAACCATAGAGACAGAAAGTCAATTAGTGGTTGCCAGGGGATGGAGGGAGAGGGAAATTGAGACTGTCTGCTAACAGCTATAGGTCTTTTTGGGGTCATGGATATGGTCTAGAGTTAGTTTGGTAGTTGTATAAAACTTTAAAATACTAAAAACTACAGAATTGTTTACTTTAAAATGGTTTAAATGGTGAATTTTCTGTTATATGAATCCTCTCATTAAAAAAACAAGAAAACTTTCTTTTCATAGAAAAATATTTTAAATGAGTATGGATACACATTTGGTTTTAACACAATATTGTTAAATACAGGGTGCTTTGTTAAGCTGACAACTGACATTTGTTTTTTTAAAAGGCTACACAATACCATTCTTGCTTATAATCTTATAACACTAAATTATGTTTAATATCTCCTCCCCATCTCTTCCTTGAACTAAATATATAATAACTTCTATGGGCAAAAACTTCCAGTCTTCCTGGTCTGGGAAAAGTATTCTTAGAATTTAATCATTGATGGTTCTATAGCCTCATTTCCTTCCCTCTAACAAATTTTGAAAACCACTTGGTAGAACCTGTAACCACCTTATTTATTGTCCCTATGGGACTCTTTGGGCATGAAAGTGGGCACTAAACATATGGGATGCTCGTACAACAGGCATAAACCCGACTGTCATGGGCAACCCAGGATGTATGGCCACGTAAGCAGAGGGGACATTTATTTCCAGGCACAGGCTGGATACTCGGAAAATACTTGGAGTGGGAGGGAGGATTGCTTCCGAGGTAATAGCTGTGCTGCTGCGCTTGTAGCAGGTGGTGGTGCTGGCTTCCTCCCTCCTCAGCAGGAAGCAATGGCTTCAGTGCAGCCCCCTGTAATCCCAGCTCACTGGGGCCAGAATTTCCGTGGAGGCAGGAACGGTGAAGGTCTTCTAATGGCTGAAATGTGCCTGTCGAGGGTCTCCTCCTGAGATTGTCGGCCCTTCTCCTGTTCTGGATCTAAATCAGGGCTTTGGGCTTAGCCTGGGCTACTTAGCTAACATTTCTCTCTCCATCATCAGCTGGTGTATGTGAGAGCATCCACGTGGTCAGATCAAATTGGCCAATTTGAACTGTGCCTGCAGATGTTGGCGGGCCTGGGCTGTTCAGACACAAGCAGAATGGGTGGATGTGAAAGAATCCATCTTCATTTAGCTCTGTTCTGATCTGCATTTGTCTGGAGACACTTTGGGATTATTTCATCTGCCTCCCTCATTTTATAAATGAGGAACCTGAGGCTCAGAAATGGTCAAGTTGTTTCCATTTAATAGCCCTTCTACTGGAGTAGGAATTGATCCCCTATCTACTCAGCTTGTGTTTTCCTGGGCGTGGGGAGTTGGATTCATAAAAGGAAAGAAATTTGCAGAAGTGTTGGGTGAAAATCCAGAGGGTCCAAGGTACTGAGTCCTGAAGGGGTTTTTGCTGTCCAGGGGGCTCAGGTAACCGAGGATGCTAATTCCGCCCCCGCCGCCTGGCCCCATGCCACAGCAAAGCTCCCACCTGGCCCATCCCATGCCTAGAGCCACAGCTCAGCAACCTCGTTAGTGGAATGGCGATCCCGCTCTCTACCTCCCTGGGCTGGGTTGTGGATTAACTGCTCAGTGATCAGAAAGTACCTTAAAGAAGGAGGGATTACCTGACTCCTTCCAACTGATCCCATCACCCAGGCCAGCTGCACTGTGGGAGACAAAGCTCTCTGAAAAGGCCCCACCCCAGAAAACCTCACAGACTGCTGGTCCTAACTGTTGGCTGAAAGTGGAAAGTGAGTTAGGGGTGTGTGTGTGTGTGTGTTGATCAGTGGTGGTGGCAGCTTTAAGAGGGGACACATGCCAGCCGTGTAAGCATCAGGGAACTATGATAGAGGCCACATTTTCGACACCCGCCTGGCACTGTCTTAGTTACTTTTCATCCGTTCACTCTTTTAATCCTCCGAGTTCTTAGACATAGGCATTCTCCTCCCTACTTCCTTAGATGAGAGTGAGTTTGCCCCCGAATACAGCTTAGCCTGGCTGTGGAGGGGTTTCATTACAGGTGGCCCAGATTCTATACAGTCCTCATGTCCAGAATGTGGTCCCACAGGTTTATTTCAGCGGTTTTCATCGTGAGCTGTGGGGTCGGTTTTCCTTACCGTCATTTGAGTAGTGCAAACTGGAAATGGCCTCCATCTGGAAGGTCTGTAAGAACCTGTTTGACAAACCCAGGAAGATGCCATGACAGTGGTAGGACTTAGCCTGGAAGGGACTTGACAGGCCAGGTGATGTAGGAACAGGAATCCACCGCTTGGTTTGCCCACTTTCTCTTTTCAGACCTGACTTGATGTCTGCCTGCCTTCACGCTATATGCCATGATAGGTTGCATTGTTGAGGCCTCCTTGCTCCTTGCCCAGATCAGGGCAGTAGCTTCCAAGGGGCACCTGCAGGCAGCATCCGTGCTCACCCTGCCCTGCCCCCTTCCTCCGTCCCCTCTCCCTGGAGAGTGATACTCCCCTTGTTGAAATCCCACTGCCCCTGCCCCTCCCCTCCCTCCCCGCCCCGCACCCAGATTCAGGGCTGCCTGCAGGCTGGCCCTGGCCCATCTCTCTGGCCTGCTGTCTCCAGGCCCACAGTCATTCACCCGGCCCAGCCATGAAACACCAGCTGCACCTTGTCCAGACAGGCCTACCTTTCCCATCCTCTTCCTAATGCCTAGGACAGCCACCTCCCACTCTTCACTGGCTGAATCCAGGCAGATCTCAAATTACCTTCGACGTTCCCGTCCTCCAGAAGAATGTGCCTGGTCCCTTGGTCCCCTTGGCCCGGGCTAGGAGGGGAGGTTATCCTATGATGAGACATGGCATTTAAGTCACACAGTGCTGCCGCTGATCCGTAGGCTCCTTGGGGGCCTGGTTTGCGATTTCTCTCTACCCATGTCCTTGCACAGAACCTGGGACAGAGAACAGGCTCAGTTCACATGGAATGAATGAGGCCTTTAGAGGGCTATATTTCTCACATAGTTTGACTCTCAAGGGTCCTGATAACTCAGGAGCCACAAAGATAAAGCACAGAGTGAATAACTTTCCTGCTACCCAAGCGGGTAGGAACACTTTCCTTAGCAGGACATAGCCCTCTGTCCACAATCTCCTGGTGGCTGTGTAAAGGGGAGAGGTGGGCGAGGCAGACATTTTTCCCAGTTTATAGATAAGGAACTCGAGGAGTAGAGCAACTTGATCCACATGAGCTGGCAGAGGGGAGCTGGTCGAGAGAGCTGCTCTGGGGTTCAGTTATGGTACCATTGCCATGCTTCCTACCACACCCACCTTGAAGCCTGGAAGGACGTGAAATAACCCAAGCTCATTAGAGGCTTCGGGTGCGTCATGGGGAACTGATGCTCCCTTCTGTGGGGGGCTCCACGGGAGTCAGGCTGTGGGCATCATCCTCCCAGGTTGTCCACAGACTTTCTCCATAGGGGTCTTCATCTGGGTCACTTAGCCCTGGGGCTCAAGGAGCAGCACGTTAGCTAAAGGAAATCAGTGAAAAGTCGTGTGAAATGCAGTGTCCTGCGGGTAGGGATGGCTAGAATAAGTCCCCTTTAAAATGGCCCCTATTGCTGATTGCTGATAGTGATTCCACGCAGAAGGATCTCTCTCTGGACAGGCCAGAGGCAACGTCTCATATCTGCAACACACAGTTACAAGATGGAGAGGATACAGGAAGCTGGACTGAGTGGCCGGTGGTTTCCAGACCTTCAGAGCCAAGGTGACTTTGCTCTTTGTTCTTCCTGAGGCCCGGCCCTGACACGGTCACCCCCTCCCCGGCCCTGGCTACAAGGGTCTTAAGGGCAACTTCTGTTGTAAGCAGAAGAATGTTAACAGCTGGGACGTGCCAGTCTGTCAGAGGTCACTGCTGTTACAAGTTTCAGAGTGAACGTTTTTAGTAGAAGGTGAGACAGGAGAACTGCAGGCTGTGCTTTGAGGCCGCACACTTGAAAAATCAGAGCATTTTCAGAGCAGCAGGCCAAGGCTGCCCAGCTTTCCCTGCTCATCCCTTACAGGCCCTGGCAGTTCACACAGACCCTGCTCTGAGTAAAACTGGGCAGGTGGCAGGGAAAAGTCAGTGGCCCCTGAAACAGGAGGCAGAAGCTTTTATCCTGCTGTTCCACCAGTGAGCTGTGTTGCCTTAGGCAAGTAATCTAACCTCTCTGGGTCACACTGTGTGGGGGCTGGAAGGAGGGTTCTCCCAGTTCTTACTCTGACATTCAGTGAACCTGTGATTCTAGAATTCTCTCATGTTTCGGTATCTTCCACATTCCTTTCCAGAACCTTCCTGATGGCTCTTTCATGTCTCCACCCACTGAGACAAGGCGGGTAGGGCTTTAATTTGTGTCCTCCCCATGCCCAGCTGCCCAAACTGCCTCTACTTTTGAGTTCTAATCCCAGATTTCCTATGAGTCATGGGATGATTTAGCAAAGCTGCCTCAGTTTTTGATGCTTTTTAATCAGTGAAAGCAGGACACCATCTATTATCTGAAGAGAGATGAGGATTCTTGAAAAAGCTGGTCAGGTATGATGGAGAATCCTCAGGTCAGAGGAGAATGGTGACAATAATAATAACAATAATGGCAAGAGCAACAAATATTAAGAGAACTTACCCTGTGCCTGGTCCTAGGCTGAGGGATTAACATGTTTTACCACATTTAAATCTCCACCAAAAAAAACACAAAACCCTATAAAGTAAGTAATTTTATTATTTCCACTTTACGGATAAGGAAACTGGGTTTAGAGAGGTTAAAGGATTTTTCTGAAGTCACACAACCTGTAACTTTTGGAGCAGCATTTGAACCCAGGCTAAACACTCTGAGGCGTTGTCTCCCCAAAGACTAACTAGAAAAATTCTGGACTTTGATTTTAAAGCAGTGAGACTAAACATGCACACATACACACACTTATAGGGTCGATTTACGTACTTGTTCCAACAGTGTCATAAATGCTTGCTTGGGGTTCCCAGGTTCTCCCGGGAACACTTCATGAGCCACACACATGTACCGTGTTTTTATATTACGGCCACAGTCTGCTTTTCTATTCCTTGTGCTCACATATCTTTTCACCAGCCTTGGCTCCAGGTGGCCTTTGGCTGTTTCCAATACGCAGATTCCATCTACCCTTAAAGGAAAGATGTGTCACCATTCAACCAATCTGTCTGGCTGTATGCTTACCCACTCTAACAGTGGCTCGCAAAATATTTTAGCAGCAGAACCATTTTTATTTCCACTGGAATCTTTTAAAGAAGCCCAATTTGTGAGGCAGATAAAAGCGGAGTGTCTGTGTTTGAGGCATGAATGGGAGGCATGACCACTGTCCACTCTTCTCTCCTGCCCTTCCTGTTCTCCTCCTTGGCCTAGAGGCTACCACCAAGGAAGCTTCAGGTTCCAGGGAACCCAGTTTGAAAACCACTGCCCTGGCGCAGGCTGCCCAGTGGTGGGAGGGGCAGTGCCAGGAGCTCCATGCCCTCTTGCCAGCCCAACGTGAGCAAGTCCTGTCTGTGAACTGAGGGACCATACTTGTCTCTCCTGAAAGTTCTTATTGGCTACAAGAAAGGAGAACGTAACTCCTTGGTGAAAGCCTCCTCAGGGTCTTTAATCCACCATCCATATTTGTAGAATAGCTTTAAGGGGTTTGCAGAAATGTTTTAAGGAAGGAAGAAGAGGGAGCTCGGTGGCTATAAATAGAAAGGCTAGTTCTGAGGTCAAGGATGATAAAAGAGGAGAGAAAAATTGAAGGACTGAAATGGAACGAGGAAAAGAACCACGAAGCTATTAAGAAAAAGCTGGAGAGTGGGGATTTCCAGCAGAAAGTAGGAAGCCCAGGGTGTCCCCATCCCAGGCTGAATGGTGGACGTCTGCTCCCCCCGCTGATGTGTCCACCCTCCCACTGCAGTTAGGGGAGCACGAAGTTGGGAGGGGGAAGTGCAGACCAGCAAGGATCCCTTTCTTAAGGACATCACTGTCCAGTAGGGCTTACACTCAAAAACTCTCAATTCCAGGAGGAAATCAGGAAAAAGCAGTAAGGGAGATACACATGGAGTGTGAGAGGAGATCAGAGGAGAGGCCTTCTGTGAAAATACCTGAGCCAAAGGTGGGCTTGTCTAATGCATGACTTCCTTTCAATGCTTAAATGTGAACTTTGGGTGAATTTTGGACTCTAAAGATTTTATCCCATCAAACTTATTTTGAGTCCTTCATCCTAATTTAGTTCTCAAAAAAAAAAAAAAATTAAAAAATTAGTTACTCCTCTGTTTATACCCCCAGAGGAGGTATAAAGTTATAATCATGGTTTTTCCAACATGAGTCACTTGGACCCTTGCTTTAAGTCATGTTTGCTTGTGGCTCAGGAGTTTTTCTGTCCTCCCATCTGAATTTCAGTGGAGCACAGCAAGGCCTTTCCACTTTTGCTTAGTTAGTTTAAAGCTGCTTTCTCTTCAGAGTGTCCTTATCTAGTACCTCAGACCAACACGGAGGGGAAAGAAATCTCTTTGACAGGCAAGGGGGAAGAAAAAAAGACCTCTGTTAGTTTGCAGGCATTCAGCCAGTTACTGGTAAGCTGGGGGAAAACTCTGTTACCATATGAATATAAGGAAACCAAGGGAGACTATGGAGGATTGTCTCATCTATGACTCACTCATTTTCTCAGCAGCCCAAGGCCTGAAGACAGGTTCCAAACCAAGTTCGTATTTCCTCTGGTGAATCAGTCCCTTTACTACAGATGGAATTTGAAACAACTCCTAACCTAGAGCAACAGTGGGCAGCCTTTCACTCTTGGCTTCGGACCTGAGGCAGTGCCTTGTTGTATTCTGTGTCCCCAGGCCTAGTATAGTGCTGGCACACAGCAGGGACCTGCTCAGACAGTTTGTCGGACTGACCTGATCATGAACAAAGGCAGGGAAGTGGGAATGTGCCGGGTGTGGTTGAGGATGAGTCAAGTAATAGAAGTACTCAGAGCCAGTGCCATGCTAAGTACTTGATGTTTTCTTCCCAGCTAAACCTCATCAGACCTCCAGGAAGTAGGACCATTAGTATCTGTTTTTCAGGTGGGAAACAGGGTCAGATAAGTTTGCTACAGCTACCATAACAAAACACCATAGACTGGGTGACTTAACAGGAATTTTGTTTCTCACTGTTCTGGAGTCTCAGCGTCCAAGATCAAGGTGCCATCAGGGTAGATTTCATTCTGAGGCTTCTTTTTTGGTTCACAGATGGCAGTCATCTTGCTGAGTGCTCCCATGTCCTCCTTTTTGTGTGGGAGCATGGTTGGGGGGGGTCAGGTGGGAGACAGAGAGCTCTGGTGTCTCTTCTTATAATGACACTGTCCCCTAGGATCAGGGCCCCACCCTCGGGGCTGCATTTGACTTACTTCCTTAGGGGCCCCATGTCTAAATACTACTACCCTGGAGGTGAGGGCTTCAACGTATGGATTTCAGTCCATAGTAAGTAATGAGCTTAAGGTTGCACAGCTAGGAAGTGTCAGAGCAGGAACTCAAAGCCCCTTGCCCTGAAGTCCATGCTCTGAACTGCGAGGTAGCACTTCCATGGTGTGTGGGGTTACAGCCTCAAGTACTCGGAGGGGTAGGACCTCATTGTTGGAGATGATGATGATGGCGTAGTCTGGACCCGAATGAACCCTAAACACTGAATCTCTTGCCACCCCCATCTCCATCCTGCCCGCCAGCCATACTGAAACCTTGCGTTTTCCTGAAGCAGCGCTCGTTGTCTTCTGTCCTCTGAATAGGATGCTTTGCTCTACCTGCAGAAGTGGTTCTCAACCTTGGCCTCACGTTAGAATTGCCTGGCAAGCTTTAGAAAAACCAGGAATCAGAGCCAGGTTGAAGGGCTCCCACTGGCTGCAAACACATAATGATAGTAACAGAGTATAACCTACTGAACAAAATAAGAAACCATGAGTTCATTCTGGTGTAAATTACCTTAACGAGTAAATCGAAAGTTTGATGATAAACAAGATATTTACATAATTTCAGAGCACCTCCCCACAAAGGACTGATTAATTACAAAAGGAAAATGAGTAAACTTACAGTGGAGAAGCCTGGCAGTCACCCCCTTAAGCACGAGACCAAAGTGAACATTATCAGTACTGGGACAAAGAGAAACCAGGTGCCACCTTGTAGGTTACAATAAGAAGGCACCACGTCAGGCTTCCCTGGTGGCGCAGTGGCTAAGAATCTGCCTGCCAATGCAGGGGACATGGGTTCGAGCCCTGATCTGGGAAGATCCCACATGCCACGGAGCAGCTAAGCCCATGCACCGCAACTAGTGAGCCTGTGCTCTAGCGTGTGTGAGCCATAGAACCCACGTGCCACAACTACTGAAGCCTGGGCACCTAGAGCCTGTGCTCTGCAACAAAAGTAGCCACTGCAGTGAGAAGCTTGTGCACCTCAACGAAGAGTAGCCCCTGCTCGCCACAATTAGAGAAAGCCCGCGCGCAGCAACGAAGACCCAACACAGCCAAAGGTAAATTAATTAAATAAAGTTAAAAAAAAAAAGAAGGCACCATGTCACAACTGTAATCACCCCACGACGATGCATAACCTGGGTCCCATCGTGAGGAAACATCAGACAACCCAAAATTGAGCAACATTTCTACAAAATAACTGGCTCATAATCTTCAAAATTGTCAAAGGTATAAAAGTTCACGAAAGACTGAGGAACTTTTCCAGAATGAAGGCAACTAAACAGGGACATGACAACTAAAGGCAACATGTAATCTGAACTAGGTCCTTTTGCGATTAAAAAAAAAAACAAACAACTTTTTTTTTGAACATTTGGCAAAACTTGAATGATCATAATGCATCAGTGTGGATTTTTTGATTTTGAATATTGCATTTTAGCTAGGAGAATATTCTTGTTTGGAAGAAAATGCACACTACAAAGAAGGGAGCAGTGGGACAGTGTCAACAATTCCTTCCAAATGGTTAAGTAAAAAAAAAAGCTATTTGTACAGTAATTGTAACTTTTCTGTAAGTTTTGAAATTCTTAAAATACAAATGCTCAAAAGCCCTGATATCCACTTTGCGCGCCAAACCAATTAAGACAGTCTCTAGGGAGGAGACCCAGCATTCAGGAGCTGTTGAAATTCCCAGTGACTCCAGTGTGAGCCCGGGCTGAGAACCACTGGCCTTTTCTCAAAATACGGTCCTTGAACTGGCAGAATTGGAATCAGTGGGAAGCTTGTTAGAAACACAGATTCTTTGGCCCTACTCCAGACCTCCTGAATCAGAAAATCCGAGGGTAGGGCCCAGCAACCCGTACTTGAACAAGCCCTCCAAGTGCTTTTGGTTCATGGTTAAGTTCAAGAACCATTGGCCAAGAACCTTCCTCACTCTTTTGTACATACTTGCTCCCAATTATCCACACAGAGTCAGGTCAGACCCTCATCGGGTCCCACCCCTGGGACTACCTCACTGTCTTAGGGTACACTTCAGGGTTTAGAAATCATCTTCTGACACATTTGTCACCCCCACCAGAGCTGGTCCAAGTCTCATTTACACAGTCACTGGCACAGAGGAGGCACCAATGCATGCTTAATTAATCGATGCTTATCAAATGAATGGAGGAGCCGTGGTGTTTCGTGGTGTTCCCCTAGGCCACATTGACTTCCATTTGCATGCCCTTTAGAGGCATGCAGTGACACGTGTCTCAAGTTGTTCCGTGATGGGAATTTGGTAAGGGGCTCTGTGGAGGCAGGGAACACAGCAAGCGTTTGAAACCACATTCAGAATCACCTCTGCCTTTAAGGGAGAGCTGCTGCGCTCTCTAATTAAACCAGATGGACTGGATGGTAGCTGGTCAGATTCCTGACTTACCGATTCCTCTTCCTATTTACTCGCATAAATATGTTGATGAGCCAGAAACCATCTCATTCAGGAAAAGCACCTCACTGAATATTTTCATTCAGGAAAAGCACCTCACTGAATATTTTTAGAAAATTAAACTTTCATGGATGATCCAGTCTGTGAGCAGCTAAAATGCCACAGTCTGTTTCCTGTGGCACTCGGATGGTTGAACTTTCAGCAGGGGAACCGTGAATGAGTTTGTTTCTGCAAATGTGTGCCAGAATAACAGCAACAACAAATTACAGGCCCACATCATATTGGATGGAGCTGGGAGCATGTCATAGTGATTGACGTAACCGGGAACTTGGGTTCTTTGCTGTACCTGCTGCTGCCTCTTCTAGCTCCATTTGTTGGTGACACATTTTGTGGATGTGGGTTCTCAATTCCTTTGCCTCTCTTGATGGGAAATATTGGGGTGGGGGTGATGAAGGTAGATGCTGCAAAGAACACATAAAACATTAAAACATGTATTTACAAACACATGCATATAAATATAGCTACATCTGTCCGTGCAGAAATACATATGCATATTTATATCAATAATTATACATTATACTCTTTTTTAAAAAAATCTACTGAAGATGTAGTTACTCAAGTAGTAAGAACCTTAAGTAATGATGGGGTTGAGAGATGCTTTTTTTTTTTTTTGCGGTACGCGGGCCTCTCACTGTTGTGGCCTCTCCCGTTGCGGAGCACAGGCTCCGGATGCGCAGGCTCAGTGGCCATGGCTCACGGGCCCAGCCGCTCCACGGCATGTGGGATCCTCCCGGACCGGGGCACGAACCCGTGTCCCCTGCGTCGGCAGGCGGACTCTCAACCACTGCGCCACCAGAGAAGCCCGAGAGATTCTTCACTTGAGTTCCTGCTACTGATTGGAATCCATAGGCATGTGCTATAGAAGATGTGTAGGTGGGTCAGATTGGACCCATGGAAGGTCATTCTGTGTAATTCATTGCGTCAGAGTATTTCCAAGATAATTCTGCTCAGATGACAGAAGAATGAGTGGAATATTCTAAAGGTATGACCTTGGAATGCGTGGGCCTGCAGAAACATCACGGTAGTTGAGAGAACAGACCTCAGTCCTAAGTGCCCAGATTGGCCTTGACCTGGTGAAAACTGCTGAGCTGGACTGACTTCCTTGGTGAACTACATAATCAGAATGTTATTCATTCACACTCAAAAAGTATTTCTGCCTGCCTGATGGATTGCTAGCATGTGTTTATTTCCATGGCTGATGCAACATATTTAGAAGTTACCAGGTTTACCAAAAATACAGAAGTATTTTCTTTTACACTGAAAGCCAACATTAAGATTGTTCCCTAAAGGCAAGGTAAGTCTTGGGAAGGTCAGGGGGATGTAATTCCCAGTGTGGAACTTCATGGTCTTTTATTCATTCATCTAGTATTTAATATATTCCTACATGGTGCCAGATACTGTTCTAGGAGTAAACAGTGCTTAATAAGACAGGGCACAATCTCTTCTCTCATAGAGCCTACAAAATTTTTTTCTTTCTCTTAACTTTTATTTTGTATTGGAGTATAGTTGACTTACAGTGTTTTGCTTCAGGTGTATAGGAAAGTGGTTCACTTATACAATACATATCTCTATTCTTTTTCAGATTCTTTTCCCATGTAGTTTATTACCGAGTACTGAGTAGAGTTCCCTGTGCCATACAGTAGGTCCTTGTTGACTATTTTCTATATAGCAGTGTATATTATGTTCATCCCAGCCTCCTAATTTATCCCTCCCCCCAACCTTTCCCCTTTAGGAACCGTAAGTTTGTTTTCTAGGTCTGTGAGTCTGTTTCTGTTTTGTAAATAAGTTCATTTGTATCATTTTTAGATTCCACATATAAGTGATATCATATGATATTTGATACTTACTTCGCTTAGTATAATAATCTCTCGGTCCATCCATGTTGCAAATGGCATTATTTCATTCTTTTTTATGGCTGAGTAATACTCCATTGTATGTATGTACCACATCTTCTTTATCCATTCTTCTGTCAATGGACGCTTAGGTGCTTCCATGTCTTGCCTATTGTAAATAGTGCTGCAGTGAACATTGGGGTGCATGTATCTTTTCGAATTATGGTTTTCGTGGAGCTTACAGTTTTTGTGTTAATTCACTGTTAAGTTTTGTGAAAATGGAAATGAATGATGTTGGTGGAACTTGCAAACTAGTTGAGGAGGTAAGAATCGTCTTTCAGAAACGTATCAGAAAGCCATCTCTACAGGATATTATTATGGCCTGAACTGTGTACCCCCCCAAATCCATATGTTGAAGTACTAATTCCCAGTACTACAGAATGAGACATTATTTGGAAATAGGGTCTTTAAAGAGGTAATTAAGTTAAAAAGAGATGATTAGGATGGGCCCTAATCCAGCATGACTGGTGTCCTTATAAGAAGAAATTTGGACACAGATAACATAGATAGAGATCATGGGGAAACACAAGGAGAAAATGGCCACCTGCAAGCCAAGGAGAGAGGCCTGGAACAGCTCCATACTTCACAACTCTCAGGCAGAACCAACCCTGCCTGCCGACACCTTGATAGTGGATAGTTCTTCTAGCCTCCAGAACTGTGAGACAATAAATATCTGTTGTTTAACTACCCAGTCTGCAGTACTTTGTTACATTAGCCCTAGTAAACGAATACAAATATATTAACCAGTAAAATGTAGACAGGGAATAGACTGGCCTCTTTGGGCAGAACAAATAGGGTGAACTATTCCTCAGGTTTTGAGTAGGGAGGAAGGATGGCATAATTAGTGTCTCAGGGAGGAAAAAAAGAGAAACCAGTGCTTGCAAAAAAAAAAAAAAAAAAATTGTTCTTGCAAACAGAGAAATCAAGACACAACTCTCCTTGCATCCTAATGGCATCATCAATGTGAAAGAGGCTTCTGCCCTCTCCAGAGGGCACCTTCGCCTTGATACCATGTTTATTGAATTGTCTTGTTTTACAACAAAGGCAAATGGCTTCATGTTGGACTACCTCCTTCTTTCGCTCAGATATGTTAACTTCTTGCCACGTAAGACTTGCTTTGTCTCTCGTGATTATACACTTAGTCGTTTCCTTAATGCTGGGACTTAGAGTTTGAGCCCAGTGGGCAGAGACCATCGCTGATTGTGCATTGGATTTGTGCCCGACCACTCAGGACAACATGAGGATATATACTCGGTGGTGAGAGAAGTGATAGAACTGAGAAGAGGGTGGTATTTTGCTATTCCTTTCCTATTATTGGGATGCTGTATGACAGGGTGTTGGAAATTTAAGCTGGGAAGGCAGGGTGGTGCATGGGCTCAAAGATGTGAAGTCAAACACTGCAAATACTTGTGATCGACGTGGTACTGTGCTGGTGCTCAAAGGGCACAGAAATTGCCACAGTACAAGAGGTCCCTACGTCAGTCCTGCTGGCCCGGAAAGCTGATTTCATGGAGGTCTTTCAGACATCCGTGTGAAAGGGTCTGATTGCTTTTAGCACTAGCTGAGGAGTCCACTGTCCCTCACTGAATAATAACATAGCTCATCTCCCTTCATGTCTTGAACCTCCTTTCCCCACTGGTCATCAGAAAGACCCACGCAGAGGTGAGAGGAGTTGTTCTGTTCTGAGAGGGGTGGATGCCAGCATGGTCATCCCATCACCACTCGCTCTCCTGTGTTACAGTTGCTAATTACTTCACTGTCTCCCCCCAGACGGCAAACACTCAGTGACGGGGACCGCCCTATAGTTCCCTGAGTGTCTCTAGAATCCAGTCTGTGCCCGCTTCCTACCTGGTGCTCACATGTTTGCTCCAGGAGAGGAGGAGGGAGAGAAGCTTACTTTCTTTTGGTCTGAGGAACACCCTTGTGGTGTAATTAATATGGTTTAATTCAATGTAACTTATGGTTCCTGGGAGGCTCCCACAAGACCTCGCCCTATGCCCCACCCTCTTGTAACTGCTTCACCCAGAGGTGACTCAGGTGTGTTTCTGCAGCCATTCCTCCCGGCTGCCATTCCCAGGCCTCCATTTTCCTGTTCTCCCACACCGGCATCTGCACCGCCCTGTGCTGCTAGGGCTGCAGTGCCTGGAGACAGAGACTGGTGTTCTCCCCTAATTTCTCCTGGTTCCTGAGAAGGGCACCTGGCGAACTGCTCAGGCCGCTGCATTCTGCCCCAGCAGGACCCCACACCCCAACTCCTGCTGGTGATACTTGGCCTATTTGCTACAAGGCAGCACTGCCTTCCTTCCACTCCTCAGGCCCCAGCAATTTTTCCTGGCTCTTTTCTTCTAGTTTCAGGGCTCAGGTATGACGCCACAGGGAATGGAGCTGGATGAAAGCTCTGAAGGACTCCCTCCCCTTGGACCCTGGCCCTGGACCTTAACACCGTGGCTGTCAAGGCTCATTCCCTCAGGAAGCTCCCAGAGCCTCCTGCAATCAGACACAGGTTCCCACCCTACCTTCTACCTGCCAAACCTGAGTCCTGGGATCTGTGCCAGTTAGACTCAAGGTGGGATCCCTGCTTCCAGAAGAAAGCAGGCCTGTCCTCCTCAGCCAGAGGCCATACCTCTTCTCACCCAGGAGGGCATATTAATGCCACGGTTGCTGAAAACAATCCATGTACACTCCAGAAAGCCTTCAGCAGGACAGGAAGCCCATGCCAGGTGGGGCTCAGACGGACTTCTCTTTGAAACTAGAGGGGACCACTTACGCGCTGTGCGACCAGGACAAGTTAGTAGGACTTTATGGGCTACGGTTTCCCAGACTGTTAAATGGGATCATTCCTACCCCACAGGGCTGTAAGAGCTTTCTATGAGTGAAAACATGAAACAAGGCTAGGGTGTTGCTGGCAAATAGTAGTGCTAAATTCACCTTGATTTTCTTGTCTTCTTCCCATTCCCTTAAGTCAGGAGTGAGGGCTAACTTGATATAAACCACCCACTGATGAACCTCCCCTTGAAGATCCTAGTGGAAGAGGCCGTGAAAGGGTGGATCCCCCTCCTGATGGCTGAGACGCATGAGTGTCTGAGCTTCATAGTGGTAAGCAGGGCTGAGGGCCGTACCTGCCGGTCACAGCCTCCCAGAATGTGCTGGCGGAGCTAACGGGGCCATTCTTGCTGAGTTCTGTAGCGTCTGGAAGAACTCTTTCACATTAAGATACTCAGCAAGGGCTTTGGATGAAGCTGAGGGAAGTACCGTAAGCACAGTGAGCTGCGCAGCGAGCGGAGGGATGGGAGGGGAAGCTCACAAGCAAATGCAATCTCTTCCCCACCAGCTGACCACCGCCCGGAGGCCAGGGGGCCAAAAAGCAGAGGATGCCACCAGCCAGAAATGGTTAATTGCTCTACGTCTAAGGGAAATTGATGTAAACCTCTTGAGTTTCCCTCCCAACTTGGCCCTTTTCAACCATTTGCTCCCAGCGTCCACCTCCACTGTGGCTCATCGCTGCTGCCTCCTGGGCCACGCCCCCCACCCGCTCTCTGAAGCTCTCCTGCCCCTCCACCACCACATCAGACAGGCAGAGTGGAACTTCTAGCTTCCGTGCCTTAGGGCATGAAGAGCTCAGACTTTAGAATCGGACTTTCTTGGCTCTTCCATTTGGGGGCTGGTCATTTACCCTCTGAAAGCTTCCACTTCTTTGAAATAGGGATAGTCGTATCCACCTTACAAGTTTGGGAGTGAAATGAGACGGTGTATGTAGGTCATCTGAGTGCATGGCATGTAGTACGATGGCTGTTTGGAGCTGCTGTGGTGGTGGAAACCATGGCAGTTGTTAGATGCATTTATTCATACCAGGAATACTCTCTCCTCACCATTTAAAACCCTATGTCTTTTTCATGACCACAGATGGCATCACCTCCATACCATCTTTCCCATCTTCTGTAACCACTTCATTTCTTTTGAATTCATGTTGCACCTACTTTCACCCATTTCTGTGGCCTTTATCTCTTGCTACCAATTCTTCTGAGCAAGTCTCACGTTTTCCCCATTTGACTGTAAACGCCTTCAGACAGAGACCATGCCACCAAATCACCTTCCTAGCAAGTGTTAGAGTACAGGGCTCCTGGGGGCTGTGAATATCAGTGAATATCAACATCCATGTTTGGGCAGGTGGACATGTTAAGGCTGCCGAGTGTTCATTTGATGGTGTCCAAGGCAGGGTACTAGCGTGTTGAGGACAGCTCAGAAATGGCTAAGATAAGAGTACAAGAGCGGGGAAGCCTCAAATAGAACTGCAAGGGCCATGTCGAGGAACTGCTCTCAGAAAAAGCCGGCTTCTTTGATCTGTGTGTTTCTTTTGGGACCAGGTGATTATAATTTAAGATGGGTCTGGGAATTTCCATGAGGCCAGAGACACCATCTGAGAACCTTCCCAGTACTTGGTTCTGACAGCAAATGCTGAAGCGGAAAAAATATTTCCATCCATCTGCACTAATCTCTTGTTTCTCTAGCAGTTAGAAAGAAAGAGAGGGGGAAAAAATAAATTAAAGGCTGCACCAGAAAAAACGCTGAAAAGCCAGACTTATGCTCAGTTTGCTGCCAGGCCATTTTTTAGTAGGTAAAGGAAATGCCAAACTTTTGCAGCTATTGGGTGGAGGTGCTGGGAATATAATCATTTGAACTGTGATAATTGAAGGCATTAAAGAAGAAAGCCCAACTGAAAAACTTCCAGAAAAGCAAAGGCTCTCAGAATTCAAAGCAAGCCACTCACACCCTCCAGCCTCGTGGCCACAGTCAGAAGAAAGCTTCACTAGGTCATTATCGGGACCCCTTTCCAGGTCCCAAAAGAATCCACGCATCTGTGGCTGGTGCCCTGTGCCAAACAAAATCCAGCTCCGTCACCTTTCCACGTCCTTATGTGCAGACTTTCCACATTTGTGTGTATAGACCCATCCACGTGGTGCCTGTATCACTTACTGCTTTCAGGCTGGGACCCCAGGGAGCAGAAACCTGCTGAGGGCTTGGCGCTTTCCTTCAGTTATACAATCTGCGTCTTGTTGCGGTGCCCATCAACTTAGCATGTGCTTGTGTTGGCTTGAGCTGGCGGTTCTCAGTGCTCCTGGAGGTGGGCCAGGCTGACAACATCTACCTGCGGATTAAACCATTAAAACCATAATGGCTTCTTCCCCCTCCTGCCTCCTCCTTGCCCGTGGCCCATTCATAGCCGGAGATGCGTCTGAAAGGGAAGAGGTTCCTGCCCATTCATATCGTAGTCCAGATCTAAAGTAGCACCTCAGGTGCTTCACAATGACAAAAAAGTGGTTGCTTCATAGGATCGGCACTTGACTTTGAAGTGTCTGTCACGTACATCATGGGTGATAAACATTCTCTTCTTGTTAGGTTGCATTTCTTTCCTTGTGGATCTTGGCTTCCGGGACCAGGTGTGTCTGTGAAGTGGGAATGGGGAGATTGAGTATGGTCCAGTGCCTGCCTAGGGCCGTCAGAGAACTCATCTGTGAACAGGTTCCTTTTTGAGTATGATGTGCTAGGCACCAAATACTGTGCAGAGCTTTGTAGCAGATGTAGATGTAACACTTTGACTGATTCCTGACTTGAGAAGGCTCGCGGTCAGATCAGAAGCCATTCACACACAAATCGGCATGACGCAACAGGAGACAGTGATGGTGAGTGAGAGGTGTAGCAAATCGGGGGAAGGCAGAACAGGGGGGCTAAGAACTCTGAGAGAGGGCTTCTTGAAAGAGATGGGATTTGTGCTTGACCTCAGTGGAGTCATCAGAGTTGGAGAAAATGACAAGACGAACGTAGCCTCTATAAACTGGTAGTTAAGAGTGATGACTCTAGATACGGATGGCTTGGGCTTAAATTCCCGGTGTACCTCTTCCTAGCTGTGTGACCTTGGGCAAGCTACTTACCCTCTTTGTTTCTCAGTTTCCCCAACTGTAAAATGATAATAATAATAGTATCTGTCTCAAAGGGTGGCTCTGAGGATTACCTGAAATAACACCTGGAAAGCACAGAGCTAAACAGTGGCGATAATGGTGATGACACAAACTTGTGGGAGAGCAAAGGGCAGAACTGTCCAGAGTGAGGGGAATACATTGTAAGAGGAAGGAATCAAGTGAAGCCAGCCTTTGGGGGGGGCCATAAAAGTCACCCAGAGGAATTAAGACTTTGTGCAATAGGAAAGGGGAAAGTGTTTTTAGATTTTTTGTGTACGTGTGCACACGCCAGGGTGTGACATGGTGGAAATGGATTTTAAGGGAAAACTAGTGTGTCAGCAGTTTATCTTTCCTGGTCATTTAACTCTCCTATCCCTGCCCCATCGTTAGATCATCTGGGCGGGCATCTAATCAGACGTCCCAATGGCCCAAAGCGTCAACCAGACAATTTTCGGAGTGGTGTTTTATTTTTAATCAGGTGCACAAATGTGTGACCTAAATCAGTGCATAAAGTGTCACGTCATCTCCAGCCCCTGCTTCCCAAGAGAGTCACCCAGCGTTGAGGCTGGCTTCAGGAGGACAGGGAAAACGACAAGTGTATTTGCTCCTGGCAGCCATCTTGGCCACAGGGACTTTGTAAGAGCAACATACGTATTAAGTACATCAGCCATAAGTTGATGATTTTATGATAAAGTCAAAATTTTTTCTATCAGCTCATCTCTGTGGAGTCATGTACTTTTGGAGTGGGAAGGGGGTCTCAAAACCAGTCTAGTCTCTGGAGCAATGAGAGGGGTATGAAGCCAGGGGGCTCCACCAATTGGGAAGAAATATCTAAAACCTGGGTCTTAGTTTCACGAAATGCTTTCCTCGTACCACAAAGAGTCCTGTTTCCGTGTAGTCTGGGGACTTCTGAGGAAAATTTTACAATCCCTATTGGCTGCAGGAAAGCATAGAGGGCAGCCTCTCCTATGGCGAGCTCCCTACCTCCCATTTCCAAACCAAGCACTGGGTGGTGCTGAGGTCTCAGGTGCCGGATGGGAGAGGAATCGAGAGAGGCGTTCACAGATCACGTGTCTCTACCATAAACCTACATGGCAAAAAGGAAACCTTCTCTAGAGGATCATGGGATCCAGCAGCGGAAGGAACCTCCACGAGCATTGAATCCAATATTCCTGAAAGTGTGGTGTACCAGTTTCCCAGGATGTTTAAAGGTGTCACATGTCATGGTCCACTAAATTTGGAAATGGTGGCTTGAAGAACAATAACAGGTCTGTTTGCATCAGGAATCTCAGAATCTTTAATAAGCTACCAGTAGCACTGTGACACTCCAAGAAAGGGATGTAAACGTTAGCCCTCTTTATGGGGTTTTGTTGTTGTGTTTTTGTTTTTTATTTTTGTGAAGAACCCTTTTATGTTAAGGCTCCCAGAAACCTCTCCCAGCACTTGTGTTCTGTGGAGCTTCAGGACACTCTGATTTTGTCTAATACCTTTGTTTATAGATGAGGAAATTGAAACAAAGTCATTATCAAGTTCATGGTTGAAGTAGGATTCAAGCCCATGGCTTTTGAGCCTCTCCTTCAGAGTTCCAGAATTCAAATTAGGCAGGCTAAGCTGCCCACTTTCACTGCCATTATCTGAATGTTTCGGGGAAACAGTGTTTTTAAAAAATATATTCTTTGACCTCTTTGGGTCCGTATTTCTATTCGTCACTCTATCTGTCACGCAGAGACAAACAGCCACAGAATATCTAATAGAGCCCCCTGTCCAATAGACATAAAGGGAAAGAAAGGGACACTTAATTTCTGTTCCTTCTGCACAAAAATGCCCGATAGGAATGGCTGTACTGCACAGGCTAGTAATCCTGGTTTTTGAACTTTCCAAAATCCTGCACATAATTAACCTTGGAACGCGCCCATAGGATCTGTTAGCAGGTACAGGTGTAGTGGGTGTGCCAATATTGTAGACTTTGGCAGTGTCTGAAGAGTTGTGATACTTTGGTTTGTTGGGGGAGAATCTGGCCCACGTGACCCAGAGGGGTGAGGGCCGCTGCCTGTCTTAGGTCTTGCCAGCCTCCCAAGAGTGTGCCGGAGCCAAGGTGCTATGCACACCTGCTGAGCGGACATCAAACATTGTGTCATATCCTGGCCAACAATCAGGAATCTTCTTCCCACGTGGTACATTTTCCAAGTGATACACTCTGTGGACATGAGATCTGTTAGATTTTCTTAATGACGACAGTGGCCACCATTATTGCTTAGCTATTCATCACCATACTAAGCATTTAACGTATGTTTTATCTCATTTATTCTCACAGCAGTCGTCACTAAGTCCTAGTTACCTGACCTTGAATAACATGTTTATTCCCTCTGTGGTTCAGTTTTCTCTGGGGGGAGGAGGGGAGGGTTTAGGAAGTTTAAGTACTATGAGGTATCATTGAATGAGCATCGATCTCACACCTGGCATGTACTAGGCAATTAATAAATAGTTGTGTATTGGGGCAGAAGTTACACTATTTAGGTTATTATAAAATTCCACTTCCCTCTTGCCCCACCTCTAGCCAAGGCAATTAGGCCAGAGTAATATTTTCGACAGTCATATGTTTTGGTAAAGAGGCCGTGGACCACATTAGCCTGCTAAATCCAGAATGACTCTCCAGGGCAGCTTCTTATCAGGATGAAATGGAATTTGATTCTCCGTACACGTGAAGACTCAGGTAATTTGAGTCTGATGTTTAATCCAGTATGAACATCCTTTGTATGAAATCTCTGCCATCACCACTTCAGGAAAATTAATATTTATATCAAACATCTTCTGTAATGAGAGAGGAAGGAACCTCTGACCACCAATATTCTAGCTCAGATTTTAGATTCGCATGCTCTCATAGTCAGGTTTCTGAATAATTTATTTGTCCAATTGGAGAAGTAAAGTAGATGAACTGTTGCAAAGGAGACGTTGAATCAAAGCAGGTCACTCATTCTTCCCTCTTGGTTGAGGGAAATAAAAGAAGATGATTCTGAAATCAAACACACCTCACAGATAATTTTGAATATTACTTGTGTTTGCAAAGCTCCTTATAAGACAAACCATGAAAAGTAGGTGACATAATGTGATTGTATTTTGAGACCAGGTATTTAGATTTGAGAGGAAAGGTAGCAGTTCACTGGGATAAGTGGTTTTCTCTTGCAGAATAGTTTCTACCTTTAGTTTGTGTTCTTCCCTTTTCTGTCCTACCACCCTCCCCACCATTTTCTTTCCATCTAACTAACTTTTACCCTTTAAGACCAAGATCAGATTGTCACCTCTTCTAGGAAGCCTTCTCTGACTTCCAGTTGGTCCAAGGGGCCTTGCACCATTTTGATACTGAGCCCTTTGCTTACCTGTATCTCATCCATGAGCACCTAATTCTGGAATAATTAATATGTGAATGTGCCTGCCCCACTGAACTGCAGTCCCCTCGGGGTCTGAGCAAAGTGTCCTTTCTATCTCTGTTTAGCAGACACAAAGGCTGGCACGTAGTAGGTCTTCAGTAAGTGTCTACTTGAACTACAACACATCCTGGGACACTGGGTCTCACCACTGCCCTGCTGGGAGAAAGAGCCGAGGAGTCACGGGATGTCATAGGCCTGATGGAACTGAAGCTACAGAGGCCCCCTGCATCCTAGTGCTTCCTCCTAGAAGAAAGGTGGCAGGCACAATGAAGTCCTCACCTGCCTTTCTTGGCAAAGTTCCTAAATGTGGGCGTTGAGAGGATGTTAGTCTTTTCTCTCCAACAGGATTGTAGGCGGCATTCACATTTTTAAAGCACCCTTGGAGCCCCCAGGGTATCTATTTCAGTCATCGGCACATTGTAATAATACCTTATGTGAGTTCATATCCTAGTGTAGTCATTTATCATTTTACATGTCTGTCTCCTCTGCCATCCTGAGCATTTTCAAATCACCACTGTTCAGCACGGTACTTGGCACTCAGCAGGCATGCTGCCAACAGGCTGTGAATGAATGAATGGATGGATGAATGAATGAATGAATTTGCATCACACCTGGTACACTGTATAGTGTGTTCCCTTCAAATCTCACTTGACTTCGTACAGCAACACTGTGAGGCTGACAGGACTAGAGTTACTGTCCCGTTTCATAGCAGACATCGGCCGTCCCAAAGATGGGAGAATGTCTCATGATCTTGTAACTGATAAAGGGCAGAACCAGGACTTGCACCCAGGCCTTCAGATGCTTGAGCCATAGACTCATGTCTCTAACTCATAGCTCCCTCCACTGTTTAAAGCAGACTAGCTGTGTAATATTTCATAATTGAAGGGATGATGGGACCTGCTAAAATACTT
Source organism: Leucopleurus acutus (assembly GCF_964270905.1). Taxonomy (NCBI): domain Eukaryota; kingdom Metazoa; phylum Chordata; class Mammalia; order Artiodactyla; family Delphinidae; genus Leucopleurus; species Leucopleurus acutus. The sequence continues at coordinate 130,128,531 of NC_139142.1, read as the reverse complement.
TTCCCAGGACAGAAAGAGTAATCATAGTAACAATTACAACTACTATTTATGGAGTCCTTAAGATGTGCACTCAGCTACCCCAAGGTAGCTACTGTTGGTATTTTCATTTCTCACAAGAGGAAACTGAGGCACAGAATGTGTTATGTTTCTTGAGTGTGGGCACAGAGCTAGTTCATAGCAGGGGCACGATTTAAACCAAAGCAGTTAGAGTTTAAAGCCCAAACTCTTAACCACTCTGCCATACTGCCTCCCCTGCAAGACCAGTTTTCTTCTAAATTGTCATTGTGTCCTGTAACAAGTCAACACCTTGTGAGCAGTTTTGACCTTGGGCAAATGATCTAGCTTATCTGGGCCTCTGCTGCCTGATTTGTAAAATGAAGAAATTAATATCTACCTTTTGGAATTGTGGTGAGAATAAAATGGTAATATATGAAGAATGTGCTTTGTAAGCTGGAAAGCATTATACAAATGAAAGTTATTATTGCCCAGTGGAAAAAAGCAACAAGCTATTGTAATAATAATTCGATTGAACAAGCATTTATCGAGTTCATACTGTGGGCAAAGCATGATCAGAATAAGAGAAATACTTCTACTCATCCCTGAACATAATGCTATTAAATTTCTAGGGAGAGACTCTATACTTTCCCTGCTTCCTTTTATTACAAACCTGCTGGTGAAATTATCTAACAAGAAAGAAAACAAAACTAGGTAAAGAAATACGGTTTAAAATTGTGCCAGTGATTACAATGTTGTTTATGATTGTCTGTTTTCAGTAATACACTATCCCGCTTAAAAGCTTTGCCTACAATTATTGCAACTTCAGACATCATGTGGCCCCTTTGGAGAGCGTACATATGTAAACTGTCCTTTACTCAGTGGAGTAAACAAATGGGATAAACTAAAAACATGTTAGAATGTTGCAGAGAAGAAACAGAGAGGCACTGGGACGTCAGGATTGGAAGTCAGACAGCTTGGCTAGGTCTGATTCCTCCTTTGGTTCCATCCTGGCTCTGTGGCCTTGAGTGACACACTTAACACTGGCTGAGCTTCCATTTCTTCACCAGCAAAACGCAGCAGCTGCAACTTTATAAAAACAGTTCATAAAAGTTTTTGCACTGTGTAAATCTGAGTTCTCGTTTCATGTTGAATTTCCGAGAATATTTAGCCTCTCTTTGAAAATATTTGCATGACAGTTGGGACCAGACATTTTAAAGGCACAAGGTCAATGTCCAGTTAAATTTATATATGGTAACAGTACAACAGCTGACAACTAACACGTATTAAGCACCTACTGTGTAACTGACATATGCTGAAGGTTTTACCTGTACCGTTAATATAACGTTCGTAGTTCTTAATCTGAAATTTCAGCCATCAGAAATAATACATGCAAATTAAATTGTCTTTAGAAAAATGGAAAACCCACATAAATGATAAGTCAACACAAGAGATAACTAGTGAAAAATACCCAGTTTTCCTCCATAATTACCTTGAATTAAAATCTGCCAGTTATTGGATGGCTGGCAAGAGAAATGAAATCCCCGTTCTCAAGGAGCTCACCATTCAGCTCAGAGTGTGAGGAGAGCTGATTAACACCCATAAAGTGTTTGAGGGGCTCCGGAGAAATAATTAGTTCTGCCCGGGGATCATAGAAAGTATTCACAAGAAGGTGGTGTTTCTCCTGCCACTTGGAGGTTGAATAGGATTTGAAGTTTGTGGCTGCAGGCTGTTTTCACTTTTGTTAAATCCAGCAGAAACCCCATATAAGCCCGTAGGTGTTGGATACCAGATCCACTGAGGACCAAATCAGAACCTTCCTCCCAAAACATACTTCAGCAGAACAAAAACATTCACCATTCACGTATAAGGAGGATGGGGGTCCTGCCTTTACGTTTATGGCAAATTTTCCCCTTTGAGTATATCCAGAGACTCTTTAAATTAAGACTTAGCCTCTAGCCTGCAGAGCTTGAAACTATTCTGAAAGCTTCCATAGCCTTAAACAATTCTTTTCATCCCTTTTGCAAAATCAGTGTTTGTGACACATAACAGATGGTATGAAACTGAAGCTTGACCAGTTGATTTCCCTTATAAACCAAGTGCAGAGAAGGGGGTAGGGAGCTGCAGAGTGGAAAATGTAATGCCGGTGACTTGCAGGAGGGGGTCTGTGGTAAGACCCCCGGTGCCAAGGAGGGAGTTACGAAGCATCCCCTTCATCCGTTCCCTGCATCCTGCAGTGGAGCGTCCAGCTCCAGAGCTCAGAGGAGGCCGCGATGACGAGAACAGAAGTGGAGAGGTGCTTGCATTGATGTTTTGTGTTCCCTCTCAGAGCAGCTGCTCCGGTGGTCGGGTCCAGAGCTGCATGGCATGCTCCTGAGTATAGTGACACCAGGTGCCGAATGAAGTGGCGAGCGAACTCTGTTCGGGCAGTTTATTTTTACAGGCTGAACTTTTCACCCTTAGCTCTATACTGAGAGGTTTGATCTCTGTGAGCAGTGCTGGTAAGTAGCCTGACTTGAGAAGCCAAGCAGGTTCTGGACCGGGAACTGGCCATGTTTTCATAGCACATAGGAGGAGAAAATTTGGCTGGCCTGCGAATCACGTGGGGTTCAGCCACCTCCCCACATTAAGCTGTGGGCTTTTTGAGGGAGAGACCATGGCTTAGGTGGATGTATGTTCCTGGACATAGCACATGCTAGGTGCTTTTAGAGATGTTTGTGAAGGAGAGAATGAGTGGCTGGCCATCATCGTTATGTTGTATTCAGTCACTCTGGTTCATCTTAGAAAGACTATTCCTATTTTTTCTCCTCATTCACTGCTTAGAATATACTTCGGTTCACCCCTGCCTGTTTTCTGTTTGCCTTTTCAAATCTTTATATCTCCCAAGTCTCTGGAACAACTCTCTGACAACTTTCAGTGATATCTTCCTGTCTGAGTTCTATCGCTCTCTGCGGCATCCATCCTTTGGAACCAGGACAGAATGTAACCAGGTTCCAGTTTTTCATTGTTTCCTGGGTTTGGGTCTCATGGCTCCTTGAAAGCAGGGAGTAGGGCCATTTTTTTTTTTTTTTTTTGGACTCTACATGGGGGATACTTGATGGGGGGAGGGCGAATGGCAAAAGTCTGGAGCTAGAATTGGAAGATCCAAGTATGTGACCTGGTTCTGTCCCTTGACGTTTGCGTGATCTTGGCCAAGCCACTTAACTTCTCTAAGTCTCAGTTTTCCCAGCTTTAAAATAGGAATAAACAGTGCTTGTCACAGTGGGGTGTCGAGGATTAAATGAGGTTGCGTAGGTTAAAATGTCTGGCATGAATTAAGTGTTGTTTTTGCTGTTGTTGTTATTTATCCCCGAAAGAGGTTAGCACTAGCTGGAAACTTCATCTCTTTTTACGTACTCTTTGGTGAGTGACTGAGGAAATGAACCACGGAGAGTGTTTTGCCTTCCAGGAGGGAGCCCTATAACTCATTTATAAATGCTGGCATTTTGGCGTAGAGAGAAAAAAAAAATGGATTTCGTTTCTTTGAAGTGGATGGTGCCTTGCATTTGCATCACAAGAAGAAGCAGAGAAATTTTTCCATTCAGTTTCTTTTTCTTCTTTAACTCCTGTAACTTGTATTTCTTGGGTCGTGTTTGCCTGGGAATATAAAATAGGTTCACCAAATAGTTTTTGTGCCCATCCGTTCTGGAAAGAACTTTAATCCCTCCTCTTCCCAAGTATCTTTTAAGTAATTTGGGAGTCTCGGGGCATATCTCTGACCCAGTCATCTTGGCTGCCTTCATGTTCCTTGTGGCTCTAAGTGGTGACACCTTCTGAATCTGCTGATGCTAAAAACGGCAGCTTAGTTGATATCCAAGGAAAGCATCATCCACTGCCAGAGATGCCCATGGGTGACCAAGGGGATGGGGTTGCTGCTTCCTCTTGATAGCATTGATGCTATTTCTCATGCCCACAGAGAGCTGCCTCAAAGGCCCTGAGACCCTGTGTCCTGCCCGTTCAAGATGCCATCAGTGGTGCAGCTCCCGCCAGTACCTTCACTTAGGTGCCAGCTCCCTCTGCTGAGGTGCAGGCAGCCAGGCAGCCAGGGTGCCCTCGTGCCCACAAGGTGCCACCCATCTTTTTTGGGAAATAGCTCTTTTGTGTTTCATTTTGTTTTTACTCACCCATGCAGTTGTGGCTGTTGTCCCACAAGGCACAGGATAGTTGGGGCGAGGGATGCTGTGTTCCACTCAGAGCCACCCCTCCCTCTGATCCTGGCCCATTCTCTTTGATTCAGAAAGATGCACTTTGATTCACTCTCTCCTTAGAATGCACCTTCTTCCTGGAGGCTCCTTGGTCCCACTGGCCCACATCCCACACCGAATATCACGTCTCCTTCAGGCTTGCCTAAAGCTTAGCGTGAGACTAGTGGCTGGAGGTGGGGACCCTGCCACAGCCCTGACCTTCAAAGTGTCCAGCTGCCCGGAGAACTCATGACCACCGACACCTGGGCCAAAAGGGCAGGAAGCAGACCCAGTTCGTCTCATGGATTGAAAGTTGGGTAGATAGCCTGGTTTGCTTCTGGCTTTTCAGGCCAGTTGGGTGACTTTAAGTGGTCCTGGCTTTCCCAGAAGCATGGATGACCTCATGATTTCAGGTGTCACCATTTGTTCTGGTGTATATTGGCATATACACCAATGTGAGCTGTCTTGGGTTTGCCAAGGAGATGCCCCCTGCCTGAACCAGTTATTTCCCCTTCTCCAACATATAGTTGTGACTCTTTTCCTTTATTTCTAATACCACTTTGTGATGGAACGTCTTTTTTTGCATGTTGGTGGGGGGGGGTGGTGGTAAATAGAAGGAGTTTGAAGAAAGAACCCTTTTTCTCCCCTACCAGCAAGAAGCTGTATTTCTTCTAACAAGCTCTGTTCTTGACAGTTGTAGAGTTGTAGCCTGGAGAGCCTCATCCTTCCCCTCACTCCTTGTCTGCAGCAGCCACAATATAACAGCAGCGTTTCCCCCCGACAGGAGCTCAGGCAAGCACTGTCTCCTGGATGCGAGCCAGCCTCCTGTGCTGGCCAGTTGGCACTGCCCACCTGCTTGCAAGAAGCCGGCGTTCTGCTCTGTCCCCGGAGATGTCAGCCTGGCAATGCCTAGCTCCTTCCACCAGGAACCTCGGAATACAGATATTTCCCTTACAGAGGAGACCTGAGAGTTCCTGTTTCCCCGCCATGATGTCAGTAGTTGATAGGATCATGAGTTTGGATTTTCAGAGAGACTGGGGAGGGAAATGATATTTTATAGGTTGTCTCTCCATTCCAGCCCCAAATTGCTGGGAATATTCAGCCATAGCCTTCCTCCGCCCTCTGCTCTTAAGCCAGGCAGCTCCTGACTTGTTCCGTTCTAAAACCAAAGTGAGCTGTTTGCTTTTGTTGTCGTCGTTACATCCTCTTGATTTTGCTCATCTCCAGCACCTGTTACATCTTCTCGCTTTGGACCATGTGGACACTCCGACGTGACTGTACCCTCTGCCTGTTGTTAAGCCCAGGTCACTGTGGGAACTTAGACCCCGCCGGGCGTGTAACGGCCTCCTCGCCCGTGGGTCTGGCATGCAGTTTAAAGCGTTCCTCTTGTTGCTGACATATTTCTAGTTTTCTGCAGGGACAGTCACGGGAAAGGGTTTCATGCCCTCTGGGACCACAGGAAGTATCATTCAGGAATCTGGGGCCATGCTGCATACCATGCACACATTGGGGATTTTTCTCCCTGCGACTGTGTCCATTAAGCAGTTTGTGCCATGTCCCTAGTGCCGGGTTCATTCGAGCTGGCCGGGTTTGGAGCAGGGGCTCTAGATCTAGATGCACATGAGAATCTCCTGGGGGCTTTGAAATAATACTGATGCCTAAGCCCCACAGCAGACCAGTTAAATCAGACTCGCGGGGACTGGGAGTGAGGTAGGCTGGGCTTCAGGAATTTTTAAAGCTCCCCAGGTGCTTCTCATGTTCAGCCCATGTTGCAGTTCTTCCGTTTATAGGGTTTCTCTGACAGCTGGCTGACCTTGTGTGAGTGTGTATGTGGTTTTCCCTTCACAGTGATGGTCAGCTGACCGACCGTGGCAAAGGCCTCGGTTTTATTTTGTTTAGCTAGAAGTGATATATTTAACCTCATGTTTACAGACACTCTTGCCCGGCTCCCTAGATTTCCAGCTGTGGTGAAAGATGTCCTACTTGGACAACAGGAGTCATGCAGGTCCTCGTTGGGCTGAGACCCTCAGTCTTACCCTCTTGAATCCAGTCCTCTAAAACAGTGAGTGGCTGAACCTTCATACTGAAAACATTATCATCCCGGAACTCCGATCAAGAAATAACATCCCTTTTTAAGTGTGACCTTGATTACAGCAAAGAAAGAAGAGCATCTCGGAAGAGTGACTGCCAAAGCCAGAACAAGATGGAATGGGATCACAAATGATGTTCTTAAGCTAATTGAACATGTGAAAAATAGAAGAACTGTGAAAAATGAAACTCTCAGCCTGGCAGCCCGCTTTTAAAGTGTCCTGCAGAGCTTGGCAGTCTGGGTTTCCCCACAGCATCGTAGCAAAGTTGCCCTTCTGAACCACTAGCAAGTCTCAGAGTAAGACACTGCTGTGCATAGCTACTTGGACATAGATTCAAACTCGATGCCAGCAAAGATGGGTACAGGTACCCTGTCTCAGTTTTCTTGGTTTAGGTGAAGGAATTGCAGAAGAGAGTGCACACTAAAAATAGGAGGCTGTTATTCAACCATTCTACAAGGGTAAAAAAGAGAATCTAATAAATTTGACCTTCAGTGAGCTGCTGTTTTAACTCTAACAAGGCTTTGTGGGCTCGATAATATCATTAGCCTTGTTTGTTCCATAATATGTAAGAGCAAAAAGGGTCAGCCTTGAAGTTGTGAGTTTTTGCATCTTTTTCTCTCTCATGATGCCCAGCGGCCTGTGTCCTCCCCACCCCCATCCCAGTATCTGTCTCTCATCACTTTTGCACATAAACTTAAAGATGAAAGATAGTGTTTCGAGGGAAGATAGGGAGATCTGGGTTAAAGAGGAAACAAAATGTCGGTAGGTATATGCACATAATAGGCACACGGTGTTCTAGGAACCGAGCTCCAAACATCATCGGTAACAGGAAATTTCTTTTAAGCAATCATCTTATGAACTGATTACAGGTCACTCATGAATGGCTGCTCACAGGAACGTATGCCTGAGGCGACATTGCTAATGTGAAGTAAAGTGCAAGACGTGAAAAACCTACACACACCTAATTATCCATGGACAAATAATTGCAGAATATTTTGCTTAACACACACAATGAGCCTTGTGAATAGAAATGTAAACAGAAGCCCGTTCTCAAATTTGAAAATGAGCAGAGGGAAGAGCATTGAATTTGGATTTGGTCCGACATGGGTGTATATCCCAGCTGGACTGCTTACAAGCTGGGTTGCCTTGGACCTGGGACATGAACTCACTAGGACTCAGTGTCCACATTCAGTTGTATGGTTTGAAAGATCTACTGTATTCAGAGTACCTGACCATTATTAGGGGCTCCGTAATTAGTTTTACGATTAACTATGGCTTTTGCTGATGTGTTGGTTTTCAGCCAGATCTATTAAGTAAAAAAAAAATCAACGCTTTCAGAAAATTAAGAAGAATCTTCCCAAGACATTATGGGTTAAGTTTTCAGTCAGCTTTATAGAAAGGAGGGCTTGCTTGAAGACTTAGCAGGTTTTATGACAGAGGAGATTTGTCTGCTCCCTGAACTGGTAGACAATGCAAAGATCAACAATGAACTCTGTAAAAGCTCTGCTTTTGAAAACCATTTTCTTGCTAATAACTGCAATGCTAGTCACCAGTATCAGGTTCTCATGTCTTTTCTATTCAAGGGCAAATATTAAAGCCCTTCCTTACCTGCAGGATCTTGGAAGAGATAAAAGAGTGATAAGAGTGGGGTCTTGGGTTACAGATGCTAATGTATAATAATTGCATAAAAAAGTGAGATAAAAAAATTCCTTGTCTTGACACCTAAAAGTTTTCTTGGACTACAAAGTAAGCACTCACCAAGGAACTAAAAATAAAGCAGATAATTCACTGGAGATCTTCCAAGAACCCCTCTTGGTAAGAACATAATAGAATCTGGCCACTGTGTCCATGTAGGGAAGTCAGCCTCGGGGTGTCAGCCTCTCATCATTAGGGTCCACTGTAGACTAAGGCACTGGTAATCTCCCCTCCAAGTGCTGTAGGCCCTCTACCCCATTCTCCAAAATGCCCACACTGCGACCAGCCAGATTTAGTTGAGGGGGAGGGAGGGGGGATTACAAGAGCTAAATGGCACAACTGTATCATTTTTAAGTTTTAACAGCCATTATGTCCAAATCCTTCATTTTTAGAGACAAGGAGGTCCAGGAAGATGAAACCACTTTCCTGAGACCACACCGCTGGTTATTAATCACTCCATCATTTTAGTGCCTTTTAGACCCAGCTTGAATTAACCGGAAGTTGAACTGAAACTGACAGGACTTTTCTGTCACAGTGGTGGTCTGTGTAGCTTACCATCATACCACAGGGATTATGAAGTGCTTGTTCTCTACAAGTTCAGGCCCACAAGATTGGCTTATTCACTTTTACCTAATGAGTATAACTCACTTTCCTATACAATACCAATGCTTGCTTGCTTCCTTTTTGAAGTAGAGTTGATTTACAATATTAGTTTCAGGTGTACAACATAGTGATTCAGTATTTTTATAGATTATACACCATTTAAAGTTATTATAAAATATTGGCTATATTCCCTTTCTGTCCTTGTTGATTATTTTATACATACTAGTTAGTACTTCTTAATCCCCTCCCCTACCTTGCTTCCCTCTCCCCACTAGTAACCATTGGTTTGTCCTCTATATCTATGAGTCTGTTTCTGTTTTGTTAAATTCATTCGCTTTATTTTTTAGATTCCACATATAAGTGATAATATACAGTATTTGTCTTTCTCTGTCTGACATTTAACTTAGCATAATACCCTCTAGGTCCATTCATGTTGTTGCAAACTGCAAATTTCAGTCTTTTTTCTGGCTGAGTAGTATTCCATTGTATACATACACCACATCTTCTTCGTTCATTCACCTGTTGATGGACGCTTAGGTTGTGTCCATGTCTTGGCTATTGTAAATAATGCTGCTGTGAACACTGGGGTGCATTTTTGGCATTAGTGATTTTGTTTTCTTCAGATGTATACCCAGGAGTGGAATTGCTGGGTCATATGGCAACTCTATTTTTAGTTTTTTGAGGAACCTCCATACTGTTTTTCTCAGTGGTTGCACCAATTTACATTCCCACCAACAGCGTACTAAGGTTCCCTTTTTTCCACACTCTCATCATTTGTTATTTGTGGTCTTTCTGACGACGGCCATTCTGACAGGCGTGGGGTGATGTCTCACTGTGGTTTTAATTTGCATTTCCCTGATGATTAGTGATGTTGATCATCTTTTCATGTATCTGTTGGCCATCTGTATATCTTTGGAAAAAATATCTCTTCAGGTCTTCTGCCCATTTCTTAATTGGGTTGTTTTTTTTTTTTTTTTGATATTGAGTTGTATGAGCTGTTTATTTTGGATATTAGTCCCTTATCAAATACCATTTCTCTCTTGTAGGCCTTCTGTCACATAGGAGGAAAAGTTAGTGCAATTTCTCTTATTCAGTAATCTTTGCTTGTGGGTTTTGTTTTGTTTTGCTGTGTTTCCATTTATTAAGGTACTATTTATATACAATAAAATACACCAACTTGAAGTGTACGGTTTGATGAATTTCTGTAATTGTGTGTTCTTATATAACCTCCACCAGAATCAATATGTAGCACAGTTCGCGTACCCTAAAAAAGCTCCCTTGGGCCCATGTGCTCTCAAGTCCCTCTCCCCACCCCTGGCCTCTGGCAACCACAGATCTGCTTTCTGTCACTGTGGTTTTGCTTTTTTCTAGAATTTCATATAAATGAAGTCATATATATATAGTCTTTGTGTTCAACTTCTTTCTCTTAGCATAATGTTTCTGAGATTCATCCATGTCATGGTGTGTATTAATATTTCATTGGTTTTCATTGCTGGAATGGCATTCTGTATTGTATAGGATATAGGATATACAGTTTGTTTATCTGTTCACAAATTGATGGCTATTTGGGTTGCTTCCAGTTGGGGGCTATGAGGAATAATCTCTGCTGACAGTTTTATTCTTGATTTCTCCTAGTCACCTAATACCTTGACCCAGTTTTCATTTTTATGATCTTAGACAATTTGCCATTACTATCACAGTGAAACATTTTCAAAAAATGTTGATAGAGTGGCGGTGGCGGCCCCTGATCCTCCCATCTGTGGCTTTGGAAGTGATCTTCTACTCATCTGGAAGTAGCAGTGCCAAGGCCCAAAGTTGACATGATGGCCTATTTAGTGTGCTATAATGTAATTTACCATCATGACAGGCCTTCGGGGACATGACCGAGTGCAACAAAATGCAGTATCCAATATTTATAGTAGATAGAGTTGAGTGGTTTTTTATCTTGCCTGGTACAAAAGTGCACCCACTCTGTTTTTCACCCATCCTAAGCACCCAGGGAGGGAGAAGAGAGAAGACCAGTGGGCGATACCATCCCAGGCTAGTGCAGCCGACTTGGAACAACCTGGAATGAGTTAGCACTTAGACCTAACAGGAGAGACTCTTCTGAAAAAGATGCTGTCCCCCTGTTATAATTCACACTAACGAGCAGGGAACAAAAGGTTGTGGGGGAGAGTGGTGACTGATGGCCGATACGGCCGCCCCGTGCTGCAGCTGGCGCGGCTCCCGCTGGCGAAAAGCATAATATATTATTGCTCTAGGTCGCAGAGTGGTAAATGAACACTTACGTCCGCTATGGCAACTGGATTGATTATCGCAGCTACCTCAGGACCAGCCTGGCCCTGGCGTTACAAGTGAGCACGTGCGTCCCTGCCGGGCTTCAGTCAGAAGAGCGCCTCAAAGGCAGTTTGTACAAACTGAAATCTCTGATGACTGCAAATCCCTCCTTTCCAGCCCCTGTGTCCAGCGGGGAATTGGGGTCAAGCTGGCCCAGATGGTTGGGCCCCTCAGACTAGAGAGGCAGGGCTGCCCTGTCCAAAGAGCGGCTGGTTCATTGTGAGGGTAGGATCGCTGTTTGTTGGATACAATCAAATAAATGAAATGAATGAATCCAAGAAAAGAATGCCAAGGCAAGGGCAAGGTGGGAAGGGAGGAGGGTGGGGAGGCCAAGGATGGGTATCAGGGGCTGGGATGCCTAGGCAGGAAGTCCAGGAGAAGGAAAGAAGGAAAGCAGGATATAGCAAGTGGGAACAGACACATTTGATTTTGCCTTTGCCAGTGACTGGACTTTTACATGCTGCTGGGAGCATGTCGCATGAATAAGCTTGGTTTGTTTAATAATCAGGGAATGGGCCACTTCCTTTTCTTTTTCTTTTTTTTTTTTTTTTTTTGTGGTACGAGGGCCTCTCACTGTTGTGGCCTCTCCCGTTGCGGAGCACAGGCTCCAGACGCGCAGGCTCAGCGGCCATGGCTCACGGGCCCAGCCGCTGCGAGGCATGTGGGATCTTCCCGGACCGGGGCACGAACCCGTGTCCCCTGCATCGACAGGCAGACTCCCAACCACTGCGCCACCAGGGAAGCCCAGTTCCTTTTCTTTTAATCTACAGATACTGTTTGGAATTTACACATGAATCTCCAATTTTTCCAACAGTAAAGGAAAGGGAGCAATGCATGCCCCCACTGGGAGGTCTAGTTAGAGTTGTAATAATGTTCTAGATTATTTTTCCCAATATTTTATTTAAAATGTTAAAATGAATTATTCTCTCTTCTGGTTTGTGTAAATTGATCTAAATAGGTACCATTGAGGAAGGAGGATGGGTAGCATTAGGGATGCATTAACTTTCTGTTTTGAATGGCAGAAGATTTACCCTTTGGAATTTAAATATGAAGGTATTTTAATTCTTTGCACATGACCTCTAAACTAGGCCATCCACAATGGCAAATAAAGTGGCAACCACCTTCTCTAGGACCATGTTTGAACCCAGCATCTGATCTTCCATTGTAGGAGGCTAATGGCATGGTAATAATAATCTTTATTAATTATAGGAAATGACATGATATAGGGAAGTTTGACAAGTATTTCTCAAATTTTTCTTCATTATTGCCTCCCAAGGAGTCTTTTTAGAGGTTGTTTTTCCTAATTGCCTTCCTCATGGAATTTTAATACCACGGATACACAGCATCTTTCTTTATGTGTTGTATGTATATCTGTGTTGAATACATTGAAAAGTTAGATTATCTTTGCCCCCAAGAACCAATTTTCAACTCTTCTGAAAATGCATGAGTTAGAACAACCTGGGTTCACATTCCACTTCTACCAGTTCTGTTTCTCTAAGCCTCATCTTCCTCACCAGCAGTGGAGATATTAGTGTCCACTTAATTGGGGTTCTTGGCACATAAGCAGTCAAGAAATGTTAGTTATCGTCACTGTTATTGTTATTTATGCTCATATACGTTTTCACATACAGTATCTTCATTGACCCTGATTGTAAACTTCTGAGGAATGTGGGTTTATGTCACTTAAGTACAGATATCATTTCTACTTTACTGATAATAAATAACACAGACTGTCAGAGCAGTTTGGTGATTAGCTCAAGGTCATGCAGAGAGCACTGTTGGTCGGGGCTGAGACTTGAGCCTAGATGTCATAGTTCAAAGCTCTCTGGTTCAGGAATCTCTCTGCTGCCTGTGGTGCTACCAGAATCGATTGTGTTATGAAGACCCAAGTTGGAGTTCGGGGACTTGGAGGAATCACCCACGAGAATAGGCTCTAATGACCAATCGTATATTTTTCTGCCCCTATTGTGTAAAAAGTGGAATTATCAAGGCTTTGAACCAACCGGTCACACCCAGTTTCAGGAAATCTGTGATAAGCTTTTCCTGTGCTGCTTGGTAACTTGTGGGTTTAATGAGGCAGGATTTCCTCAAGCTTGGAAGAACTTGGCACTCCAACTGGATGAGCGTGAGTCCTTTCTCCCCAAGATAAAAGCTTTATGAAATGCACAGTAAGAATCGCTCAGAGAGGAAATAGTCTTGAGCATCTCCTGTGTTCAAGCTTGGTGCTGACCATCTAGAAGTATTCGGAGGATGCCTGCGCCGGGCCTGGTGCTCTTCTGAGCTCAGCGAAAGGCTTTGTAGCAGAAGAGGACAGTCAGTTGTGGTGTCAGGTCTCGGGTTCTCCTCCCAGCTTGGCCACTAGCCAGTGGTATGCCTCAGTTTCCATATCCGTAATCCAACATAAAGCACTCCATACAGTGCCTGGCACACTGTAGTAGGTAAATGCTTACAATTATAGTCAGATTAAAAATGAACGACATACACCCCTCCCATCACAGAATGTGAGCTCTACCGTTCCTTTTATCTCATAATCATGCCCTATCTCAACCCAGTGCTTTCTATTTGTTTTTTGTTTTTTAATTTATTTATTTATTTGGCTGCATCGGGTCTTAGTTGCAGCATGCAGGATCTTTCACTGTGATACACGGGCTTCTCTAGTTGTGGCGCGTGGGCTCAGTAGTTGCAGCATGCAGGCTTAGTTGCCCCACGGCACGTGGGATCTTAGTTCCCCGACCAGGGATCGAACCTGTGTCCCCTGCGTTGGAAGGCGGATTCTTAACCACTGGACCACCAGGGAAGTCCCTCTATTTGTTGAAGTGGTGCTACTTGAGTGGTTTCAGAAACAGAGTCCTTGGCATCTGGAGATTTCTACCATCTTCTCCTGCCCCATGAAAATCCCTGTCTTCCATGTATATGCATATGGCTGATTCGCTTTGTCATGCAACAGAAACTAACACGGTATTGTGAAGCAATTATACTCCAATAAAGATCTATTTAAAAAAAAATCCCTGTCTTCTACATTTCACCAGTATCAGCTGCTCATTTTTATACCTAGCTAAGGAGATATTTAATTCCCTGCACTAGAAAAAGAGGATGTAATGAAGACAAGGGCTGGTTGCTTGACCGCTGCTACCACCTGGTCGAGGGCAGAGCGATCTGTATTGGTTCCTCCACACAGTTGCTTTCAGGGCTGGATAGAGCAACTGTGATCTGCATTTGAGTTGCTAGATGGTGGTGAGAGTGATGGGGAGGATGCTGAGGCAAACGTTCTCACTTCTGAAGCTGCAGAGGCTGAAGGCCTGAAAGGTGTGTAAGGATGCCTTCTGCCTCTCCATCCAGGCTGCTTCTGGAAACATACCTCTGTGCTGCTCATCACAGCAGATCTCTCCAGACAAGCCATTCCACAGGTTGCCTAGCACCAGGTTACACTGAGAACGGGGTGAGAGTAACCTAGTTTGTTCCAGCCAAGAGAGGGCTGTTGAGAGCAGCCAGAAGGAAAACTGTGAGGAACAAGGCAAGTGGTGTTGGTCCCCGAGATGGGCTTCCTCCAGGGCCGTAGATCCCACAGGGACATCTGTTAGGCTTGAATCTGGCATAGTTGTCTTTCTGCTGGAACTTTGCATAGAGACTCTGATGACTTCTCTCATGTATGGACTTCCTGCTGGTTGTGTTAATCCTGGTGCACCCTGAGGCCAGGTCACTGCAGGGCAGGCCAGTGGGGAAAGCCCTGGAGATGATCCAGAAACTTCAGCTGGTGATGAACTCAACATCAAGCTCAGTTTACCCAAAGAGTTTTGGGTTCAGACTCACTTTGCAACCATCACGTTCCATTCACAGCAAACAAGTATGTTTTCCGGAAGGTCAAAGTGGAATATCCTTGGGGAAGAAGACATACCTTAGGAATGAGCCACCTGGTCTCATAGGCTGGCATTTTGCTGGTCATTTGTATAGCATCCAGCTGGTGAAGGTCACCTCCTCCAAGGCAGTGAGGGATTAATCTACCAGTCTGAGTCTGGCGTTTTATTTATCTGTACTGGTAGCTTTACGTATGCTGTGTTTTCTCTGTTTGGGCCTGAAGGCTGGTTGAGCAAAAGGCGGGAAACATAAATAAGTAACAGACAGAGAGGGCTGTCCATTTATAGATTTTCAAAGATGACCTGGTTTTCTGTTCCAACGCAGGCATTAGCGTTGCATTAGAGTAATATGCGTCCGTAGATGTTTTTGCCGGTGCATTTGGTGGTGATGATCAGGAGAGACATATGCATGTTCTGTTTTTACAATAAAAATTAAGAAACCTCAGGCCACACCAGAGGCCCTTGTTGGCAGGCTGGGCACCAGGAGCCTGAATAGTCCATTTTCCTCGGATTGTGTGGGATCGCTGTGTTCCTTTCTGCTCCTCTCCAGTTTCTGGTTATTATTAAACAACCCTTTGTGAGGGAGTATCTCTGGCTTTCCTCCCAGCGAGGAGATGTCTACACAAAGCCAGAATATCCAGCCAATGGCAGGCAAACGGGTTATTTGGTGGAGTGCAGGAACAAATAACTGGTTGACAAGCCAGTTCTTCACTTTCTGCTGGCTTTCCTTGGCATGGAAACAGCCTTCTGTAGTCCATGGTGTCAGTGATTATGCGGGTCCCTCTATCCATTCATTCAGAAAATATTTCCTGAGGGCTCACTGTGGGACTCATTATTTCTAAAATGAGGATAATAATAGTACCTACTGCATAGAATTATGCGGATAAAATGAGTTAATATGGGAAAAGGGTTTAGAACAGTGCCTGGCACACAGTTAGAACTTAGTCAATAGGAGCTTGGCTGGGAAGTTGGAGTTTTATTTTATAGGCAAGGAAGAGGCAGTGAAGCCAGTGGTCTAGGCAGGTGTGGACTTCCAGAAGGTGGTTTCTGTGGCAAAGGTGGGGGACCATCTTCATGGGGCAGAGCCTGGAGGCAGAGAGACAGTCACATAACTTGTTCAATTTCTGATAGCTTTCACTTGCCTTTCTGGGGGTGGCCTAGAGCAGTGGTTCTCAAAGTTTGGTCCCTGCACCTTGAGCGTCAGCGTCACCTAGGAACTGGTTAGACATGCAGAGTCCCGGGCCCTGTTCCACAGCTACTGAATCAGAGGCTCTAGAGTTTTGGTCCAGCAGCCTGTGTTTCAGCAACCCCTCCAGGTGACTCTGACCCTTGCTAAAGTTTGAAAACACTGGTCTTTCGAGGGCAAGTGGAAAAGAGAGCTTTAGAAAGTCTTCCTTCCCTCACTTGCCCCTCCCCACACATACACATTTCGATGCCACTGGGCCAGCACGAAGCAGGTGCACAAGCTTTCGGGAGGCTCTCCGCATGCCAGGCAGGCCAGTCTCCTTCTTAGCTGGTCACACAGAACCGGGAGCCTTGTTAACACAGATCAAGGCCACCCAGGAGCACAGCAAAACCAAACCTCCAGTCTCCAGCTGGCTCGCTGCCAGGAGGGCACTGTGACCCACCCCTGTTGATGCATGGTGTGTGGAGCTGCAGTGGGACTCTGCTAAGTGGGTATTTCTTTACCAGGAAGACTGTCAGCTCCAAGATTCCAGTGTGCTTCTCATCATGTTGAGAAATGAGGGAGCCCAGGTGCTCTGGGCCCTTTCAGAGCAGATGCTGCCTCTGGCTCCTGGAAGTCTGTGTACACGCACCCAAAGACATCGCGTGGCCAACAGAGTGGATCACGCCGAGGCTTCTGCTTCTTCCCATATGAGAAGCTTGTGGCCAGGCTGCTTTTTATTACTGGTGTGCAGCTACCTGTGGGACCAGGTACCACAGTGTAGTTAATTTTAGAACACTTATCTAGAGCTTCTGAATTCATTCATTTATTCATTAGTACAAATTTGTATACACAAGCATAATGGGAAATAGGAATAAGATATGCTCCCGCCTCACTCCCATCATTTTCTAAGGAGCATATGCCATCCAGGAGGAGATGTAAGTCATTCATACAAAGGCCGGCAGTTCAGAACAAGGTGCTGTGTGCCAATAGGAAGGTACCAACACTGTATGGTGTGAGATCAAAGGGGCTGCACAAAAGATGACCTGGGGAAGGTGTGGGGGGAGGAGGTGGTGTTTGATCTGGGCCTTGAAGGGTGGGCAGAATTTCACAAGGCAAAGAGAAGGCATCTCAAGTAAAGGGACCTGCAAAGCACAGGACTAGAAAGGGCACTAGCTCGAGAGAAGCGTGAGTGTTCCTCATTCAGTTTGCCCAGAACATAGACTACAGGTAGACTAGTGGAGGAAGAGGAGGCTTGATGGATAGATTGGAAGTTAAATAGCAGGCCCAGGAGTTTGGACCTGACTCCATACGCAGGGGAGCCTGCGGAGAGTTTAGGTCAGGAGATTGATGTGATCATCACGGCGCTGGAGGACGATTGAGCTGATGATGAAATTTGGATGGGCAGGACTCGAGGCCTCCGGTGAGTGGCTTGCTCAGGGTCCTGACCCAAGGAAGCTAGAACTAGGTATTCTGTGTCCACAAGTTCATGACCCTGGGAGACAACCTGGAAGCTCCTGAAGGAAGAGTGAGCTTTTAAAGTAAAGGTTGCCTGATGTTGAAAGCCATCAAAACTCTCCAGGGCTTGGGAGGCACGAGAGAAGGGCCACTGAGTGATGTCAGCTGCGCTTCTGGTCAGTTGTCAGAGAGAGAGTTCATCCCTCTATAGAGGAACACCAGAGATCCTCGGTATCTCATGTCAGCCAAGCCCAGAGCATCTCAACAATGGCAGGGAGCCTTGGCACGGGGGCCATGGGCTTGGTCCTGACTCAGAAGAGTCGGAACCACCTACTGAGTCACTTGCAGGAGCTGTGCTTTCCTGGGAGGCTTCCCAATCAGGTACCCACCCCGCCAGATGGCTGATAGCCTGTGAGATCTGAAGCCGCACGTTTGCCATGCCATGGCTTCAGGCAAACACGAGTTGCATCTCTTGAGCTGTTGCATGGAAATCGTTTCCTTGCTCTGCATAGAGAAACTTGGCACTTGGCAGTGACAGATAAACAGATGAAACTTTTTTACTTACTTATTCGCCTGTTCGTTATTTGTTCTCAAGGTGGTCTCAGTTTCCCCAGCTATGCATGAACAACCCCTTATGAACAGTTGTGACTTCGGAAAGAACTGATGGTTCCTAATGCTTTCTCTTTAGGAAGGTGCAGAGTGTCCCACGTTTTACAAAGGTCTGCCTTCCCCTGCATGCCACTTGCCTAAGGCTCCTGACGGGAATGGAATTGGGCCCAAGTCTGCTCACGGCACCTCCGTTTCTTACATCTTTATTTACTGCCTCTCAAGCAACTCTGCCTTCTCAGGTTTCTCCGGTTACCCCTTAGTTAGTAACCTTGGAAATTTCAAATACCATGGAATCTTTCCACTCAGAGGGCCACCATGGTTTGTTTTTCAGGGTGGATTCAAAGATACTGGTACTGCTGTCTTATTCCAAATACAAGTTGCCCCTCCACCGTTGGATCTTTGTTTTTTGGAAAACATCTCTTGGTTCAGTATTATTCCACAGATTGCTTTTAGGATTCGGGATTAGAATGGGTCCCATGGGTAGATTCCAGACCCTAATTGCCAGCAGGTATTAAGCTGGAGTGCCAAGCCAATACAGTGGCTTAACATTGAGCTGACGTTGATCAGATGAATATTTAGCTGGAGATCTCAGCCAGCTGTCCGAGGTCTAAGCTGTTACCATCATAAGGCAGAAGGGTTTGGGGAGACGGCTGAGAGTTTTCCCTTCTTTTCCGGCCCTTCCATTTGGTGTCCTGGGACCCCTAGGGAGTTCTCCTGTAGGACTCTCTCTCTCTCTCTCTCTGCCCCTGCAGGGAGAGGCAGGCAGTTTTGGCCCAGTGCAAGATCCTCGGGAGCCTGAAATCTTGGCATCAGGAGTGCAACTCTTGCTACCAGTGCCTGTTTTCTGGAGGCAAAGTAAGGCCACTTGATGCAAAGAAAGGAGAATTGAATGTCGGAGACTTGAAAGACTCCAGGAGCCTGGCAGGTTGGCAGAGCGAGACCTCAGCCATCTGGATCTAGACATCTCCTCTCCCCAGCACTTGCCCCTGCAGCTGTGAGCCGGGGTTCTGCCCGCCCAGGGAGCAAAGGCGTGAGTTAGGAAAAGCGCTTGAGCAGAGAGGGGGTGACTTGGGGTTGTCCCCTCCCTTCTGGAAGGAGGGCTCTCTGCCTCTGGATAGTGGGCAACCCACCTCCCAAGGCCTCCTCCCTGGTTGGGCCTGTCTGGCCCCCCTCGCAGGCCTGAACCCTTTCTGCAGCTGCGGTCAGATACACCCTGCACTCTCCAGGTGGAGTTTTCTCACGGCGGGGAGTTCCTTCTCAGACCCTCGACCTGTCTCCCTGGCATGTGGATTTTATCCCCCCGTCCTTTAAAATGTATGTGTATGGGGTGCGTCCCTCTCACATCACTATAAAGGGAGACCACCTGTGTTCTTTCACCGTCAAGAAACAGACGACTTTCTGCTTTTCAGGGGCCAATTGCCCGTGTGACTGGCAGCCTTAAGGAAGAGGCTGGGAGACTCGCTTCGGTCAGTGAGGCCATTTCATTTTAGTGTTTACATCTGGTTGTGCTGCACCAGTGTCAGCCGCTGGGCTAGGCCCTGGGACCCAGAGGGGAGTGCGTCCCCCTCTCTCCTCACAGGTCACCCAGTCTCTGCAGGCTCGTGGGGGAACAGGTGAGGACAGTCACCCAGGCTAAGTGTAGGGTCCATCTCAACATGGCAGAGACGGGAAGCAATCTACCTTGGATGCTTCAAGGAGGGAATTTAATCTGAGTTCTCTCCGTGAACTGGGCACCATTGACTACCAGGTATCTCGTTCATGCCACAGTGGGGAAGGTGAGGCTCCTGTCCAGAAGGGCTTACAGCACGAGCTGGGGGCTAGACGCCGGCCCCTTGCTTCTGTAAGTGTCTTCTGTTACAACCCCAGGGCTTGCTCAGAGCGTTGATGACACTGTGCAGGCTCACTTGCGTATTGATCTTCTCTCCTGTGTTGGGAAGGGAAGGACCTGGTGCTAAAGGACCAAGACCGTGTCTCATCTGAAGGGCTTCCCCACAACCCCACGTAGCAGGTGCTTAAGAGATGAGATCGCTCTGACTCCCCACGTGTATAGACCCTGGGAGTGGAGGACGGAGGGTGTGCTCCTTCGTCCTGCTGTTCTGAAGTGACTGGATAGGGCACCCCCAGGGCCTTGCAGTATTTTATTAGCTGGCAAATAAGGAGAAGCAGGAGGACACTGGTATAGTGGGTCTCGCGTGCCCGTTGAGTTTTTCAGTTAGTACGTGCTCTTCAGAATTCAAATATGCAGAGTGATGGACTGGAGCCGTTCCGTCCAGTATGGTAGCCACTGACCACATGTGACCTCTTAAATTTCAAGTTATTAAAATGAAATCAAATGAAGAAATTCTCCTCTCACACTCGCCGCATTTCAAGTGCTCGGGAGCCACAAGTTGACTCTTGGCTACAGTATCAGGCAGACACAGACTTGGGACATTGCTGTCTTTACAGAACTTTCAAATGGACGGCGCTGCAGACGCCAAGCTATGTTTCTTGATCCAAGGTGTACATCGCACATCATATGCATCCGAGTTATTTGAGGGCAAAAGGGAAGAAGAGCTTATCGAAATACAGATTGCTGGGTTCTTCCCTAGTCTTCCTGAATCAGAATCTCTAGGGGGTGGGGGAACAGGGGATCTGTATTTTAATAAGCACCCCCAGATGGCTGTTACGCAAACTCAGATTTCCACGCTCCAAGGGAAGCCAGAAGTTGAATGGCGAGGCTGGGCAACCTCCTGGTACAGCGGTTCTGAGCACCTGAGATGTCTCACGGCACTTTGCACTCCAGCGTAAGATTTCCCAGCCCGACATTTCCCAGAGTATGTGACTGGAGCTTCCTGGTTGGCAGCTAAGGGTGCCATCTCAGTAAAATCCTGGCTCTGCCTCCACCAAGCAGTAAATAATGAAGAAGGAGGCTGTCCTAGTATTATCTCCCTCTCTCCTCTTGCACAACCAGGAGGCTGGAAATAACCTCGCCGTTCCCCTTGAGCATGTTTGAATCACAAGTAGTGCCTCCTCTCTCAAATAAATTTATTTCCTACCGCCTTCATCCCAACAAAGACCAGCCGGTGATGAATACCAGACTTCATAGCTTATTTGTCAAAGCCGCACACCTGTGAGGATTCCTGTGGAAGATAAATTTTGGTTTGGGGGAGGGGGGCCTGGAGGAGGAGGGACCTGGCCAGGAATAAATCTTAACATGTTGCCCCAGACGGTGAATGAGCGTTTGCCTCGCCAGGCTTGCCCTCCTGACAAGGTATGATAAATTACCCTCATTGTTGACACCTTCATTGGGTTATTTATGGCTCATTAATTGAACCGAAAAGGGGCCTTGCAGACCCAGCATGGGCACCTTACAATACTCCTCTAGTGGACCCAGCTCAAAGAGAAGAACAAAGGAGAAACGAGTGGGAGGGACGCACTCATGTTTCTGCTCCTTGGCTGGAGACGCTCTTCACCAAAGAATTCAAGATTTGTTTAAAAAAACAAAAAACTTTGGGAGCTCAGGTGGACCTCTCTGGGATAGTTAGCTGGGTACCTCATACCCAGCCTGTGCTGCTGTATGGTACCTTCTAGAGAAGGGGAAGCCTGCGCTGAGAGCCCTGTGTGTAATGGCCTGCCTTGCTCGAGGCTTGCCCAGGAAGACAGCACAGCACAGCGGAGGCCGTCACAGGAGCCAGACACAGGCCTCACTTGTTCATGAATTTGCTGTGCTACTTTGGGGAGGTCACTCAATCTCTCTGAGCTTCAGATTCCTCTCTTGTGAAGTGAGAGTGTCAGACGGGATGATCTCTGAGTCTTTCTTCAGTTCTCAAGGGTCTAAGAAAACAGAATAGTTTGCTCTTCACTGACTACTGCATTGGGTCACACCCCCCCCGTTTCTGGTTGTTAATTAGTTTACTCATTTGGCAAATAGTATCTACTGGGGTTCTACCCCGTATTCAGTTCTGAGGGGGATACAGGCATACTGGGTATGCGTGGTTTTGTCGTCGGCTTCCTTCCATTTTCAGTATAGAATGCTGTTTGTGTTTTCAAGAGCTGATTAGCACATAAAAATTAGTTTAATCCTTAAGTAAAGTACTTACAAGATAGTGCCTTGTCATAAACTCTCCTTTACGTGACAATAAGGGAGCCTGCAGTCTCTCCAGCTACTTCTCCAGGGGGCCACTATGGTTCATGAGTAAGTTGTAAAAGGCTCTCTTTTAAAGTGCCAGGTGTTTTCCCTATTGCCGTTGCCTTCTAGAAGACTCCATCCTGTGGAAAGAACTTGTCAATGAAAGGAATGACAGCATTGTTTCATTCATTTCTATACCCATTCGTCCATTTAGTCATTCTTTTATCCCACAAAACTTTATTGAATAGTCACTCTCATCTTTGTGTCAAGATCTGTGTTCACAAGATGAATGAATGAGATAAAACTCAAGAATTCAAGGAAATTACACTCTGGTGGGAAGGTAAATGCACTTCACAATTATTGAGTGCTATCATAGAGTCATTCCCAGGAATCTGTGGGAGCATGTGGGAGGGAGCTTGACTGTGTCTGGGGGCTTCGGGATATTTAAGTAGGGTTTTGAAGGAAGACTAGGAGTTTTCTGGGCAAACAAGTTGTAGAAGACTATTCTAGATTGGGCAAAGAGTGTTTGTAAAAGCACAAATATGTACCTTAGCTGCTTGAGAAATTATAAATAGTGTAGTCTGGTTGGAATATAGTATGAATTTAGGAGATAGAAGGTGAAGCTGGCACAGGTCCAGATCTTGAAGAGGTTCCTGTGAAATGCTGACGAGCCTGCCCTTTGTCCTGAAGGCCATGAGGACTGTTTGAAGAGATTTATTCAGCGGAGAAACATGGTCAACTTAGTATTTTAGGGAGCTCCTCTGGTGCCAGAGTACGGGAGATTAGGGGCGGAAAAACCTGCTAGATGACTATTTTTTCTTTTTTTTAACATCTTTATTGGAGTATAATTGCTTGACAGCGGTGTGTTAGTTTCTGCTGTATAACAAAGTGAATCAGCTATACGTATACATATATCCCCATATCCCCTCCCTCTTGCGTGTCCCTCCCACCCTCCCTGTCCCACCCCTCTAGGTGGTCACAAAGCACCAAGCAGATCACCCTGTGCTATGCAGCTGCTTCCCACTAGTTGCAATAGTCCAAGCAAGAGGAAATACAGGCTTGAAACAAGGACCTGAGTGTGCGGGAGGTAGAGAGAGCACAGGAGCTTGAAGACCTGAGTTCTAATCCAGGCTCTGTCAACATCTACCTCAAATTATTTATTTTCTCCAGAATGTACGTCCTGCTCTGTAAAATGAGGACATTGGACTGGATGGTTTTTCATCTGACTCTGACATTCGGTAAGGACTGGGTTTTCTGTTAGAAGTGGGGAGAGGAAGGAAGGTGCAGGGTCAGTATTTACAATTGATAGAAGTGTTTTTAATAATAATGGTTGGAATGTTCATCAGCTGTGTCCTGCTGAGGATATAGATGGACCACAGTAAATGCACATTCCAGCAGATAGTAGGGCAGGTTCTTGGCCTCCATGCCAAAACTCACAAGAGAGGGCTTCGTTAGGAGTCGTACAAAAATGGGGGTTTGTAGCACCCTCATTCTGCTTCAGGAATGGATTACCTGGCAGCTAGAAGGGAAGGGCCTTGGCAGAAGTGGTCCACACATTCTGTGTACTTTCTGTCTAGTCAGGTGAGGAGAATGATCATGACTCGTGCCTACAGCCTTAGAAATTCATGTCAGCTGTTTGGAGAGAGATCTCCACTCTTTCTTTTTCCTTTCCAAGGTTGCCAGTGAAATTCTTTTTTACTCCAAAATGAAAATGATTATTTTTCTGGTGTTAAAAAAGAACATGCTTACAGTGAAGAGTTCTAGCTGGAAGGGGAGGAAGGAAGGAAGGGGAAGTGAAGGGAGGGAGGAAGGAAGGAGGGAAGGAAGGAAGGAGGGACGGACAGACGGGGGGGGGGGGGGGGGGAAGGGAAGGGAGGAAGGAAAAAGAAGTACAGAGTAAAATGTATTCCAAATCTCACGATCCAGGTTATAAGTTAACGTTTCTGAGAGAATACTTTTAGTCATCTCTATGTATAATAATCTGGATATCTTTACATGTATGGGCTGTATCACATAAACTGTTTCATTCAGGCATCGTATCTTGTGCACCGTTTTTGTGATGTATTTGTGCATCATCATTTTAGGATGCATAGTGTTTTATCAGTAAACCATAACATACTCAACTGATATATCAGTATTAATGGACACTTAGGTGGTTTTCAATTTTTCTTTTATAAACAAGACTAAGGAGCATCCGTGTACATTTGTGCACTTGTAAAATTATGTCCTACAAATGAAACTACAAGGCAAAGTGTATGCATGTTTTTAACTTTTGCTGCATGTTGCCAAACATGCTCTCTGGAAAGACTTCCAAATGCACTTTAAATGTAATTTAATATTTTGTGTGACTGGAGAAGCAGTGTGCCAAGGGTTGGGTTTGGGCAGTATGAAGTCAGGGAGAAGTCTGTGGTTTGCCCAGTGACTCTATTTTCTGAGCACTGCCCAATCCATAGGCCCGATGGGGGTCTGAGACTTTGCCAAGGGCTCATGGAAGGTTCCAGAGAGTCAGGGTGCCAGCTGATGCCACATCAGGTAGAGTGCTTTCCAGGTTCTTCTCCAAGATGGCTAACCCTGGATCTTGGGATCTGTGGCCTTTGAATAGCGATGTGTCACTACACACACAAGCTGTAAGAAATGCAGATGTAGAGAGGCCTCCAACAGCAAAATCTGTACCTGTCTGAAACACTACCTTTTCTGGGCCCCTGTGCAATGTTTCCTGGTCCCTGATTGGGCAGCCTCCTGTCCTGGGTGCTCAAGAGCAGTTCCAGTTCAATATATTCCATCCTGCTGCCTTCAGGGTGCCCCCATGTAGGTCACATGCAGAACTGTATATGGCTTCAGCATGTCTGGTCATCACTTGACACCATGTGATGGGTTAGAGCAGAATTCCACAATCATTGTGTTTCCATTGGTGACAAGCACGAAGTTTCCATCTGTTTATTCATTGCTCGTTCATTCAACAGATATTAGTAAGAACTTACATTATTGCAGGCACTGTCCTGGGCACTTAGCAGAACACAAAAATGAACAAGAATTTACAGGTTCATGGCATTTGGAGCGAGAAGGAATCGTATCGGACCCAACCCCCTCATATTCCTGTTGAGGAAACTGAGGCCCAGAGAAGTAAAGTGCTTCACCTCCAATGGTCCCTCTGCTGGTCACTGCCCTAGTCGGTGTGGAGTGCTGTGCAAAACTCCACGTGGGCCCCTCTGGGGAGGGGATGGCCTAACTCACCTGCGAGGATAACCAGTCCTGCAGGGCCAGAGTCTTTATGACTGAGCCCTACAGACATGGTGGGGTTGTACTGTGGGATCTGGGAAGTGCAGGGGAAACAGAGCCGAGCTTTGTGGCCCCCCGACAATGTGAGTAACTCGGCATCTTTCGGCTGGCCTTGCTGGACCAGCCATCTTCTGTAGGCTTGGGTGTGGGAGCTCCTTTGGAACCTGATCCTATTTAGAGAGGCTACATAGTCTGAAGGTAACCAAATTTGAGCTGGGAGATGTTCCATCATTGAGAAAATGACAAATTTCAAAAAAAAAAAAAATACTATTGAGAGAGCGTTCTATAATTGTGGCTGCAGCTAGGATCTCCCTGCCAAGATGTGATACAGAGGCATTTTCTCAATGGTTAGATTACCTTTGAATCCTTGAAAATAGTAACACGTCTTATCAATAATCACTCTTCATATCTCTATGATCATTAGAGTTTACAAAGTATCTTCCCCCCATTAGCTGGTTCCTTCTTTACACCACCCTATGTATTAGCAATTCACTAATTAATTTTATTATGTGTTCGTGCTTTTAGGACTCTGAATGAATCAATGAGTGAGTTGTCCAAGAGCTAGCAAGAGACAGAGTTGGATTTGAAACCAGGTTTTCTTTCTTCCAGTTCCTTTCTTTACCCAGACCTGCCCTTGTTGGTTTCTGGGTTTGTACACTGACCAGTCAGGTGAATGGCTAGCTGAGAGGGTCAGCAGGGAAAGAGGCCTCTCTGCCTGGAGATCTGAAGGTGGGCTAGGAAAGACGCTTTGCCTTCACAAACTGTCCTTACCATGAAAGAATCATTCCTTTGTATCTTAGATGCTTTCTATTATTAAGAATTCCCTTTCAAAATGTAACTCTCCACTTCAGTAAATTAAAAATGCAACCATATAATAGAACTGCATGCATTCTATTCTATTGGAGTGAGAATGGAACAGAACAGAATAGAATAGAATTTATGTTCCATTAGAAATAAAATAAAATTCAGTAGAACACTGTGGGTAAAATGTGATTATGGACATGTAAAGAAATACACTCACTTAAAAATACATTAAAAAAATAGAGGCTCTGTAATTTCAAAGGCCTCTAGTATGTGGATCATAAATGACAGCTGCAGTGTTCTTCTTTATGCCAATCTGCATTTTTATATTTTTATAGCATGAGCTTATATTAGTAGTAGCGGCATAATAGATAGTTTTTAAGAATTAAGACACTACTCCTTCCAGTTGTCTGTTTAATTTTCAACAAATGAAAAAGGGTGGAATAAAGATAACTGCATACCTCCCTTTCATTCTCCCAGCACCCACACAGGTCACACCGTAAGCCTCAGAGAAGTCATCAGCTAACACTTTCAAGAAATGATCTGTCAGCCAGCTAAGAGCCAGAGTTATCTTGTGGAATGGGAGAGTACATAGAGGGTCTGGGATAGATGACAGGGAAGGAAAGTTAGTACCTAGGTGGGTTTCATCCACTTGGTAATATTTCAGTCAGCTGACCCTTCCTGTGCTCACCTCCACCTGTGCTCACCACCTGAAATGCAGTGCCCTGTGCCCTCTCTTACTAATGGCCAATCCTCACAGCTCTGTTGACAGCAGAACCAGACATAGACTGAGGGGGAAAGAGGAGGCTTCTTAGTCCCCGCTTACCCCGCTCCAGAGCAACTTAATTGAAGCACGTCCAGCGCATGGCGTGCCATGGGGTGACTTAGGCGGGCGGGTTTCTCCAACTCCCAGTGTGGTGCTTTTCCCACGGGCTCTGCTCACTCTTGTTCACTAATTTATCTCACACGCATTTGTTTGGGGGCCTACAATGTGCCAGACACTGTGCCGGGGTAGGGAATCCACAGATGAATAAAATGAGGGCCCTTTCCTCAGGGCACTCATGATGTAGCTGGAGGAGACAGAAACATGAGCTGGTTATTTCATAAAATACAGTTAGATGCCTCCTTGAAAGGAAGGACCTTCAGATGCATGCAGTCCAGGAGACAATCTATTTTTCTAAGGAATCAACAGAGGATAAAACCCTGGTTGGATCTTTGAGCCTGCCTTTGCTTGGACCTCAGAGGATAGCATCCAGGGTGAGAGAGAACCCAACAAGGATGAAAATGAAAGAGCAGAGGGAAGAGATAACAGCATGCAGCTTTCACCATAATTTGGGCAATATGTTTATTTGAGGAGCTCGAGACATTTATTTTATCTGAATAGTTGAGACCAGATGCCACACTTCTCTGTCTTCCGGGGAATGTCCTGTACAGGGTTTCTTCTGTATACTGTGTGACAGTAGGAGCTGCTCTCCCATTCGTACTCACAGTCTTTTGCTAGCGGGTCTTTCCTATATTGTGTTAGATCTGGTTCTGACAGTGACAGCAGCCATCCATTGTTCTAAAGAATTCAGAAGAGTGATGTAGACAGAAAGGAGGGGTGTTTTTAGGAGGCTTCATGACAGCATGCTTTTTTTTTTCCTCCACAAAGGCTTCTGTGATTGGTGGGCAAATGTCAGAGACAGACTCTCTGCCCATTGCCCTTGTGATTTGTTAAGAGATTAAATGAAA
This sequence comes from Leucopleurus acutus, assembly GCF_964270905.1. Taxonomy (NCBI): domain Eukaryota; kingdom Metazoa; phylum Chordata; class Mammalia; order Artiodactyla; family Delphinidae; genus Leucopleurus; species Leucopleurus acutus. The sequence goes on along the minus strand of NC_139142.1, from coordinate 130,100,584 downwards.
TGAAGAATGAAAGAATATATATATATACATCACTATACCTTGTATGGGTTGATTTGAGCGAACCAGTTATAAAAAGACATTTTTGAAGCAATCAGGGTAACTTGGTTAGCTGCTGCAGTTATAGAAGTACTTAATGATAATGATATCATGATTATGTGTTTTAAAAGTTATTTTTTAGAGATGCAAAATGATGTGTATATAGATAAGAATATATATCTTTAAAATATACTTTTTTTTTTTAGTGGTCGGTGAGTCAGATTTAGGTAGAACAAGATAGGCCGTAAGTTGATAAGTATTCAAGCTGGATGGTGGGACCGTGAGGGTTTGTTATACTATTCTCTTTAGTTTTGTGTGTATTCGGTAATTTTCTATTCAAAACATTTAGATAGTGAATATTATTGAGCAGCTACCATTTGTCAGGTTCAGGGCTGGCTGTTTTTTATGCAGCCTCTTATTATATTCTCACAACATCTCTGTAAGTGGGTTGCGTTACACTGATTTCTCAGATGAAAAAGCTGTAACATAAAGGGAAAGTGAATTCCACATGTCACACAGCACATGGCAGAGCTGGGGATTGAACCCTGACCTTTTCCTTTAACTTCTATTTGAAGTATAACACATATAGAGAAATGTGCACAAATCATATTTGTACATCTCAGTGACTTTTTCTGTGACCACATCCAATAACCTAGACCAACATGAAAAGAATGGAATAGTAGCAGCGTCCCTGAAGCCACTTCATGACCTTGGAAGTCACAGTCCCTCCTCAGAGGTAACCACTGTCTTGACTCATAGCACCCTGGATGAGTTTCGCGTATATTTTGGACTTTATGTAAGTGGAATCACATTCTTTTATGTGTGGCTTTTTTTTCTTAACATTATGTGTGTAAAATTAATCCATGGTGATGCCTCAAACAGATCTTTCCCTTTCATTGCTGTATATTTCATGGTAGAAATACGTCAGAATTTATCTGTTCCATTACTGATGGAAGTATTTCTGCTTTGGGGTTATTATGAGTAATGGATTGTGAACGTTGTGGTACATGTCCTGAGTGGACAGGAAGATGGATTTCCGTTGTACTTATTCCTAAGGTGGAATGACAGGCGCACAGGGTAGCATACGTGAACCAGAAGCTCCAGTTTTCTTTCTATCACCCATTTCTCTCTAAAGAGATGAAAACATGTAGTTAGTTCCTAATGTAGTTAGTTCCATAAGAATGGGGATTAACATAGAGTCCTGAAAGGCTCTGAGGTGCAAACGGGATTGAGATTTCAGCCTGAAGTGTTCTGGTCCAGCACTGATGAACCCCAAGTCCCAGTTCAGGCCTTCAGTGTTTCGTGAATCTTCCTTGAAATAAGTTTAATGCAAGAGAAGCACTGCTCTGAAGTGTCCTGCATCTGTGATTTAACATAATAGCCTGTCATTCTAGGATACCAAAAATCAGGTAACAGAAAGAAGTATGACTACTCTTGTCTAAGCCATCAGCAAAAGAAAAAATTTTTCGTAAGATAAAAATTTTAATAAAATCCATCTTGATATTCGGCATACTTGAAGATTTGCCAATATTCTAACAGTGGTGTCATTACTATTTCATTTTGAAGGATGAAAAATAGCTATTGTAATAGCCCATGGTTAACTATGAACCCCAGGGAATGGGCTTCTCCCCTTGTTTAGCTGGGTCATCCTCATCCTTCACACCTGTAGCCCCCAAGCTTTTCTTCCTGGGAGTCCAGTTTGGGTGCTGGGAAAGCTTGGTGACCTTAGGCCTGAGAGAGACCTAAAATGGGTGGCCTACTTTGACAACTTCAGGTGACAGTGATTGTCTGAGGATGTGAGGGATACTGTAGAAGAAAATGTGAGCATCAGGTACAAATGGGGATGGGTTCAAACCCCATGTCTCCTTATTATTTGACCTTGAAAATATGAATTCCGCACCTCTGCTTCCTTATCTGTAAGAGTAAGGATGTTGATGATGCCAGTTCTAGAGAAAAATTAGAAAGTGGTTAACTAGAAAGGTGATCGAGGTAGTTCTCTCCTCAAATTGCACGAGTCCAAGATGTCCAGGAGCCTTTTATTCTGCTTCCGACTGTTCTAGATAGAATGGTTAGTGGGGCAACACGGTGTTGCCGGTTGATAAAGGGAACCAGCCTCTTCTGACTACTGTTTCTTTTCACAAAAACTGAGTGTTCCCTTTCCTCCTCTTGCATGTGTGTGTGGATAGTGCTGGAGTGGGCAGGATCCTTCCCAGCCTGGCTGTAAATTCTGTGAGATTTAGTTCCTTAAACCTTGAACTCCAAGGTTTAAGAGTATTATTGGTTTATTTATATTTATGATTGGTTAATAGCCCCACCTCCATCTGGAAACTTTATAATGAAAGCACAGGTACAAGAAGATCAAAACAGTTTACCTAACGTAGAAGCAAGTATCAAGCAAAAGAGAGGAAAAGAAAATGATAATCAAAACTCCCTGAGGAAAATTTGAGCAAATGAGCCCAAAAGGTTGCCCTCAACCCCCTAGCAGCCAGGAGAAAAAGGGGAGTCATTGTGGGCTCCAGAGTTCCCATTATCTCGTGGTGGGAGGCATTCCGGGTGAGGAGAAACAAATGTCTGTCTGCTCCTGGCCACTGAAAGGATTTGATACAGGAGTCTTTGTGTAAGGTTATTTAAAAAGGCAAGAAAAAAAAATGATCCCAGACAGGTTTTAAGATGGATGTAGAGGCACTCCCCATCCGGCTATTATTTGTGTGAGTCTAGTCTCAATATGACAACATCAACAACTCCTCCCTCAGCGTGGAGCTGCATTATGGAAAATCACTTGGAGGTGACAGATGTACATTCCAGGCCTGGCTCTGCCGTTTATCTGCTGTGTGACTTGGGCCCACACGTTTACCCCTTCTGGGCTCTAGATTTCTCCTCTGTTAAATGAACTCCCCCTTGCAGTTCTAAGAGCCCATGCTTGTCTTAGTTTACATGTGCCGAGCAGAGAGCCATCCAGAGGTCTGAGAACCGTCACGTTATGTGGGTTTCTCCTCCCTGTGCCCCCATCTTACAAACAATAAGAGCAGCCTCAGAACTGCCATCTCAGGGGAACAGAGGAAGGAACAAGGAGGACACTGCTGCCAAGAAAACCAGCCCTGGGATCATTTTTGTTTTCTGCGGGAGAGGAGAGGGGAGTCACATGCCCAGTCTATGTTGTATGAGCTGCATGCCTTTTCATAGCATCCCTTGTATGTGGAATCCCCCATCTCCTCTCCTTCTGGAATCCTTTCTCCGACGTATATTCTCCTGGTCCCACACAGCAGACGACCAGGCAGTCATTCAGCCCCCGGACTCCTGTGCCCCTTAGCCCAAGCGTAGGTTGTTCTCTGAGCTTCTTCACTTGCTCCTTTACCGGTCAATATTTCCCTCCCATGCCCTGGCTCAGCAGATGTGGAGACGAGCCTGGTACAGCTCAGCGCTTGTACCCTGCACTAAAGCCCAGACATCTCTTTCTGCCCCCTCCCTGTCACCAGAGCACCCCAGACATGCCCACAAACAGGCTAAACCTGCAAGACAGCATCCTGGCCTGCCAGAAGAAGAAGAAAAAGATATTCCTGGTATCTCCGAGGTTCCTGCTTTTTCTGTCAATTGGGAATGCAAACGTAGAGTCCCTTACAATGAACGACCTGTCTTCCAAGGCCTCAACTACTCCTGTCATTAATGGGTAATTCCAAGGTAGGCAGTTGGTAGTAAACACACACCTCCAAAGTGCCTAGTTTCTCCCTGGCAATTCCAATCATAATTACCACGAAGTTATATAACTGCAGATTATCCCGCCATATGAGTGGTATAAATATGTATGCTCCTGCTCCGTGATAATAAATTTGAATGACATGGCTAGTTAATTAGTAGCCATTGGAAATTCACTGATGGGCTACTGAAGCAATAAATTTCTCCTAAAGGGGGAAGAAGATGGTTGGAGTTTGTTCCATTTGCTTTAATGAAGGCCTTAGTGCAGGCCTTGACAGTCCCTGTCCTTTGTTTTCTCCTGGTCCCTGTCTTTGAACCAGGAAAGTGAGCCTCTGTTGAGTTGGCAGTGAGCACTCCCTAGAATGAAAGCAGGACTTGGAGTCCAAAGATGATGAGTCCAGGCTCAGCCATTGACTTGTGTGATTTGGGGACAGTGCTTAATCCCTCTGAGCCTCAATTTCCTCCTCTGTAAAATGAGAGTGAGGCTAGGTGCTGGGGACACACACCTCCTGGGGTGGTTGTGAGGATTAGATGGGTTACACACGTGGAGGGTGAGGTAACCCCTCAACCCTCGCCAGGGTTCGCTGTTATCATTGACCAAAGCTGGGAGGAAAGCCCCACTTCACAGGCCATGTGACTTCTGTCCTCAGAGGGCTGGGTCTGATTCAGCCGAGTGTGAAGCACTGTCAAAGCAGAGACACGGTCACGCTTTGTCACTTGAGGGTGGCAGGTTGAACCCAGCTCTGAACTTCTGCCATTTTCTAAAGGGAGAGTATAACTCCACTTCCATCAAGAAAAGAGGGGTGATGCCTCCGATGCGTGAGAGGAAGGGATTACACCCGGAGAAATTTAACTCCCGAGAGATTATGTTCTCAGCCCTTAGCTGAGAAATAAATCAGCCAAGAGTAAACAATCTAGTAACACCTCCAGCTGTGCAACAGGAGGGCTGTGGCCTGGCAGCCAGAGCCGCCCCATCGCCAACTTTTCTCACCTTCTGCCGGCTAGCTCTTCTTATGGGTGCCTCACTCAGGCAGGAAAATCCCCTGAGGGAGAAAGTGGGACAGCGCCCAGCAATTACCAAGGAGTGTGTCTACACTGGGCTCAGAGGACTTTCAAATGCAATTTGGCCAAAGAAAGGCCACTTTCCTTAAGACAGAAAACGAATGCCACTGCTCAGCTTGCTTTTCCATGCGCATCTAAGGGCTGCACCTTGACAGATAGGAGGCTGCTTTCGGGAGATGATAGATTTATATCCCGAAGTACTGCCTAACTTGTAACCATAGTAACAAACAAAGCTATCACATAAAATGGCTTCACCATGTGAAAGCAATAATTATATTAACCAGATGGGAGGAAAAAGGAGAAGGAAGTCTGATCAATGTGCAAGGCACCAGTAAATTGGATTGAAAATGCATGACATTTTCCGAAATTATATCTCTTTGGGGGAGGGGGCGGGAGCCCAAGAATGAAGAGCAGTGACCAAGTTGGGAGCAGCCCCACCAGGTGGCAGCAGGCAAAAGTGGTTGAAGTAACTCTTCTCTTGGTTTTTGGGCTCCGGAAGCGGACTTAGTACTTCTGCGAGGCTTGATTTTAAAGCACCAACCCCTCACATCACCCATTCAGTGGGGAATTTCCCTGTCAACGCTAACAATGTGGAAATGGCCCAAATTTGACTTTATTAAAGAGCATGTTGGTTGAGAAATAATCCCCGTTGCAGTAAGCAACTTGAGCTAAATAGAACATCAGCGTTATCTGATGCGGCCTGGAGCGTATGATATAGATCAGAGCTCCCCGTGGACTTAACTCCTGAGTTTCTGCCCAGATCACTCCCTCTGAACGCTTGGTGCTCAAATGTAGCTGCACATTAGAATCATCTGGGACAGTTTCAAAAGTACCGATGCCTGGGTCCCACCCTCACCATTTCTGATTTAATCGTATGTGGTAGAGCCTGGACGTTGGGATTTTTAAGAATCCTCCAAATGATTTAAAGGAGGTTTGCAAGGGTCAGATGGACAGGAAGCTATTTATTAAGATGGAGGTAATGCAAATTACTCACAGTTGGCAACTTTGGGAGCAAAGGGAATAGGAGACTGACTTTCTTATTACTTGCTTTTGCTTTAGACTAGTGGGTAGGTCTCTGGTTAATTATTCTAGCGAGAAAATACCAGCTAAATAGCACAGATAGTGTCATCCTGATGTTTCAGACTGTTTGTGCGTTTGTCATAGAATGTCAAGGACCCTTCCCTTGTTTCTCATGAACTAAAAATCTCAGTGAAGATGCCTCCTGTAAAATCCCTGGCTAGCCAGTTCTGTTCGTTTACAAGACCGGGAAGATTACACAACACAGACACGTCTGAGGGAATCTGAATATCTACCTAGATCTTGTGTCGTTTGACCCAGTCCGTCAAACAACACATACAGGGACAGCCCTGGGAAAAATGTGAAGTAGGCAAAACTGCTTTTCCTTCCCTGGCTCATCCCTCCCCTCCCCTCCTTCAGGGGCCCACCCAGTGGATTTAAACCTTTCTCTCCTTCCACTCAATTTTCCAGGTGACGTCTTGGTGAATGAAACAATGGATTAATCAGAGAAAGAAACTCCCCCGCCCCTTCTCGTGCAGAGCCCTCATCCTGTGATAGACAGTACACTCAGAGCTTTATCTCATTCAGTTTTCACAGCACATTTATATGGGAGCCATTAGTGTCTCCATTTTATAAGAGAAGAAAGAAACCGAGGCTTAAAGAGGTTAAATATCTTGGGTTTGGCCCCATAGCTAGCAAGTGGCAGGATGGGATTTGAACCCACATCACGTGTCAGCTGGAACACTTAATCCTACCTTAAGCTGCGTCCTTCTCTGCTTCTCAGAGCTGAAGCTTCTCAGAAGCTTCTCAGAGCTTGCTTCTCTGTCCAATAGGGAGCCACTAGCCACGTGTGGCTGTTTAAATCTAAATTAGTTAAAATTATATAATATTAAAATGTCAGTCCCTGAATCACACCAACCACATTTCAGGTACTTAGTGTGTGTGTGTGTGTGTGTGTGTGTGTGTACATAGATAGATTAATAGATACAGATAGCTAGTGACTACCATATTGGGAAGTACAGAAAGTAGAATATTTGCGTCATCATGGAAAGTTCTACAATGCTTAGGAAATATCTGTCAAGTCTTTTCAATGGACAGCCGAGGAACTAAGGGCCAGGGAGGAAAAGTGATTTGCCTCAGAACCAGCCCTCCCTTGCTATACCCCTCCTCGCACCGATGGTAAAGCAGAGGCTGGAACCTGGGCTTCCTGATGCTGACCCCTTGCGACCTTCACACTAGACCAAACCTGCCACTCAAAACCATTCTCGAACGTTGAATAAAGGAAGTCAGCACAAACCTGGGGGGCTCTGCATTCTCTGCAGAGAAACCCGTGCTCCATCAGTGAAATTAGTGCTGCCTGAGCACTTCCTCCAGGGCCAATGCTGTGTCCTCCCTCGGGGTGGCTGGGCTATAGTCAGATTACTTCTCAGTCAAGAAGTGTCAATGCTTGTGATCTGGGATGCAGCTCAGGAAACACGTGTTAGGGCTTCTCCTGGTCCAAACCAAGGAGAGCAGGCTCCAGAGATGAGTAAGACGTGTGCGTGCCCTGTGGGACTCCAAATCCAGAGGAATGCTAGGGAACAGATACATGGTAGACTGGAGCGAGGGTCAGCTTTAGAGTTAGGTAGATCTGTGTTCCACTTCTGATGTGGCCACGTTCTAGCTGGGCGACCTTGGGTAGGATATGTAGTCTCTTTGATCCTTCTGTCAATGATACAGTCACGATGGCCATAACCATCTGGTAGGTTCTGTTATCAGAACTGAAATGAGAAATGGGAGTATGTGGCCAGATACCTGACTCAGAGTAGGTGCCAAAGAACCCTTAGTTCCTTTCCCTCCCCTTCATTCATGCTTCTTCCTGGATGTCCCCCAGCCCCCAGAGTCCTCTGACATTTCTTCTTTCAAAAGGTGGATACGCACTTTAGGATGGTGAGATTTTGAGTCTTCTCTGCATTTCTTTTCTAAATGGTGGAACTCCCAGGCCTTGGTACGCGTGGATTTGCTTATTTCCCATTTGTTAACGTGTTCGTGGATTGACTCCTAGACGAGAGAGATGGTCAATGGAAAATTCATTCCAGGACACTTGTGTTTTTAGAGCACAAAGGAACCAAATAGAAACATTTTGTGGGGAAAGAAGCCAGCCAGAATATGAAATATTCATTCACATCTCGAGTATCTCCTAAGTGCTTTCTGTGTTCTGGGTACTGGGGATGCAACAGTGGACATGAGAGACAAAATTAAAATCCTGAAGGCCATTTCATAAGCCACAAATGGAAAGCACACTTTCATATTGCTTGTTGTGGATATAGCTCTGACTATAGACATTTGTGAGGAGGATTGGTTGCCTTATTCTTCCAAAGCACAGCTGGGGCGTTATAAATGTCTTCTCTTCCGCTAGAAGGCTGCACTCCCTTGGCCTTCCCAGTGGACAGGTACTTTGGGAAAGCTCCTTCCCCAAAGCCTGCAGCCCCTTCTCTTGTAATCCAGCATTGCCATTTACATTTGGTGTTTCCTGAGTCCAAAACAATTTCTTAATTCACAAAAGTATACGTTGTTCCCTGGTCATGTAGAGTCTGGCAAATTAGCACAGCTGCCTGCAGAAGGAAATACTTGCTTGGCATGTGAGCCCCCATTTGTTTTCATGGTCCTTTCTTAGTCAGTTGAGTGCAGATCATCTTTTGAGTGTCTTTTATATACCAGATACAGTGTTAGACACCAGGGTTGAATAAGACATGGTCCCCTTCCTGTAAGACTTACAGGGTAGAAGTATGACAGACACCAAACAGAAACACTTGATCCATCAACCTAAGTTCTACAGGAAGGGGTGACATGGGGAAAAGGCATGGTCATTTGTTTGTGTTTGGAGAACGGTGAGCTGGAAGGACAGACAGGAAAAGGAAAGAGGATTCTCCAGAGAGAGAATAGCATGTGTAAAGGCACACATACCTTTTGTTCAGACTCCCTTTAACAGAATCCCACTCCACAACTGTTACTTTGAACCTAAACAGTCAATCTACAGTGTTTAAGTGGGTTCTGTACTTAAGCAAATATTTGCTCATACTCATTCTTTACCCATGTCTACTGCTAACAGATGGCAGCCACAGCAGTGTCTTTGTTCTAGCGTTTTTGCCTTAAACTAGGGCTGCCTTTCTGTCTTGCACTTGACTGCAGTGAAAGAGAAAAACCTGGAATGAGGTAAGTCATTGATTTGGTCCCCTGAGATAAAGGACAGCATAGCCTGTCACATGGTGGGCTGGGGGTGGAGGTGGGGGAGTTGTGCTGACAGTCTCTAAGAAGTGCAAACACAGTAAGGGGACTTGGCAACCAGACAGGAATGCCATGATGTTGGCCAATTTCCTTCAGGCTTTCCCAGGAGGCGGTGGGTGTAGGAAGCTGGGGTGGAGGGGCTGATCACATGCTTGTTCTCCTGGTTCTGGAGACTGGAGGTATGACCAAGAGCTCTGTATAACTTTCCAAGTAGTGGGCGTGGAGGCTATGGAAGTGATGGTGGACCAGGGGCCCCTCCTAGAGTCTGAGTACTGGGTGGTTGGGCTCTGAGTTCACCCCAAATCCCAGCATGCGGAAGCCAGGAAAAGAAGGCAGATCTGTTCAAAGCATGGCTGCCTTGATCCAGTGTTACAGGGGGGCCTCACTGAGGCAGATGATCATAAGAATAAATCCTTGAGTCCAAAGGACAAAAGGAAGTGCTCCTTGTGATGGGAAAGGAGTACTACCTTTTCAAAATATTATTTCTTCAAATTGAACTTGTTTCTAAAACTAGATTCTGGTGATAGTTATACTACTTGATAAATTTACTAAATATCATTGAATCGTACACTTGCAGTGTATGGATTTTATGGTATGTAGCTTTATCTCAATAAAGCTGCTTAAAAATATTTTTTAAAATCCAACCTGTTAACAGATCCTCAAACCACTTCTCTAGTGCCTAGAATATTCAATAGGCATTGCCTTAAGCCAAATAATGCAGTCAGTGTACTGTCTTGAGGGTTCCTAGTACACTTGTTCTGCGCTGTTCCCACCTCTGCGGCCTCTCCCCACATCAGCTGCCTGAGACCCTCCTCTTTAGTCTCGGCCCCTCTTTCTCCCCAAAAGAATTGCTTAGTATTTTACTTATTCATTAGTGAATGAGCCCATTGCCCTGAATTGATTCTTTAATATATTTGCACTTTAAACCTGTGTCTCATTGTAGAATTATTATTTTTAAATCCCCATTCAAGGGTTAAAACCTTAGGGGAAGGGATAGAAGAGAATTGAAGAGGTGCTTTCTCCTAAGAACCTGGAAACCACAACAGGAAGGCAGCCTTGTATTTCGTCTACAAGTAAAATCAACAGACCAAGTATGATGAAAGATTGCGCTGGTCCGATGTTCTTGGACCTGGCCATGTAAATGGCCTTGGGAGCAGGGGGTATGCTGCAGGACTGGTCCAGCTGTTTCATCCATCCATCAATGAACCAGACACAGCCAGCTGCTGCCAGAGCTAGCTGTAGTCATACAAGGATGATTTATGTCTCTGGAGAGGAGCGTGGACTGCTAAATCGTGATTGTGACTGACAGGATGGGGCTGACTTTAATTAGTTATTACAGTGTCACTCTTTTTAACCTTTAAAAGCATTGTGTGTGTACCAAGATAGAAGCATTGTGATTCCATGCAGAGAGAATTGGTTGTGGAACCAGCCAATCTAGGTTTGTCCCTTCTTCGTTGTTCTCTAGCTGTGTGACTTAGATGAGCCACCCAACCCCTCTGAGCCTCAGCACTCTCATCTCTAAAATGGGACTGTTACCTCCAACTACACAGGGTTGTTTTGAGGCAAGTGATACTCACCTGTTTACAGATATTACAGGGAATAATTGAGGTTGAGTAAAGGGGTTTTTACAAGTTAGAATGCTCTACAAATAGAAAGGATTATTATTTACTCAAGCTTCTCAATCAATTTCAGAAAAAGATAATGCAGATGGTTATTACCTATCTATTTGATGGCAAAGCAGGGCACCCATAGCTAAGTGACTTCCCTGCCCAGGATTAATATTCACAACTCCTGATAGAAACATGAGGCTTTCTGGATGGCAACATAATTTTAAGATTCAGGGTTAGTTTCCACTGTGAGTCAGGGAAGCTAGACTGGGGACGTCAACACTGACATTTCAGAACCCTTCCAATTAGTCTCAAGAGTTCAAATAGCTCTCTGTTCAGTACGACCAGGAGTGTAATCGTTTGTTGGTAATAACCTAGCCCTTGTTTAGCTTCATAGATCTGACTTTGAACCTGTACATCCCATGGACAAAAACATCACTTGCTTTTTATTGGCATGTTGGGTGGAATGGCTCCACACAGCTAGGAAACAATTTTATTTTTCCCCTTTGCAACTCAATTATAAGGCTGAAGGGCATATATAGATTTTTCTGCAGGAAGCAAAGGGCTTTCAGGCTTACTTTATTGGTAGATTTCTGCATCACCTGGTGGAGGGTTAGCTGCTTTTGAGAGGCAGAAATGCCCGGACTGAAACAAAGAAGGGAAAAATAGTAATATGTTCCAGCTCACCTTGTAAAAAAAAAAAAAAAAAAGAGGGAGGTGTTCTAAATCTTGGCCTTTCACTCCTGTCCCACCTGAGGCCCCTTTCTTTCTGGAGGCTCCATGAATCAAACCAGAAACCACAACAAGGGCCCTGGATGGTGGTAAGAACTCTGAATTAGGAGCCAGAAGCCCCGGCCGGAGCGCCATCCCCAGCTCCAACACGTGCCGTGCGGGCCTGTTCAGAACCTTCAGGCTCTGTTCTCAGTTTGTCTATGAAATGAAGGAAGTGGAGCGGCTGCTTTATACATGCCCCTCTGTGACTCTGTTCTCTGCCGATTTTCCCAGAGTACACATCTTCCTCCACTTATTTATGTGCGTGATTAAATATTGTGATAAAGTTTGCGAGAAGATGCACAAGCGGGAATAAACATTGGCCCTGGGATTACTGCTCACTTGGCCTTTGCCTGCTAGCCCACCTTAGGTGCTGGGCCCCTAAGGAGCCCAGGTGTGCAAAGCATTGACACCTGAGACTTGGGGCTTGGCGAGGTATGCTTGCTCTCTTTCTGTTTTTCTGTTCAACTCCCAGAAATGCCCAGATGTCTCAGAACAGCTCAGCTGGGAGTCCGTGGCTGAGGCTGGCAGACGTGTCCAGCGTGGCATCAGGAACAGAACCCAAAGCGGGTGGAATGTTGGGAGCCAGTGTCCTTGCAGTGTGAATACTTGCAATCCGTCTCCTAGCCTAGTAGAGCTGTCGATGGCTGGCATGACCCTTCAAGACATGTTTCGACCTGCCCTGAGATCAGTGGTGTGAGCAGACCCCTCCTCCACCCCCTCCCCGAGCTCACGATGGCAGGGGAGAGCAAAACAGACTGGAAAGGGCATCTGAGTCCGAGGGGGACATGCTTTCTCTCCAGCACTGGCTTGTCTGTGTAACCTTAGAACTCTCCGTTAAGACATAAAATTAAAATAAAGGAGAACAGTTCTCATCCCCAGTACAGCAAGCAGCAGGCGGGGCATAGTGGCCCCAGTGACATGGCATCTGGCACAAGATTCATTTGGCAGAAACACACTGCCTTGTATGGGTAATAAGCTCGCTATCCAGCCTGCATTACTGGGGCAATGGTGACGGGAGGGTTGGGAGGGGGACGGAATGGGAGAGAGACCACTATGGAAATGAATATTGAATCCAGAGTATTATTGTTGGACTCTCTGGAGGAAATGGCTTCCGAACATACAGGATTTTCAGTACAGTTTAAAAAAGGAATGACTTCTGGTTTTTCCATTTATTGTAGCTTCCCCAAGCTTATTTTTAGTAGCACTAATAGTGCCGCCTACCCCTGTACTCATTTTCTACAGATTTTAAAATTTGGTATTATCCTGTCTCTCTGGAGGTGCCTTCTATTTCTAAAACAGTAGTACCATGGAGGGGGGGAAAATAGGGCATTTCTGAGAAAAAGGAGCCTTGGATATTTGCATTCCATTTTGATTAGTATTTTTGCTTCTCTCAGTTCATTCTGAATCGAGGGAAAAACATATTTAAATGGAAATAAATTGATGCCAAGGATCTCTGGACACCAAAGGTTCCCTTTGCCCCTGACACACAAACAACACAGTTAACTCAGGCACGAGTGTCCCCTCGGAGCTGGGCTGATGGTGGCCCTGACACAGGGGCTTCACCAGGTTGGAACGACTATAACCCAACTGCAGGAGGCAACCCGTACCCAGGGTGAGCTTTGGGCTGGAAAGAAACCACATGAGCATGTGACCTGTGTGTTTCTGGGTGGATGTGGGGACTTCTGTGCTGTCAGGCAGACTCCAGGCACAGGCTCAGAGGCCAGCACTAGGCATCTGTGAATGGAAGAAGTCAAGAAACTGCTATTATAGCAGGACCCTCTGTGTTTATTGTGCACCTGGGAGCAGGATTCTGACAATAGAGCCTGCAGTTGAAGGATTACAAGACTTCCAATTGAAGTTGCAGACCTCAGTGACTTTGCAAAGACCTCTTCACAAACTGGGCAGCTTTGCCCATTGACACATGGGAACTAAAGGGAGTGAAGCGTATGTTGTCTCTCCCTATTGGCTCCCGGAGTGGCTAATTATTCCTGAAAGTAAGCTAACCGTGGGCATCCTCAGCCCATCACTCCTCCTTTTATAAAGCAATGGCTTTGTGACAACATAGTTATCTGGGTTCTAAGAGAGAGATTACAGGTCAAGTTTTGAGAAAATAATGCTATGTTAGATTTCTATGTATGGCCTCTCCTAGCTCAAAGAATTCACAATTAACCTAAAATGGTAGATCTGGAAGGGACCAAGAGAGCTTTTATCTAACTCCCTGTTTTGGAGTTGAAGTCCCCGAGCCTAGAGAGGGGGCATCTGTGGCTGAAAATCTTGTACAGTTTGATAGGCTATGTCTCCGGACTCTTCTGTTACTCCTTCTGTTACCAAATTAAGTCATAAGTCATAGGGACCCTGCTCAGCCCCTAGCCCAGCAAGGCTCTCTGCCTTGGTGTGGGAGGGTTCTTTTCCTGTTAGGGTTGGAGTAGGCGAATAACGAAACTAAAGCTGAGATCAATACAGCGCAAGCTTTTGTCAGTGGCCAAAGAATGAAGTAGCGGGAACTAAGTTCACAGATCGACTTCTCGCCCACCTGGTAAGAGAGATTTAATTTTAAAGAGTGAAGACAAAGGGGGGAGGGGTGCAGCTTATGATGGGGAGGCATATGCCTTAGACTGCTGGGAAGGGGCAGGGCTTTTTCCGAGGGAGTGGGGTGCCACCCCCTTTTATCCTTCTTTGGTCCTTAATGTCTCATCATGGCCGCTGGTAGGTGTGTCGTATTTAACATGCTAATGTAGTAAAAACACCATATAATGAGCCTGAGGGTTTGTGGGAGGTCAGATTCCTTACCATCTTGGTCCCAGCTGGTTCCATCTGGGTTTTTTGTTGCTGTTCGTAGCTTCCTTTCTTACCTCTGGACCCTTTAACTTAAAGATTTATGTTTACTCCTGTTAAAAGTGAGGGGCGGGGAGTTGGCAGGTTCTGAGCAAGGACACTCCTGCTAAAGCAGGCGGCCGGTGCGGGGCAGGGGTGGTTGATGGATTTTGAGCAAAGACCTGGAGCAGCATTGGCAACACGTCCATTGGTTGTTGAACAAGACAGACAGGAAGGCTAGTGTGCTGTACGTTTAGAGAGTCAGAGATTCCACTAACCCCCATGACTGGCTCTTGCCTCTCCTTCGAAACTCTTCCATGCTGAGTGTCCCTGAGTAAGTTGCTTTACCTCTCTGTGCTTCGTTTACCACGTGTGTAAAATGCTGATTTGCTGATGGTGGTGGTGAAGATGATCCCTCCCTCCCGAAGTGGTTAACGGGTCCAGAATGAGCGTTAGAGTCAGAAAATTGTGTTCACATTCTGGTGCTTCCTTATTCTAGCTGCTTGGAGCATTTGGAGTCAGGCTCTCTGAGCCTCAGCTTCCTTGATTTTAAAAACAGGGGTAATAATTCCTAACTCAAAGTTGTTGTGAGAATTCAATGATAAAATGTGTATGTAAAGCTTTTAATCCAAGTGCTCAGTAAATGGCCACTGCTATTATTATAATCACCAATGACAATAATAAATTAGAAAGATGTAGGTAAAAGTCCTTAAAAAGTCCTAACGTGTAGTAAAAATATTAGTTATTATTAACCAAAATGACCACGGCATCCATTCCAAGCTGCTGTCAAGTAAGATTCCTGCATATCTGGCAGCTAGATCAGCCCAAAGCTGGGTACTAGATTTGCTTGTTAGGACAGCTTAAATCACTTGTTTGCCTCTGACACAGTCTGGCTATTTCTGACATGGCCAAAGAGACCACAGAGGGCATTAAGCTGCAGAAGAGAAACTACAAACAAGATTTCAGAGAGGAAGAGATTTCGTGTAATGGTCGGGACCACCTACCTGCCAGCTGGATTTCCTGTGCAGATGAGTATGTTGAAAAGATTGACTTGGGCAGGACCTGCAGACCTTGTTTGGAAATTACCACGAACAAATGGTACTCTAATGGTACATGTGGCAGTTGGGGGCTCGTGTTAATTACATTTGAATAGCGAGATGGTGATAACTCACTAGCTCAGCCCCTGGTAGTTAATTTTGTTACATCCAGGGGAAAATTCTGTTGGGGTCTATGAGTAGCTGTGGTGCAATTAGGCGGCCAGAAGTTTTTTGTCGGCACAGTTGCTATTGATTAGTATTTACTTTTAAAAGAGTAAAAGCTATTCCCTCAGCTCCAGAGCTGCCTAATCTGTCAGGGAGGATGCTACACATCTCAGGCTTGCATTGCAGCCTTTTTCATATATTATGACCCCTCCCCCCAAAAGAGAGTCCAGTATAAAAATCTCCCCAACTGGTTTTAATGATACTCAAATAAAAGGCATATACCACAGCCAAGATCTCATTAAAAGAGGGAAGTCTTTTTGTAGATTTCCTTATTTATTTATGAAACGCCTCTGAAATATTTATAAATGCTTCCCTGATATTTGTCTGAAAATACATTTTAGGGCTTCTTTGGTGGAGTGCAAGGGGCGGGGGAGAGTGGAGGAGAGGATGTGGGTAGAAGAAAAAGAAGTAAATTCGGCCCAATTCCTTTCTGTTGTGATGGAGTGGATGCGCCAGTGTATACAAATGTGTCACTAGGGGGTGCCTCAGGAACCAGACTAACCTGCTCAGCACAGGTGACCCACTCGCTTGGATCTCTTAAACAGAGGCAATGGCAATCACAAGTACTCTGTTTAATTTTCCTGACAGAACCGGGGCAGATACGGACGCTCTTGAGGGCTTTATCACTTCCTTCACTTTTAGAGCTATTTATTAATTGAAATGATAGTTATGCTACCCCTTGCCTCAGACCTACTTTCATCTGTTTAGCAATTGGTTTCTACAAAATACAAAAGAGCTCAGCGATGACACCAGTGTCTTAATTAACCACTGAATACTTTATAGAGCAGCTGTCACAAGTCTTTTCACTTGAAAGAAAGCACGGTGGTCCCTGTTTTTAAAAAAAAACACAACACATAGGAAAAAAAAATAGTTGATCTAATGAGTTGTCTTTGACGTGCCTGAAGAATTACATTTTTTTATTGTCGGGCTTTGCACTCACAGAGCAATGCAAATGAGAGAATCGCAGGCCACTCTGGAGGAAACCTATGAATCTACTTTTCTCCCCACCTTGCAGAAAAGAAGAACTTGGTTGCACAGTGGCTCAGGGAAGTGGTCCAAGATCAGAGATGATAGCAGGGCTAAGACTGCATGTCAGTTAAAAAAGAGGAGGGACTGATGTAAACTTATGTAACCGCAATGTTTCCAAGCCTTTCCAGCCCCGGGGTATGAATGCCTCTCCTTAACATTAAGATCAGAGCCTCAAGCCCTCACCTGTTAGTTCAGGTAATACAATCCCTTACAAAGCTCATCCCAACCTCAACATTTCTCTGAGTTCCCAAAGTGGTGTCTTATGTGCCTTGAGGAATTCGTCTGGGCTTCCACTCATCACTAGACTCTACCTGCTATTCCAGGTTCCACTAGTGCCATCAACATGGGCTTTGCCCACCCCAAACCACACCACTCTTATTTTTCTTGACTGTTACTTATGGGCTTCTACTCCTTCTCATGGTTGATTGCTGGCCCCTGCTACCAACCTGTTCAGATCTTTCGTTACTGTGACGATTGAATAGCAGTCTATGTTGAAGTGAGGAAGAAGGTTTCTGTCTCCCGGCTCATATAGGAGCACATCGCCTTAGGAAAGTAATTTGAGCCCCAAGTGCTCTGGAATTTGATGAGAGAGTTCTTTTCTCCCCAGAGTATACACAGCCCCTGGAAAATAGGACTGGATGGGTTTAAACACCATCATGGAAGGGAACATCCAACCCATCTGAACATCTTCCCATCTGACTCTCAGACTTGTGGCCAGATTCTCCCATGGTGACCCTTTCTTTTCATCCTCATCTCCTGATTTTTGTCCCTGCACCGTTCCTCAGGCCATCATATTTGTCTATACATATCTGAATCCCCAGTGTCACTAGAGTTCAAGTCTGCCTCCCCTCACGAGGAAGTTCCTTAGCCACCATGCAAATCAATTCTTAGGGGAAAGGCTTGTCTGACTCCATACATCCTGTATCTGAAGCTCCACCCTGTCCCAAAGAGGACCTCCAAATCACAAAAGTAAACCTCATGAGAGAGGAGGCCTTTAAGAAAACCCAGAGTAAATCTTGGGGGCATAAATGTGCAAATGGCATAATAATTGGCTTGTTTCTAATACATTACTATGGTTACATTTGCACCGTTACAAAGGACATTGACACCAAGTAACTGGTCTGCAAACTTCTCAAGAGCAAAACAAATGTTGTTCCCAACACTGAGCTTAAAGTCCAGAATTAGTGGGCGCTCAATATGAGAACGGCAGGGAAATCATGGCAACCCAAGGATTGTTATTATTGGCCTCTTGTTTTTCAAAGCAAATAAGATAGTTGATATAACACTGTGTATGAAAGCAAAATGCACCCCTGCAGGCTTATCAAATCAATGGAACAGCAAAGCCTTTTATATCAGGACTTTGCCATGGAAATTTTAACGTGTTAGAAGGTAGTGTACTCATTGCTACCTTATTTAAATCACTGTTAGGTGAACTTTGGCCTTCTATTTTGCATAATTCCAAATTCAGGGTCTCTGGGAAGGTAACCACCCCTGTAATAATAATTGTGTTTCTGTTTAGTTCTTTCTGTGTGCCCTCATCTGTGAATTCGCATTGGGATAGCATGGTGCATTCTGAATGGCATGTCTCTGAATTTGCCACCTTAAGTTGCACAGCACTTGGGGAAGGAGTTGGTGGAATATAATAGTTTTGCCAGTTAAATTTCAAAATAAAGCAGAACTTTGACAATGGGTACCAGATCCTATGCTTGAGAAGGATAGCAACTGAGAATGCCTGGTGCAAAGTGGACAGAGCTAGGACCCTGAAGGCCGTGACTCACACTGGACAGAATGATTCTGGAAGTCATATTATATAAAGCTTCTTGCCAAATAGGCCAATAGGGGCCCATAAATGTGTCCATCCGTAGGGACAGTGGGTCCTCCTGGTCTCTGCCAATAGAAGACAGTGTCGCTTGATTTACTTTAAAGTTGCTGTGAGAAGAGTCTGGAGCTGGGTTTCTCTCACTTCTCATATAATAAACTTCCGCTCCCAGTGACTTTTTCCACTCCTCAGGACAGAGTCTACACTGTCTTCTCCTGGGACCCTCCAAAACAACTAATAGCAATACTGGGCCTCTGATTGGTGCCTCATAAACACCGGTCCACTTGATTTCCCTGGGCTGCAGGGCTCAGCCGGCAAGGTCAGGATAGTTCTTCACACACAGAGGGGAGGGCCAGGATTCATTCCCTCTGTAAAATGCTTCGGATTAGCCTACTTGCTCTCCACAGCGCACTTTTTTTTTTTTTCTTCGATTTGATTTATTGTGTCTGGGAGAAGTCCTCAATTAGGAGCTAATAAACTTGAACATTTGCATATCTTCCTTTCAGCCAAGAGCACGTCCCTCAATTCAGAGCATTCTGCAGGCAGCCACAGAAGGGAAGGAAACGCTTCTGCCTGCTGGTGTGCTGCTTCTCCCCGCCCTGAGCTCAGGGAGCTTCCTCCTCCTGGCTGGGGGCTTGTGTAACAGAGAAATCACAACGCTGCAAAGCAGGGCTTTTCCTCTTAGCCTTTGTCGAGCACGTGTGGCATATACGTTCTGTGCCACCTCACCCCTCCTTACCACTCCCTTCCTGAGCAAGGTTTAAGCCACCTTTCAGCTCTGTAGACACACCTATAACGCAACATGGAGTAGAGACTGAACAGGAGCAGGGCCAGCCCTGGTGCTTCCCTAGGCCTGGATTCTAGATGCTGAACAGCATACGTGCCAGCGGAGTTCTTAGGTATTGAGCTGTTTTCACATGTGAAAGGAGAGTCCCTTCCTTCATCTCGAATGACCCTACATGGAGCTGATGCACAACAGCTCACAAGTTACTACTAATGAGAAGGATCCTCTGGTAAACTTGGCATTACTGTATGGGTTTTTTTTTTTTTTTTTGATGTTGGGGGCAGGAGTTTATTAATTTATTAATTTATTTTTGCTGTGTTGGGTCTTTGTTTCTGTGCAAGGGCTTTCTCTAGTTGTGGCAAGTAGGGGCCACTCTTCATCGCGGTGCGCGGGCCTCTCACTGTCGCGGCCTCTCTTGTCGCGGAGCACAGGCTCCAGACGCGCCGGCTCAGTAGTTGTGGCTCACAGACCTAGCTGCTCCGCGGCATGTGGGATCCTCCCAGACCAGGGCTCAAACCCGTGTCCCCTGCATTGGCAGGCAGATTCTCAACCACTGCGCCACCAGGGAAGCCCCTACTGTATGGTTTTTGAAGTAAGTAAACATTTGAGATCAAGATAAGTAGACGTTTGTCTGTTCGAAGCCCTGGAACCTTCACTGCAGAATCGATCTGGTGACCAGAGGACACTAGTCAGACATCTTTGAATGGGTGAAATATTAAAGGCTGAAAGGCGTAATAGAAATACAGAGCTCCATTATAACAAGTCTTGCTATTATTTAGGTTTATTTATAATGTTGTCCCAATTCATATTTCTGTGATACAGTAGCAGAGAAGAAGAATCTGATTTGATGTAATTGATTAGCCTTTTGGTTCCCAGACAATGATCCAAGGCATCCTGGGCGTTGCAGCAAACTCAGAAGAGTGCTGGGAAATGCTTTAAATGTTTGAGGAAAATACATCAATTCTTGACATCTGTCAGACAGCGTGTGAACTACTAGCTCAAGGTAGTTTGTAGTTTCACTACTGGAATGCACAACATTTTTTTCAGTGATGTCATACCTTTGCAAAGCTAGGGTTTTAGCAGTTGCTGTCATGCAAAGCAGTACCACGTGGTACAGTGTGGAGCAGGAAATAGGGGGTGGAGGTTTCCAATCTAATGCCAAGGTTTGAGACATTGTGAAGTGCCCACCAGACACAGGCGTCTCTTTAGTAAATACTTGTGATTATTTCACAATGAAATGAAAATATTATTTTCTTTGCATTTATTGGATATTTTTTCAAAAAACTACTAAATTGTTAGGACATAAACAGTTCTTAAGTTATTTGGGTCTAATTAATTAATAAACTGAACTGTTAGGTATTTCTTTTTAACCTAGGGGTGCTGTAAAACAATTACCAATACGTTAATCATGAAACAAGAATGTCTGGGAACTTCTGGGTCAGGCAGTACAAAAGGTAAATAATCAATGTTTGTTATTGAATAAGTGACAAGAAGTATTTATTGTGTGCCTATTACGTGTAGGCATGGCTTCAAAGCTAAATGCATACACACACGAGATCTCTCTGCCCAAAATGTTTGTGGGGGCAGGAATAATCCTAAGGTTGTAGTGTGTGCCAGGGCCAGATACTATACATGTAATCTTATTGTATCTGTATAAAAACCTATGAGGAAGGTCATATGGTCGGCATTTTATAGCTTCTGAGATAGTTTCAGAAGTAAGATTCTTGCCCCAAATCACACATTGGTAATGAGTGTGTAGGCTAGTATCTGACTCAGCTCTATTTGATTCTGAAGCCTATCCAGCCTTGTTGTACAAGTGTCCTGGACTATATGATGGCAACATTGAAGTAGCAGTCCGCGTGTTTCCACATAGATCAAGAAGATGTCATTTAAAAAAAAATATTTTATATTTTTATAATATAAAATCAAGCATAGCTGATTAACAATGTTGTGTTAGTTTTAGGTGTACAGCAAAGTGATTCAGATACACATGTCCATATAAAGACTTCCGTGACAATCCATGTAACTGTGTACTCTTGGGCTACTGCTGTTTATATTTTCCTGTGTTGATCATTTTATGAGCATACATTTTAATTCTTTCTTCTTCCCCTAATGGTGTGACTGAACCGTTTCACTTTGAAACATTCCATTTGGCAGACAATAAATGACCCTTGTAATCTTGGACTTTGTAGGTTGTACCCAGTTAAAAGTTAAAAAGCACCAGATGATCCCAGCTGTATTGTGGCTGTGAAGTTGTGTGATGTTCAAGCTTAACCCACATCAATTAAAGCAGCTCAGAGAAGGAGAATTCCATTCAGACTAATGGGAAAAGGCAACTTGCTCTTTCCAGGAAGTAACTAAAATAACTGCAGAAAATTTGCTTTCCTGCTCTTTGCATAAGGAAAATCAGGCTGGAGGGTGGAAGCTAGCAGACCCTGGGCCTCCCCTGCTCTCCTATGTTGGATAGATTAGGGAGTCCTTAATAGCATCTCAAAAAAGGAGTTTGACTTTGTGGTCTGACATTTGTATAATGGACATTCTGTACACATATTCCCCAGACTTTGTTGATTCAGAGATTACTCAAACTCCATCCTGATGAAGCTGTATTTAATCTGGGTTTACTTAGTCGTTTGTTTAGTTTGACGTGTGGAGAGTTGTTTTGGACTTGCACTGAAAAGGCTTTTTTGCTGATGTCCCTACCTGGTGAAATGGCAAGAGGTGGTTTCAGTAGATGTTCAAGCACTGGGTGAGTGCAGATATCTATCAACCTAAATTGAAAAGAGCGCCATGAAAGAAGTGTGGCTAAAAGCTGCTGGGTTATGCTTGCTCAGGAAACTCCCTGTCTGGGTTACTTACCTTTTATTACTAACTTTTTTACCCAGCCATTCTACTGGATTTCCCCTTTTTCCCCCTCAGAAAATTAGTCATCATGTCATTTCTAATCCACTTTTGTGCATTTCAATCAGATAAGAGCTGTGAAGGTACCATGTGCATATTCACGCTTTGACTTACTGCATGACGATCTGCTTTCCACCTGTCCAGGTGGCTGAATGCAGAGTTGTATGCTCTATGTTGAGGACTTTGGAATATGAGGTGTTCATATTCACGTCTCGGAGATCCTGCCTAGGAGAGCCTAAAGCTCGATAGATGAAAATGAGGTGGGAAAATGGCATTTGTAAAACGTGTTTGCATACTGGCTGCCCTGTCAAGCTCAGGCAGGGTTTCTCTTGCACTGTGGACAACCCTTGGTAGTCTGGAGATGAAACTCTGCTTACTGTTCTCCTAAGTAGGATGTGGACAACCCCGACCCCCATGCTGGTTAACAATGGCATGAGGGTCAGTTGCTGCCCATGCGACTCTTTGCTAAATATTTCTAGGGAGTATCTACCATGGTCTCATCCATCAATAAGCCTAAGATCATAGCTTGGCCTCCACCCCATCCCCTATACCCTCCTATCAGATCCCTGAAAACTGTATGCTAGAGAGAATGTTTTCACATTAGGTTTGAATAGTTGTTCTTGGAGCACTTCCCCATCCAACTCCATGTGATATTTCTCAAAAAAGTATTGCCTTGTTTTCTGAAGAGTTCTGCCCTGCCTGCCTCCATTTTAACCCCAGAGGACCTGAGACATACAGAGATTCACCAGTTCTGTCTACTTCTAGTCCTTGAGCCCATGCCTCCAGTAAACAGAAGACCTCCAAAACCGAAAGACCATCCTGACCCCACCCCACATGTGCTTTGGAGTCACCAGAACTGAGTTTGAATGAGTTCTGTCACTTACTAATATGAACAAGAAGTAGAGCTTCCTTTTCTAATCTTCCAGTTTCTTGACTCCTACTTAAGGTCCATCTTCAACATTGTTCATCCAGAATAAGAAGGATGTGGGCGGGGGGGGCAAGGGGGACATCAAATCCTTTCTCTGAATCACTGTGGACCTTGTCTATCCTTTTCGCAAGGTCTTCCTCTCTTTCTCATGGGCAGTTTTGCTTTCCCAACTGCATGACTTTGTGCTTAAGAGGAGGCTCAAGAAGATTGACGTGAATGAATTAAGATGTGAGACGAACAGTTGCCACGAGTAAGCATTATCTGTGTACGCATTATCTATAGACAGACACTGTAATATTTCCGGGTTCATCTCTTTCATTTAAGCATCATCTTTTCAATAAAAGTGCTATTTTATAAGAAACATCCACATAAATAAAATTCACAAATCATTTGGAAAACAAGTGCCTTAATTCTGGGCTCAAAAATATGTCTTTAGCTATAGTGGATCTACCCAGTGGGTGTGGATCACAAAAACAGATTCTTCCCTGAACAATGGTAAATCAGACTGTTGGAAACTCTCATCCTCACCCCCCAAAACAGGCATTCGTGGTCTCTGGACAAGTCATCAAGATAATTGGTTCACGCTTTCCTGTACATATCCATCTAGTGTTCATACCCCCTCCAAACAAGAAAAAGATTTGAGGCAACTCTTTAATTTGATCTTTAGTGAAGTGGAGATTGATGTGTACATCCTGATGACTCATTAATCCCACAGGCAAAGATCGCAAGATGTCATTTTTGAGATAATGCGTACGAGGCCCTTATATGTAATCAAGTTAGGGCAGAACTGGAGTGAAACTCATAAAACTGTGGGTAGTGCTGGCAATCAGCTGACGAATGGGGTAGGCAAAAGGCTGTCCTCTCTCCTTTTTGTGGCTGTTTCCTCACCTCTGCAGTCTGCTCTCCCAAGTGACTAATACTCTTCTTGTTTCCACTGCTGTCGGTTAAACAGCACGCGCGTGCGTGCACACACATGCACGCACGCGCACACACACACACACACACACACACACACACACACACACCCATGGTGGCCCCCTCCTGGAGCTGCCTTTCCAGGATATACCCTGTTTCTGTTATCTCTTGTTAACCTTAGGAGGAGAATCTACCCTGACCTCGCTCTCCCTGCCCAGCCGGCCCCTGAGAAACGGAATTCACATTAGTGAGCACTGTCCAGGGGGCAGACCCCATGTCAGGTGCTCTTCCTGTTTCTTTATTTACTCCTTGCAGGTAGGTCTTATTGTTGCCCTTCTATAAATGATAAAGCTGAGCCTCTTAGAGGTGAAGTGACTTGGCCAAGTTCCCAGGGCTAGAAAGCCATGGCTCTTGGATTCCAGCTCAGGTCTGTATAGTCCCAAGCCTAAATTCTCTTGGCTCTGCAACCAAAATAAAGGACTTGCTAAATTCTTTATAGTCTTACTGATTAGATAGATTAAATAGGTTGCCTCTTGGAATAATTTAATGCAAAAAGGATATTCCTGAGCATAAAATATCTTAAAAGATTTTTCAGTGGCAAAATTTTAGGCATAAGGTAGGTTGGGAAGGGAACAATTTTGGGGTTGGACTTTTTGGTCACCCCCTCATATATACTATGCTAAGGGATGGCCGAGTATATTAATGCCTAAAACCAGGTTTGTAACTAAGACTTGCTCTATGGGTGTCAGGAGAAATGTTTTTATCCATCTGGCAGATGGATGCTTTGAAGGGGTCTAATGATGGAAATGGGAAATTTGAAACGTAATCTGTATCCAAGGGGGTAGAATCAATCCTAATCCACATGGGGAGCGTTTTGCAAGTGTGTTAGCTTTCCATCGATTGGCACCAGTCACATCCAGGATGCGTTAGCTCTGAGAGCTGATATGAGAACAAAGATTTGGGCAGAAAAAGTGGAGTGTAACCGTCTAAGAGGCAGATAGGAAAATGGCCTTGCCTGGTCTACCTCTCTTGGGGATAAATGCCAGTGTCTCTAAGTGCTTACGGTGTGAGTGGGTCTTTTCTACACACAAGCTTAAGACCTCCACACAGAGACAGACCTCCATAATCTAGTGATAGGAGCTCCAGAGAAGACTGTTCAGAAGTAGAACACAAGTCCTGAGGATGGTTTCGAGAGAGTAAATCAGATGACCCTTTACTGATAGAATTAAAATGTATACTCTTCAGGGCTTCTCTGGTGGGGCAGTGGTTGGGAGTCCGCCTGCCGATGCAGGGGACACGGGTTCGTGCCCCGGTCCGGGAGGATCCCACATGCTGCGGAGCGGCTGGGCCTGTGGGCCATGGCCGCTGAGCCTGCGCGTCCGGAGCCTGTGCTCCGCAACGGGAGAGGCCACGACAGTGAGAGGCCCGTGTACCACAAAAAAAAAAAAAAAAAAAAAAAAAAAAAGTATACTCTTCAAAGGCTGCCAGTGGAAAAAAGTTGAGTATTATCAGGGTTTGCCTTTTTCTAATTAAAAAAAGTAATCAGCTACCCACGTTCAAGGATGAAATTTAAATTTAAGCTCTTGCCCTTCCCAGAAGAACAAAGTGAGCAGTTAAACCTTAAGGAAAGAGTCCAAAATGAAAAAAGGTAAAAAGCTGAAGTAAGAGTATTAGCTTCTAACAGCCCTATGTTAATTTTTCTCAGGGGAACTGCCAAGAAAAGAAAGGACCGTACTTGAACATGTGTGTTGCACGGGCAAGCCTCTGAAATACGGTGCCTGTAACGATTTCTTTCCAGCCACTGACTCTACTGTGAATGACAGAGTTTATTTTAGTTTATTTTTAAAGAAGAAGCCTCAGCCTAAGGAAATACTGTGCTTCCACAAGATGCCAAGCTATTGAAAGAGCCGTTCTGAGAGGAGGGTGGGGGGCAGAGGAAGTATATTTTCTAAGATTTTCCGATACTAAAACTCATTTACGACTGTTGAGAAAAATCTCTCTGACGGAGGATTTAGCTCTCACTAATCCCTAAGTGACTTGTTTTGACAGAGCCTTTATAGGAGATTTTCTCAGTAACTTTGGTTTGCTCTAAAGGAGCAATTACTGATTTGTCCTCCAGAACCATCTTTCTTTTTTTTTTTTTTAACTTTTTCCTGTTTAATGTATGCCAGTTAATGAACTTCATATATGTTCCAAAATAGCAAGAGAATCCAATCAGAACTGTTTACTGTAGAAATTCAGGAACGTTTGGATTTTCTTGGATCTTCTGTTCCCTTTCTTGCCTCCGGGTATCAAGGACCTGGATTTCATTTCGTGTGTCATGTGGCCTTCTCAGCAGATTCTTTGACTCGGGCTGGTGGAAATCGAGCCCTACTTTCTATTTACACTGCACTTTCTCTACATAAAGATATTTTCTCCTGCTTGAAGAACGAGCACGGGGACCCCGGGTTTTTAAGCCTTCCGGTGTTTGCTTTTGCTCAGATAGGCATTATCTTTTTAGAGGTGACTCAAGGAGCTGGAGTACACCGCTCACATCCTGTAAAAGGGACCGCTCGATGCTGATGCTATGACAACGGGGCCTTTCCCACCCTTACCTGCTCCGTCTGTGAAGGGATTTTTAAAATCCACCTAGCATCCTATCTTCCACCTTGTAATTCAGTCCCACCCCACTGGAGGCCTGAGGGGGTCTTTCCAGCCCAGAGGTTCTCAGCGTGTGGTCCTCAGACCAGCAGCATCAGCACATCCTAGGAACTTGTTAGAAATGCAGATTCTCAGGTCCCACCCCAGACCTGCTGAATCAGAAAGTCAAGGATGGCGGCGGGGGGGCGGGGTAGTGGGTTGGGATGGGGGGCGGCTGGCAATCTGAGTTTTAACACACTCTCTTGGTGATTCTGATGCAGGCTGACTTTGAGAGGTACTATTTCCTCGTCCAATTCCCATCTTATTTGCAGGGAAAAACCGCTAAGGAACCGTGCTCCAAAAGAACTGCCACCTTCTGCCTCAGAAATCCCCAGATTTGTGGTCCCACACTCCATTTTGGCTTGTGTCTCGCAAAGCTTCCTCAGCACAATTAGGTGTCTGGTCCTAATTTATGGCTGGGTTCACTCTATTTTTTTTTTTTTTTCCCTAATTTCAATAAACCATGCCAGTGATGGGATCGCTGATAGGGTATGGCAGGAGAGATTTATGAGTTTTCACGAAAGTGTACAAAACTCTAGACAAGCATTAAAATATTGCGTTTTAAATTTTTCTTGAGACTTTTTGAAAGCCGCCTGCTTTAATCCTCTTGTCAGGGAGCTACTGTGCTAAAAAAAAAAAAAAAAAAAAAGATCACCGAAGCGGCTTTGCCAGCTTCACAGAAAAAAATCAGCTGTGAGAGCTCTTCGCAGGGAAAGCTGTCTCTGGGCCCACGTGGCTGATGGAGATAATTTTTAGAGAAAGTGGGCAGCCGTGACATTGTTTTTTGAGGAGAGGAGCATTGTGGGTGGCCTCTTGGTGTTGGACGTGGGGT
Source organism: Leucopleurus acutus (assembly GCF_964270905.1). Lineage (NCBI taxonomy): Eukaryota > Metazoa > Chordata > Mammalia > Artiodactyla > Delphinidae > Leucopleurus > Leucopleurus acutus. The sequence continues at coordinate 130,073,168 of NC_139142.1, read as the reverse complement.
CCTCCTATAGGACCTTGGAGTTCCCATGGCCATTTGCGAGGGGACTATGGGGAAGGTCCTGGATCTGGGTCCTGGTTCTCTCTTCACAAGTTTTGTAACCTTGGGCAGATCCCTCAGCATGTCTGACTTTTAGTTTCCTCATTTATAAAATAGAGGAGGTTATACCGGGTGACCTCTGAGGTCCGTTCATCCTTAAAATTTGTGATTCTGGGATCCTGTCTCCCATCTGCCTCCCGGCGCTGTCCTTCCACCGAGGCGGGAACAGTCGAATATATTGATCCCTCAGAGGCTCTGTCATCCATTCTTCTTCCTCCAAGTCCCCCTACCCTTCGGAGACTCTTTCTTTCAGGGCTTGAAAAAACATAAAGACAGATACAACAGCATCTTGTCTCTTCAGCCACTTGGAAATTTCACTACAAATTGGCCGCTTTGATCTCTTGTGCAGAAGTGAGGTGGGCACCCAAAGATGATAGTGCCTGGGTCAGGGTAGGGGTTTGGTTGTCCAGAAACCCTTCAGAGAAACTCGAAATGAGAATGTGTAAATACCCTCTTCCCTCTAAAAATCAGGGCTCCCAGCTTAATCCCATTCCTTCTTGCCCTGTCCTCTGAAGAAACCAAGCTGCTAAAAACACAGCAGACTTGAGACAAAGGACACAGTTGCTAATCGCTGGAGAGCATCCCAGGATAGGGGGTTGAGGGGGATGTCCTATCATCATCTCTCATTTGCTTCCAGTTCTGGGAATTCTCCCATCTTTGGTCAGAACCGTGTCCTTAGGTAACCTGGCGAAGCAGGTCATTTGATGTCAGAGCGCTTCGCAGGGGGACATCCTGGTGATTCTTTTCAGCCCAGTTCACGGAACTGAAGTTGAAAGGTTAGATGATCCTTTGCCAAGTCGAGCCACACTGGGGGACTTCATCTCTAATCGCAGACTCTCACGGAAGCACGGGCTGTGGGAGAGGGGATGGGCAGGCAAGCGATTCGTGTTTCTCACCATTTAACGTCTCAGGAAAGTGCATTATGGGATCTGACAAGCCGTTCCGGCTAAATTTAAGTACAGTGGTAATGTGACAACCCCTTGTCAGACTGAGAGTGTGCTGGTTTTCCTTCCCTTATACCTTGTAACCTCCTGAAACTGGAGCCCTCTGGAAAATTCCTTTCACGGTAAGACAGGGAAAGAGTTCATTGAATGAAACCGTTCCAAGTATATTTCTTTTCTCAGGAAAGTTTCAGGTTCCAGAGAGAGGAGTGAAAGATGAAGCTGAAAAGGTGGCTTCAACTTCCTCCACTTTCTTGCCTGACCCCAGGGACTGTGCATCTTCTTGATGGTGTATTTGTGATATCAGAAGAGTCAGCTCAGAAGTGTTCATTTTAACTTGGGTAACAGGCACTGGCAGTACCAACAGCGCTGACTAGAGAAGAGCATGAATGCAGGGACTTGCGGAGGATTAGGCTAGAGAAAAAATCATAAGAAACGGTGGGGGTTCAGGTGAGGGGTGTCCAAGCAAAATTACCAAACCTCTAAGCTTTTCCTCATGGCACCATCACTGCATAATTATCTTCCCCCTCTGGGAAGGGCTAAGAATCCTTTAACAGTTTCAATATTCCAGGTTTAGCATTAGGGGTAATCTTATCACTTAAAAGGAGCACTTGGTAAGGAATCACAAGACCTGGAATTCCTTTCCTGATTTGGCTGTTAACTAGCCTTTGAAAGCTAAGCAGGTATTTCCCGTCTTTCAGCCTCAGATGCCTCATCTGGCATCTGAGATGCTGCTCTAGAGCAAGAATGGCAAATTGCGGCCCGTGCCGCTAAGTGGCAGGTATCCTTAAGTAACTGCAGTATTCTTTCCAAATGGCTCCAGATGAGGCCTCAGAATCCTTCTCAACACAGTACTCTAGGCAGCCATGACCCTTGCAGAGTTCACAGCTGACCCTTTATATGAAACATCTTTGCCATCTTCCTTAGGTGGAAGCTTGGAAATTGGTGGGATGTCATCAGAGCATGTAGATGTGGTACTTCACCCAGCCTAAAGTTTGGGGAAACAAGGAAGGCTGCCAGGAGGAGGTGACTCTAAAGCTAAATCTTGGAAGATGAGAGACATTATTAGGAGAAAGGAGAAAAGGTTGTCTAGGTACAGAGAACAGAAAGAACACAGGCAAGAATGGAGACCAGCACAGAGTCTGCTGCGTGTTTAATGTGGTGGCATGTAAGATGTTACATGGGGGACAGCAGGAGATGAGGCTGGAAAGACAGGCAGAGAACACATCATGAAGGATCTTGGAGGCCAGGCTTTGGAGGTGTGCTTTCACTGACCTGTTCCTCTAGTCCTTCACGTTCCTGCCTTACTCCCCACTTGGTGACTATTAGTTTCTGAGTCTGTACCTCTCTGCTTCTGTCTCTTGTTGCCTTCATTTGTCCCTGGCTCTGACTCTCTGCAGCTAACTTTTTTCCTCTTACAACCTCCATCCATGTGTCCCAACTAGGTGTTAACCTCTTGACCCAAGGCACACCCCGGATGCTTGTCTGTTCTTCCACTTTGTGGGCAGTTCCCCATCCAGCTTCTCTACTTTGTACGTACATCTTATTCTTTGCTGCCCCCTCACACTCTCCACTGTGCACACACATGCACACGTGCGCGCGCGCGCGCACGCACACACACACACACACACACACACACACACACACACACACACACACCCCAGATCTGAAGCTTCCATCAAGGGTGCTTGGGAAATATTACATAATGACAGCTTCCTTCAGATACAGTTTAGGCTGGTTAGAGAAAGAAAAATGGGCTCATTTGCAGGATCATATCAGCTCGCTCATGGAAGAGGGTCTTTTGAGGCTCTAATGGGCAGGCGGCTGATTCTGACAGCAGAATTCTGGGTCCTTGATCTTCCCAAGACATCGCCCCCCCGTTCTGAACATCAGCGGTGGTGTGGGTCCTTCCCACGGAGAACTGTGAATCCTATTCAGCCGCCTCCTTGTGATTTGGACACGAACGGGGAGCTTTCTCTGTCTACTTAATTCCCTTTGAAAGCTTTCTCGTTCCCCTATTGGGCACTTCAGAGAGAGCACTGCATTAATATCTTCTGCTCTGGTTTCAACTTGGTATGGTTTTGTGATCTTAAAATAGACGGAATTACCACGGCAAGCATTGTTCTGCCTTGAACTTAAAGTCTCAAGAGCAAGTCCTTCTAAAAAAGTTAATCCTTTTCTTATTTGCAAGGATTCTGGACTGCAGTTTACAAAGAAATATGCTAAATTATTTATAATCCAGGATTATTGCAATACCAAAGATTTCCTTGCATAACATCACAGCTCCTCTAAACTGGCACAAAGAGAGCAGCCCTTAGCCCCACCTTATGACAGCTGCTGTCTGCAGTCCCTGTGACGGGGCCCTGTAGCATGCAAGGGTGGCCTCAGGAACACATGTTCTTTGAAGCATCACCTTCCACGGCTCACATGCTGATGATTCTACTGCTGGGACCTCTGGGGCAAAGAGAAAAGCTGAGATGGTGTGGACAAGCGGTATTCCTCTTAATGGCTAATGTGTAATTTCTTTCTTATTTAAGATCTGTACCCTGTATCCTTGTGAGAGGAGCTAGGATCGTCAGTAGTTAAAGAGTGGCATTAGATTAGACATTTTAGAAACATGCAGTGTTCTAAGCCCACCTCTAGTAAAACTTTGAGAAAACTCATTGAGCTCCCAGTTTTCCCAAATATAAGCTAAAGGGGTTAAAATAAATCATCACAAAAGGGCCTTCAGCTCTAACATCGGATGACTTAAAACAAGTACTGATACCATGCAGGGAGGCTTACACGTATGGCGCAGAGAATTGGAAAATAAGACAATGACCTCTGAGTTTCTTATTATAGAAAGATGGAGGGCTTCCCTGGTGGCGCAGTGGTTAAGAATCTGCCTGCCAATGCAGGGGACACGGATTCAAGCCCTGGTGCGGGAAGATCCCACATGCCACGGAGCAACTAAGCCCGTGCGCCACAACTACTGAGGCTGTGCTCTAGAGCCCACAAACCACAACTACTGAAGCCTGTGCTTCACAACAAGAGAAGCCACCGCAATGAGAAGCCTGTGCACCGCAATGAAGAGTAGCCCCCGCTTACCGGAACTAGAGAAAGCCCGTGCGCAGCAACAAAGACCCAACACAGCCAAAAAGAAATTAATAGTTAATTAAAATTAAAAAAAAAATTAAAATGGAGCCTGAGAATTATAATAGGGCCTGCTTTGAGTAGTGAGCCTTCTGGCATACATGCACATGTGTATAATACATTTCCCTCTCTTTTCAGAATTGGGAAATTACTTAATGCTCTTTTAGAATCTCTTACTCTTTCTAAGTTGTCCCCAGTTTTCAGAAGTAATCTTATATTTTGAAGATATTCTTATATCTGTTGCTATCCACAAGGGTTGTCGTGTTTCCTTTTTCCAGCAGCGGTGCATTTTGGTTTCTACGTATGAGTTCCACCTAGTATAAAAATTTAACTCTGCCAACGGGCAAAGGTGAGGGGGGCAAGGTAGAAACCTGCATTTCTCGGTTTGGGTCTGTTGCCCTTTAACATTTTAACTTCAGGGATTCTGCATCTTTGCCCACGAGGCAGTCCAAATTTAAATTCCAGGGAGGACTTGGTTCCTCTCAAACTTTATCCCCTACACAGCCCTGCTCTCATTCCAGTTCGCCGTGAGGCTTGTGACACTGGTCTCTCCCGTGGTCACTGTCCCCAACTATTCAGCCTTTCATTTTCATGCAACCTTGCATTTTGTTCTCTCCCAAGTAAATGTGTGTCCAAGCACCGACAAGCAAGTCTGCAGAGCAGGGAGACCTAATTCACTGGGGTTCTGAGAGGAGCTGAACTATTGAATGTCAGATGTTCTCTGTCCTGTGGGTTTTCCAGAAAGGTTGGATTCTTTCCCTCCCTGCTTCCTTCCCTTTCTCTCTCTCGAAGCACCAGCTTCCTCCTCTGCAGAAGGATGCTTTACAAAACAATCAGTCATTTTTTTTTTTTTTTTAACCATCAGTCTTTCAACAAACTCTTTGGGAGCTCGTCTCTCTGTTGGAACCGTGCAGGGTGCTGGAAGCACAGCCCCGGAGGACCTAGCTCCTGCCATCAGGAGTTGCTAGTCTGGTGGGAAGTAGCCAGCTACGGGCCAGGATGATGGCGGGGGAAACACTGCATGCTTGAGGGGCCCTGGGAGCAGACCTATCTCCAAGTCAAGGGCCAGGGGCATGGTAACGAAGACTCAGAAGGGTGCCTCCGAGGCGGCCTCCTCGATCTTAGACGTCCTTCACGGTGCCATCACCTTCTAGGCTCCAGGGCTTCTCCATGCGTTGAAGACACATTGCCTTTCTTTCTACAGTGAAGGCCTGATCTCTGCCCCCACCCTCCTGCCTCTCAGAGCAGAAGGAACGTGAGGGTCCAGTCTGGTCTCTCTGCCCATCCCCTCAGGGCAAGAAACTCTCTGCCAAGTCAGGAAGGACTTGCAGAGTGGCGCACTCACATCACGGAGGGCGAGGACAGCTTTTATCTCTCTGCTCACTGGAACTGATAGGCACCAGCCTGGAATCTTAAAGGGAAAGAGAGTCTGGGGAGAGCCAGAAACAGCAGCACTGGAAGGAGCTGCAGGGCAAAGTATGCCACCGGCTACACTGTGCCCAGAAATACCATGCCTAGGTGGGGCCCACAGCTGCTGTTACCTGGCGGGTCGGTCTAGTGTTATTCAGCAGAGGAAAAAATGGCCATGAGCTGCTGAGCCCTGGAAGATCATCCGTGTGTGTGCATGTGTGTGCATGCATGCGCACGTGTACGCGTGTGTGCACGCCTTCCTCTGCCTGCCTGCCCTGGCTCCCACACCGTGTAACTTTTTTATTTTTTGCGGTACGCGGGCCTCTCACTGTTGTGGCCTCTCCCGTTGAGGAGCACAGGCTCCGGACACGCAGGCTCAGCGGCCATGGCTCACGGGCCCAGCCGCTCCGCGGCATGTGGGATCTTCCCGGACCAGGGCACGAACCCGTGTCCCCTGCATCGGCAGGCGGACTCTCAACCACTGCGCCACCAGGGAAGCCCGCCGTGTAACTATTAATGTCACTCACATGTTCTCTTCTCCACACTGAAGGAATTGTTAGTAAACCTACTCCAGAGATCAGTGCCACCCGGGACCAGAGGCACTGCCCTGCTGCCCTGGCATCAGCTCAGTCCAGTGCCCCTGGAGGGCATCCCTGACAGGCATGCCAGCCACTGTCCGACTGGGGCTGAAATGCCCACCTCGAGCGGATGGAGCAAGGGGGCACGTGAAACAGCAACAGCAAAACCAGACACACGTGCTCAGATGAAGGGCTGCAAAATCAAGGCAGTGAAGCAACCGTGCGGCAGGGTGTGTGTGAGGCTGGGAAAGGAAACAGCAGGACTGGAGAGAGGCGACCCTGGGTTTCCTCCCATCCGCAGGCTGGGCCATCTCGGGATACCTTTGTTGGCTGAATAGGGCTGATTTTTAGTTTATCTTTGTTTTGGTTCTCACCCGCCTTCTTTTTTTAGATGCCCGTGATTAGACTACATAAAGTACTAGACTATGTGAAGGAAGATGTCAGGAATCTGGTTGGTTTTGAGTGAAACAAAACATCATCGCTGGGACCCAGAGGGCATCTCTTACTCATCACTGCAGCCAGGCGGAGGTGATGGTATGGTACTTACATGAGGACAACCCAACATTCTGTACTAGTAGTTTGGAACAACCGACCTTTCATGCTAGTACTGTGTCTTGTGCCAGAGACAGTGGGCTATTTTTTAAAACCCCTTTGCTACCCAAATGCCAAATAACCACGGACGTATAACCTCGAAGAAAGAAATAGATGTCCCCAGAGTTACATCAACGGTGCATAAAGAGAGACTTCTTTTCCTACCGATTTTGTACTTCTGCTTCTTGGCCTTTTCATTCTCTTTCTTCCTGCTCCTCTGCTCTTGTCTCTAATATGTAGAACACTTTGGTTTGCCGAACTCAGGTCTAATCCTGGTAAGGGTCTCCAGTAATACTGAGACTCCTGAAATTCCTGTAAAAACCCAGTTTGTCTTCCTTTTATCATGAACCAGGCATGCACCCTAGTGACAGCATGACAGAGTAGGAACAAGAGAATGTCTTCACAACTGACCAAATAACTAGATCCCTTCAGGCCAGGAAGGGTTGCAAATCTGATATGCTTTACATCTCTCTTAAAAGATCACAGACGTCAGAGAGGTACTTGAAACCTTTTTTCTAATTCCAGCAATCGGTAGGTCTCTCTCTCTCTCTCTCTCTCTCTCTCTCTCTCTCTTTCTCTCTGGCAAAGGAAAGTATCTTGCTGACAAAGAAGCCAGCCCTCTTCTGACCTGTCTTGGTTTTCATTTGTGATAACCTGATGAAAAGAAAATCACTTCCAGAAGCAATAAAAACTATCGAGGAAGGCAGTCTTGTGGTCCAGGAGCAAAAGAGAGAGTCACAGATGATGCTATTTTAGTGGGCTTTTAGGTTTAAATGTGGTGACCACGAATCTTGTCTGGTCTTTACAATGGCAGGGATTTTAATGTTTTTAGTTGTCTTCCAAGTCTGTGCCACAAACAGTAGGTATGCCAGACCATTTCAGAAATAGACCTAGGTTGTCTAGGAAGAAGTTGTAGCTGTAAAATATATTCGTTGCTCAACCTGGATGAGGACATAGTAATTTCAGTAACATCTTAAGTTGTTTTTTAATACTTTTCATCCTTTCATCATACTTATAATTGTTTATGCAGGCAGAGTTGCTTTTTTTATTACCGTCGACCCACCTCAGATGGAGATCAAAGCTGTGCAGATTGATTAAGCCAATGGGTTGACATTTTTTGCAGGAGGAATTGAAATCCATGGTTGTAACTGGGTGGCCCTTGGCAGGCAGACTGTATAAGGAGTTTAACATAAGCACCTGTAAGGAATGTTTCACAGGAACCACCCAAGCATGGAGGTGGGGCCTTTCATTTGGGATATCTCTGCACTTGGTCGTAGGCAAAAGACATTACAGTGTAAAGCCTTTGAGACCTAGTTATGCCTTAACCTTCGTGCGCTGTGGAATGAGATAAAGTAACAGATACAGAGGGGTCCTGAGTTGCTCATCTTTCTCTAGTCTCTTAACTAAAATCCCCTATTATAGGACCTTCTAGTTCTCTTTCTTACCATCTCATTCTCAGGGCTCCTCTACATGTTTTTGTGGTTTTCTGATGCCTCTACATCTATTTTGGTTTTCAGATGCTCTGCCTTCTATCAGATCATGTTGTCTGATTTTGTTGGAGAAACGCTACCTCCCTGTATAACCAGGTCTTGCCTCTTTCACTTTAAGGACCTTCCACATACCGCATGGGGTTCTTTTTAAGACACCTTCTATTTGCTAACATTCTAACAGTGAGTCAGGTTGAGATATAAACAAGACAAAGAGTGAGGCAGTCATTCACCAAGAAAAGTCAGAGTGTCCAGGAAATAAAGTGGCAGAAAAACTAGCTGAGATTTGGAAAATGGAGGCAAGGATAGGCAAGATGGTGCAGGGATCATGGACTGTGGAAGCCTCTGCCTGTGAGCCAGCATCCGTGCTGCGTGCCTTACATTTGCTTACATATAACAGCACAACAAGTAGGTGGTGTTATTCCTGTTTTACAGATGAGGAAGTTGAGGATTAAAGTGGTTAATGATTTGCCTGAGTCATACTACCAGGCAAGTGAGACTGCTGAGACTTAAGCCAAGACAGACACTATTTGCATTGCATTGCATTCAATAAAGAGCACAGACTATATTTTATCTCATATTTCAGATAGATAGATAGATAGGTAGATAGATAGGAAGAAAGAAAATAGATAGATACATTGATTTATGTTTGAGGCAAAGCCAATATTGAAAATGGAAAAACATGGTCACCGTCTTCTCTGGACCACACTATCATTGTATAACATGCTACCGCAAAACTTTGGATCTTATAAACACAACCATTTTATAAAGAAGATACATATATATATATATATCTCAACATATGCATATATATGTGTGTGTATATACATATATATATATATATATATAAAACGGAATATTACTCAGCCATTAAAAAGAATGCCATTTGCAGCAACATGGCTGGACCTAGAGATTATCATATTAAACGAAGGTAGTTAGACAAAGAAAAACAAATATCACATGATATCACTTATATGTGGAATCTAAAATATGACAGAAATGAACTTATCTATGAAAAGAAACAGACTAACAGACATAAAGAATAGATTTGTGATGGGGACGGGGAAGGGTAAGCTGTGACAAAGTGAGAGAGTGGCATGGACATATATACACTACCAAACGTAAAATAGATAGCTAGTGGGAAGCAGCCGCATAGCACGGGGAGATCAGCTCAGCTTGGTGCTTTGTGACCACCTAGAGGGGTGGGATAGGGAGGGTGGGAGGGAGATGCAAGAGGGAAGAGATATGGGAACATATGTATATGTATAACTGATTCACTTTGTTATAAAGCAGAAACTAACACACCATTGTAAAGCAATTATACTCCAATAAAAATGTAAAAAAAAAGAATAGGTTTGTGGTTGCCGAGGGGGAGGGATGGATTGAGAGTTTGGGATTAGCAGATGCAAACTATTATATATGTATAAACAATAAGGTCCTACTGTATAGCACAGGGAAGTATATTCAATATCCTGTGATAAACAATAATGGAAAAGAATATATATATATATGTATATAATATATATATATGTGTGTATATAACTGAGCCACTTTGCTGTACAGCAGAAATTAACACAGCATTGTAAATCAACTATACTTTGATAACATTTTTTTTAAAAAACACAGCCATTTTATTCCGTCTCGCAATTTTTTGTGGGTTAGGAATTCAGGCAAGACTAGGCTGTGTTTTTCTTCTGTTCCTCGTGACATCAATTGGAGTCACTTGTTGGTTTTCATCTGCAGCCAGGCTGGTCTGAAGGGTCTAAGGTAGTTACTCATGTGTCCAGTAACTTGGAAGGGACAGCTGGAAGCCTGGGGCCTAGCTGTACCCACCCCCCAACCCTTTTCATGTGTTCTTAAGTCATCTCCACATCGTCCTACCACAGAGTACTAGGAGCTTCTTACATGGCAGTTCAGGGCTCCAAGACAGCATGGTGGAAGCTACCATCCTCTTATAGGCTGAGCCCCAAACAGGCATAGATAGCGTCACTTCTGCTGTACTCTGTTGGTCAGATCCTCATAGGCCAGCCCACATTCAAGGTGAGATGAAATTGAGCCCACTTGTGACTGGAGGGAGTGCCAAAGACGTACTGCCATCTTTAATCTAGGGAGGAAAACGTGGCTCCTTTCTGTAGAGTCAAGTGAAAAGCCTCCTTTTTAAGACAGTGTTTGCTGTGGGCCAAACTATGAAGAAAACTGCACTCATTTGTGTGGCCATTTATCCTTGCTGTGACTCCCAGCTTTCTCTCACCCTTTCCCTATGTCCCTAAAACCTGCACTTAAGAAAGATGAGATACCCACGACCCACATGCCCTTTTGGGGGCCATTTTCGTCTTGAGCTGTATCTCTAATTAGAGAATGAAAGGGTTTTTCTCTTTTTGAAGAAATGTGTTGCTCCTCAAAGTCTTGGGGAGAGAAAGAAGGCAAGACAGAACAAGTTTGGGCAGAGGGTCCTTGACAGATCCAGTAACCTGCAGACCACTCCAGTAACTGCTAATTCTACCCCGAGACAGTGATGGCTGGGTCCACTCAGTTTTATAAGCTTTCCTATCCCTGTCTTTCTCTTTTTCTCTGTATCCCTCTGTTTTTTTCCTTCACTCTCACTCTTTTATTCTGTCACCATACATACATGTGGATTTATTTATATATTTTTAAAATATATTTTTTATATATATATAATTTTTATATGTATAAAAATTATATATATATTTTTTAGATTTATTTTCTTCAATCACTCCACCAGCATAACCACAAGTAGCCAAACAGATAAAATCACCATGTTTTTTTTTTTTTTTTCTGCCTAGGTGACATAAGGATCCAGCCATTCCAGGAAGGGGGCAGATGACATTTTTCAGGGTTGCAGTCCCAACGAGGCATTTGTGAAAAGGGAAAAAAAAAAGTTCTACAAAAGATGTGAGAATTATATTCATGGGTCTGGCTTAACATTGGTCTTTTTAGGTTGTTCCAGAAGCTAGCCTCTCATGTCTGTGTCATTTTCTTCTTCTTCCCTCTCTCTCTCTTTGGGATACTTTTTTCTGTTCTATTTTGAGCTCCGCAGCACAGCTCTTTTATTCCATTTGTCAGCCGCAGACGCACATCCAGTTGAAAAGCATCCCCAGCCTCCATCGCCACAATGCCTCTGATCTTGTGGCCACTGGAGCCTCTGACCACACGAGTCTGTTGATCTGTGGCTGCTCTGTTGTTTTAGTTCTTGGTGTTACCAGTGGGAGAAATGCTCAAATGAGGGAAGAATGCTGGAAGAGTAAACCAGTTATGACCAAGGGCTGCTGCCCGTCCAGGGGGGTGTATACAATCCCCATATTCTGAATCCATGGTAGCTGTATCATGGCATCCCTCAGGTACGTCATGGAGTGGGCTGTCCAAGTGCCAAACGCTGTTTCCAATGACCCTTCCTACTGCCTTCTTTCTTTTTCCCCCTTTCGTCCTTAAGTTCTACTATGTTCTTTTACTTTTTGCATCAACAAAACAATCTATATATTTTTTTCTGTTTTTAAAAGTAACACATGCTCATTGGAGAATCTTTGAAAAATAGAAAAAATATTAAAAGATGCTGATTATCTTTAATATCGTCGCTGACTGGTAACCATATTCATTGATGCGTTGCATTCATTCAGCAATAACGATCACTTACCTACTGTGTGAACTGCCTTTGGATACCAAGAATGCAGAAGGAATTGAAAAGGCAGGATCCCTGCACTCATAGACTTTAGTTTAACGGAGAGACCAACACTGAAATAATAAAGAACGTGATTTTTAGCAGCTGCATGACATTCCATAATTTTCATATATTTGCGGTTGGGTTAACACTTTTTTTTTTTTTAGTAATTTATATATTTTGTTAAGCCAAACTAGAATTTAGTAATCACCTGTATTAGATATTTGGATTATTCCCAGTGTTTTGTGATTATAAATAAAACTTCACTTCACATTCTTATACATAAATATTTGAAACTCTTTCCTTGGCATAAATTTCTTAAGGGATGCTTACTAGGTGAAAGACTGACATGTTTTAAGACTCTGAACACATGTTATCAATTTGTTTTCTAGAAGAGTCCACTACCAGTCCCCACCCTACCACCTTGTAATGCTGGTCTTGCCATACTCTTGCCAGCAATAAATATTAAGCAATGAAGTGAAATCTTACTGCATTTCATAGAGTTTTTCAAAATGAAAACAGTTTCTCATTTTTTCGGCTTATAAAAGCAGTCAATGCTTATTGTAAAAGCAAAACAAAAAGAACAAACCAAATTAAGTCCAAGATGGACATACCAGAAAAAAAGAGTAACCTGTGCAATCCTATTCAGACGTAATCCCAGATTACCTTTCGGTGTGTATCCTTCCAGACTTTCTTTTTTGTGAGGTGAAGGGCCATTTTAAGAGTAAGTCCTTTTAGAATAAACATACTATAGGGAAAGCACAGAACCAGCTAACCTGGGCGCCATGCTCAGCTGTGCTACTACCTGGCTGAGTTCCTGGCAGATCATAGCCTCCCTCCCCCTCCCCGGGCTTTAGTATCTTCATCTGTGAAATGAGAGGCTGGCCTAACAGATTTTTATTACTGTGTTTCTTTTAGGCCAGAGATTCTCAACCTCAGTGATGTTGACATTTCGGGCAGGATTATTCTTTGTTCTGGGGGCCACCCTGTGCATTGTGGGATGTTTAGCAGCATCCCTGGCCTCTCCTCACTAGATGTCAGTAGCTACTACCACCCCCAGTCATATCAATCAAATATGTCTCTAGACAATGCCAAGTGTACCTGGGGGGCAAAATTGCCCCCGACTGAGAAGCTAAAAAATACTATAATTCCACGTCTAGTGAATTTTAATGGTTACTCCAAAGCAAAACTTCGGGTGATAGCCAGCATGCTTTGTGTTGGGAGAGGGAAGAGATAGTAGATACAAGAACAGCAGTGCTGATGCAGAAGGAAGCACCACCTCGGTGCTGGCCTGGACAGCGGGTTGGGGACAGTTCTGGAACACGTACACATGAGGACAATTTCTGAGCCTCATTTAAAGTTTCAGGTGCCCATTCATGGTCAGCGGGAAGGAAAACAAATTTCTTTTGGAGTACTTATATTGTACGCCAGCAAGGTGATGAATTATTGAATGGGTCCTTTTTCTGTAAACATATTTATCATCTTTCTTTTTCATCCGTCCTGTGGTGAACAAGGGAAGGCAGAGATGGGGAAGCATTTTACAAAGAGCTTCGAACATTACCTCCCTTTGTGAATAGCTCCCTGGTTTGAGGTGTTATTTCCTTCCCAAGGGGTCTCTCTGCCTCAGGGACAACTTTTAATGCCACTATTGTTCAGAAAAAGAGTCACCCTGTTTTCTAACACTTTCTCTTTCACTCGCTGTCTGTTTCACTTTGGTGGTAAAAGGAAGCCCAGGGGGTCATTAAAAGATGGGATGACAGTGGCCATTTTGTGTGCTTTGAAATACGCTTTGAGCCTCAGCTGTAACGGCCAGGCTAGCAATGAAGCAGCATCCTGATTTTCGAAGTAATGGCATTGAGCTTTACTGAATATTAAAATGGTGTTTCATCCAGTGGGTGGAATGGGGACTTGAGGAAAGTGGGATGTATTGAGCACACGTTTCTGGAGCAGTGATGGGGCAGCACTGGGTCCTGCTGGGACTAGTTAGGCTGTGTCTGTTTGGACCTCCTGGCCAGGTGAGGGACCTCTCTCCAGCAGAGACAGCCATGGTGGGAGGGCCCAGGAGGCGTGCAGTGCAAGAGGCCACAGAGGGTTTAGGATCTCACGGGGAAGAGAGGCAAGTGCAGCCAAAGAAGCAGAGGCCATGCTGACAGTGATAAAGATGCACCAAGAGTCTAAAGGTCATGATGAAGTTAGGAGTCTGTAAGACTCACTGAGGGAAAGGCAGAGTGCAGGGAGGGCATTGTTCCCGACTCTCTTGTAATTAATGTTATCTGTTACAATTATTTGTTTAGATCACTGCTGTTCAGATGGTGCTTTGAGGAGACCTCAGGGGGGTCAACGGAACAGGCCTCAAGGTTAAAATGGGGTTGGGAGATGGTGGCTCAGGTGTTGAATGGGCAGGGGAATGGCAATATGTTTTGTATGTTAGTACTTGCCTCAATTTTCATTTAAAGAGAGAAATCCTACAATTAAGGGGGAAAAAAGTTAAACCCATTGGCAGATTTTTGTATTTCTGGTTTTCTCAGAGTAGACACGTATTAAGTTTAACCAATTTGTTCCATAATTTTTTTAACATCTTTATTGGAGTATAATTGCTTTACAATGGTGTGTTAGTTTCTGCTTTACAACAAAATGAATCAGTTATATATATACATATGTTCCCACATCTCTTCCCTCTTGCGTCTCCCTCCCTCCCACCCTCCCTGTCCCACCCCTCTAGGTGGTCACAAAGCACGGAGCTGATCTCCCTGTGCTATGCGGCTGCTTTGCACTAGCTACCTATTTTACGTTTGGTAGTGTATATATGTCCATGCCACTTTCTCGCTTTGTCACAGCTTACCCTTCCCCCTCCTGATATCCTCAAGTCCATTCTCTAGTAGATCTGTGTCTTTATTCCCATCTTACCCCTAGGTTCTTCATGACATTTTTTTTTCTTAAATTCCATATATATGTGTTAGCATACGGTATTTGTCTCTCTCTTTCTGACTTACTTCACTCTACATGACAGACTCTAGGTCTATCCACCTCATTACAAATAGCTCAATTTCGTTTCTTTTTATGGCTGAGTAATATTCCATTGTATATATGTGCCACATCTTCTTTATCCATTCATCCGATGATGGACATTTAGGTTGTTTCCATCTCCGGGCTATTGTAAATAGAGCTGCAATGAACATTTTGGCACATGACTCTTTTTGAATTATGGTTTTCTCAGGGTATATGCCCAGTAGTGGGATTGCTGGGTCATATGGTAGTTCTATTTGTAGTTTTTTAAGGAACCTCCATACTGTTCTCCACAGTGGCTGTATCAATTTACATTCCCACCAACAGTGCAAGAGGGTTCCCTTTTCTCCACACCCTCTTCAGCATTTATTGTTTCTAGATTTATTGATGATGGCCATTCTGACTGGTGTGAGATGCTATCTCATTGTAGTTTTGATTTGCATTTCTCTAATGATTAGTGATGTTGAGCATTCTTTCATGTGTTTGTTGGCAGTCTGTATATCTTCTTTGGAGAAATGTCTCTTTAGGTCTTCTGCCCATTTTTGGATTGGGTTGTTTGTTTTTTTGTTATTAAGCTGCATGGGCTGCTTATAAATTTTGGAGATTAATCCTTTGTCAGTTGCTTCATTTGCAAATATTTTCTCCCATTCTGAGGGTTGTCTTTTCATCTTGTTATGGTTTCCTTTGCTGTGCAAAAGCTTTGAAGTTTCATTAGGTCCCATTTGTTTATTTTTGTTTTTATTTCCATTTCTCTAGGAGGTGGGTCAGAAAGGATCTTGCTGTGATTTATGTCATAGAGTGTCCTGCCTATGTTTTCCTCTAAGAGTTTGATAGTTTCTGGCCTTACATTTAGGTCTTTAATCCATTTTGAGCTTATTTTTGTGTGTGGTGTTAGAGAGTGATCTAACCTCATACTTTTACATGTACCTGTCCAGTTTTCCCAGCACCACTTATTGAAGAGGCTGTCCTTTCTCCACTGTACATTCCTGCCTCCTTTATCAAAGATAAGGTGACCATATGTGCGTGGGTTTATCTCTGGGCTTTCTATCCTGTTCCATTGATCTATCTTTCTGTTTTTGTGCCAGTACCATACTGTCTTGATTACTGTAGCTTTGTAGTATAGTCAGAAGTCAGGAAGCCTGATTCCTCCAGCTCTGTTTTTCGTTCTCAAGATTGCTTTGGCTATTCGGGGTCTTTTGTGTTTCCATACAAATTGTGAAATTTTTTGTTCTAGATCTGTGAAAAATGCCAGTGGTAGTTTGATAGGGATTGCATTGAATCTGTAGATTGCTTTGGGTAGTAGAGTCATTTTCACAGAGTTGAGTCTTCCAATCCAAGAACATGGTAATATCTCTCCATCTATTTGTATCATCTTTAATTTCTTTCATCAGTGTCTTATAATTTTTTGCATACAGGTCTTTTGTCTCCTTAGGTAGGTTTATTCCTAGATGTGTTATTCTGTTTGTTGCAATGGTAAATGGGAGTGTTTTCTTGATTTCACTTTCAGATTTTTCATCATTAGTGTATAGGAATGCCAGAGATTTCTGTGCATTAATTTTGTCTCCTGCTACTTTACCAAATTCATTGGCTCTAGTAGTTTTCTGGTAGCATCTTTAGGATTCTCTATGTATAGTATCATGTCATCTGCAAACAGTGACAACTTTACTTCTTCTTTTTCCAATTTGGATTCCTTTTATTTCCTTTTCTTCTCTGATTGCTGTGGCTAAAACTTCCAAAACTATATTGAATAAGAGTGGTGAGAGTGGGCAACCTTGTCTTGTTCCTGATCTTAGTGGAAATGCTTTCAGTTTTTCACCATTGAGGACAATGTTGGCTGTGGGTTTGTCATATATGGCCTTTATTATGTTGAGGAAAGTTGTCCTCTATGCCTACTTTCTGCAGGGTTTTTTATCATAAATGGGTGTTGAATTTTGTCGAAAGCTTTCTCTGCATCTATTGAGATGATCATATGGTTTTTCTCCTTCAATTTGTTAATATGGTGTATCACGTTGATTGATTTGCGTATATTGAAGAATCCTTGCATTCCTGGAATAAACCCCCCTTGATCATGGTGTATGATCCGTTTAACGTGCTGTTGGATTCTGTTTGCTAGTATTTTGTTGAGGATTTTTGCATCTATGTTCATCAGTGATATTGGCCTGTAGTTTTCTTTCTTTGTGACATCCTTGTCTGGTTTTGGTATCAGGGTGATGGTGGCCTCATAGAATGAGTTGGGGAGTGTTCCTCCCTCTGCTATATTTTGGAAGAGTTTGAGAAGGATAGGTGTTAGCTCTTCTGTAAATATTTGATAGAATTCGCCTGTGAAGCCATCTGGTCCTGGGCTTTTGTTTGTTGGAAGATTTTTAATCACAGTTTCAATTTCAGTGCTTGTGATTGGTCTGTTCATATTTTCTATTTCTTCCTGATTCAGTCTTGGCAGGTTGTGCATTTCTAAGAATTTGTCCATTTCTTCCAGGTTGTCTGTTTTATTGGCATAGAGTTGCTTGTAGTAATCTCTCATGATCTTTTGTATTTCTGCAGTGTCAGTTGTTACTTCTCCTTTTTCATTTCTGATTCTATTGATTTGAGTCTTCTCCCTTTTTTTCTTGATGAGTCTGGCTAATGGTTTATCAATTTTGTTTATCTTCTCAAAGAACCAGCTTTGGTTTTATTGATCTTTGCTATCGTTTCCTTCATTTCTTTTTCATTTATTTCTGATCTGATTTTTATGATTTCTTTCCTTCTACTAACTTTGGGTTTTTTTGTTCTTCTTTCTCTAATTGCTTTAGGTGCAAGGTTAGGTTGTTTATTCAAGATGTTTCCTGTTTCTTAAGGCAGGATTGTATTGCTATAAACTTCCCTCTTAGAACTGCTTTTGCTGCATCCCATAGATTTTGGGTCATCATGTCTCCATTGTCGTTTGTTTCTAGGTATTTTTTGATTTCCTCTTTGATTTCTTCAGTGATCACTTCGTTATTAAGTAGTGTATTGTTTAGCCTCCATGTGTTTGTATTTTTTACAGATCTTTTCCTGTAATTGATATCTAGTCTCATAGGATTGTGGTCAGAAAAGATACTTGATACAATTTCGGTTTTCTTAAATTTACCAAGGCTTGATTTGTGACCCAAGATATGATCTATCCTATGAGCATATGATATGATCTATCCTATGATCTATCCATGAGCACTAGAGAAAAATGTGTATTCTCTTGTTTTTGGATGGAATGTCCTATAAATATCAATTAAGTCCATCTTGTTTAATGTATCATTTAAAGCTTGTGTTTCCTTATTTATTTTCATTTTGGATGATCTGTCCATTGGTGAAAGTGGGGTGTTAAAGTCCCCTACTATGAATGTGTTACTGTCGATTTCCCCTTTTATGGATGTTAGTATTTGCCTTATGTATTGAGGTGAGCCTATGTTGGGTGCATAAATATTTACGATTGTTATATCTTCTTCTTGGATCGAGCCCTTGATCATTATGTAGTGTCCTTCTTTGTCTCTTGAAATAGTCTTTATTTTAAAGTCTATTTTGTCTGATATGAAAATTACTACTCCAGCTTTCTTTTGGTTTCCATTTGCATGAAATATCTTTTTCCATCCCCTTACTTTCAGTTTGTATGTGTCTCTAGGTCTGAAGTGGGTCTCTTGTAGACAGCAAATATATGGGTCTTGTTTTTGTATCCATTCAGCCAATCTGTGTCTTTTGGTGGGAGCATTTAGTCCATTTACATTTAAGGTAATTATCAATATGTATGTTCCTATTCCCATTTTCTTAATTGTTTTGAGTTCATTATTGTAGGTCTTTTCCTTCTCTTGTGTTTCTTGCCTAGAGAAGTTCCTTTAGCAGTTGTTGTAGAGCTGGTTTGGTGGTGCTGAACTCTCTCAGCTTTTGCTTGTCGGTAAAGGTTTTAATTTCTCCATCAAATCTGAATGAGATCCTTGCTGGGTAGAGTAATCTTGGTTGCAGGTTTTTCTCCTTCATCACTTTCAATATGTCCTGCCAGTCCCTTCTGGCTTGCAGAGTTTCTGCTGAAAGATCAGTTAACCTTATGGGGATTCCCTTGTGTGTTATTTGTTGTTTTTCCCTTGCTGCTCTTAATATGTTTTCTTTGTACTTAATTTTTGACAGTTTGATTAATATGTGTCTTGGTGTGTTTCTCCTTGGATTTATCCTGTATGGGACTCTCTGTGCTTCCTGGACTTGATTAACTATTTCGTTTCCCATTTTAGGGAAGTTTTCAACTATAATCTCTTCAAATATTTTCTCAGTCCCTTTCTTTTTCTCTTCTTCTTCTGGAAACCCTATAATTCGAATGTTGGTGCGTTTAATGTTGTCCCAGAGGTCTCTGATATTGTCCTCAGTTCTTTTCATTCTTTTTTCTTTATTCTGCTCTGCAGTAGTTATTTCCACTATTTTATCTTCCAGGTCACTTATCCGTTCTTCTGCCTCAGTTATTCTGCTATTGATCCCTTCTAGAGTATTTTTCATTTCACTTATTGTGTTGTTCATTGTTGTTTGTTTCATCTTTAGTTCTTCTAGGTCCTTGTTAAATGTTTCTTGCATTTTGTCTATTCTAGTTCCAAGATTTTGGATCATCTTTGCTATCATTATTCTGAATTCTTTTTCAGGTAGACTGCCTATTTCCTCTTCATTTGTTAGGTCTGGTGGGTTTTTATCCTGCTCCTTCATCTGCTGTTTTTCTGTCTTCTCATTTTGCTTATCTTACTGTGTTTGGGGTCTCCTTTTTGCAGGTTGCAGGTTCGTAGTTCCCATTGTTTTTGGTGTCTGTCCCCAGTGGCTAAGGTTGGTTCAGTGGGTTTTGTAGGCTTCCTGGTGGAGGGGACTAGTGCCTGTGTTGTGGTGGATGAGGCTGGATCTTGTCTTTCTGGTGGGCAGGTCCACATCTGGCGGTGTGTTTTGGGGTGTCTGTGGACTTATGATTTTAGGCAGCCTCTCTGCTAATGGGTGGGGTTGTGTTCCTGTCTTGCTAGTTGTTTGCCATAGGATGTTCAGCACTGTAGCTTGCTGGTCGTTGAGTAAAGCTGGGTGCTGGTGTTGAGATGGAGATCTCTGGGAGATTTTTGCCATTTGATATAATGTAGAGCTGGGAGGTCTCTTGTGTACCAGTGTCCTGACGTTGGCTCTCCCACCTCAGAGGCACAGCACTGACTCCTGGCTGCAGCACCAAGAGCCTTTCATCCACTCGGCTCAGAATAAAAGGGAGAAAAAGTAGAAAGAAAGAAAGAAAGAGAGAGAGAGAGAGGGCAGGCAGGCGGGAGGGAGGGAGGAAGGAAGGAAGAAGGGAGGGAGGGAGGGAGGAGGGAAGGAAGGAAAAAAGAAAGTAGATAAAGTAAAATAAAATATAATAAATTTATTAAAATAAAAAAAATAATTATTAAGAGAAAACAAAAACACACACAAAAAAACGGACGGATAGAACCCTAGGACAAATGGTGGAAGCAAAGCTATACAGACAAAATCTCACACAGAAGCATACACATACACATTCACAAAAAGAGGAAAAGGGGAAAAAAATCATAAATCTTGCTCTCAAAGTCCACCTCCTCAATTTGTGATGATTTGTTGTCTAAAGGAGGGAAGGAAGCAAAGAAAGAACTTAGATAAAGTAAAAAAAAAATGTTATTAAAAAGTAATTATTAAGAAAAAAATTTAAAAAAAAAAGGGACGGATAGAACCCTCGGACAAATGGTGGAAGCAAAGCTATACAGACAAAATCTCACACAGAAGCATACACATACACACTCACAAAAAAAGGAAAAGGGGAAAAAATCATAAATCTTGCTCTCAAAGTCCACCTCCTTAATTTGGGATGATTCGTTGTCTATTCATGTATTCCACAGATCCAGGGTACATCAAGTTGATTGTGGAGCTTTAATCCGCTGCTTCTGAGGCTGCTGGGAGAGATTTCCCTTTCTCTTCTTTGTTCTCACAGCTCCCAGGGTCTCAGCTTTGGATTTGGCCCCGCCTCTGCGTGTAGGTCGTGGGAGGGCGTCTGTTCTTCGCTCAGACAGGACGGGGTTAAAGGAGCCGCTGGTTCGGGCGCTCTGGCTCACTCAGGCCGAGGGGAGGGAGGGGCACGGAGTGCGGGGCGGGCCTGCGGCGGCAGAGGCCGGCGTGACGTTGCACCAGCGTGAGGCGTGCCGTGCGTTCTCTCGCGGGAGTTGTCCGTGGATCCCGGAACCCTGGCAATGGCGGGTTGCACAGGCTCCCCGGACGCGGCCTGTGGATAGTTACCTGTGCTCGCACACAGGCTTCTTGGTGGCGGCAGCAGCAGCTTTAGCATCTCATGGCTGTCTCTGCGGTCTGCGCTTTTAGCCGCGGCTCGCGCCCGTCTCTGGAGCTCCTTTAAGCAGCGTTCTTAATCCCCTCTTCTCGCGCACCAGGTACGTGGGGGGTTTCTTGCCTTTTGGGAGGTCTGAGGTCTTCTGCCAGCGTTCAGTAGGTGTTCTGTAGGAGTTGTTCCACGTGTAGATGTATTTCTGGTGTATCTGTGGGGAGGAAGGTGATCTCCGCGTCTTACTCTTCCGCCATTTTCCCGGAAGCCCCTGTTCCATAATTTTAACGTCTTTAAAAATCAAACCATTCATTTATACCTTATCACCTTTTACAGAGGCTTTGATTGGCCTACAACATTACTATGAAGTAAAAGTGGCAAAAGTATGCTCAGTCAAATGAAGTTGTTAAAATTCAATGACTTTTGACCTACAAAAGTGGTGATAGCTTTAACCTAATAGAAATAATCGTTTAGAGATGGGGGCCAAGGAAACGTGAAGAGAAGGATGCCGAACCGATGCCAAGGACAGGATGGGGTGGGAGATAGAAATGCACAGACTTATGGACCTGCAGGGTTGCTAGCCATTGAGCCTTAAATGTTCCTGGAAACCAAGGAGTAAAGTGAGATGTGGTTGGTTAGGTGAAAGTATTTCAGTCTCTGAGGGAGGCAAACCTGCTCCTTACACTTTTATCTAAAAGAAATTCTGTGTGTAGGCCCTCTTAGGGGACTCATGGGTGATAGATTATTTCTTCAAAGCATGCTAACGGGAAATACAGCTGCACATTTCATAAATCTCCTTCTTCTAATGACTCAGATGACAATACCACATTCATGATGCTGGCTTGCATATTTGTTTTTTTAAAGGAAATAGAATTCTAGAATGGCACATAGAGGTGGAAGGTTTATGTTTGTGTCTTCTTTGACAAATGGTGAAAAAGGAAATTTTTTGCTTCTGTTAAATAACATTTAAAAGCATTTCCTCTTAGTGTATGAGGAATTTCCAGAACCCTGACCCTAAACCCCAATTGTATCAGTCTGTTAGAGACAGACTTTATTGATGTCCTCTTATATCTGGTATCCACTGATGTCGCTTCATGTTGTCTTAAAGTGAGTCCTTATAATTTGTTTCTGTAATCCAGATAATTGATCGTGGAAACTAAATGTTGTTTTTGGGAAAGATGTTTCAAGTCATATTAATAGTGCATTTCTATGATGATCACATTATATCTAAGTAGATGCTTGGTGTGTCATTTTATTGACTCTGGATAGTTGTTTGCTTTTTCTTCTCCAGTTGACACTAATGTCTAATATTTCTGAGCATTTACTGTGTGCCAGGCTCTGTTATAAGGGCTTTACATACATCATTTCATGTACTCTACCCAACATTCCCATGAAGTAGGTACTATAATTATTCCCGTGTCATTGATAAACAAACTGAAGTTCAGAAAGGCTTAGAAATAAAAAGCAGACGAAGACCTTCCCAAGGCTACTGAGCAACTAGCATAGCCAGGATTCACACTCAGCACTGGGCCACACAGCCCTGTTCCTCATTATGGTACACTCCAAGGCGCAGATGACTGTTCTTTGCTGCTGCTTTAGTAGAGGTGAAGCATGTGTTTCTCACACACAGAAACAGCTTGACCTTGTCACACAGGAACTTGGGCAGTAGATGTACTGAGAAGCCGAGAGGCCCAAGGGCAACTGGATCCCAAAGAGCATGACCCCAAGAGCCAGCAGGGTCATTGGAGGTATTTGGGTCCTGTTCCGAAACCAGCTCCAGCAGATGGGTGGCTGAGATGGGGCTTGAAGAGCAGGTAGGTCCATAGTCAAGGTCTGGAGGTCTGGAATCCCAGGAGCTCAAATGGAGAAAAGGAAGGCTAAAGATGGTAGGACAAGGCACAGTTCTGGATACCTAGAGGAGCGACTACATAATGGGAATTTTCCTTCAACCAACCCACTGCAGTAACTTGGGGAAAAGGACCTTACTTCTGGCACAAGTTAACTTCATCTGGAAAAACAAGCCGAGTAGGTCACTACAGTGACGTTGCTTCAGATAGCTGCTGCTTCTGTGAGGCCAGGCTTTCAGGCGGAGGAACTCGGAAGTTAGCCACAAAGCTAAACAGACAAAGTACTCATGGAGGAACAGAGCTTCCCTCCAAGCAGGGCTTTCAGGAGCCAGGCCTGGCCTCAGAGGGTGGCCAGGACTCAGCTGCTGTCGGCCAAGCAGGCAGACCCAGGAAGGAACAAGGCAGTTTCAGCACATTTTGAGTTTCTGAGCTCTGAATTTGCTCCCTTCTCACAAGCCACCAGCAGGGCCATGCCGAATCCGCAGCTCTAGCTGCATTCTGAGAGGGTGAGTGCTGGTGGGGGGAACGTCAGTCTGTCCTCCTGAACGTGGGAAAATTCTCTTAGCTTAATTTAGGCTCCACACTAGATTCTTCACCAGCCCAAACTCATTTCAATGGATTCTGTTTTGAAAGTTTGTGTACTATGGTGAGCTGTTAGAAGTAGGGCATTTTACATGTTTAGTTTGCCTTGAATAGAAATGAATCCAAATCAGGTCTCAGAGCACGACTACTGTGTGATTTAGGCAGTTTTACCGTTATCTGCAAAGAGAAGAAATCGTGGGTACACTCAGGTATAATTCTGTAGCATAGAAGTGAAATCTCCCTTTTACTACTTTGACTGCTGCATTTTATTTATTTATCTTACTTGCCCTTCTGAAGTGTAAGCATCAGGAACCAGGGAGTAGGACCTCAAATTCTTAATGAATTTTTAGACCTCGGAATGGCTGAATGATTTTAAGGGTGAATTTTGTTGTTTTTATTTGAAAATTCTTGGTTATTTCTTGAATTCAGAAGAGACACTGGCCTTTTGATAATAGTCAAAAAATATTTACTGAATTCCACTCTGGGCCCAGGCCTGGGCAAGGCACTGGGGAAAGATAACCACAGAGATAGAAGATATAGGCTGCTCTAAAACAAAATCCCCGTGGGCTCAAGTTTCAAAAGAGAAATCCAATCTGTAGTTGTTTTGTAAAGACTTCCACTAGCATGAAGTCACTGCTCAGTGACATTTGATACAGTAATGGTAACAGTGATGGTAATTATGAAGGAGATAACATCTCCCATGGTTTTTTAAAAATGGCAGCTCTATTGAGATATAATTCATATACCATAAAATTCACCCTAATAAGTTTTACAATTCAGTGGGATAGTCAGAATGCAACCATCCTATTGTGATTTCAAAATATTTCCATCACCCCAAAAAGAAGCTCTAGTATCCACCAGCAGTCATTTCCCATGCTCCCTCCCTTTAGCTCCTAGCAACCACTCATCTACTTTGTGTCTCAATGGATTTGCCTATTCTAGGCATTGTATATGAATGGAATGATAGGATATGTGGCCTTTTATGACTCTGTTCTTTCATTAGCCTATTTATGAGGTTCATCCGTGTTGTTACATGTGTCAGTACTTCATTTTTATTGCCTAATAATATTCCATTGGACGGATATGCCACATTTTGTTTATCCATTCATCAGTTGATGGACATTTGGGTGTTATTTCCATTTTTTGACTATTATGAATAATGTTGCTATGAATATCCACATACAACTTTTTGTACAGACATGTGTTTTCAATTCTCTTGGTTTAACACCTAGGAGTAGAATTGCTAGGTCACATGGTAACTCTTTGTTCAACATTTTGAGCAGCTGCCAGACTGTTTTCCAAAGTGACCACGCTATTTTATAATCTCCCCAGAAATGTATGAGAGTTCCAGTTTTCCCATATCCCCTCCGACAGTTATTACTGTCTGTCATTTGGATTTTAGTCTATTCTGGTGGATGTGAAATGGTATCTCATTGTAGTTTGATTTGCATAATCATTAATGACACTGAGTGTATTTTATGTGCTTATTGGCCTTTTGCTTATCTTCTTTGGAGAAATGTATGTTTAAATCCTTTGCTCCTTTTTTAAAATTTAAATTTTTTTAAAGTTAATTTTGTTTATTTTTTGGCTGTGCTGGGTCTTCGTTGCTGCATGCAGGCATTCTCTAGTTGCGGCAAGCGGGGGCTACTCTTCGTTGTGGTGCGCGGGCTTCTGGTTGCCGTGGCTTCTTTTGTTGCGGAGCTATGGGCACGCGGGCTTCAGTAGTTGTGGCACGCGGGCTTAGTTGCTCTGCGGCATGTGGGATCTTCCCAGACCAGGGCTCGAACCTGCGTCCCCTTCTTTGACAGGCGGATTCTTAACCACTGCGCCACCAGGGAAGTCCCTTTCAGCATTTTTTTTTGGGGGGTCATTTTTAAATTGACTTGTCTTTTTTCTATAGAGTTACCAGAATTCTTCATATATTGCGGATATAAATCCCTTTCTGATATGTGACTTGCCAAAATTTTCTCCCATTCTGTGAGTTGTCTTTTCACTTTTTTTTTTTAAGTTTTTTTTGATGTGGACCATTTTAAAAATCTTTATTGAATTTGTTACAATATTGCTTGTGTTTTATGTTTTGGTTTTTTGGCTGCAAGGCATGTGGGATCTTAGCTCCCAGGGACCAGGGATCAAACCCACACCCCCTGCATTGGAAGGCAAAGTCTTAACCACTGGACCACCAGGGAAGTCCCTTTTCACTCTCTTGACTGTGTCCTTTGAAGCACATATATTTTTAGTTTTGACAGAGTCCAATTTTTCTGTTGTTTTCCTTTGTCACTTGTGCTTATCTTATCCAATCTAAGGGACCATAGCCTAATCCAAAGTCACAAAGATTTACTCCCATGTTTTCTTCTAAGAGTTTTATAGCTTTAGCTCTTATAGTTAGGTCTATGATTCATTTTGAGTTAATTTTTATGTATAGTGTGAGGTAGGGGTCTAGCTTAATTCTTTTGTATGTAGATACCGAGATGTTTTAGAACTGTTGTTGAAAAGACAATTCTTTGTCTGTTGAATTGGCTTGGAATCCTTGTCTAAACCTTGATTGTTTTTTACTCATCAACTAGATATCTTAGGATCACATCAAAATAGTCCGATTCCCTATCTTCAGAGAACTTATCTCTAAGGGAGAAATGCTTGCAAAAAAAGTCAAAACATTCACTCATTGATTCCACATCATTACTGTATTCTTACAAAATAACAGGTACCACGCTAGACCCTGGGGAGACTGGGATATATAAAAAGGATAAGAGTGTACCACACTGAAGCAGGTGAAGAAAACACAAGCTTTAAATTTATAATAAGACCACCTTAGGTCCCAAGAAGTTCTAGAATCGTATTAGTGTTTGTACATGCTCAGCCTGGCAGGTGCTTGCCTGTTTACTTGCCTTGGTGAACTATTTCTCACCCTCAGATTCGGATGTCATTTCTTCTAAAAGGTTTTCACCAATATCCCCATAGTTGTACATACCTCTCTAATAGCACTTAGCACATAGAATTTGCACCTAGGTGTCTCTCAGTCTCATTCATCTTTGAGGAAAGAACCATGTTTTTATGACGTCGTTTACCTGATAATTCTCAAGAAGATGTCTCATACCTATATATTAAACAAATGAATAGTTGACTCATGAATGCTAGACAGAGGTACTCTTTGAAAACTTCCTGGAAGTAAGAATTTGCAGATCTTCCAAGTGATCTCAGAAAAGAAAGTAACAAAAATCTCAACAAGTGTAATATATTGTGTTACGAGTGGACTGAAGTCATGTAACTCTCTCACATTGTCTTGATTTGATAATGAAGGTTTTAAATCTGGGTAAGGAGTTGATGCGTAGGGGTACCAGTGTGGTGATGTATAGAAATTCCAAAGAGAACATTGTCTTTGGCTTGGCAAGAAAGGCTTTAAAATCAAATTCAAACCCAATATGACCCAGATGTCTCAAGTCAGCAAAATCATTTGTCAAAAGGATAATTCTACCATCTCTAAAAGTGCCGTGGTCTTCTAGCCCTTCTACTTCCTGTCAGAACCTACAAATGATAGATCCCAGAAAGCAGCAACCTCAAGAAAAAACTTTTTTTTTTTTTTTTTGCACCAGCCTCAGGAAGTTAATTCTCTGCTGTCTGTCACATTCACGATTAATTAGCTTAAAGTTCCTTGAGAGAATATTTATGTTGTTGTGGCTGATCTGTTTGAAATAGTAGAAATATGTGGGCCTTCAGAAGGGTGTAGTGGTAACCCTCAGCTCTCACAGCTCTAGTTTTTTTTTTTCTTTCCCTGAGCATAATTTTCATTCAATACACTGAACAACTGTGGTCTTCAAAGGAGTTTTTGGAGAACCTGATCCCTAACTGAAACAAGTGAAAGGTTAAAAATAATTACCATGAAAAGTAATATTTTGAAGGTCTTGTTGGGTGGTCACAACAGCCCACAGGCCAAATCAGGCCCCCTGCCTGTTTGTATTAATAAAGTTTTATTGGAACACATCCACACTCATTCTTTTACATATTGCCTATAGCTGCTTGTGTACTACAATGACAAGTATTTGAGTATTGCAAAAGACAGTCTGGCTGTGAAGCCAAAATATTTACTCTCCTGAACCTTTACAGAAGAAATTGGCTGACCCCTATGCTAGAATGTAAGTCTATAAAGCTGGGAACTTTATTCTGTTTACAGCTATATTCCCAGCACCTAGAACAATGCTTGGTACATAGTAGGCACTTGATAAATAGTTTCGGGGAAAAATGAATGAGATAAAATCTTTTGTTTGTAACTTCTTCAACCTTGCCCTAGCAGACACAGCTTCAGTCTGCAAATAAGCAGAATTTTAGTACAAGCTATCCCCCCAAAGCTTAAAACCTATAAAATTTAATGTTCAAATATATAAATTTTATGAGCAGTGAACTCATAAAATGAGACTTTTATCAATTTTCTTGAGTATTTACCAAAGGCTGGGAAACGCTAGATGTAAAATGAGCAGTTAGGTTAGGTTTTTCTGTCCCCCCGCCCCTGCTTCAGGACCTGATGCCTTGGCTTGCTAAAATTAATATTGACATTGAAAGCTAGTTTGTTCTAGGTGGAGTCCCTGTAAAGCTAATCAGCAAATATGTCTAGGATAGATAGACTTCTTTGCATTCTGTATTTACCCCTTCTTTTATGAATTACTCTGCAAAAGATAAATTCCCTGGTATTTTACACCTGTCAATTACCTGCAAATTTTGTTTTTTGCTCCAGAATGTATTATTTGGGGATGTTTCAAACAGCAGCTGGGTATCTCTAGCTGTAGGTTGAATAGAGCTAATACAGCTAATTGGAGGTGGGAGTTGCTCAGTGGAAGGTATTTTATATTCCAGAACAAACTTAGAAACATAATAGCTATGGTGGCTTCCCCCCCCCCCCAAGTTCTTACAGTCATTTATCTTAGCAGTGAATTAATTAATTATCTGGTACTTAGTCATAAAATGTTGTCATTCTCATTATGTCATTCTGCAGAATGCTCTGTACATAATGTTAGAACTGTATGAGCTCACTACTGTCGCTTGAGTGCATTTGGAAATTAATCCAGTAGAAATAACATGTAACATTTAATACCAAGTTTTTCTGGCCTTAGAAGTACATACATACTTCTAAAATAGATCTGAGTGGCTTGACCATTTTATTCACTGATTTATTTATTCCTGTAACCTACTTTGTGCTGAATACTTGGCTAAATGATTAGGATACTAGAAGCACACACACACATCCTTTACCCATAGAAGATTGCAATCTGTTGTGAAAGGTGCTTGTAACACAGCAAGAATATTGGATGAACAGTTTAATCAGGGATTAAGGGGAGGCACCAGCTGAAGTTGGGGGAGGGAAGGATCAGGGAAGAAACTTACAGGACTTGACACTTGATGTGAAACCTGAAAACCAAGAAAGAAAAATGGGAAAGCCCGGGAGACCATAAAGAAAGGATTATGAAAAATGGAAAACAAAGAAAAGAGGAGTCGGGATTATTCTGGTGAGAAAGTAGGGAAGGGCATTCTAGGGAAGAGGACAAGCAGGTGAAGGGCACATAGCCTTAAACCATATGTGT
This sequence comes from Leucopleurus acutus, assembly GCF_964270905.1. NCBI lineage: Eukaryota > Metazoa > Chordata > Mammalia > Artiodactyla > Delphinidae > Leucopleurus > Leucopleurus acutus. The sequence continues at coordinate 130,043,954 of NC_139142.1, read as the reverse complement.
ACTTGAGAAACAGCAAATGGGAGATAACAGCTGTATGTAAGGAGGAGGGAACAGGAGATGAGTAAAGGTGAAGGACCTTTGGGCCATGCTAAGCAGTTGAATTTGACAGTCTGGGTGCTGGGGAGCTCTGGAAGAATGACCAGATGTTCTGCCAGAGGGAGAGGACTAACTTGTTGGAATGACAGTTCAACAAGCAGTACTGCTAGCATTTGGGGCAGCAAGAGTCCCTCTGCCTGTGAAGGAACCACCTCTTCAATCACTAGATGTTGGGGTGATTTCACTCCGGAGTTCCAGAGCTTCCAGGAGATGGTAAAGAAAACCTTTGCTTCTGTCACTGCTCAGTTTTGCGCTTGGTCGCTGAATCCCCTCTGTGTGCCTCAAAGCCGCCCTGGTGTCTTCTCTCAGGCACCATTTGAAAACTTTCTCTTGTGCAGCTTCCAGAGTTGAGATCAAACAATTCCTGCCTATACGTTTGCCCATAGATCATGTCTCTAAAAGTTATCAAGATACTCAGTGGCTTGTTAAACTTTTAGGACTTAACACTTGATGTGAAACCTGAAAACCAAGAAAGAAAAATGGAAAAGCCTGGGAGACCATGAATAAAGGATTATGAAAAATGGAAAAGAAGGTGTTAAGACCACCTTTCCAGTTTGTTGTGTTTTTAAGTTTTCAGTGAATTCTCTAAAGCATCTTTGCATTTGGTCCTCATAACGCTCCTGTGAGAGATGCAGACCCTCTCACAGATGCATGCTACAGGAGCTTACATGGCTGATCCAAGGTCATGGCTTTAATTATAGGTAGACCTGGGTCTTTGACACAGAGCTCCTGCCTCCTACACTGGTGCTTCTCTGCTCTGTTACACTTCCTTTCTGGTATAGAGATTCCCTCAGAACCAGTGACTTATCCGCCAAAGTATAAGTTCATCCATAAAGTTTGTAATAAACTGTTTATTTTAGAACAATTTTAGATTTACACAGAGCTGCAAAGATAATGCAGAGAGTTTGTATATACCCTTCACCCAGTTTCCCCTGTTGTTCATGTCATAACTATGATTCATTTGTTAAAATTCAGAAATGAACACTGGCACATTACTATTAACCAAAGTTCAGACTTGATTTGGATTTCTTTAGTTTTTATATCAATGTCCTTTTTCTATTCCAGGATTCAGTCCAAGGCATCTCATGGCATTTATACATTTATTTACTTCATTGCATCCTTAAGATTTTTAATGATATGTGATTGTGGTTTATGGAAACTGACTATTCTGCATAAGAGGCTTTAAACCTGGCAAGACTGCAGAGAGACATTTCTGTAGAAGGAAAAGGTTTTCCTTTATAAGTGGAAAAACCAGCCACCCTTTGGGATGTAGATGTAACATTCCCTTCATAGACTCTCCTAGGCTGAATGGTTTTAACAAGGCAGACAAGAGTTGGATGAGTCAAAATCTGACATGGTGATATGGGGGTGTTATGGGTCTGGCTGGCCATGACCTCTTGAAACAAATGGTGCTCATAAAAATACTTCAAACCTCAGGTAGATGTAGTCCTCTGGTCCCATAAGCAGTGCTTTGTTTGCTAGGTCACTTAGTACACCTTGGGCTTGTAAGCTGAACTCCAAATTTAACAGGAAAGTTACCAAATACCTCTTAAGTGCCTTGAAGAGTTTGGCCTCCAAACGTGTGCTTTGGTGTGGTTGGGAAAAAAAAAAAAAAAACAACTTTGATCTGCAGCAGGAATGTAATTTGGGAAAGTATACACGATATCTGTTGCCTGAATCTCTCCAGCCTGTCTTTTTCCCTAGACCTGAGCTGTTGTGCACTGGAGCCCATTCGAATTACCACTTGCCATGCTGCTTCTGATGTGCCATTTCCCAAAGTTCTCACTTTGGAGAAAAGAGGATCTGGCTGTGTTTCCACAGCCGAGCAGAGCCCCTCCAGCTTTAATTTTCTGACAAAGCAGCCAGGTGTGCCTTCTGACAGGACTAGCGGAGTAACTGAAAGGGTTCAGAAGTTGTTTAAAGAATACTTCTTGACAAAAAGATCACATTGATTGCCTTGGAAAAGAAAGATATGATGAGGCGGTGTCTCCCATGAGGGTCAGAGTCAGGCGTGTTCTACTGTCACAGGGACAGATAATCTGCACTCTCAATGATGCATCTCTGACTGGTGGGGGTGAGGACTGAGCTAGTGCAAAATGCAGGTGACCACGGAGAACCAGCATGCTCAGTGATGAGAAAACTCAGGCCACTGCCCAGGTCTTATGCTTTGGTGACAATAGACGGGTTTCTAAGCAAATGCGTTTGAGCGTTACCTGCACACACAATCATCAGCTGACTGCCTCATGCAGCTGTAAAGTGTCTTTCTGCCTTCACGACCCAGACGTTTCCTGGTAGAAGATCCCTCTGCCCCATCATGGCTGACCCTGCACCTCCACCACCACCACCTTCCCATGTCCAGGTTCTTTTGATGCATTAAGGGCCAGCATCTGAGCTCCCTCTTCCATGGAAGCTGGGGGATGTCTGTAGGAACAAGTTATCATTGCCTCCTCTAATGTCCTCCAAATCTCTGCCCATGGCTCTTAGACGCACTTCTTACTCTCCAGTTATGTAAGTAGGTATCTCATTCCTCCTCATTTTAGTACAGTTAATTTGGGCACAGGATTTATGTTTAGCTCACCTTTGTATTCATTCCCCCACCGTGCTTAGCATGCTGCTGGGCACATACCAGCCATTCAATAAGTATCTCACTAAATAGCACCTGGTTTCTGTAGCCAGTTGTGCTGATAACAGAGTAACCCTAGCCTTGCTCATCACCTTCCGAGCTAAATCATGAATAATAAGACTTACTGGCCAGATGTCTGATTGAATTCTAATGCCGTTGTTGCTCAGATCACTTCATGGAGATCTTTTCTTTAGCCTCAAATCAACCATGATGAGCTTCCAGCAGCAGGTGAGAAAAGATAAGCAGGCAACAGAAGAAGACAGAGTATCCCAAAGTCACTTTTTATTGCCATGGCTGGGAATTCAGAGTCCAACACTCTGTCATAGCCGAGCTGCCTCCAGTCTCTGGGATGTGGGGAGGGGAGCATGGAAGGAGGGGGAGTGAAGGCACACTCAAAAGCCAGAGGGGACCAGAGGAGGATGACACGGGTGTCGGGCCAGCGTTCTCCGTGGGCCAGCATCACTTACTCGATTTCTTATCTATTTTATGGTTTTCCAAGGAGAGAGGGAGCTGTAGTCTCCTGCTTGCCCTTTAAGGTTTCCTCCCACCCCCTCTTACCCCATCTGAAGACTGGAGAATCTCCTATATAAGAGCCTTCAGAAAGCCCTAACCTGGATTAGGTGGGGCAGTTTGAGACTTCTAACAAATATTTATAGCACCTATCATGTGGCTGGACACTGCTTGTCACCAGTCCTGCCCACTCACATTTCAAGAGCTCTACCAACAAGAAATTGCCAGTCCTGTTTCCAACCAAAGAATTGACTGACCCAGGAGTATTAAGTTGAAACCTGTCCTTCATGACCGATGCTGCCATTGCTTCTCCACTTAAGACACAGGTTACGCCGGGACCATCTACATTGTGGACTACCTGGGGTGACACCTGTAGTCCCAATCTCTATAATAGATGCCCCTCCTGGGATTTCCATGGAAAAGAAAAATCTATCTTTAAAATCATGAAATCAGTGCCTGGCCTCTGTATCTCTGGAGAATTTCCCACCAATTCATTCTGCCCCATTCAGGTACCTGACAACTCCTTAGACAAAGGTCACTGGAAAATGGTTTCCGTGGTTGTGTTGGGAACCTGCAATTTTATGGTCATTCCAGCCAAAATGCTGAGAGTTGATGGGTTCCTTTTCCTAGACGTGGCACATTTTCTGAAGGATGCCACCATCAAAATCCAGGTATCCTCTGCTTTTCAAAAGTTCAGCTTATACCAGTTAACTTTTACAAAAGACCTATATTAGTACCTGTTTTCACTAACCAAAAGAAACCTGAAGAGGATTTTCTCTTTTAGGGAGAAGGGTGAAAAGTGAAAATAGGGCTCAGTGTTTGTTTTGTGGTGAGACATTATAGAGGCAGCATGTACCCCTGAGCACGGAGGGTAGCCCGCCAAGCTCCTTCCCCAGGAACCACACTCAGCATCTTAGCGTCAAGCCGCCATAGCTTCGAACTGTCTGTGAGCATCTGTGCTTTCCCGTGGCTTCTTTTGCCTACCCGTTAGCAAGATGTGTCCTAAGGCAACTGCTTCTTCACTTTACGCCATCTCGGTTTTCAAAAGATTTCCTAGGAATGCTCTACTTTCGGATAGCGGGGGAAACCTTGACTGTAAAATCGCAGGGATGCCTAATGGAGCAATTCAGTGTGAGGGTGACAGTAATGAAACTGGAACGCCCATCACGTTCGGCATGCGTTCTGGAAAGTTTCATTGTTGGAAGTGTGCTGTCTGTGCCTTCCCGGAAATAATCAGGTTGCCAGCCTGTGCGTGGCAGGCCATGGGGAAAGCAGCTCTTTCCTTACAGTTAGATAGCAAGGCATGAAGTGCTCTCCGACATTTCCTCCACTCCTCTCTTCCTGGGTATTTTTCCCTGGAAAATGCTTTAATATCCAATTGATAAGGTCCCAAATGAAATTTACACATGAAAGAACAAAGAACTTCTCATAAAATGACACTAGAATCTTTTTTTCCCCCCAACACCCTTATGATACCTCTGGATGAACAGATTTGAAACGTGAGTATCGTGAATTTGGGGTTGGAAAGACGCTTAAAAGTTACCTCATCCAGCCCCTCCTCTGCTGTGGAAATCCCCCTCACAGTGGCCACACAAGCAGGGTGGGTCCATGGCTCCTCCTTTGAGATTCTTCTCCTGACTGTGGGCTTGCTCACCCAACAGAACAGTCAGGTTTGGAAGTGAACTTAAGCTAATAAAACAGCTTTCAGTGCCTGAGTCCTCTTTAGTGATAACCGCTGCTTGTTTTTCAAGTGCTCACTCTATGTGTCAGACACCGTGCTAAGAGCTAAAGTGCTTGACATGCACTAACTCATAACACTATTCACAACAACCTCAAAGGGAGATACTATTACTCCCACTTTAAAGATACTGAAGCTCAGTAAGGTGGCTGAAGTGCTTATCCAGTTTTTTCACAGACACCTCCAGTGACAGTGACAGGAACCACGCATCTCTTCTCTAAGCAGCTCCGACTCTCAGAAAGTGCTTTTTTATAAGGTGAGATGTGTCTCCCTGTAAATCAAGCAGTATGTATTTACTGAGTATTTGCTGAATTTCAGGCATGATGCCCCCATTTCAGATTCAAAGAAGTAATGGGTTTTATTTATGTATTTATATTTACCTCATTTGAAGGAATATTGGGGGCAAATTAAAAGGAAACTTCTAATATACAACAATGGCAAAATACAAGAGGGACCAGAGAAAGTATAAGTAAAATTGAAAACTATCATGACCAAATTAAAGAATATACTATACAGAGTATATGGAACAAAAAAGATGATACCGATTCATTTCATGTTTGACCTGGCCTTCCTGGCAGCCAAAACAAAAGAGGAGACACTCTGTCAATTCACAGTTCTTAATATCAAAATGATCATCAAAATGATCATCAAAATGGGATAGCTGTATTCCTGAAATTAAATAGTGAAAGAAATCTCATAGGGAACATTGAGAGGCTGACTTAGCTATAGTCTCAGCAGAATTCCTAAAAGATATGGATTAATCTGCTTAGTGTGGTAGTTTTTGCAGCATCTTTTGTTACAACCCAAGAGCAGAGCATTAAAATAAATGTGTCAAACAGGGCAATACAGGTCACATATGTAGCCTGTGGCCTTCAGTCCATATTCCCACCCCACGTCCCAAAGCATAAAACATTGCCTCTGGCACAAAGGATCTTCATTATAGATCTCAGATATTGAAACATATAGACATGTCTGAGTCCCGGACTATAAATGTTGAGTAATAGAGAGCAGGAACTCTCCTGAGGTTCAGAGAGACAACCCATCACTGCGGGCTGAGCCTTAAAGGGGCCATTTCTAGCATGGGTTGGCATTTGGACTGAGCTGGACTGAACAAGCATTGGGAAGGAGATGGATGAAAGATGAGTCAGGCTGAATGTGGCTGATTTGATTTATTCCTTTTACTTAAACTGTATTGTGCCTCACTTTCATGTTTCTGTGGAGGATACTCACCCTTGGCTCCAACTGGAAAGTGAAACTGCAGGGCGTTCGTGGGCTGTGGCCGAGGAACCATCAGCAATCCCATTACCAGTGCTTAGAGTGAGTCTCCTAAGGCAGATTTGGCTCCAAGCAGCAACCACAGCTCTGTTTTCATAAAGTAATTTCACTTATTTGCCCCAGTTAGTATTAATAAGCCCAGGGCTACATGCTTCTACTTATCAGAGCACAAAGATAATAGAATAATGGAATGTTCAAGCTGAAATAGACCTTGGAAATCATCTAGTTCAACCTCCTCACTTGACCAATGAGGAAACAGTGGTGCAAGGAAGTGGAGGGCCAGGTTTCAGATTTACAGACTGGCTGGAACCCAGTTTCTCTGACCACTAGCCCTGTACATGGTTCATCAGGTCTGTCTGACATCTTCCTACCTCATCTCTGAGAACTAGAGTGTGGTGGAAAGAGCACTGGACCAGGCAGTGGGAAAACTACGATTGAAACATACCTTCATTCATTGTATCTTGAGTTTCTCTAGCCTCTTAATTTCTCCCCACAACAGCAAGCTCATTGTGAAAGTGGATGCCTGATACCGTTCCCAAAGGAAGAGATGTAATAAGGCCAAGTGTCCACGGTACTGGTAGCATAGCATCATGGCCCTTCTTTTTTACATTTATTTTATTGAAGTATAGTTGATTTACAATGTTGTGTTAATTTCTGCTGTAGAGCAAAGGGATTCAATTATACATATATATAGTTTTTTCTTTTTCATATTATTTTCTGTTACGGTTTATCATGGGATACTGAATATAGTTTTCCATGCTGTACAGTAGGACCTTGTTGTTTATCCATTTTATATATAATGGTTTGCATTGCTAATCCCAAACTACCACTCCTTCCCTCCCCCCACTCCTCCCCCACCCCCACCCGCCCTAGACAACCACAAGTCAGTTCTCTATGTCTGTGAGTCTGTTTCTGTTTCGTAAATAAGTTCATTTGTGTTATACTTTAGATTCTGCTTATAAGTGATATCATATGGTATTTGTTGTTCTCTTTCTAACTTACTTCACTTAGTACCATGGTCCTTTTGAATCAGCCCAAACTTGGGGCAAACCCAGTGCTGGCGGTACTTAGTGGTCTGTGACTTTGAACACATATTCTAGCCTTGGTCACCCTAAGCTTCACTGGACTGTTCCGATTACTGAGTGAGTAAATATATACAAAGCACAAGTACAGGGCCTAGCACTGAGATGCTCTTATTGTGCTCCTGCTTCCTTCCTTCCTGACAGATCACATGTAGGTCCATGTGTATCTCTGAGGCACATGAATCATCCAGAACTCCATAGTCAGAATGTAGAGTGATCTGATGTTCCTAAGTTACTTACCTCTTTCCATTAAGTCAGCCTGCGAGTCTCATTTCCATTTCTCTTCAACTATCCAAACATCCATTTTCACCTACACAGAACCTTCTACTGGCCCAGGGACAAATAAATCACATTTTGAGTGGTCCCAGGACAATTCAGCTTTACAGAAAAAGAAAGGATGGCAATATGAAGGACATTCGCTGTGTTGGGCTGTCACCAGGTCTCCATCAGAACCATGAAAAATTATGGCCAGTAAAATAACATTTTTCAAAATGTGACACTACCCTTCAATTTATCTGGGGCAATAAATGGATTTTGAAGAGACTGTTTGAGGCAAATTCATTCTTCAGGCACTCAACAACATATCAAAAATGAGTTGCATTATTAATTTATAGTAGCATCATTTGTTTTCTCTCAATAGTCACCTTTACAAACTCTGGTGTAAATTTTCTCTTCCTTTTAAAACATCTCAAAATATTTGCACATGCACTGCCCCCAGCATGCCACCCAATCGTCTTCAGCTCCTCCTACAAATATAAAAATGATTCCGATTGGTTGGCATGCAGAATCTTCTAACCATCCTTTTGCGATAATAATAACAAAAGCAGGTCATGTTGATTGAGAATGACTGTCTGCCAGATAGCCTTGTAAACAAGTTTAACTATAATATTTAATCTTCCCAACAATCCTGTGACGTAGGTGCCATTCTTTTTTTAAAATAAATTTATTTATTTATTTTATTTTTGGCTGTGTTGGGTCTTTGTTGCTGTGCGCAGCTTTCTCTAGTTGCGGCGAGCGGGGGCTACTCTTCCTTGCGGTGCACGGGCTTCTTGTTGCAGTGGGTTCTCTCGTTGCGGAGCACGGGCTCTAGGTTCGCGGGCTTCAGTAGCTGTGGCTCGCGGGCTCTAGAGTGCAAGTTCAGTCAGTAGTTGTGGTGCACGGGCTTAGTTGCTCCGCGGCATGTGGGATCTTCCCAGACCAGGGCTCAAACCCGTGTTTCCTGCATTGGCAGGCAGATTCTTAACCATTGCGCCACCAGGGAAGCCCTTGTAGGTGCCATTCTTATGTCACTTTTACGTATTAGGAAACTAAGGCAGAGGATCCTTTCCTAAAGCAAAAAAATAAACAGACATCATCCCCATCTATGAGGTCTCATGATACAGGTTTCCTAGACCAGATTTGCTTAAATCAGAATATGTTTGAGTGCTATTTCTTTTATTTAACTCAAAATGTAATTATCATCTTTAACTGTTTCCAAGTCTAAATAGTGAAGAGCAGAGAAAAATTAAAGTACCTATTGAGTTAAGACCAACACAACAATGTCTTTGGAAGGGAATTCTCTCTCTTTTTTTAAAAATGAATTATACCATTGGGTTATTTGCCTATGTTTTAGTATTAAGATGACCTTACTGTGACATATACAAGTGTTTTGATTGTTTTGCTCCTGGAGAGTCAGGACTCCTGGGTGCCAGCCCTGGTTCTGTCACTGTCTGTGCCATATCAGGTAGGTCACTTCATCTTTCAGAAAACTGAATCTCAGTTTTCTCAATTGTGAAAGATTAACCCTACGATCCCAACATTCCCAGAGGTTTATAATGACCACAGGGTAGATCCAAGCAGCAGTTTACAAACTCATCATGAAGATGATGAGGAGAAAACTACCCATCTTTAATGCACAGTCATCAACCTTCAAAACTCAGCGTTGCATTTCGACCTGTCTGAAGGGAGAAGAGTATAATTGGACTGCAGAGAGGAAAGAGCCTGTATGAAAGCTTAATAATAACAATAACCAAAAAAAAAAAAAAAGGCAGTCTTGAGGCATCACGACACTAAAAGCTCATTAAGATCTCTGTCCCAGCTATTACACTCCTAATTGAACAGTTACCCAAATAGATGTACAATCCAATCATGACTCAAATTAAGGCTTCAACCTCAGAATCTAGTAAAAACTCGTACAGTTCCTGCTCCCCCTTTAAAAAGCTGTTCTGGGCAAGCTTTGGGAAGAGAAACTGTCCTATTGTGACTTCACTAAAGTAACATGAAAACTCATACAAGTCGCTCTTTTTGTTTCTTTTCCTACTGCAAAACACACCTCTCACTGTCTACTTCATTCCTTTCAGTGCCTTTTGTTTCTTTGGTGGAAGAGGATGCAGTTTGCCAACTCCAGTGGTGCCTGCCATTATCGCGTTCAGCATTTTTCTACAGTGCCCTCTTCCAGCAGTGCCTTGGTCTGCAAGACTGTGGATCTGAGAGAGTCCTGTCTTGCCCTCTGAAGCAAAGCTCTCTCCCTATTGGATAATTGGTTTCTTGCCTATCTATTGGTTTTGCTTTCTCTTGCGGGGTTGTCCTTGCCAATATACACATCTCAGCTAAGAATTTTAACAGGTAAACAGTTTTGAGTTTCTCTCTACTTTTCCCTCTTTCCTCTTGTCCTGACCTTTACAGGGAAGAGGGATGCCAGGACCCATAGGAGGGAACCTTGGGAGGAGTAAAAATCAAGGGATGCCTTTGAATAAGGGAGAGTCTACAGGCTTAGAAAATGCTCAAAGAGGTTTAAGATTTGTACATAGAAGATATTCACAAAATGCTCATTTCCTGTCTCTCTGGGCTGGTCACCTTCCATGTTAATGGAAGTTGGAGTAGTCATCAGCTGGACCCAAGATGAAATCTAGAGTGACAATAATTTAGTTGACCACCTCCATGAATTGTTTCCCTTCCTTCCTAAAACTAAGGGATGGTTTTGAGGTTAGCTTAGTATACCTGTTGAGGAGAGCCCAGAGACCTAGAATTCCTTTAGATCCTTCTGTCCTCTTCAGTCTGAGCAGTGTGGCCTTCGGCAGGGCCACTTAGATCAAGGAAAGTCTAATACACCAGGATACTTACTGTCAAATTATGTAAAGAGGAAGGCAGTTTAGAGAGATGCTTCATTCCTTGGAATTTCAGAAAAAGGATTTCTAACACTTTTAAAGTGAGGAATAGCTGCCTTTTGCTTGCCTCCCAACTCCCAGCCCGGAATAAGACAGTTCACATGTCAACCCTGCACATACTAGCCATGTCACATTATAGCAAGCCACCAACTACCCAGGGTGACTCTGAGGGCCCGATGAGTAAACACTTAGGAAAGTGCTCTTAACTGGAAAGGTGGCTTACCAGTGTAAGTGGTTGAGTCTACAAACATACCCAGCTCCTCCCAGCTCCTGGGAATTGATTTACAGAAATTAAGAGGGAAGCACATTTTTCTGAGCTGTGTGATTGGCATTATTAAACTACCTCTGTTATAGATGGTTGACCTCTTTATCAACTCTGATATGCATGTGATTTCCTCACGAATTTTCGGTTCCAGTAAGGACATAGCAGTGGAATGGTGTCTTTGGGATCTGGTTTTATTGTTGGCATCCTCAGTTGCAACCAACAGGTCTTTTTCAGGGACTCAAGCTGGAGCGTAATTGTTAAGGATATCGCTGAGGACCATGTGTTCATCATGTGCCCAGTAAATATACATTGAATTAATAGCTTTGATATCTGCACCAGATATTTTAGAATTTTGTACTTCGATAATACTTAGTAGCACGTCACAGTTTGGGGAATTGAGGAGATAAAGCTGAAGACTCTGGCTTTACTTTTTGGATTTCAACAATATCTCCACATCTCGTAGGGTCATAGCTGTGGGTTGCTGTGTCTTGAACCGTAGATGGGCTGTCGTCTTCTGGGGCAGAAGGCACTGCTTAGGTTGTTGGTTCCTTAACATTCTGGCAAACACTTCCACTATTTTTAAGGCACAGTATAGTTCATGCCTATTTGTGCTGGACTTTGGGTCGAATGGCCTCTATTTACCTCTGGATGGTTTGACTGAAAGCCTTTATTATTGAAACTTTGAGGTTTGGCACATTCTCAAAGGTGTCAAGTTTCTCTTGCGACTTTTGACCTTTGATGCTACAATTAGATTTTCCATTGATGAGCAAATGATGCGTCTGCTGTTAGAGAAATGACTATACTCTCTTGGATTGGGTTATATGGCAAACTCTAACCGGTGATCAGCACATTTAGAATGGTTTGAGAACACAGATTTGGTTTCAGTCCCCAGCTAAAGGTTTGGATGATAATCTGAATTGGACTCGTCAGATCTGGACCATTGAATTTGCAACACAAAGCTCAAAACCTCGAGAGGGAAGACTCTTGACATTTCTGTTCATGCCAGCTTCCCATCAGGAAGTTCAGCGAAATGTCCTCAGGCCTTTTGGCACATCTGGTTCTGTTCCAGGTCCAGGTTGTGGTTTCTTTGAAAGTAGTAGGTGTAGGTGGTAGGTATCTGGTACATGGAAACTGGCCACCAAATTGCAGAGTTAATGTTTCGGAACCACTGCAGGCCTAGGAGAGAGGGCTAAAGGATTTGCATTCCCTTAACCCTTTGTTGTGTCCTCTTGGAAGAGAGAGAACTTCATCAGGAATGATTGGTTGCTTCAGGTGAATTACAGAAACACTGATCAAATGTTCCCCACCCCATCCCATACAGTGTCTTAAACTTGAACGTGGCTGCGTATTACCTGGGTATCTTGTGAAATGGAAGATTCAGATTTAGTAGGTCTGGACGGAGCCTGAGATGACACGTCTCACAAGCTCCAGGTAATGTTGATTCTGCTGGACCATAAACTGTGAATATTTTTGAGAAGCAAAGCCCCATTTTCAAAGCACTGTGCCAAGTTTAGGAAATACAAATGTGAGTAGAAGCAGAAGAGAAGGCTGTTACCTTTAGGCAACCACCTGGTGGCCGGGAGACAGCCAGGTAAACGGTATTCGTTCCTCAAGTACTCAGGGCAGAGACTGAGCTGAATGGAGCCTAGGTGGGCTCTGAACTGGGCCTTAGAGGTGAATAGGAGGAGACCAGGTAGGGAAGCCAGAAAAGAATATCTTAGGCAGAAATAAGAACCTGGGCAAGAAGAGAAATCAAATACAAGCTTGTCGTCTTTCTGCAGAGGAGACCTCTAAAATAGTGCCCAGCTCATTCCCAGGCCTGGGCGGGGGGTGGGAGGGGGGATGAAGCCTATGAAAGCACAGAACCTTCCTGTGGCAAGTAGGCAATCGCTCACATCCAAGGGCACCAGGCCGTCCTTCTGCTGCGCAATATAATTAGAGCATTTGAGGCATGAAATCGAGAGAAGCACCAAGTGGAGGGGATTGTGAGCCAGCCGAAGCTGTGAAAAAGTCCAGCAATCCCATTCTCAGCACTGTTTGCAACCTTGCTGTTATTTCTTGTGGATTGACCAAACGGATGTTTTGCTTTATGCTTTTTTCTTTTTTTTTTTGATGTATTTTCTTCCTCCTTTCCTCCCTCCTCCCACCCCCGCTTCCTCCCCTCCCCCCACCCCGCCCGCTTCCTCCCTTTCTCCCTCCCTCCTCCCTTCCTTATCTGAAAACTCAGAGTGAAACTCAGGCAGAGTGCACCATTTCCCCAGGGTTTTTCCTCTCCGTCCTGCTGCCCACCTCTGCTTCACTCCAATCCCACCATCCCCTGGAATTCCACCCAGAAATGAGAACAGTTTACATTGCACATACTTGCAGGTCTCTTCTCACATTTGAGCTCCACACCGTCCCATCGAACTCTGATCTGACAGGGGGAGTCCAAGCATTGCAATCCAACAGGTACTCAAAAAAATCTCACCTGGTCTTTCTCTTTTACTGCGTATATCTGGCCTTGCCTGCCCACTAACCAGTAGGGTGGCTCAGAACATACCTTGCCATACTGTAGCAGCAACAATTTGCTTAGAAACTTACACAGCTCTCATTTTGAAGCCTTGCACTGGCAGGTAATTAGGGCAGGAACCAGCATTCTTATCCACATTTAACAGGTGGAAAAACTGAGGCCCAGGAAGCCACAGCTCCTAAGTGGTGGTCCAAGGATATGAATACAGTGTTCTGACCTTCTGTCATACATGATCCGGCCCTGCAGTAATCTTTAGTCCACCCTCACAACAATCCAGGTTTCAAAGAGGCTGAGAGAGGCTAAAGAACTTCCTGAGGTCAGTGAATTCCAAACTTAGGATGCAAACCCCACACTTTCTGATCTCAGAGTCCCCACTCTTACCCTGAGGCCATAGAGCTTCTTATATCATTCTGCAGTCCATTGCAGTCCATTCCGCCTTCACTTCACTTCTCTCTGTGAAATGGAGATGCTGTCTGTGATCTGTGAGACCTCTTCCCAGCTGTAAAAGGCTGTGATCATGTCATTTCGGCTTGGAAACCAGAGTTCTTCGCTGCCAGCTTCTATTCAGTGCTAATCATGTTACTTAATTATGTTTAACTCGGAGTGTGTTTCACCGCAGCTGTCAACACACTTCAGTTTGTCGCGCTGATGAAGTCGATAGCTGCGTGATAGCACCTGTGTACCATTTTGCAGGGTGTATTCAGCAGCCAGGCAGACCTTCTCCTTGGCTACATGCTACCATGTTCTGTCTTGATGCCACCTTAGTTCCTTTGTTTACACTGGACAGAAACAGGCATACCTTCAGCTACAAATACCCGGAAAGCAACATCGGTAACTTTTGGCGGAGTGAAAACCACTGGTTGTATTCCAGAGTCTGGCAGGTTGTGTCGATGGGGTGCTCAAGGTGAAGAGAGCAAAGACTCATATATGACACATTACTTCCATGTTGAGGGCACAAGCAAAGAGAATTTCAGTCTCGGGCTTCTCCATGGTAAGTCCAACTCCTGGGTTGCTCCCCCTGTGATTGAAATCTCTGCCCATTGTTTCCCTTCAAGCTTCAGGGGGTGCCACCTTATCTAGAAAGCTCTCCCCCAACACGTTCTGTCTGTGCTCACACTTCGCCTGTATGTCCCTGAATTTCCATGAATCATAGCCCTTGCCCCACTGTAATGAAAATGTCTTTCATTATTTTTCTGGCTGAGGGCAGCAGCCATATGTCGTTTACCCCTGGATGTATTCCCACTAAATGTTTGTTCAATGAAGAGTGAATGAATGAATGAATGAAGCCATCACTTTCTCAGTGTTCAGATTAGGAATAAGAGTTTCCTTTGTCTTTCTGATGTTCTTCCATTATTCCTCCTCTTTCCTCTTCTGGCAGATTTGCTCAAAGTTTATCCAATCATTTGATCTCTGCTCTGAGCCTTCTTCCAAGCTCCTCTACAGACAGAATAGCATCCCTTTTCCCTCTTGTTTTCTTACCCCGTACACTCCTCTGATGGGCCAGGCTCTCTGTCCTCCACCTCTGAAATGATACCTCAGACTTTGCCAATTGGCTGTGTTCTGTGGCCAGAAAAGGGACAGCACTTTCTCTGTTACCCTATTTGAAATAAACATGCAATTTCCAGGACTAGTCTGTCTTCACACTTTACAGGATACTCTGTTCTTTCCCCTCGATCCAGACACAATGTAAAATTCTATACATATGTATTTTCCAAGTTGTAAAATTACCAATTCATTTGCATCACTGACTTTTGCAAAATCTGTCTTTTTCAATTAATATTTAGGTATTATCTAGGGACCTTTCTGGTTCTAAAACAAAAATTTTAAAGTCAGTAACTCTGCAGATCAGGGATGGCTCTCCATTCAGGGGATCTGCTACCAGACCTTCTACCTTAATAGGTGACTTGTTGGTCGAAGGGAGACTTGGTCAGTGTGAATACATAGGGTGTTATTGCCAGGGAGAGAGTTGGGAGGGAAATAAGATATTGAGTAGTGAGAGGCCTCTGTGGGGGGGGGGTCTTCCTCCTTAATATACAAAACCTACCATGTCACTTAATTGTGGCCTCAAGGGTGCCAGGAAGGGAGTCTTACCCGAGCTTTTCTCATCATCTCCCATAATTTACTTCTCCACCTGACAGGTTTCCTGGGTTGGTGGTGATGACCTTCAGACCTTTTAAGGGCTGTGGTTGGTGAGGAGGAATCATGCAGCCATATTTACCTTCAGTGGGTTTAAGGATCTCTTGATATTGCTAAAAGTTTAAGATTCCCAGGCCCTTCATCAGGATTCCTGATTCAATATGCATGGAATCAGCCCAGAAATCTGCATTTTAGTTACTTGCAGTTCAGATTTAATACAGGAAGAAGTTTTTTTAATAACCAAACCGTGCAGAAGAATGAGCGATAAAATGTAAGACACCACACGTTTGTCCTCCAAAACTGGAATTACAGTCTACCTGCATGACGGGAGAACCATGGCAGCGTAAACTCAAACGTAACTCTGAAATTCAAAAAAAAAAAAACAAACAAACATAACTCTGCATCAATTTCTGCTGGTGCCCTCCTTCATAATTATATCACTAAATCTGACCAGTTCCACCAGGTGGAATTCTACTGCACTGATTCTTAACTTTTAGGGGACAGGTTAGAGCAGAGTGGCAAAGACCCGTTGGAAAATCTGGTGAAGGCACAAACATCTTATGCCCTAAGTATGGATTCCTTTGGCAAGGGGGATGGGAAAGATAAGGAATCCATATATGTCAAGTGAAAAACTCTTGCCCCTGACGAGCATTGCTTCTCTCCTCAGTACGGTTCCCTGTAGCTATAGACAGAAGAAGCGCCGAGGAATGAATCAGAAGTTATGCAGGCACGTAGACAGTCTGTCACGTGGTTTCCACGTTACCATAAAAGTCGATTCTAAATTTTCGCAGCCCTGCTAGGCTGTGTTTCTCTCACTCTCGTTTGCACCATGAAAGGCTGGGAGACATCTCATTCCTTTGATAGCCAGTGCTCCAGGAAACTTGAAAGAACAGATTTCTCCCATGTCTTACCTATGAGTTACATGCAGGCTAATAAAGCAGCCAGTGCCAGCAGTGTCGTCAGTGTGGTCAGTCACACAGACGAATGTGATCTTAAGCTCTGCCCCAGATCCTGAGCCCGAGTCAGCTACTTTTGGATTACTATGCTATGCTCAAAACTTCTACAAGCGTCTTTTCCAGATGTATTTACCGGGGTCAAGTTCAGAACTTTAGAAAGAAAATCCTGGTTGCTATGTTGGGTGATTCTCTATGTTTGGGAGTGTCACTGATACTACAGTTGATTTCCTTCAGGTAAGAAAGGGGACAAATACTTTAAACTACCAAACTATCGTTCCTGCTTTTTTCTCTGTACTTTGCAGGTTTAAACATCAGATTCTTCATTACTGGATGAGTTGCAAAATGCCAAATACCTTTAGATAGACCACACTTGGAGGGACCAGTTTTACTGTGTTTGTTATTTGTGTGTTTCTGTTGCTAGGAAGCTTAGCCGAAGGGCTGCAGGTTGCTAATTTTGTTTCTGATACCCACCCACCGAAGGCCACATTCAGCCATACATCATATATGTGCTATGTGCCTTGGTTTACTTTTCTTCTTGTGTTTTATGTATCATCCCATCTAAATAGTTGTGTGTGTAGCATTTCCTAGATAGCATTTAGTCATCAACAGCAGAAAATCCTCTCTCCTAGGAGTGTCTAATATAGAAAAGCAGCCTTACCTCAGTGTGTACAGGGATTACCTCAGAGTGGGCATTATCACTAGCTAATAATAATAATTATTATGATTTGTATTTGTATCGTACCTGATCATTTATAAAGTACGCTTCCATCACTTAATCTTCACTAGGACCTTAAGCTGTAGATATTCAGCCCATTACAACTTTCCAGATAAACACTGTATTCACAGTACAGGAATGATAAAAGATGATATAAATTGCCCATCACATGTGGACTGTAACTGAGGTTTGAATGTTGGTCTGTCTGACTCCAGGTCCAGTGTCCTTCCAGTTCATCTACATTTAAATTCCTGAAATTTTTGCAGTGACATAGGGGTACTGTTGCCCGTGCTGGGCCACAGTGATTGCACTCTTCCTAGAACCACGTGGTAAACGCCCTGCATTATTGTATCAAGACCTGTCCAGCTATACAGTGAGCCCGTTTCCACAACAAGGTGGTGTCACAAGATGTTTTAATCGCTGCTTTCTCCTTCTTCTTCGGTGTCTTCTTGTTGACAATAGTATAGCCATTTGCTGCACTACCCACTTAAGTCCGAAGCCTTGTAGTCTTTTGTAGAATGTGGAAGCTTCTCGTTTTATGCCTTGTGACGCTGCTTCATGGAGCTGACAAGAGAGATGGTGGAAAAGGTTACAGTCACTCCATTTCTCTATTATCGTCTTCTCCTCAGAGCTTATCACTAATTTCGGTGTCAGAGCCATAGTCATTCTGAGTCCTCATGAAAGCCAACATACTCCCCAGAAATGCAGACAAGCCCCCCTGACCTTTGCGGCTGGAGATAATGGCCAAGGCAGAGGCGCAGTGACCTTTAGGCCACGTGTGGGTGGCAGCACTTTCTTTTCTGTGACATTCGTGTTGCTTTTTCCTCTGTGTTTTTAATTGGAAGCATGTACAGTATGAATCTTCCTGGTTCCCTCCACACACACCCTGAACTCTGAGAGATTGAGTGTATCTGATTCCCTTCATAAAGCAATGCTCTTGATGCTAAGCTGGGGGCATTACTAATTGCCACCGTTAGAGACACAAAAGATATTATGGGTGACCTTTCAGGGGGAAATGCTGTTTGCAGAACAGGACCTTTGTGCCACCTGGCCCAGCCCATGTTTCTTTCTCATGTTCATTTTACCCTCATGATCCCATGAGATAAATCTGGCACTTGGAGTTTTTTTTTCCAATCGGCGTATTTCGTTGCCCCAGAACTCTTATTATTCAAGAGGAACCACAGTCACTTAAGCCTCTTCCTCAAGTTCCATCTCAGGTGTTTTGTTTGTTTGTTTTTAACATCTTTATTGGAGTGTAATTGCTTTACAGTGGTGTGTTAGTTTCTGCTTTATAACAAAGTGAATCAGTTATACATATACATATGTTCCCATATCTCTTCCCTCTTGCGTCTCTCTCCCTCCCACCCTCCCTATCCCACCCCTCTAGGTGGTCACAGAGCACCGAGCTGATCTCCCTGTGCTATGCAGCTGCTTCCCACTAGCTAGCTATTTTACATTTGGTAGTGTATATATGTCCATGCCACTCTCTCACTTTGTCCCAGCTTACCCTTCCCCCTCCCTGTGTCCTCAGGTCCATTCTCTACATCTGCATCTTTATTCCTGTCCTGCCCCTAGGCTCTTCAGAACCATCTTTTTTTTTTTTTTTTTTTTTAGATTCCATATATATGTGTTAGCATACGGTATTTGTTTTTCTCTTTCTGACATACTTCACTCTGTATGACAGACTCTCTGTCCATCCACCTCACTACAAATAACTCAATTTCGTGGTGTTTTTTTTTTTTTTGAATTTTTGAATTTTATTTTATTTATTTTTTTAAACAGCAGGTTCTTATTAGTCATCCATTTTATACACATCAGTATATACGTGTCAATCCCAACCTCCCAATTCATCACACCACCACCCACCCCCTGCTGCTTTCCCCCCTTGGTGTCCATACGTTTGTTCTCTACATCTGTGTCTTAATTTCTGCCCTGGAAACCAGTTCATCTCTACCATTTTTCTAGGTTCCACATATATGCATTAATATACAATATTTGTTTTTCTCTTTCTGACTTACTTCACTCCATATGACAGTCTCTAGATCCATCCACGTCTCTACAAATGACCCAATTTCGTTCCTTTTTATAGCTGAGTAATATTCCATTTTATATATGTGCCACATCTTATTTATCCTTTTGTCTGTTGATGGGCATTTAGGTTGCTTCCATGACCTGGCTATTGTAAATAGTGCTGCCCTGAACATTGGGGTGCATGTGTCTTTTTGAATTAAGGTTTTCTCAGGGTATATGCCCAGTAGTGGGATTGCTGGGTCATAACTATTTTTAGTTTTTTAAGGAACCTCTGTACGGTTCTCTCTAGTGGTTGTATCAATTTACATTCCCACCAACAGTGCAAGAGGGTTCCCTTTTCTCAGGTTTGTGTCCTCCTAGAAGCTGTTTGCTACAGGCTCATCCAGCACCTTCATTCCCCCTCCGGGCTACAGACAGCTTAGCCCACGCCAAAGAGCTTGTCATCTATTTCATTCTTTATTATTTACTGACTCTGTCCTGTTCCCAAATGACTTTCTGCATGTTCATCTTGTTTTCTGAGATAGATTTTTTTTACTACTTGTCAAAGAAAAGTTGGCCATCAGAATTTCCTAAGCACCTACTGTGGGCTGGCCCTGTGTCAGGTGCTTTATACATGGTTTCTTCAAATCCTCACAACACACCTGGGAGTTGGGTGTTGCTGTCTGCATTTTATAAATGAGCGACTGGAACTTATGCACAGTATACACGTTATAAACCTGTCAGGGGTCGCAGACAGCTAGTAAGCAGGGGAGCCATGCTGCCGGGCTGCTCCATGCATCAAACCCTGGACCCCAGGTGGGGATGGGCCGGGGAGGCTCAAAGCTTTACAGTGATAGGCTCCTGGAGGCCCCCAAACATGGGTTACGTTGCCTGTATATCACGCACTCCCCGGTGCTGGGCCCATGGTGGGTGTTCTGTAAGAACATCTAGGATGGGGTTCTTAAAGGTGACACTGTTATGGCTGAATCACGTAGGGACAGGCTCCCCACTGAGGTTCAAGTAGCTGGGGCAGGGGTCCATAGAGACTGAAATCAGAAAAATGCCACAATGATGTTGATCTTTCAACAGTTCACTCAGCAATTACAGTGTTGGCACATGCTGGACCCTGGGGAGACCACATGGGAAATGTGGTAGAGCCCTGGCCCTCAGGGGGAGGAGACATTATCAGGAACCACTTCCCCCTTCTTCAGAACCGTCCAGTGATGCAGAAGAAAAGTTCTCGAACTTCTATCTGGTTGGCACAGTGATCTTGTTGACAAAGGTTGGAGAGAGGAAAACTGTTGTGAGGAAGAAAAATCGCACACACAGAGCCTTCAGCCAAAGTCACTGAATTGTCCTCAATAAAGGAAAGCTTGCAGAATACCAAGATTTACTTCCTCCCCCTATTTGACATTGCTTTTTATCTTCAGAAAACTCTGAGTATGTGTGATTTGGACAGCCGAGACCTAGAACACCCCAATAAATACCCAAGTACCTCAAAACTACCACCCCCCCCACCGAGCCCGGCTCCAGGCACGAGGCTGCCAACCCTCCCAGCCACTCACATGCATGCCCAGGGCCCCGGGTGCATCAGGAATCGAGCAATCCTGCCTTCTTCCTCGGGGGCAAGAGGAACACTGTTTCCCAGGTGGCAGGATTGACGCTTAAAATTGTCAAAGGGGATGACAAGGTGCCAACGTCTTAGAAGAACACTGCGCTTTTATGTTCTGCCGACTTTTGAAATCCAGCTCCCGCTCGTAAATCATCATGTAACCATGTCAGGGATTATGTATGGTTTTTATATTTATATAAAAATGCGTGCACTGTTCTTGCTGATGATTCAAGCAGTGTGACTGGCGGGCAGGCTTGGTCCACCTCGCAGAGCACGGAACAAGAGACCTGACAACAGCAATATGTTACTTCTTTTGTTTGTACCACGTCTTCACACCACTCACTGGGCAACAGCCTGAATGAAGTGTGCTCCCATGCTTTGTGTGAGGGAGAAAGAGTGAAAATAATGGCCATTCAGGCAAAAGAAAGCTTTTTAGTGCTTTTCAGAAAGCAGTCTTGTTTTCATTGTTGCCCCTGTGTTCACATAATGGCCTCATCCTTGTCCTTCATTGAAACACACCCAAAGCAAGGGAGACATCTCCCCAGTACACAGCAAATGCGTGCTCTTAAAGTGATCAACAAGGAAGGCGTGGGCCTGTGAGGGCTGTCAGACTTGGTGTGTCGAGGGGTGTGAGGAGAGGGCCTCCTTCTCAGAGCAAAGGCAGTGGACGGGTGGCTCTGGATGGCAGGACCTGGAGAAACAGAAATACATGATTTTTACCATTATCACCATCATTGTGCATACTGACCGGCCACTTACTATGCCCCAGGCATGGTGCTGCGTGTATTTTTATGCATCTTGTAATCCTCACGTAACTGTCTGAGAAAGATATTATTATTCCCATTTTCCATATGAGGACCCTAAAGCCTAGAGAGATCAAGACACCTCCCTACTGTCACTTATTTGGGAAGTGGCAGAGTCAGGATTTGAATCCAGGTACCATCTGACCCTATACACCAACCTCTTAAATACCCCCCTGGGATCCTCAGAACCAAATCTCCCAGCCTTACAGATTGCAGGGGATGATGCCTGGATGAGGATGGAGATTTTAGGAAGGGTTACTTTGAGAACCTTGGGTGGATTGTCCCAAGTTCACTTGACAGCTCATGTTTAGGCTAGGACTGCGGAAAGCTGCATGCATGTTGTATTGATATCAATCGAACAAATGTACAAGAGGCAGAATGAGTGAGGGCATCAGCCCTGTTCGGGTCTGGGTGTCCTATACCCAGGTCAGCGAACACAGACAGTTCACTGCTCGTCCCTCACCGTTGGTTGCCTGAGATCTTAGCTCTACCCTATCTCATTAAATTAGTGCTGGGCTGGAGTATCATCCCAGTCCTCCTGGCAGTAAGATTCTCTGCTCCGGCATCTCTCCAGGCAACCCTCTTCTGGGAGAGTTCTGTTAGTTGCTTTTTTCTGTTTGTCTCAAGGACAGGAAACCCACTGGAACCACAAAGACCATTGACCCCACTTTGCCAGCCCTGAAGAGATTCTTGCCTTTGTGTGCAGCAGGCCTCCTGTCCCCTCCTGAGGCCAGCCCCAGCCCACCAACACTTTTACATCCAGTTGAAATCCCACCTCTCAACAAGACCCTGCTTGTGTACAGCTCTTCCCAGTGCCACGTTCAGAAACATTATAATGGTAGCTTGAAATCAGTCATTGTAGGGGTATTTACACCACAGAAATTGGCAAGCGCTACAGATCAGGCCTCTGTTGTTGTCATTATTGTTGTTTTGAGAGCTGGTTTGCCAGCACACCACTTTTTATACCTAATGCCCCACCAGTCATTTGATCCCATCCATTCAGCACACCCGCCAGTCATTGTTTTATCATGTGCATGTCTCTCTACAGAGACTGTAGGAGGAATAGGATTAGTGGATTCTTTGTATCTCTGCAGCACCATCATGGTACCCTGTCAGTAGTAAGCACGCTCCAGTTATCTGTCAGTGTTCTTCATTTCATCTACTTGGGTGTAATTTTTCTCTAAAAATGTTCAGATGTTATTCATTTGGTTGAAAGTAAATCTTTTTTAAAATTTGTTTATTTATTTATTGGTAGCGTCGGGTCTTAGTTGCAGCACACAGGATCTTTCATTGCGGCACGTGGGTTCTTTGTTGCGGCACGCGGGCTTCTCTCTAGTTGTGGTGCACAGGCTCCAGAGCACGTGGGGTCATAAGCTGCGGCACCCCAGCTCTCTAGTTGTGGCACACAGGCTCCAGAATGCGCGGGCTCTCTAGTTGTGGCACGAGGGCTCTCTAGTTGCAGCACGTGGGCTTAGTTGCCCCTCAGCATGTGGGATCTTAGTTCCCCGACCAGGAATCAAACCGGGGTCCCCTGTATTGCAAGACGGATTCTTAAACACCGGACCACCAGGGAAGTCCCAAAAGTAAATCATTCCCATAGCCAGTTGTCTGTCATTCTTTTATTCATTCATTCATCAACCATTTATTCGTGCCAAGGAGCATCGACTATGTGTCAGGCACTAGTTCAAAGGGCAGAGTCTGATAGCAGTAAATGATATGGAAAAAATAACCTAGAAGAATGAAATAGAGGAGCTGGGGGCTGGGTGCTACATCGTCTCAGATGAGGATGTGTATTAGTTTCCTATTGCTACTGTAACAAATTACCACAGTTATTTTGGCTTAAGGCAATAGAAATTTATTGTCTTATAATTTTGGAGGTCAGAAGTCTAAAATGGGTTGGCAGGTCTGTGTTCCTTTTGGAGGTTCTAGGGAGGAATCCATTTCTGACCTTTTCCATCTTCTGGAGGTTGCCTGCATTCCTTGGCACTAGGCCCTGCATCTTTCTGACCTCTGCTTGTGTCATCACATCGCCTTCTCTGACTCTGACTCTCTTGGCTCCTTTTTTTCCTCATAAGAACCCCTCTGATGACTTTGGGTCTGCTCAGATAATCCAGGATAATATTCTCATCTCAAAATCCTTAACTTCATCATATCTGGAAATTCTCTTTTGTCTTGTAAGATAAAAACAGATTCCAGGGAGTAGGACGTGGACCTCTTTGTAGGGAAGGGAAGGCCTCTCTGAGGAGGTGACATTTGAGATGAGACTCAGATGATGAAAACATATGGGGAAAAAGTATCTCAGATAGTGAGAACAGCCTGCAAAGCCCTTGAGCCTGGTGCAAACCCGGAGATTCTGAGAAAGATGCCAGCATGACTGAAGTGAGCAACCGGAGGGAGGCTGGAGAGGTAAGCAGAGCCCAGGTAGCTCAGCATCGTCTACCTCTCTACCTCACAGGTAGGAGCATGGATTTCATTCTCAGTGTGATGAGGAGCTGAGAGTTGTGATTGATATGTACTTGAATGGAAACAACTTCTCTGATAATTGTCTAGAGTGGTGCCCTCCAATAGAAATATAATGCGAGCCACATTTGTAATTTTCAATGTTCTCATAGCCGTATTTTGAAAAGTGAAAAGAAACAGGAAATTAATCTTAATAAAACATTTAACCCAGTGCATCCAAAATATTATAATTTCCACATGTAATCAATATAAAAAATATTGACATAGTTTACATTCTTTTTTTGTTTTGGTACTGTGTTGTCAACATGTGATGTTTGTTTTTTATTTACAGCACTTCTCAGTTTGGACTAGCCACATTTTAACTGCTCCGTAGCCATCTGTCGTGACTGTTTTGGGCAATGCATATCCAGACAGGGTCCTCAGGGTCCTGTGCAAAGTTTACACAGGAAGTGTTTGAAAAAGTGGTGAACAGTGACGTGTCACAGAAAATGTGGGCCATGTGTCACGCCCATTAACGATCCCCGACTTCAGAGGCCCTGAGTAGGCCATGGGAAGTGAGGGATGGATTTGCAGATTCTAGAAAGGAGTATGTCCCCTGGTGGGGATGGTGGGGCAGGCAGGGCTCAGTCCCAGACCCAGAGTGGACTCCTGTGTCCTGGAGCCCCCAAGGAACACCTGTCTCTATTCATGTGATTGGTCTTAAGGTTCCCCTCACTGTCTACCCCTCATATCTTTAATCCCCTGAAGGAGTTTTGGCCAAAGCCAGAATTTTCCCCTTTCTTTATAGACCGGGCCATTTATTCATCTCCTTAGACCAATATTACTGAAAACAAGGGCAGAGGTCAAGAACAGGAAAAATTCAATGAAGCAACGAGGGGGCGTCAGTTGCTAGGGCAAGAACTATATCCCAGGCACTTCCCATACTCTCTTGTGCTCTTGTGGTGACCCCAATATTAACTGTAAAAGTCTAGCCTGGAAAGTTTAGTACCAGCAGAACATCAGGTACGTTCATTTGGATTTTTACAGTGATGTTAGATTAAAAGGGTTTATGAAACAGAAAATAAAGATCTGAATTAAACATGTAGGCCATGGTGGTTTACCTAAAGGCTAACTTATGAGAAACATATTCAGCACTGCACAAGACAATAAAAATCACAGCAGCATTTATTAAAATATATAGAGCCAGTGATCTGCCCAACACACTCGGCTTTCAGAAGGGATGGTGCCACGTTCCCTTTTGATGATGGATTTGGTGGACTGTCATCTGGACCCTCACATCTGGTCTATGGGAACCAGCAGCCCCATCAAAAGGCAGCTTGGCCATTTTGACATGTAGTGACAAAATATCTACTCTGCAGGGACAAAGGTGTCTTCAGTGAGTGCTTTGGGGCTTTAGAGCATCAGTCAAATTACCAGTGTCTCTAATTATTGTGTCTGCAATCTGGAGCAATCTATAGCTTCCTTCCAAAACAGGGTGGAATGTTTCCCTCTGACGGCACATTAGCATGAGTCCCCCTTGGATGAGTTTTCCAAAATTATAAGGACGTGGTAGCATGGGGAAGAAGCAACTATGACATAGAAACCTGTTGCCTTGAAAATCAGCTGTGATCTTTGCAAACTATCAGCCGATTAACAGATATTTATCTAGTAACTATGAAGTGCTACACTCTGGAGGAACTTCAGAAGCACAAGGTCCCTACTTTTCATGGACTTAAGATGCGGTTGGGAAAAAATGACTATGCAATGAGAAATTTAACAGTATGTGGTGCCAATGTGGTGCATGTGTTCAGGCTCTGGCCTGCGAATCAGTAGATCTGAGTTCTGCCCCTAACTCAGCCACTTGCTATATTACTGCTTTCAATCTAGTCATTGTCTAGCAGGGCCGGTAACTACTGGATCACTCAAGATTGATTTCCTAGGGATAAATCACCTTACTTTCCTCAGGATCCTCTTCTAGACATCAGAAGGGTTTGAATGGATTATAATGATGGTGATAATAATAATAGCTCCATTTAGTAAGGTCTAACTTTGTACTCATGATTGTGCTGCGTACTTTATTTTTTTATATATTTTAAATATTTATTTATTTATTTATTTGGCTGCGCCGGGTCTTAGTTGCACCATGTGGCATCTTTTTTCTTTCTTTTTTTTTTTTTTTGCGGTATGCGGGCCTCTCACTGTTGTGGCCTCTCCCGTTGTGGAGCACAGGCTCCGGACGTGCAGGCTCAGTGGCCATGGCTCACGGCCCCAGCCGCTCCGCGGCATGTGGGATCTTCCCAGACCGGGGCACGAACCCGTGTCCCTGCATCGGCAGGCGGACTCTCAACCACTGCGCCACCAGGGAAGCCCCATGTAGCATCTTTAGTTGCGGCATGTGGGATCTAGTTCCCTGACCAAGGAGCAAACCCCGACCCCCTGCATTGGGAGCATGGCGTCTTAACCACCGGACTACCAGGGAAGTCCCTGTGCTATGTACTTTACAGGAATTAACTCATATTTTCTAAAGGAGACTTAACTAGGAGATGGGTTCTGTTATAGCCATTTTATAGATGAGAAAGCTGAGACGTAGGCTAATAACTTACCCCAAATCAAAGAGCTTTGACTAACGCAGAGCTGGGATTCAGTAGCAAGTCTTTGAGCCTGTAAAGTTTGGGGTCTAAATGCCCTGAAGCCCATCCCTGCTGTCACATTCTTTAGCTGTGGGAACCTTCCCAATCGTGGGAGGGTTACTTGGAGGACTGAAAAGAGTGAAGACTGATAAAGGAAACCATGTTGCTGTAAAACATGGACCAGGTGTGAGCAGAGCTTCAAAGAGGAGCAAGACTGTCATCTGTGGCTTGGAGAACTCAGACCTGCCTACATCAGAACGCCAGGATGCTGAAGTTCAGCACCCTGATCAGTCATTGCTGGCTTCTCAGTTTGCATGCACAGGGCACTGGTCATTCAGCAAGCGAGTCACACACCAGAAAGGGACTTCATGGCTGCTGAATGACAAGTCTCACCTTTTCAAACTTTTCATTTTACACCCATCTCAGCCACAGATGAGGGGCTGTTAATTTCACTTGAGCCATCACGTTTAGTGAGGACACACACGCACACGGATTGGCACCCACAGAGTCTTCACTTTGAGACAAGGGTGGGTTCGGTTGCCTCTGCTTACACAACCAGTGCTGCCGAAGGACACTTGGGTTTAGATGGCGCTTTGGCCGCAAGCTGTTTGGTTATGTGTTACCCGGTCCCCTTGGCTTCCTGCACATTCTCTTGAGCAGATAGTTCATCTCCTTATCTCAGAGAATTGTTTCCCCAAGTGTAGCCCCAGAGTCAATAGCTTTGATACCATCGAGGCAAAAAGGTATTAAACCACCTTTTCTGTAATTGTTTTAGTCGTATTTTTTCATGTCTGCTTCATGAAAAGATGATGTGGTTAGATATGAGCTGGGCCTTGCCGAAGGTATCGTGTGTGCCTGGGGTTACCCACATCATCACGTGGCTTACCTTCCTTTGCAGCGTGGAGATCTTATCTTCTTTGCTGCACTTTGCCATCGAGCACCAGCTTCTCCCATCTTCTGTGTGTGTGTGTACACCCATGTGCATTCAGGTGTGCATGGACGTATGCTCATGGTAGCAACTTGTAAAATGATACTTTACCGTTCATTTATAATGAGGCCTTTCCTGTACTCTTAGGAAAAAAAGAAAAACACCTTCATTGGCTTTTCCACTTAAGAATTTGGAGCAAAATTTTCCTTAAGCAGACACATTTTTATGTAATTTAAGCTGGTAGTTCTGCTGTTCCTTCTATGTGCCAGGAATTGACTCGCTACTCAGGGTACAAACATAAATATGACTGAGGTCCTTGAGAGATTGTCTGTGTAGCCATGGAAAGAGAATGTGTTAGCAAACAGCTAGAATTAGACCCAGCAGGGGCCAGGGAGGTGCCATGAACAGAGCTGTGAGGGAAAACAGTTGAGGGGTCTAGGAGGGAAGGACCAGGGGATGCTATGAAACGGAGCAGGAGGTTAAACTCCATATTCAAAGTCAAGTACAAGTCTTGCAGTTAAAGAGGGAAAAAATATTCCTGGCAGAGGAAACAGCAGAAGAAATAATGAAGATGTGAAGGTGTGAACCGTGTTTAGTGTGGCTCGAGCAGAGCAGGTGAATGAGGGTGAGGCTGGAGAAAGGTGGGCTCGTCCAGCCAGGGAAGGACATCGTGTGCCATCCTGATGGATGCTTTAAGATTCGAAGCCAGTGAATGTACCAGAGACCCCAGGAAAATCAAGAGTAAACCTCAGAAACCTCGCCAAGCTGAAGAGGTTTGCTTTCCCAGCCAGACAGGGCCATGCCTGCAGGTCTGTCCCTTGTTCTGACCCAGCCCAGGGTTCTCCTTTCACGGGTGACTTAACCCTCCTAGGACCTGGCCTGCCATGGTCAGAATGTGAATCTTCAAAGCGTCCTCGACTCCTACTGACCACTTAAGAGACACATGGGAAGAACTGTTTTTATGTCTCATCTGGCCCTTGGGAAGCCAGTGGACACTCAGCTCTGACCACTGCCCCCCCCCCCCAGTA
Source organism: Leucopleurus acutus (assembly GCF_964270905.1). Classification (NCBI taxonomy): domain Eukaryota; kingdom Metazoa; phylum Chordata; class Mammalia; order Artiodactyla; family Delphinidae; genus Leucopleurus; species Leucopleurus acutus. The sequence continues at coordinate 130,015,453 of NC_139142.1, read as the reverse complement.
GGAGCAGCTGTTGGCTTGTGTGACCACAGCCGCAAGGTTGCAGGACGAGGGAAAGAGCTCGATGCCTGGGAGAGACCGGCACCCACAGTCCTGTCTGGCCTCTGCCACTCTCACGCTTAATGACCTTGGACACATAATTTCTCTCCAGGCTCCAGTGAGCTCATCTGTAAAATGAGGGGCTGGACTCTACGCCTTCTAAGGGGCCTCTCCTGACTCGTCTGAGTCTTTCTTATCTCTTTAATTTTTAGGAAGTCCGAGTGGGAAGTGTTTCATCTTAACAAGGCGGTTCTGGGGGTTTTGTGCCCTGAGCGGGTTGCCAGGGTGGGGGAGAGTTGGAATCATCCAGTGGCCCAGTGAGGATGCTCCTCCCTCCATCTCCCTGGGGGGCAAAACAGCAGGGGATGGAAAGTCAGCACCCCACTTCCTGCCTGAGTAGTCCTTGGGTTTGGAAGTTTGGAGAGCTCGCCCTGGGGATGAAACTTCTTCAGGGAAACAGGAGGTGACAAAAGAGGCACCCCCCGCCACCCTAGGCAGCCCCCGCCTCCCATGGGGCCCTGGTTCAGGCAGAAGGGGCAGTGGCCAGAGGTGGTCACGAGCGTGGGTTTTGATATCATAAGATCCGGGTTCAAATGCTGGGCCCACCACTGACTTGAGGAACAGCTTTCCGTGCATGGTTCCTTCACCGCTGCCGGCCTCATTTTCTCATCTGTGAAGTAGGACTCTCCTACTTCCTCTCATCTCATCGTAGGACTCTCCCGAGAGCAAACTCAGATAAAGCGCTTAACGCTGTTCCTGGGTTGTAGAAGTATCCCATAAACGGTAGCTTTAAAAAACTCTCTTATTTTTAAGGTCTAGGAAAGTAAGTTAGGGCCAGAATGTAGAGGCTCCTGTCTGCCACGGCAAGGCATTTGGACACTTGTCCTGTAGCCCATGGGCAGCCAGTGAAGGTCCTCCAGCAGAGAATGGCTTTAAAAGAAGCTGGTGTTTGGGGAAGGCTCCGCTTGTCATCAGTTTGGGGTGGATGGGAAGAAAGAAGTAATGTTGGCGAGGAGTCTCTGTCAATGTCCAAGCACAGTGAATGGGGGCCCGGGGAGGTGGCAGAGAGGCTGGAATGGCACAAGCAGAAACAAGCACTTTAAAAGGGAAGGTGGCTGAGCAGTCAGGGATGGGCGCTCAGCTTGCAGACAGTGGAGGAGGATGAAGGAGGAATCCAAGTTTGTTCTGAGGATGTACCCTTGTGGCATCCACCCAAACGGAGGTCTGAGCAGAAGGATGGCGCTGTTCTCTGTTCTGGGGTGCTGCTGCCATCTGGGGGGACTGGACCCTGGTCCTGAAACCCCGAAGGCATCTTTGGCACATTGATTGGTCTGTACGTTGGTGCCCTGCTTTGTCTCAAACCCTAAAAGCGTTTGAGATGGTTTTATACCTGAGGGAGTAGGTGGTTTACACTTTCCTCATAAGTGAAAATGAACTGCAACAGTAATCACTAAAGGAAAGAGGAGAGAGAAAATAGATGAGGGGTGGAGAATGAGGTTAAAAATGACTGACAAGGGAGGGAGTGGTGTTGAGTCCCCAAATGTCGACTCTTGGCCTTAAAATTAAGATTGTACCATTTCTAATCTTCCTTTCTGAAGGAAGAATCCCTCCCAAAGCGACAGAAAAACCAGGTCCTTTGACCGCTTTTCTAACTTCCAGAATAACAGTGGGATACTTCTCAATGGTATTTTTAATCTTGCTTTTCTTTGCAATGCAGAAAGCAACATGCAGAAAGTTGCTTCTTCTCCAGAGCCAGTACAGCTCCCAGGAAGGAATGAGAGGGAGGGAGAGGAGAAGGAGCCAGAAAGAACAGCAAAAAGGGAGAAAGAGGGAGGGACCCATCGCCAGGAGGCGCTGCCAGGTGAAGCGCTGGTTGGCTGGAAGTGGAGGTGGCTGCCACAGTTACCCAGCTTGTGGCTTTGCTTCTTTCTCTCTCTCTAGTTGCACAGAATCACTCAACCCTTGATTCCTCAGGGTTTCACGACCTAAGAGGTCTGGGAGGGCACCTTGTGGTGCCTGAGGCCCCGAGAGGGTTCACAGCGGCCGCAAAATGCTTAGAGTCTGTGGGCAAGTGGCCTTTCTGCAGACGGGGCCAGCTGCTGGAGGCCCGGGAGAAAACAAAAACAAGTTGTGTTCTGCAGGTCTCTGCTGCAGTTGCTAACAGAGAGTCACTCAACATTTGGTACGTGCAGTGAATGTTTTTACTTTCGGTGCCCAAATTTCTCTGGCTTCCGGGAGCTACTGTTATCGAGGAAGGAGGTGGTGTGATCGCCCCCTCCCACCCCGCATGGTGTGACAGTGCAGAGATGGTTATCTCCACACTCAACTCAGCGTTGCTTTTTTTGGGTAACAGCTTTTGAAAAACCATCCACTAGGCTCTAGCCGGTCAGGTTTCCAGGGCAGTTGCCACAGTGTGAAAAGGCGGGTGGCTTTGTCAGGCAGGCTGCGGAGCACCGATGCAGGCTTTGGGAGATAACGAATGCATCCTCTCCTGTCACGGACTAGAATCCAGACCCACCCATTCCTGGGACATGGAGAGAGAAGGGCTGGGTGAGGAGTTGTGCTGGTCAACCCAGACCTCCTTCCCGTCTCTGCTCTGCCAGTCTGGTGATGGCTAGACTTGAGCATGGTCCCTTTCTGGAGAGGGTCGCAGCTTAGCAAACACCTAGCTCTTGTGATCCTCTTCCTAATGGGATCCCTGAGGCCCAGAGTAGTGAACTCGCTTTCCCAAGGTCAAGCCATTGATGCCCAGAGCTGGAACAGGATTTCAGGGGCCATGACTCTGAATCCAGTGTTCAAAGACTTCTTGGTTAAGAGCAAAGAGCCTGGCTTTGCAGCCAGACGGACTTGGACCAAATCTAGCCTAAGGACCTGGGAGATTTTGTCTTCACCCAGTGCCACGCTGAGCACTCAGTCCTCCCCACCCCCACCAAGAGACCAAGAGATGCCCAGGACACCTGGAATGGAGGACAAGGCATCTGGTGCCAGTGAGTCATTAGAAAGGGGACTCCCTCTTCCCCTCCTCCCATGAGCAAGCCCTACTAGGCTCAAATGGACCACCGAGAACAGGGCAGCCTAAAGAAACCAAGGCGGTACCCATGTGAAGGTAACAGTTGGCAGCATCAATGCCCAGCAAGTAGGGTTCACCCCAGAAGTAGTTCTCATTGCTGCTGCAGACCCAGGCCTCCCTCTGCCCACTGGGAGCCGTCTCAGGGCGGCTCTGAGGCTGAGCCCCCTACCTATCTTCACGGCTCCCATCTCTTAGATGATCCTTCCGTGAGGAGGCCTCTCTTGCCTGCCCCTGCCCCAGCCTGCTAACCACAGAAGAATATGACTCTTAGCTCTTCTTCCAGTGTGGGCATCCTCCTTCTCCATTTTACCTTTTTAAATGTATTCATTTAATTAAGCAAGCAGCAAACATGTTTGAGCACCTCCTGATTGCCAGCCTCCATACTAGAGACGCTTGGTGATACAAAGACTTACATAGCCATCCCTATACAGGATTTTTTCTCCAGCACTGCTAAAGCCTCTAAGTGAGCCAGGATAGATCCACTTTGTCTCACAGCTTGGGGTGAAGGGAGGACGTCATTTTCCTTGTATCCTGTAGAGCACTTGACTCCTGCAGGTGCCAGTCTCATGGAATACCATGCATGGTGCTCCCTAGAGTTGTGAAATCATCATACTGACCCAGGGTCCTCACTGCCACGTGTGCTGTGCAGCTGTGTGATGATAATGCAGTGGCTGAGTGTATGGTCTCCAGACTCAAGCAGATCTAGATTTTCCACTGTCTATAAGCTGTGTGGCTTTGGGTCAGTTACTTAATCTGAGCTTCCAAGGAGATAATAATTGTATATGTATTTTAGGGTGGTTTGATAAATTCAAGGAAAAATACAAGTAAAGAGATTATTATTCAGGGAGGCACATAAAGGGTCAATACCTATTAGCAACTATTATTATTATCAACATCATTAATGTAATTACTGCTTAGTCTTATTGTCATCATGTCCTTTAAAGGTAGGATATACTATGCTGACAATGCCCAACACATAAGCACTTAATAAATATGTGCAGAATGGATGTTTTTCAAGGATGATCAGGTGGAAATCCAAATGCTCTCTTGCATGAAAAAGAAAATTGTTCAGGGGAGCTGAGTTAGAAGCAGAAGATACTAAGCTTTTTAATGTGGTTTTGGTTAAACTGTGTTCCCTGGGAACTGAAAGCAGAGAGGAAAATCTTGACCTGACCACGCTTGGGGTACCTACAAGTATGAGCCAATTTTATCTGGTTGGGTGAGATTAGTTGTGAAGACTGCTGGCATTCCCCCGACCCCATCCCACCCCCCTCCATGCTTCTTTTCTAAAGGAAACTTCCAGAATGAGAGGCTTTAGGTCTGTAGTCTTCAGGGCAGATTTCGTCCTGCACAGAGATGAGGTGGCAGCCCCGAACCTCAGCGGTCTGACTCCACAGCCAACATGGGGTACCAGTCAGCCAAGCCCTGGACCTCTGCCCTTCTGCTTGAACAGTACATCCTGATTGGTGGGATAGTTGCCAGGATGTTCCCTATTCCCCATGCCAGACATCTGGATGTCTAGGAACAGCTGGTTAGCTTTCTTTTTTTTTTTTTTTCCATTATGTTCCAGACAGTCACAGACAGGGTAAGATCCTACACCCAGGTACTGCCTTGGCCAACCTGTGTTTGGGGGTGAAATCAGGATAAGAATCCAGGACTCTTACAGGCCAGGCCAGGCTTAAATCAGCAGGTAGGAATCAGGTCTGAGCTGCGGGGGGAGGACAGTGCACCTGGTTCCTAGGGTTGTTGCTAGATGAAGCAGACTGTGGGTGTGGTTCCAGAGGAGCTGTGTGCTGGGGAGAGGGATGGTTTCAGGGGAGTCTGTGGGATAGGAGACCGAAGTCATCCTGTAGCCTTTGAAGGCTCGAGGATCTCAAAGATCAACACAGGCAAGAACAGAACCTCTATTCAGAGAGGAGCTGGGATGCCAAACCTTGAAAGATCTGGAGGGCCAGCAATGCTCCACCTCACAGCATATGGCTTAGCTTATTTGTTTATAAGGTCCCTTCCTAAGCATTCATGGGCATTTCCTCTGCCAACCTTTACTCCAGGGAACAGGGACACAAAGATGAGGCAGATAGCCCCATCCTTCAAGATGCACCTTCACAATGCCAAGTGTCCGCATGCAAATTGAACAGGTAGCTGCCTCCAGAAGCTTGCAGATGTCCAGGCATTGGGCACCATGAGAAGAAACAATCAGATGCTAAATTGTTTGGTGGAGCCCTTTGTGACTTCAAAGCAAATGGGGACAATGAAGACTTTGCCCCCACTTAGCTTTTTAGAGGAGTAGATGGTGCACTATCTCCAACTTTGTGGTCCACATGGAAACCAAAGGCAAGACTCCACACCAACATGAGACATGACTTGGAGTAGGTACATCTCTGCACTCCAGATGGCTCCCCATGGAAGGAGGTGACTGTTTCCTTTTTGTTTTTCACATGTTCAGCTTGTAGTACCTGCTACCAAGCCTGTGATGACATGAGCGGGGAGGGGTTGGCAGTGTGTAGTGCCCATTGATTGATATACATGCATCCTCTTTGCTGCATAATTATCAGAGCCCCACCTTTGGATGAGCTTGTATTAGCCAAGCTCCCTCGCATATCTAGAATCTACTCAATCAAATAGCCTTCTTTTTTTAATCCTGCTCACTTTCTTTTCCTATTACAATGCATTGACCAAAAAATAGAAAATATGGGATAGAGAACAAACAAGAAAGAAATGGGTTATGTGATAAGAATTTAAGATGGGAAGATAAGTTTTCTGGGCTCTAGCCCAAGATCTACCTCTAACCTGCCACGTGCCTTCATTGCCTTGGTCCGCATTCAAGGAGCCTGGGGAGGGGGGGAAAGACAAGGTTGTAAAGGACGTTAAAGTCAAGATAAGGATTTCATGCTTGATCATGAGTATAGGGAGTTGTTGAAGGATTTTTCAGTAGAGAGGGTCCTGCTCATATTTACCTTCTAGAAGCCTCCCTGGCTGTAGTATTCACAGGGGTTTGGATTGTGGACTATATGGGAGACATGATGGGCCTGACCTAGAACAAAGTGGATGGGGAGACCGAGGAGAGGACTGACAGGGGAATCTAGGAGATAAAAAACCCTCGGGGACTTAGTGACTGATGAATATGAGCTATGATGTTGGAAAGAGTCTTAACTTTCCTTCTGAGGTTGAATGGAATGTTTCTAGCCAAGATGGAGAACACAGGAGGCAGTAGGTTAGGCAAGAAGTCCATGAATTTGATTCTGAAAATGGTACGTTTGGAGTCCCCACTGGACCTGGGGGTGGAAATGTTCAGGGAACCAAAGGAGAGTGAGTCTAAGATTGGGGAGGAGGCTCTGGTTCAGAGATTGACACTGAGGATTCACTGGTTGTCCAGGGAGAGTGTGGAGCATGGAATGCCAGCCTGTTGATGAAGGATACCTGTGGGACCGCAATCAGGCACAGGTGGACGAGGGCAGACCTGTGTGGAGATGAAGAAAGAATGGTCAGAGAGGTTCAAGGACAACTAGTGTAACCTTTCAAGTCTCTTCTCATCCTGTCATTATCAGTATGTGAAAAATCAAGAGCAAGAATGAAGTTTCTCCATACAGAATTTGTATGGAAGCACAAAAGACCCTGAATAGCCAAAACAATCTTCAGAAAGAAAAACAGAACTGGAAGAATCAGGCTCCCTGGCTTCAGACTATACTACAAAGCTAGAGTCATCAAAACAGTATAGCACCAGCACAAAATAGACATACAGATCAATGGAACAGGATAGAAAGACCAGAAATAAACCCACGCACTATGGTCAATTAATCTATGACAAAGGAGGCAAGAACACAGTGGAGAAAAGACACTCTCTTCAATAAGTGGTGCTGGGAAAACTGGACAGCTACATGTAAAAGAATGAAAGTAGAACATTCTCTAACACCATATACTAAAGTAAACTCAAAATGGGTTAAAGACCTAAATGTAAGACTGGATACTAGAAAATTCCTAGAGGAAAATGTAGGCAGAACACTCTTTGACATAAATTGCAGCCATATTTTTTTGGATCTGTCTCCTAGAATAATGGAAATAAAAGCAAAAATAAACAAATGGGACCTAATTAAACTTAAAAGCTTTTGCACAGCAAAGGAAACCATAAACAAAATGAAAAGACAGCCTTTGTACTGGGAGAAAATATTTGCAAATATGCTACTGACAAGGAATTAATTTCCAAAATATACAAACAGCTCATACAGCTTAATATCAGAAAAACAACCCAATCCAAAAATGGGCAGAAGACCTAAACAGACATTTCTCCAAAGATGACACAGATGGCCAACAGGCACATGAAAAGATGCTCAATATCGCTAATTGTTAAGAGAAATGCATATCAAAACTACAATGAGGTATCACCTCACACCAGTCAGAATGGCCATTATTACAAAGTCTACAAATAATAAATGCTGGAGCGGGTGTGGAGAAAAGGGAACCCCCCTACCCTGTTGGTGGGAATGTAAATTGGTGCAGCCACCATGGAGAACAGTATGGAGGTTCCTTATAAAACTAAAATTAGAGTTACCATATGATCCTACAATCCCATTCCTGGGCATATATCCGGAGAAAACCATCTCAAAGATACATGCACCCCAGTGTTCATAGCAGTGCTATTTACAATAGCCAAGAAATGGAAGCAACCAAATGTCCATTGACAGATGAATGGATAAAGAAGATGTGGTATATATATATATACAATGGAATATTATTCAGCCATAAAAAAGAATGGAATAATGCCCTTTGCAGCAATAGATGGACCTAGAGATTGTCATACTGACTGCAGTAAGTCAGAGAAGGACAAGTATCATATGATATCACTTATATGTGGAATCTAAAAAGAAAAATGCAGATGAACTAATTTACAAAGCAGAAACAGACTCACAGACATAGAAAACAAACTTATGGTTACCAAAGCAGATAGCGGTGGTGGGGGCCAGGGGGGGATAAAACAGGAGTTTAGGATTAACATATACACACTACTATATATATAATAGATAAACAACAAGAACCTATAATGGAAAATAATCTGAAAAAGAATATATATGTATAACTGAATCACTTTGCGGTACACCTGAAACTAACACAACATTATAAATTAACTATATACTTCAATTTTTAAAAATGGCTAAAAAATAAAGTACAAAAGGAAGAAAAAGAAATATACCCATTGATGGACACATTAAAAGGGACCAGTGTAGTGGAGTTAATAAGTGTTTGGACAACACTCTGGGTATAGAATACCACAGAACTTGACAATCCTTTAGACAAAGACAGATAAGCATCAGGGAGGCTGTTTGCTTTTAAATTGGTAGCGAGTTTTTATCTCAATGCTAATTTTTGGAGGTAAAATAGGTTTAATAATCTTTCCTACCTTTGAAGTTGAATCAAATGACGCAGAGCAGTCATCTTCTAGGTTGCATCTGAGGATACTAAACTGAAACAGAGCATTGTAGTGATTAAACAGACAGTTCAAGTTTAAAATACAAATAAGCCACTGAGGAATTAGTGGAAGGAGGAGGGAGTCAGAAGACCTGGGATCAGGTTCCCCCACTACCACCTCTCTTGACCCTCAAGCTCCTCGTCTGTAAAATAGGGATGATAATAAAATAAAATCACAGTTTGTCATGACAGTTAACTGTGTATGAAAATGCTTTGCTATGTGAAGTGCTTTGGACGCAGGCTGCTTTTATTGGTAACTGATCTTGGGAGAAAGACCACTTCCAGGTATGTTTCAGGCCCCTAAGAGGGCCAATCAGAGAGCTGATGGTCTTTCTGCAGGTTACGTTTTTGAAACCTTCTTTGGTCCACAGAGTTTTTGCTTACCCTCTCCACTTTACAAACGTCAGGAAGATTATATGATTGGCTGATAGAACACCAGGAACCCGGAGAGATACTGCATCACAGCCCAGGGCTATACTTTCCATTTTTATTAAAATTCTTATTAACTCATAGCCCAAGAGCTTTTAAGCCAAGCCTGATCTCCTTTAGGGCCCCTTGATTTGATCAGAGCAATTTGTGTGCAGTGTTCTGGCCCCACTTTGTGGAAAGGCAGTGCAGACATCAGCCGTGTGATGTTATTCTGGAGATGCTGGGGTCTTCTCTGCATCCAAAATCACCTTCCCTTACAGCACCACTCCCGCCCTCACCACATAGACACACTTGAGTGCCACAGTGACAAATCTGCTCCCTGACTTTAAGACCTCCTATCCCTTTGAAATTCTAAATACTTCTAGGAAAAAGAACTATCAGTCATTTGTAACAGTGATGCTGAGTTTGTTGACACCTGCTTTGAGTGCCAAGAGAGCTCAGTGGAGGGGGGGATCCTGAAAAGATAGGGTCCTGAGGGAAAATATACCATCACAAGGTACAAGGGGAAAAGGGGATCAAGAAGGGACCTGGCAGCACTGGGCCAGCTCGTAGCCGCATCGAGCGGGAGCTATATCTGGGATACTCTTGTCATTCTTTGGGGCCAACAAGTGGCTTTCTCTCAACAAATGAGCAGAAGCTCTGCACGCGTCTGTGATGGGATCAGGCCCATCATCTGAGCTGTTGCGTGAAACAGCTTCTCTCTTCTTCCCCCTCGGGCTTCGTGGTGATTTTTATCCTTCAACTGCTATTTGTTGAAGAGGCCACCCTGAATTACTCACATTTATCTTTCCATTAATAGATAGTCTTAAACTTAATGTCATCACCTTGGTAATCTGCTAAACTATAGAGCATCTGAAAATAGCAGCTCTTTTTAGCAGCTTGCTGAGTAGAAGCCATTTCTTTCCTGACATAAAATATATCTGGACCCCTTTTGATTTTTCCTCATGTCGTGTTGAAGTAAAGGACACACAGAATTGAGGCTGAGGAGGGAGGTGCCACTGTTCATGGAAACTAATCTCGTATCACTAAATTGTGCATTTAGACTGTATTGCTGTGAATTAATTAGTAATGTGGTGTTTTAGAACCTCTCACAGTTGCAGATTTGTGTCTGAGGTCTCGGTTTGATATATGCCCAATATTTTGTGCCTTCTCTGCATTTGAAGGAGTAGATGTCCAGGAAAAGCCTAATTTTGTAATATTTAAGGAATGATTATATTTACCATTTTCCCCCTCCTTTATTGATTCTATTCAGATTCATGGAGTTGTCATGTACTCTGTCCCTGGCACTATGATAAGCCTATTAGGGATATCTGGTGACTATTAGAGAACCAGTTCTCAAGAACAGTTAACATGGTTATGGTGCTTGATGGTTGATGAACTATTCTCATAGTATTTAATCTCAAAACAACATAGTATAACAGGCAGAGGCGGTATTATAATCACTGCCACCTTACAGATGAGGAAACTGTCACTCAGGATCCCCCATGTAGCAAGTGCTGGAACTTGAACCCATATCTTTTAAACCCTAAGCCATGTTCTCTCAACCACATTGTGTCCCTGGATATTAGAATCTTTCCAGGAGACAGAGCTTAAACATGTAAATAAGATAAATGACTATACAAAGAAGTCTGTGATTAATTATCAAAGGTGTGGTAAAGACAGGTGTTGCCAGAATCCAAAAAAAGGACAGATCATCATGGTAGCCAAAAATGGTAAAAGAGACCGGGCTTAGTGGGTGAGATTAGCTGGAGAGAAAGTAGTAGAGACCTTTAACGAGAGAGAAGCTGATTTGTCTTTCACATAAAAGCCTGAGCTGGTGTGGCAGCTGTGCTGCATGAAATTGGTACTGACCCAGCTCCTTCTGCCATTCTCAGCATTTCCCTTCTTCTCCATGTCCAAGATGGCTCACCACCTTGTCCGTATTCCAGGAAATAGGCTGAAGAAAGGGGTAGTGGGGAGATAATGACCAAATATTCCACTTATGCCCGCAACTGGAATATTTTCCAGGATTTTCAATGCCAAAACCAGGAAAGTCCCTGGAAAACGAGGGGAGTTGTCAAGCTAGTTCTAGGACTCTACCAGAAAGTCGCATGCCTCACCCTTGGTCACATCCCACTGGCTAGAACTTAGTCACATGGTCACACCTAGCGGCATGTGAGGCTGGGAAATAAAATCTTTATTCTGGGTGACCCTGTGCCTAGCTGAAGTCTTCATACCTACGGAAGAAGTGGGTAGGGGTAGATGATATTTGAGCCATAACTAGCTATATGTGCAGTAACACAGAAATATTTTTGTTGGCTGAAGAGAATAGTGTTAACAAAGGTTAACAAGCATTTGTGTGAGCGCCGGTGCTGTATCAGTAATGGTAGATCTGTAAATACTGTCCCCGGAGTCAGGCTGTGAGCTTTGTGTACATCCTACCATATTAGCTGCAACTTCCCCCTTTTCCCAATCCAGGAGACATATCTGAGAGTGATGTTTCATAGGGATAACATTGGACTCTACTAGCTTATAAAAAGAAGAAGTATTAATAGGTCACAAATGTTTCTTGTAACATCCTCACAATTGATTGCAACACACCAATGTGGCCAGATATGGAACCTCAGATGCACTCTGACAGGTCCTCAGTCTGCTTTTGAGTTCAGTAGTCATGAAATGACGTGATGCGAAAGTACTGGAGAAAGAGTCGTCTGGAGGGGCGGTGTGTGTCTCTACTTAATCCCAAAATAGCTAAATGAGGTGGGGACAAATGCATGGATCTAGAGTTTTGTATTTAAGTGTTATCAGAGTTATGTAACTGTGTGCTTCTAGAAGACTCCACTGTAAGAAATTGAGGACTTGCCTCAACCCTGCCCTCTGGAGAGGACTGTCCATTTAACTAGCTAGTTAGCCCCCCAGAGCAGCTTTCAGAAAAAGGTCTGCTGGGTGCCCTACGCTATTAGGTGATATCAACCCTGAAGCTGATGTGTCGGAGTTGGGGTGGGTACTGTTGTACACAGGTGTGACCACTAAATGGGGAGGGCAGTCACTTCCGCCCTGCCAGACATGCCATCCAGCCTTGTTCCGCTGGCTATACTGGGGTGAGTGTGTGAGTTTTCCATGCAAAACCCTCCTAATCAGAGTCTCAAATTCACCTTACCAAACACTCCTGCTACAAGGCAGAGAAGACTGGATCGGGGTAGGATGGGACCCAAGGAGTGAAAGAGCCTATGGCAACATTGGGAAGCCAGTCATTCAATGGAAGAGAACCCAGGACTCAACTTATTCGGGGCTTCGCAGTCTGATCAAGACCCTTCATTATCTCCTCTGTCCTCATAGCCTTACCCGTGTTCCCTGTCTCACACCGATGACACAAACCTGTGACTGACCATGGGTCGACTTGAAATTATTTTTTCTCTTCCTGATGGCTTAAGATAATGTTTTTTAGCAAAATCACTTTGTGGTAGAGAACCAAAATATTTCTGTTCCTGAAACGAGGTGTGGTCCCTCCTGCCCAAGTACGTCTCAAGTGTTTTGTGAACCAACTAGACTCTTGCCATGTGTTTCTCATCATGCTCTGTGCCTGTTTTCTTGTGTACCCTGGAGCCTCCAACTTGAAGAGAATAAACATTCCAAAGGCATTAGCCTGCTGGTATGAATTAGTAACTTTGAGGAGGGAAAAGCCAAAGATGAGATCCAGCCATACTTGCAACAGCTTTACTTGCCTTGAAGTATGTATTTGTCATTTTGTAAAGGTTTTCAGTCCGCATCAGCCGCTAAGATGGTTACAGAAGCCTGGGAACAATTTTGATTGTGCAGTGATTCAGGGAGTTATTAAGGACAATAAATCTGCATTAGTTAAAAATTGAAGAGCTGTAATGTAATATTATGCAGCCATTAAGTGTAACATTTACAAAGAATATTTAATGGGTGGTAAAATGCTCATGATAGAATGTTCAGTGGAAAAATCAAGATCTAAAACTGCATATACGGCATGATTCCAACTTCATCCATTTGTACATATAGAAAAAAACTAGAAGGAAATTCTTCTCGATGTTAACCGTATTGGTGAGATGATGGACAACTGGTTTTGTCCTTAAAACGATCGATATTTTCCACGTTAAGTAAACAACTATCCCTTCTATTTTAGTGCAAACACATGCCACACTTACAACGATAGAAAGCTATTTACTTTAAAAGAATAAAGAAGTGTCGTTTTATGAATATGTGAAGAGATTGGTGAAAGTAGATAAGTTTCTGCAAAAATCCAAGGCAAATGTTTTGACTCCTCGCCTTTGAATGAGTTCTAACACACAAGTCGTGTGCTCAGTGGGATATCTTTAAATTTGTTTATTCATTAATTCGTTTATAAACTATTTATTATGCTCCCACTGTATGCCAGGCACAGTGCTAAACTGGCCAGGCTTTGGTCCCACCCTTGAGAAGCCAGCTATGCGGTCGGGACGTGTTAACTACTGCTAAGATATCATGTTCGTTGGCTTATAGTGTTGTGAATGAGGTACGTGTTTACTGAAGGAATGAATCAATGGATCAGTTAATGAACAGAACAAGAGTTTGTCCCCCATGTTGTCCTCCTCTTCAGGAGATTTCTGGTGCTCTGTGAGATTTCTCCCATCTCCTTGTAGAATCTCAAGTATCTGGGCCCTACCCTTTCAGTTAATTGCTTCATAAAATGACAAAGGCTCATGGAAGAACTGACCAGCTCCTCCCATGTGCTGTCCAGGAGAGCTTGTACTGATTAAAGAATGGATGATTTTGGAAGGAGTCAGAGTTGGAGGCCTCCAGATGTGCAGAGTTTCTCCCCAGTTATTGCAGGGTTCGTGGAAGGAGAAGTCAAGCCGGAGCCATGAACGGACCACTACTTTTTGGCAGAATTGGGCCCAGCAGGAGATAGAAGTCAGTATCTCTACGGTGTGATGGCAAAGCTCCTGAAAAAGCCCTTCTGTCACCCCCACTGTCCCCTGATCACTGATGCAATAACTGAGGACAGCATCTTCCACTCCAGTTGAGGGATAGAGTTTAACAGGTCAGTGCCCCAGGGAGCAGCGACCCACTGAATTCCATCAGCCCTAAGGTATAAATGAATGCCAAGGGAGACTAACACTTGCTGCTTTGAAACTCCCTGGGGCAAATCCTGTCTCCAGACTGGCAATAATCCAAGTAAGCAAAGGTGAGGCCTGAACCAGGTTGAGCCAGAGGAAAGACATCCCCTACCTGGTAGATTCTCACCAAATGCTCTGCCTGACTGGCTCTCTCGCTCTCTGGGACACCCCACCTCCCCCCAGAGGGGCTTTCAATTCTTTGGAAAGTCTTGTGGGGCAGGGAGATTCCTAATACCTTCTTTGAAGGACTCCTGGAAATCCTTAAATGATCTAAGTAAATGAGTAACTCTTTGGATATTGCAAGATGAAAGTAAATGAGTTGCCCAGGGACCGTAATGAATGCAAATGAATTCTGCACCTTTGCACAGGTTTGAGAGAGACTAGAGGAGCTTCCGGTGGCAAGACGTTGTCTGAAGATGAGAGAGAATCAAAATCAATGGGAATCAGGAAGAAGACAGGGAAGGAGAGTGTAAAGTAGTAGTCCTTGGAGAAGCTATTAACCAAGGCTTGGCTTTTATTGCTTTATTCCTAAGGTTATAAAAAATATCCTGGGTGATTTCTGCCAAGTGCCTCCCAAGAGCTTTCTCTTCAAAGGTCCCACGTCTCCTGTGGGTCTGGACCAGGGCAGAGGGTGCATCCATTTGCTGAGAAGGAAGATGCAGGTGCCTGGAGGTGCAGGAAGTGAATAGAGACACACATAAACACACCCCGGCCCCGCCCACTGTGGCTGAGTCCAGATTTGACGGTCACTAAAGAGTCTCTCCACCTCCCCTTTCATTGTCCTCCTGTTAGACTCTCTTTCCTTCTGGGAGCCTCGTGATGCCCTCTGGGGCCCCAACCCAAGCCTTCCTTACCAGGAACAGACCACTGCATTGGCAGGACTGACTTCCTGTCCTACCTGCCTCTTCCCCTTCACTCCAGGCGGAGGTGTGGAGTCAAGGCTGAAAGGGTAGGGAAGTGAATGTCTCCCCAGCTGTGCTCCCTACTCCTCACCCGGACCACCACTCCCCCTGGCTGTCTGCTCTGTTCTCAGCTCCCGCCCCATGTCCTCCTTCATACCTTCTTCAGGAAGCTTCTTCAGCCAGTTCCTTCCCCCGCCACTCCTGACATCCGTCACCTATGCTTCACCCTCATGACCCCCTACAATGAAATGCCCCACATAGTTGGTGCCGGTTTGTCTCTGAAATGTGCACAAACCTTTCTTACATCATCCGGTTCTTGCTGAGCACCTAACACCTGCCATCCGCTGTACCAGGGGAACCAAAACTGAACGAGAGGTTGCGTCTCGCTGCTTAGAACACAGTGGCTACAATACAGTTTTCCGACTGCTATAATAGTACTGACTGCTCTAAAGGAGGCTTTAAGAATCCTGACCGGAAGCAGAGGTAATAAGGGACAGTCAGTAACCCCTGGGGTCCTGGGGAGCAGACACCCACAGATGAACCTGGCCTGTTCTCAGGGACCAACATAGGCATCTCCTTCCCCCTCCTGGATTCCTTCAAGAGCCCCTCTCTCCCAGGAGGCAGCTCTGCGTCCCCCACGTAACTGCACCATGAAGATGGAGTACTGGCCCCCATGCTGGTCCCTGAACACACTTCGCTGTGGAAGCCTCGCCATGAAGGGTGGTTTGGGGATACCTTCAGGATTGTACTTCAAGTACACTGTGGTTGAAACATACTTTTTTAGACTGCCCTTTGGGAACATAACCACCCTTCACAATTTTGCATTTCTGGGAAAAAGCTTTCAAATAACAAATGAACAAATGAGTTCATTTGGGATTTTATATACACCAGACGTTTTCGTACTAGCCCTAGATCCTTCAAAACTCTCATTCTCTCAAGGCTCCACTTCTACAACCTAACTCATCTTTCGAAGTCATTTATGTCAAGGTATTATTGGGTTAAAATGTTCCTTTCTTAAGTAAGAAGCATTTTAGCAGAGGCTTCTGATGGACTAATGCCTTAACTCTAGAAAAGATTTCTTCACTCTAGTAATTCTCTCCATAGCTGTAACAGAGGGGATCTCAGATAAGACGGTAAGGCAAGTCAGTAATAGAAACATTTGGGAAGAGGGGATTTAGGGTACTCTGAAATCATATACTTTGAGTCTGGTGCCTAGTATATGTAAGCACAACATTAATACTGTTTTCCAGTTAGGCTTGCTGTTACACTTTACGAGATACTTGACATTATATCTGTATCACAGGTATGGGAGGGGAAGGGTTGGTCTACCCAGGTAGATGCCTCCAATTCGGAAATGGAATTGAAGGTTGTGAAGTTTCTGAACTGAGGTTGCACACCTTTTCCTTTCTGTGGTTGGTTAGGGCTTGGGAACTAAAGCTAAACACAATAAATAATCTTAAGTTTGAAATTTGATGGGAAGAAAAAAAAAAGAGTATGTCTTTAAAAAAAAGAGAGCAGGTAGGATAATGTCCCCAGGCCAGGAAAGTACCAGTCATTTTCAGATAAATTATACCCTCCTCCTCCTCCATGGGAAAAAAAAAAAAATCATACTCAGACTTAACTGTCCCTTTGGCACTTTTGTCAAATGAGTTTTAGTAGCAGGAGCTGCTAAAAATACAAGCCAATTTCTTTCTTCATTTAAATCAAGCTGCTTAAAAAAAAGTGTAGCGCCTAGAACTGGTGCAGGGCTCAGCATAGCAGCGTCTGGTCTGCCAGAGTCCCTGAATAGTCCGCAGTGACAGGCCAGCACCCTCTCAGAGCTAAGGGGAGGCAGCAGAGAGCCTGGAAATTGCCTTTCCAGAGTGGGGCTGTTTTTAGCACCTGGGTCCTAAGTTGAAAAGGTGCCCTTGGTTACATACTGACCAGGTCAGATGCGGGAGGTACTCTCAAGAATACTTTCTTGTTTGGACATTCATTAGTCCTTCCTTCCCTCCTTCCCTCCTTCCCTCCTTCCCTCCTTCCCTCCTTCCCTCCTTCCCTCCTTCCTTCCTTCCTTCCTTCCCTCCCTCCCTCCCTCCCTCCTTCCTTCCTCCCTTCCTTCCCTCCTTCTCTCCTTCCTTCCCTCCTTCCTTCACTCCTTGCTTCCTTCCCTCCTTCCTTCCTTCCTTCCCTCCTTCCTTCCTCCCTTCCTTCCCTCTTTCCTTCCTTCCCTCCTTCTCTCCTTCCTTCCCTCCTTCTCTCCTTCCTTCCCTCCTTCCTTCCTCCCTTCCTTCCCTCTTTCCTTCCTTCCCTCCTTCCCTCCTCCCTTCCTTCCCTCCTTCCTTCCTCCCTTCCTTCCCTCCTTCCCTCCTTCCTTCCTCCCTTCCTTCCCTCCTCCCTTCCTTCCCTCCCTCCCTCCTTCTTCCTTCCTTCGTTCTTTCCTTCCTTTTTCCCTTCCTCTTTCCTTCTTTCCTTCCATTCTTCCTTCTTTTCTTCCTTCTAAAAAAGCAAAAACATTTTAAAATATCAAGCATGTGCCCTAACAGGACTTAGGGTTATGAATGCAACCAAGTCCGCACTCTCAGGTGGAATGGGACCCACCCCATCCCCATCCAGCGTTCCGTTCCCATAGGGCTTTTCTCTTAGTCATGTTTGGAGAGGCATCTGACCAATCGGCCCTGCCTATAGGTGAGAACTAGTCAAGGCTTAAATTACTTTCAGAGTTACTTGCCTGTTTTTTTTTTTTTTTTTTTTGCGGTACACGGGCCTCTCACTGTTGTGGCCTCTCCTGTTGCGGAGTACAGGCTACAGACGCGCAGGCCCAGTGGCCATGGCTCACGGGCCCAGCCGCTCCACGGCACGCGGGATCCTCCCAGACCGGGGCACGAACCCGTGTCCCCTGCATCGGCAGGCGGACCCTCAACCACCGCACCACCAGGGAAGCCCAGAGTTACTTGCCTTTTAAGAGAAGACTCTTAAGAATGTACAAAGCCTTTGGAAGACCAAGTAATATATTCATCATGATAAAATGTCAGGAACTGTGATAGGGAGAGGGGGAGATGTGTTTTCAGTGGAGAGACTCTTCATGTTATCGTTTGTGGCAGCTGTTGTGCCCAAGAATCATATAAATTAGATCTAAATTATGCATATCAAAGATCCCCTTAGATTCACATTTCGGAAGTGGAAGGGTCTTAGAAATTACCTAATCCAACTGCATATTTTTACAGATAAGCAAATTCTGGAAGGGTCAGTATCCCAGTACGCAGTCTGCTGTTGTCTCTTCCCTGCTGTGCTTTCTGCCAAGGGGAAGGGCAGCACCCCTCTTGGAGGATGGAGATGTAAGGTGGGGAAGCAGGCCTACTCTGAGCTGACTGTGGATTCTGCTAGGAGTTCACTGGCCTTGGGACGTTTAAATGAGGCCACCTTGAATCAAACCCCTTACGGAGCTCCAGTGATTCAAACAAACCTCCTGAATGAGGCTCTGAGATAGCTTTGCCATAGTTCAAATTCTGGTCTCTAATGAATAGTGAACATAGTTATTAATGTCACAGTGACTTCCATGGAAAAGCTTCATTTTTACCACTCTTATCCAACCTGACTTTCCTATACGATAATTGCATTAACACCTTCCGTGTGTACGGAGGGTGCAGATTTAGAAGTACCTACATGTGTGCTAGAAGCAGTGGTGGATTGTGGTGAGCCATCCCCACTATGCTTTCTTCCAGTTCTACTTGGTGACAGTGGCACAGAAATTTAGAAAGCTACCCAGATAACCCTGTTACCACAGCACAGGCGGAAGTCAGCTGATTCCAATTAGGATTAACTCTGTAACCCTTTGTTCCTTACAACCATGCTCTAATCACCTGAGCTAATACTCAGGCATCAGCGTGAAACAACTCCAGAAGTTCTGGGCTGCCCTGTCCTACTTTAACCTCTTTGGACCCTCTTTATTTGTGATGTTTTATATTCAGGTTATTTTGTCCTTGATGAGCTGTTATCCTGTCCCTTAGCTGAGTTGCAGTTCATTGTGGGTGGTCTTTTGGATAAGCAGATAGATCTAAACAACAGATTGCATGGGTTTGAGATTGAGTTTGGTTTCTAAATAGTGATTTCTAACACTTCTGTAGTATTTCTTATGTGTCAGGCACCATTCTGAAATTTTATATAACTTACCTCAGTGCATCTTCACAGTAACAATCGTACAAGCAAGGTACTGTTATTAGCTCCATTTTACAGATGAGGACACTGAGATAAAGGGAGGTTATGTAATTTTTCCAAGGTCATACAGCTATTAAATGGCAGAGCTGAAATCTGAATCCGGCCAGTCTGCTTTAATCACTACAGTATCCGGCCACTAGCTCACTAAGATTTGAAACATTGATTTTATTATTGAATGTAACACCCCAGTTGCTGGCACTTTAGGATCCCTTTTACAAGGGAAGATGTCTCTGAAAAGAGCCAGTTGGCCTCTGTCAGCGAAACGGTATTTGAAGTTCACAGAGACAATTGTTTCTCCTCATTTGAACCCCCAAATCCCATCCAAGAACAAAGTTTATCTTGACTTCATAGATGAGGCCTGTTCTCCACGCAATGCTAGGGAGAATTGTTGACTAGGTTAACTTCCAAAACCCGGCGGGGTCAAGATGTTTCCACATCCCAGACCTCTTCCTCCTCCACAAAGGCCCCCCTGATTATGCCAACATGTCCTGTGCCCTTTCTCTGTGGATCTCTTCCTTGGGTCTCCCCTGAACCTGAATCAGGACAGCTGATCTGACCAGCTCTCATAGTTATAAGCGTTCAACAGATCTGCAAATTGGAAATCACACTTCACTACTCACTAACTTATGTTAACCTCTTTATAATTCCACATCAATAAGCTCTGTTTTCACAACAGTTTAAAGGCCATGAACCATGTCTTTAAACGTCACTATTTTTCACAAAGGACTTATTAATATTCTGGCTGCCCCAAGGCTACATTTAATAAATAGTTAGGGACCTGACCTAAAACAGCAGTAGTGTCTTAGGCAAGCCAGTCTTTTAGCCAGAGTTTTTACATTTTTTTTCTCGTCAGTATCAATTCTTTACTTTTTTTTTTGGTCTTTTCCTTTTCTTGGTAGTTGTCTAAAAATTCCTAGTTGCTTGCTACCTTGAGTTAAACTTCCTTGCTTATTTCTGAGGGAGGTAAACATCTTATTACATATGCTTGTGTTCTACCCAATAAGGCCACAGCAGTGAATTCTGAAAAATGGAAAATGCAATAACACATCTGTCTTGCCTGTACCTACCTAACATTCATTCACTCATTAAATTTGTATTTGTTGTGTCTCCCCGCTGTGTGCCAGGCACTCTGAGTAACACACTAGGCATGGTTAGAACCTCCATTCATGAAAGCTACTGTCTCAAGTAGAGGGGGGTAGGCAAGGACAGTAAATAAAGGTATAATTTCACATCCTGCTGAATGGCGTGAAAACTAACGATAGAGTATGATGAGAGGAAATGATAGACAGCACCTCATGTAGAATCTAGATTTTTTAATACAAAGCCGAGTGACGCTGCTGATTTAGGGACCACCCTCTGAGAACCACTACCCTAGTATACTGTGGGTGGAGGACATTTCACTTGCCTTACGGATTATCTCAGGACTTACTAGAATCACCTGGAGGCCTTTAAAAACTAATGATGCCTGGCCCCATCCCAAGAGATTCTGTTATCGTTGGTGTGGGCTGGGGTCTGGGTATCTACATTTCCAAAGGCACCTAATGCACATGGTGGATAAAGAACCACTGATGCTAGATGGCCCCAGGGAGGGTGAGTGGTGCTTGCTGGCAGAGTGCTGGCTAGAGTATATATCCTTGGGTAGTTTGCAACATAAATGCTGACTCACTCTCTCACCGGTCAGCCTGCTGGTGGGGAGTTCTGCCTTTTTCCAGTGCAGATCTCACAAATCCCCAGCTGCAGTGTGATTCTGTAATTCTACCCACCTGTCATATGAAAGAACCGGATCTTGATGGACTTGCTTCTGTGAATTTGAGCTCCAGCATGGAGTGTTTCTACTAAACCTGAGTCGTGGACAGTTGGACTCGCTGTTCCTGAGCTGAGAAGCCTGGGACCAGTGGGTGGTTCTGTGGGCGTGCAGCTGAAGTCAGGAGACCCAGGTTTACTTCCAACTCTGCTTTGACGAGGTGGAGACTTGGCAAGTTGTCTGACTCCTTGGGCTTCTTCATTCGCAAAATGAGGGCATGGAACGAGGAGGTCCCCAGGCTTTTAAAAAATAATCAAATCCTAGTGTTTCTAGTTGTGAAAGTAAACATAGAACTCAAGCCCCATTTCCTCGTCGATAAAATCAGAGTTGGACTTAATGACTTCCAAGGCTGTTGTCATCCCCGAGTGCTGTGATTCTACTAATAATGACAACAGCTAACATTGAAAGAGTGTTGCTATATACCAGACACTGTTCTGAGAAATTTGCGTTATCTCATTTAATCCTCACAACACCACAATGAGATGAATTCTGGTATTATCATCCCCATTTCATAGATGAAGAAACTGAGGAACAAGGAGGCTAAGTAACTTGCCGGTCACACAGAGAGTAGATGACAGAGTTGTATTCTGACTCAGGCCATCTCGTCCACAGCTGGGGGCCCCTCATCACCACAGTGTTTTACCTTGGACACCTTGTTTCACTGCTCTGACCCTCAGTTTCTCCAGCAATAAAATCAGGGTTTAGACTAAATGGTCTCAAAGTTCCTCTTAGCTCCAAAATGCAGTGCTTCTGCAGCTGCTTCCTCTTGCTCCTTTGTTCCTATTTCCTTTATTTATTTAACAAACTTTGAATGAGCTCTTTCTGTGGAAGTCAAGAGTCAGACTGCTGGGATTCCAATCCTAACCTGACTGCTTACTGGCTGTATGACTTGGGTCAAGTTACCTAAACTCTTTGGCCTCACTGGCTCATTTATTCACATGGGATTAATGAAAGTGTCGCTCTTGGAGGGTTGTCGTGAGGGTAAGGTGGCACAGTGCCTGAAAGCACCTAGCACAGGGCCTGCCCAGTAGTAAGTGCTCAATAAATGTTTCTATCAGTATCATGAGGCCCCACCTTAGTTGCCAGGGATGCAAAGATGAGTGAGTCACAGTCTTGGGCATCGTAGATTTCACAGCCTAGACAGGGAGGACAGATGGATACAAATAATTAGAGCATGATGTGAAATGATAGATGTGTGTCCTGAGCCTTTGGGGAATGCAGTGGAGGGAGTGATTATTTCAGGTACAGGGGTAAACATGGTGAGTTGCCAGTCACATGGAAGCCTTCAGGACACTTTGGTGATGAGAGAAAGACTAGAAGGCTATCCTTTTCATGGGAGCCTCACCTTCTGGAGGGCCGAAGGCTTTGGGGACCCCTAGCACTAGGATCTGGGCAGCTCAAGGAGTGAAGCACAGAGGCTAGGAGCCCCTGATGCAAACAGCCAAGGAGGCACAGACCACATTGCTGATCAGAGGAGCAAGTCAAGGGCCAACCTGAAGGAGGTGGGCAGAGTGCCAGGGGCAGGGAGGGAGGAGGAAGCTGCAGCACGGTAGGGAGTTGCCTAGGAGTGGAGCACACACCACCTCCAGTGATCAGAAAGCCTGGAGGCAGTGAAGGCGTCTTCAGTGGAGGATAGATCCCTTACACAGCCAACTCACCCTGCTTCTGGGCTCTTCTTTGGGGCTGGTGGCAGGAGCCAATCTTGGCCAAGGCTGGAGGGCCTGCAGGGGAGACTAGGTAATCGGTGACACCTGGCAGAGGTGAGGTGTACTCTGGCAGTAGGGTAGCTGCAGTTCCCTACTGCAGCTAGTGGTGCTTGTTTCCAGAAAGTCTAGACTCTTAGGGCAACAGAGCTGGGGTGGGTTGGGATGGGGGGGGTGGGGATTAGAAATCTGCTGCCCCCTTTACAGATCCCTGGACCATACCCAGCATCCTTTGGGGCGGGGCCTGGGAACATGCATTTTCACAAGCTTCCGTCGTCGTTCTCATGTCTGTAAACTGCAACTTCGCTTTGAAACACACGTGGTCGAGGGAAGCTCAGAAATGAAAAACCGAGACGAGGCTGACTGATGGTGAAGTAGGGACCTCCAGACATGCAGTTTTCACAGCTTAGGGGAAACCTGTGTTGTTTTCCTCTACGTTACCTTTAAGACTATACACCTGCCCCCAACCCCTGTGCTCATTCTCACTGTGAAAGCTACAGGCCAGAAGAATCACATTTGGCTTAAAGATCATTTAAAAAAAATTTTACAGGTAAGAGAATTCACCTTTTTGACCTCAAATCTGAAACCCCTTTCAAGCAACGCAGGCCTCATTCTCACCAGCTCTTTCCCAAGCGTGAAATGTTTAATAAAAGGTTCACTTTCTGTGAGACCTCCGGCACACTCAGGGCTGGCGGGGAGGCTCTGTCTTTTCCCCACTTTTGTCAACCCCTTGCAGGCCAGCTCCTGATACTGTCTAGTCTCTTATAACTTAAGGGAACTGGCATATAGTTTTGATGGGCAATGTTTATCTATCTCGGGGAAGGAAAAAAAAAAAAGCTTACTTTCAGAACACATGCTGGAACCTGCGTGAGCAAAGAGAAACCCTATAAATTCCCCGAGCTACCCTCAGGTCGCTGGAAGGCAGAGGGCAGCGTCCTGACTTGTAGCATCACTCGTCAACTTGTCCCAAACAACGAGTTTCCCAATCGCAAGGTAGCAGGATGGCTTCAGACTTCGGTGGCCCAGGGGACAGAGCTGTGTGAAATGCACACGCGCGCGCGCGCGCGCACACACACACACACACACTTTTCCTTTAGGTTGTCAGGGAGGGGAGGGATTGTGTGAGAGAGGTTTCCTCCCAGGTTGCCCTGGAGCATTCACAGGGGTGGAGTCACCATACCAGAAGCAGGCAGGATGCTTCTAGCATCCCTTCTCCCCAAGGAACCTCCCTCCTGCCTCATTTGGGGTGCCGGGTCCTCACTCTGAGACAGGATAGAGAGGCAGGCCGTGAGTTCCACCCACGAAAAGATGACCTTTTGCTCTGTCTGGTGTGACCTCAGTCCCCCGATGATAGTATTCCCACAGCTCTCAGAAGTCCCTTACTGGAATTCAAGTGTCCAGCCAGCCAATGGTCCCAGGGAAGAAGGAGGGGGCTCGCACTGCCTGCCTTTCCCTCCACAGACAAGCCCCAGCCTCCGAAGGGCACCGGCAGCAGCCTAGACGCTGTGGAAATTTCTCTAGGGAAATCTCACAAGCCTGTCAGAAACTTGACCTCATTTGCATTTTCTGATTGAATCACAGATAGGTTTTGGTTCTCTCTCTTCCCTTTACAGAGCCAGGCCCAGGAATGAAGAAAGACGAAGTAACCTAGTATTTTTCAGGAGGAATGTGTTATTATTGATGATAAACTTGGTTCTCTTACACATGGTATTTCTAGGCCTTGACTCATTCCACAGTAGATGTGTGCCTGTATCATGTTACTTAAAAATCTTCCTTTCTTATACATCGTTGTTTCATGAAAAGTTCAGCAGCATCAGAACACGCTCCTGAAGGATTTGTTTATTAACTGCATCTTCGTCCTCATGATGGTAGTGATGGAATTTCTTTCAAGGACCACAGTTCCTGTAATAGCATAAATCAAAGACAAGACAGTTGCTTGCTCTGTGTGGGACTTTTGTTTTTAATCTTGTTTTCCAAAGGGAGGGGAAATTTAGACCTCGGAAAGCAGAGAGTACGACCAAGTTATTTAGATGTCAGTAAGCATCTGGACTTCTGGCATCTATTAATTGGTGTCACAGAGCCTTTTGAAAGGCAAACGATGGTGGAGGGCGTCTGCTGCTGGACTTCGTTGTGCTGGTTTTGCAAAAGTGCATAAGCACAGTTGTGTCTGCCAGGCCCAAACCGTGGCAGGAAATGTTGCTGTGACAGGGAATTAACAGCTTGCTTGTTGGGCCTACTTATGCAAAGGGACTCAGAGACATGTACCTAATAATAGGAAAGACAAACCAAGAGCCAAGGAAAATCAGTTCAGTTCATTTTCCTTCTGATGAAAAAAAATAGGAATTTTATTTTTCATGCAAATGTAAGAAACCACTCTTCGAAGTGCAGCATTTAACACCATAGCTGGATGCTAAGGGTTTTTTTTTTCTTTTTAGTTATGTTACCCCCTTTCTCTTCTGCATCTCAAAGAGAAGGGACACTTGAGGGCCTCAGAATCCCAGAGGAAGGATGCTCCATCAGTGGAGCCGGCATCCTGCTCTCCTAAATGGATGGGATTCGGACACATTCAGGTTTCATGTTGGGTTTTGCCACTTATTAAGCTGTGTGACCTGGAGCAGGACACTCTAACTCTCTGAGCTTTTCTGCTTTCCTCTGTTACCTGTTGCAAAAATTACTAATACGGTGAGTGGAATAATAAAGGAGATAATGTATGTAAAGAATCCTAACAGTTTCCCCCTGCCCTCCCCATTCTCTTATGTGAAGAATTCCTGAAAAAGAAAATTTAAGGATGGTTTTCATCTAATCTTAACATATTAGAATCCACATACCTGTCCCCTACTTTCATTTTAGATCTTCCCCTCCCAGATATTCCTCTTCCTTTCTCACTTCGCCTTGTTCCTCATCCCTCCCACCTGCAGTATTTCTCTCCTTTCAGGAATCTACTCCTTCTTTTCTTTTCTCCCATTTTTTACCCATTTTCCTTGCCCATGATTGGTATAGGGGAGGAGTAGAAAAGGATAAGGATGAGAGTCAGGGCATTGAATATAAGTGAATGGAATAGAAGAGAAAAAAGAGTGAAACGCTATTCTTTCATGCATTCAACAAATATTGATGAAGCACCTACTGTGCGCAGACTTAGGGCACAAGAGCGGCACACTTCGTGCTCCCACACGGTTTCATGCACAAACCCGGAATTCAACAGGAGAGTGCGATTCTCTCTGCCAAGTCTTTGACCCAGGATACAAAGGATGTGGTGGGACACCGGGGAGGGCTGGAGGAGGAGGAACCATCTACCTGAGAGCTAGAGGTAAGAACAGGAAAGACGGGGTTTGGAGAGGCTGCAGAATAGCTTGTTAAGGACCGAGGAGAGAGAGACCCTGGCGTGTTTGGAGAAATAAAAGATCAGGATGGAGACACAGAGCACACAAGGGAGGGTGTCTAGAGATGAAGTGGAGGGGCAGTCAGGGTACCACTCGAAAGGTTTGCATGACTTGGGGAGGCATTTAGACTTGACTCTGAGAACCAGGGGAAATCGGTGGCAAAAGTAGGGGGGCAGCAGCGATCAGATTTGTGATACGGGCGCCTTGCTCTGGCTGCAGCAGGGAGGCTGGGCCTGCTTATCTTGGCTCTGTGCCTATCTTTTCAGGGCTACGTTGGGCCCTCAAAGTTGTCAAGTCCTCGCTTTGAAAGCCAGCCGCCTTGCAAAAGTCTAGTGCTTTCAGTGGTCCAACGAACTGTGATCAAAAGAGGTCCCCCTTGGCCAGGCGCTCTTTTAAGGACTCTGCTGAGGGTTTGAACTGACTAGTTTTGAAATGTAAGACAAACTGTAATCACTGGGCAATGCTCCCTTGTTTTGCTAGGGAGAGACATTTATAGGTATTAAACTAGATTCAGAAGGCCTCTAGTACAGTTCCTTCAATGCAATAATAACACACAATTATTAGGGAGAACTATTATTATTATTCCAAGTAATAACATAATTTTGTGCCCATGCCGAGCATCCAAAGTGCTGAAAGAAATGAGCATCGGCTAATGAAGCCTCGCCACTCCTCCACGAGTTGGGCGAAGTATCATTAGATTCCTTTATAGAGGAGTCAACCGAAACGCTGTTGGCTTAGTTGACTTCCTTGAGGTCAAACCGTGGGAAGAGAAACTGGGGATTTTTATGTTTTATCAACCCCTTTTGCTTCATGTGTCCCAGTTATGAACACAGATTCAGATTTTCCCAGTGCCTAAGCAAAGAATACTCCTTAAGGATTAGGAGAGACCTTTGGGGAGAAGCACCCAGAACCTGTCCTGCTAACTGCACCCCCTGCTCTTCCACACTCGAGGGTTCTCTGCACACAGAGAAGCTGATTCACCGCCACGCCAAAGGCGGCCCTTTGGAGAAGAATCACAGCACCAGTCAAGTCAGAAATGGTGAACAAAGCCCAACAGCACAGGGAGGGGGGTGAAAGAATAGAGAGGTCGCTGTTGGGGGGCTTCGTGTTCAGGTAACAGGAGTACAGACCCCAGACATTTGTATGCATCTGCTGGTGCAGCCCCTTTCTTCTCTTCCACCCATTTTCTTTAGCTCTGGTCTCCTGCCTCCAAAATTCTAAAATTCAAGCTTAGGAAAGACACCTAATGGAACTATACTGGGCATCTTTGGAAGCTCTGTGCTCTGTTCCAGATCATTTGTTTTTTTCATTCCGTGAACCTTTAACTCATGTCAGGAACCACACTGGGCCCTGGAGATGCAGAGCAGGAAAAGGCTTGATTCCCACCTTCAGGAAATCAAAGACTTACCTGAAGGAGAAAAAGATACCATACATCCCCTCCATCCTGTCCATCTCCACCCAAAATCAACAGCCTGAACACACATGTGACTTGTGCTCAGTGCAGAAGAGGCAGGTGCAGGGCGCCTTGGAGAGGGCAGACTGGAGAGCTTGGGGAAGACCTTGGGGGAAGGGAGTAGCATTTGAACCAGCAGTAGGCAGATGAGATTACTGGGCTAAGATCTAAGAGAAAGTCCAAGGAACAGCCTGGGCAACGACATGGAGACATGAGGCTGTACGAGGTTTGGGAGCCATTTAAATACTCCATCTTTGTTGAGCAAAACTGTCCTTTTGGACCGGAAGAACTAAATTAATCCCTAATTATATATTCTCCTAATTTTTGTAGATTGTTTCATGAAATGTGGTAGGCCTCTTTATCAGGATGGATTCTAAATTACTTAAGTTCAAAGACTTTGTTTGCCCCATAGTACAGAACAGAGCAATAATGCGTGTCCAACAACTACCTAAGACACACAAAGGAAAAGTCCAAGTTAGACACAAGTGAGAAGACCCGGTCTCCAGGGTCACTTCCAGCAACGGCTCACTGAGTGATTTTTGTTTGTTTGTTTTGTTTTTGACTGCATTGGGTCTTCGTTGCTGTGCGCGGGCTTTCTCTAGTTACGGCGAGTGGGGGCTACTCTTCATTGCGGTGTGCAGCCTTCTCATTGCGGTGGCTTCTCTTGTTGTATAGCATGGGCTCTAGGTGGGCGGGCTTCAGTAGTTGCAGCATGCAGGCTCTGTAGTTGCGGCACATGGGATCAATAGTTGTGACACACAGGCTTAGTTGCTCCATGGCATGTGGGATCTTCCCAGACCAGGGATGGAACCTGTGTCCCCTGCATTGGCAGGCGGGTTCTTAACCACTGTGCCACCAGGGAAGTCCCCACTGAGGGATTCTGAATGTGATGCTTCCATTCTCTGAGCCTTCATTTTCTTGTATGTAAAATTATGATAATTCTGCTACTTCTCAAATGATTTTGATGATAAAATAAGGCAACAGAGATAAAACTACTTTGTATAAACTATGATATACAAAATATTGTTGTTATTAGGTCTGACCTAATAAATAATTATAATAAAGATATAATATTCTAGAGTAATTTCTTTTCTTTCTATTCCTTCAGCTGTCACCCATTAGAATCTCTAAGTTCAGCCACAAGGCAGAACTCATGGAATGATGGGCAAGGGATACATTTGAATAGGGCTCATTTTGAAGACCAGGTTTTAGTCAACAGATTCCAGACCCCACACACCACTAGAGGTGGAGCTCCAACCATATTGTCTGCCTAGATTCTCACTGCCTTGCGTACTAGGATGGCTAAGCACATAGGTTTCAGGGCTTGGCCACCTATGGGTTCTATGGGACTTGAGCAAAGAGACTGGCAGCCCACCATGCACAACCATGGGTACTCAGATAGAAATAGATAGAAAAGTGTTCCCTGGTGAAAGCAGCTGGCTGTCCAGACAGATCTCCACAAAGGGAGTGTCCTGCATGAGGCTCTGTACTCACCACCCTGTCTGCTCTTCCTGGGCACACAGGATATGACATTTCCCTGTCGCCTCACAGTGAGGTTGGGGCCAAAAGACTGAGTTCTGGAAAATAGAACGTTAGCAGATGCAGTACGAGTTCTAGTGCAAGGCACTGGAGAATTGATGTGCCTTTTCTCTCTCCCTTCTCCCTTCTCTTGGAGACCTTGGAGACCGTGTGTTCCAGATGGTAGAGAAACAAGATGCAGAAGGACTATTGATCCACATCAGACTTGGTGGAATCAAGAAATAAAGCTTCTTCTGTTAAGCTACTGAGATAAGGATTGCTTTGTTACCACAGAGCCTAGCCTTTTCTGGTTCGTGCAGTGGAAATGCCTTGGCTGTTGTCACCATAGTTCAGACTCTGGCAGTATCCTTTTTAAATATAATAGCAGGACATGCTTCTGGATGATGTTCATCCATCCAATGTGTACATTCCATCAGTCATATCCCACTAGGGCTCCCTGACCTGAGACCTCTTTCTACCAGACTGTGTGTTTCTTCTCGAATCCACCAGGTGCTGAATTTTTAATTTAACTGTCGCATGACACTATTATTTCTCTTATATCACTGAGGAGTAAAGGAATGTCTCATTATCGAGCCAAGTTACAGTTAATGCATATCTATTAATTTTATTCCTAAGGCCTTAAAAATATGGGATAATAATGATAGAATTAACTAACATCTGTTGAGTTTTTTCTATGTGTCGTCACTAGGAAAAGTGCTTTATCTCTATTTCCATTTCATTTTCCCGATAAACTTACAGGGTAGATGCTATTGTTGCTCTTTTACAGATGGGGAAACCAAAGCACAGAGAGGTTAACCAGTTTTTTCAAGGTCGCATAGAGGGAAACATAGATTCAAATGTAGGCAGTATGATACCAGAGGCCATGCTTGCCAACACACTGTGCTTTTCCACAATTTGCACAATTCTTCAAAATTAAAGAATTCTACCACTTGATTCAACTTTGGGGTTTGGGGTTTTTAAGCAGGTAGGGAATAGCCATTTCATAATTAAAATAATGAACATGCAAATGACTCAACTTTTGTAAATAACCTGAGGTGGAAAATTGTTCCTTGCCCAAGAGACAGTAAATGAAATTGACATCATTTGGTCTTGGCTGGCTTTGCACATTGCTGACCACAGATTAATGGTCAAATAGATATTTAAAAGACTCCGATTACAAATCCACTGGAGAGGACCAGGCCTACAGATATGTACTAGGCAGAAATGAGAATTGAGATATGGGCAATAGTAAATGACATAAAGAAATTGTCAGTTTTCCAGTGGATTAAGATTTCTTTTCAGACAATGTTACTATATTGTTGGTCCAAAGTATATTTGACTATTTTACTATGTTAAAGACAGAATGAAGGAGCTTAGACAAAATGGTTAGTAACAGATAGCAGATTGAACACACATATTTAATTCTGTTCTCAAAATCCACTAGAATCCTTTGTAAAGAGTCTTTTTAAAGGATAACCCATAAGGCCACACATGAGAATACATCAGCAACTATTTTGGAAGCTAGAAAACCCATGGAATACAGGTCTGTGCCTTACCAGATAAGAAAGCTGAATCCTGGGACTTCCCTGGTGGTGCAGTGGTTGAGAATCTGCCTGCCGACGCAGGGGACACGGGTTCAATCGCTGGTCCGGGAAGATCCCACATGCCGCGAAGCAGCAAAGCCCACGAGCCACAACTACTGAGCCTGTGCTGTAGATGCCATGAGCCACAACTACTGAAGCCTGTGCGCCTAGAGCCCATGCTCCACGACAAGAGAAGCCACCACAATGAGAAGACCACGCACCGCAACGAAGAGTAGCCCCCACTCGCCGCAACTAGAGAAAGCCCACATGCAGCAATGGAGACCTGACATAGTCAAAAATTTAAAAAGAAAAGAAAGCTGAATCTCAGTCCAGTAATGGGGAAAATCTAGAACATCACAGAACTCACTGCCAAGAATTGATGGCAAGAATTATCTCTGAAAGTGGGGTAGGATGTGGGCTGACAATAGAATATTCTTTAAAAATCTGTTTTAAGTAGCAATTTGATCCTAAATTCCCTCTGAGAAACTGCCCCAGCCCTTCTCTGAATAGAGTTATTCTTTGGATATATGAACTGGTGGTCGCTCGACTTGGGACACCATGCACAAGCAGTGGAGTTAAGGGTACATTTATGTGTTTCACTGAAGACTCCCTGCTTTCTCCCTCCAACCCGGCTCCCACAATGAACCCCTGTCATGAACCACAAAGTCATACTCAGCTTTTTAATACCCCACTCTTAAATGTAAGCAAATAACCAAGAACCAGGCATTTGAGGAAAGCATCTAATATGAAAGACAGAGTTTTTAACAAACACAGAAAGATAAATGGAGATATGACATCATAAAAGAATAATAGAATGTTCTAAAAGAAAAAAGGAACGCTCAAAAATAAAAGAGAGCTGTAACAAATTAAAAATCTTCACCACCAAATGTAAAACCGATAGCTAGTGGGAAGCAGCTGCATAGCACAGGGAGATCAGCTGGGTGCTTAGTGACCACCTAGAGGGGTGGCATTGGGAGGGAGGGATACGCAAGAGGGAAGAGATATGGGTACATATGTATATCTATAGCTGATTCACTTGGTTATAAAGCAGAAACTAACAAACCCATTGTAAAGCAATTATACTCCAATAAAGATGTTAAAAAAAAAAATCTAAGAGTAGAAATGAAAACCAACACAGAGAAAAGGAATGGGGGAATGGAAAGGATAAAATAATTCAAGAGATGATTCAGAAAATTTTGAAAGTGATGGACATGAGTTTTCCATTGAATCTATTGAATACCTATTATAATGGATGAAATTAAATCGATACTAAGGCAGGATCATTATGAAATTTCAGAACACCAAAGACAAGGAAAAGATGCTTGGTTTCCAAAGAGAAAACAACAGATTTCCCATAAAAGATCGAGAACTAGACTGGTATTAGGCTTCTGAACGACAATTTTGGAAACTGAAAGATGATGGAGAAAGGTTTTTAAAATTCTAAGGGAAAACGATTTCCAGTGTAGAATTCTGTATCCCACCAAACTATCAATTACACATGAGGTTAGATTAAAACATTTTCAGATATATGAGACCTCCAAAGTTTTACCTCACATACATCCTCTCTCAGGAGACTACGGAAGGAAGCTCCGTCAAAATGAGAACATAAACCAAGAGAGACACAGACTCTAAGAACAAGGCACTCAACAAAATTGAGTGAAGAGAGTTCCAGGATCAGGGGAAAGAGAAATCACAAGACAACAGCTGTGCAACAGC
The DNA here is from genome assembly GCF_964270905.1 of Leucopleurus acutus. NCBI lineage: Eukaryota > Metazoa > Chordata > Mammalia > Artiodactyla > Delphinidae > Leucopleurus > Leucopleurus acutus. The sequence goes on along the minus strand of NC_139142.1, from coordinate 129,983,097 downwards.
CCAGAGAAGAACTAATCCAGATTAGAGTTGGTCAGAGTCTCCTGGGGAAACCACTTCGAGAAGGTGAAATGGGTAAAATGCCTGATGTGTTTGAATGTATTGAGACTTATGCAACCCAGGGAGAGTTTGGGGTTGAATAAAGTAATCAGTAGATAGAAAATTAAGCAAACCAGTTCATGATTAACTCCAGAGAAACATAATAGTGTACAGGAAAGGAAGATTACTCATTGGATACAACAGGACCTAGCAGTGCATAGCATTTTCACTGTCATGAAACCAGAAGCACAGAATATTGATCCAACCAAATTGTGACAGAACTACAGCATTGGCAGCATGGGGGGCAGGAAATGTGCATGTGTGTGGTAGGGGTGGGAGTTCTTAAAGCACAAACCTCATCTTCTGTAGTGGAAGTTCATTAGATAAAGCCTAAAACTGAAAAGTCAAGAAGAAGTTACATAAAATTGGTACAGCCACTATGGAGAACAGTATGGAGGCTCCTTAAAAAACTACAAATAGCACTACCATACGACCCAGCAATCCCACTACTGGGCATATACCCTGAGAAAACCATAATTCAAAAAGAGTCATGTACCACAATGTTCACTGCAGCTCTATTTATAATAGCCAGGACATGGAAGCAACCTAAGTGTCCATCGACAGATGAATGGATAAAGAAGATGTGGCACATATATACAATGGGATATTAGCCATAAAAAGAAACAAAACTGAGTTATTTGTAGTGAGGTGGATGGACCTAGAGTCTTGTCATACAGAGTGAAGTAAGTCAGAAAGAGAAAAACAAATACCATATGCTAACACATATGTATGGAATCTAAAAAAAAAAAAAAAGATGGTTCTGAAGAACCTAGGGGCAGGACAGGAATAAAGACGCAGATGTAGAGAATGAACTTGAGGACACAGGGAGGGGGAAGGGTAAGCTGGGACGAAGTAAGAGAGTGGCATGGACTTATATATACACTACCAAATGTAAAATAGATAGTGGGAAGCGGCTGCGTTGCACGGGGAGATCAACTCAGTGCTTTGTGACCACCTAGAGGGGTGGGATAGGGAGGGTGGGAGGGAGACGCAAGAGGGAGGAGATATGGGGATATATGTATACATATAGCTGATTCACTTTGTTATAAAGCAGAAACTAACACACCATTGTAAAGCAATTATACTCCAATAAACATGTTTAAATTTTTTTTAAAAAAAGTTACATAAACATGTTATTTAGCGATATGGAGGGAAATATCAAGAGTCAGCTAAGGGAGTTGAAAGTGGTTGCCCTTGGGGTATGAGAAATGGAGTGAGGGGACTGCTGGTTTTTCTATGAAGCTTTCTAGGATTGTCTTTTTCAATAATATGCAGGTATAACTCTTCACCATGAATTTTTTTAAAGACAGAATTGGAATTCACTGTGAACATTTCCACTGATGGTTGCAGTTCAGGCTGCTGTTACCATACCATTTACCAATCCAAGCCTGATGTCAGCATGGTCATTCCAAGAAGACAGGGAATTAGTTCTAGAATTTAGAGCTGAAGGACACTGTTTTATAAACGCGAACCTTTCTCCAAAGAAGGCAAATAACTTGCCCCAGGTCCCCCAGGTCAGAGCAGAATCAAAACTGGAAACCAGAGCCCCTCACAGTTGGCCCAGTATTCTTTCCTTGACACTCTCAAGACTCCACTTTTCTCCTTTTTGTGTGTGAGAGGGTGCTTGCTTGGTGGCAGGGACCCATGGTGATAGTGGAGGAGTTCACCTCTGACTCCAGTCCCAGCTCTGCTCCTGACCTGCACATCTTTAACCTCACTCAACGCGTTGTTGTGTTTTCATCTGTGAAATGGGGATAATAATGCCTCCATTGCCCACTTGGTAGCGTTGTGGGGATCAAAGGAGAGCATAGAGGTAATAAAAGCACTTTATGAAATTATAAAGCCTTTTCAGGTACTGGGGGTGCTGTTATTCTCATTGCCACTGCACCTCCCTGGGAGAGTGCGGCAGTGCAGGCCATCTGAAAGTTCCCGTTAGGGGTATTGATGAGCGTGTTGTATAGAACTAGAAGGATGGCATTCCAAAAGGCGTGGCAAGGGACGTTTGAACCATTCCGTTCTGCTCTGGCCCAGAATTAGTCTGGTGCTACGGCTCTGCGTGGTGGGTGGATACACCTTCCCACAGAGGTAAGCTTGTAATCAGAGTGTGTGTGCATTGAATGCTTTTTGGTCCAGCCCTCCACTAGAATATGGACTTTCCTCTTTCCCTGAAGGTTTTGTTTTTGTGTTTTAAACCCCTTGCCTTTTTTTCCCTCTTGGGTTCCTACCAAGAAATCAGAAGCAGAGGAGTTAAACTCCTCTGACAGTTCTGACTTCCCTACTGAAGGGAAAAATTTCAAAGCAGCATTAGAGATGCTGCTGTGGCCTTGACTGGAGCATTCTAGAAGGTATCAAAGACAATTCCCAAGCACGGAATCCTGCCCCGCCCACCTTGACACTCCTGGGGGAGGGGCAAGTACGGAGGGAAAGGACTCGGGGCTTCAAAGGAAAGGGTTCCCGGACGCCTAAAATGTGCACCTTCGCCACTCGTGTTGACACTCTGGTATTGAACAGTAGGTAGAGGAAACGATGCTGTATTAGACAGTCACACTTGTATTTGGCAGAAACGGAAACTGACACCAAAGTAATGTGACTGTCTCAAGTCCCTCATCTGGCCAGAGGCAAAACCAGGACTGAAATCCAGGCTTCTTTCACGTCCTCCTTAATGGTGCAGCCAGCAGTTCGCCAGAGAGGGGCACACTGGGCTCTGGAATGTTCACTAATGGACAGGGAAGGCAGACTTGCCATAAAATCTTAATTTAATAATACAGTATAAATCAGCTAACTCAGATTGAGGGCTGCGTGCTTTGTGTTCTGTATAAATACTCAGTATCTTACAGACACCATGAGTTGGCTCCTGTTGTTATTCCGACCTACAAATAGGAAAACGGGATGAGAGAGGATAAATAAGTTTCCCAAGGTTGCATCCCCAGTCAGCAGTACTGCTGGGCTCAAACCCAATGCTTTCTGACCCTTACGCTTCTCTCCAGCTGCGTTGTCTGTGTTTTCTAATTGTTTGTGGCAATAGCGTTCTCTCTCTCTCTCTCTCTCTCTCTCTCTCCCCCTCTCCCTCTCTCTCTCTCTCTCTCTCTCTCTCTCTCTCTCTCTCTCCCTCCCCCCTCCCTTCCCCCACTTTTTCTGTAACTCTGTCTGAGTTCCCCAGCCCTGTTGCATTGTTCTTCATGGTTTAAATGACACGGTTTTATTTGGGCAGTTGTCAGAGGTTGTCAGAGTGATTGGTCTGGTGAAGTCACCCTCTGGCAGGTGTTCCTTGCCTGTCAGTGGAGAGTGGCGTCATGGTGAGAAGGGATGGCCACATAAGGGGGGTAGGAGGGAGCAGAGAGGAGCCTGGGATGACTTGGGCTGCCTACTGGGGAAGTGACTGGTGGAAGCAGTGATTCATCACCCTGGATGTACTCAGGACTGGATCCATGGGATTCTCACAATTTTCACGCCCGCAACAAAACTGGCACATTTAAAAACTATGGCTGGGAAGTCATTTTCTCTTGATTTACTTGGGCCATGAGGAAATTATTTTTTAAACTACACATATAAGGAGGCTATTAAAAAAGAACAATGAATAAATTTGGATTTTAGGTTTCTTCTGTCGAAAGGGAGAGATGATTTTAATGTAAAAGCTGTGATCACAGGCTTATTAAGAGGAATAAACTGAGCCAGGATCCCTGAATTTACAATTCAAATACATAAACCCTGGCCAAAATACAAGGAGACTAGTTTTTGTGTGTGGCTCTTGCAGTCAGTCGTTTAATCTCATGCATATGTAATTTTATCATCACACCTCTTTCACTTGTGGAAATTCAAAAATATTTGTAATCCCCCTTAACTACAGGTGGTCGTAATCACCAGTGCAGCTTAAGCGATCAAACCTACTAAACCACATTTTAAAGGACCCTGATACATGAACTCGCTACCTTCAACACTATGGAAATAGCACTTGTTTGGAAGTCAGATGGCCCTGGGATCAGATTCAGATTCTGCCATTCCCTGTGTGATCTTGGGCAAGTCGCGTCTCTGTGTCTCAGTTTCCTCCTCTGTCAAATGGAAAGGATTAACTTGGGCCTCGCTAGGCTATTTGGAGCATTAAATGAGATTGTTTTATTCAAAAATTATGATGTAATGCACCTAACATGGAGCAAACCCATCCTGAATGTTTGTTAGTATTAATGCCAGCTCTTGCTAGTGTTTTGTCTATTCCTGAGATATGTGGAAAAAAGAGATAGTGAAACATGGAGAGCAGGGGAAAAAAAGAGAGAGAAAAAAAGTGTAGATAGAAAAGGAGAAGACCAAATACAGATTTCCCCACCCAGATGTATTAAAACCAATTCTCCATATCACGGGTCAGAAATGTATAGTCATCCCCACCCCATCTATTTTGGGGTAGCTGGAGAAAATAATTCTAGTGTAGGGGTTATAGGTAGTAATAAATAATTGGTTGTAGTAATAAACAACTACTTCCTCTTGAATTAGAGCCATGGAAGGTCAGTGAAGGAAGACCTTGGACGTCTTTTATTTTCCTGCTATAGGGATGCTGAAGCCCCGAAAGATGACGTGAGCTGATCAACATGACGTACGAGTAGCAGCAAAACTAGGACCCTCAAATCCCAACATCTACTCTGGCATCCTTTCCAGTCTGAGGTGCCGCCTTATGGGCTCCACATCCCTCCATCTCACTCCTTTCCAGTTCCTTGTCTTTTCTTAGAGCAAAAATTTAAAAGCTGACACACATGTCGTCTGCTCTTCGGGGTGGAATTCTTGAACATTTCAGAATAGGTACCTTCCTTGGACGAAGAACGTGAGGAGGCCAAACAAGTCAACTAGAGAGGACCGTTAGGGCCCAGCTTTCTTTCAGCTGGCTTCTTACTCCCCATCTGAGAATAAAGAGGTACCGAGCTTCCTCTCTCCCCTGAGCAGAGCACAGTTGGTCCTGAGGGGCTGCTGCTCAGGTGCAGATGAGAGGGGAGATTTCAGCCAACCGGAGTTCTAATTTGAGGCATAAATTAATGCACACCTGAACAGGTGACATTATCCAAATGATAAATTGCTACAGGCACAGGCCATTGTGTTCATAAGGGTGATTTATGGCCCAGGTTTGGAAATAAACAGAGAGGGAAGTATTTAAATGTAGCCCATTTAAAAACCAAGCTGTGAGGTTGAGGGCTGTCGTTTAAAAATTGAGGTGTCTTTCCTCTGTCAGAGTTGTCCGTATTAATCAAAATCGAGTGCAGTGGCTTTGTACATTTTTTTAAACAGCAAAAAAAAAAAAAAAGCATTTATGTTTTAAATAGAGCATGTAAGGCTCTTTGTTCTTGTTTTATTTTCTTTTTTTCTAGAACATAGAACCCAGAATGAAACCTCCAGGAATCAGTGCACATTTTCTTTACTTAGGCCTTCTCTCATCGCCTTGTCTTCTGAGGCTGAGCAGAAAATGAAAACCTTAATTGATTTCCTGCCTTATTGGATCTGGGCAAAGATTTTCATCTCTGTAGACACAGAAATATCTGAAAAAGACAAAGATGGTTTGTCAACTACAAGTGACTATCATTTCGAAAGTTAAGAGGAGTGGAAGAGGGAGGCTGCCAGGCTTACCGCTCCCCGCCCAGCACACACCCCCCCACACACACACACGCACGCATGCATACACGCACACATACACACACACAGAGTATGCCTAGACAGGCATGGTTTTTCCTTCTGAACATGGAAGCCAGACACTTGAGCTATTTGTCTCTAGCTCAGCCCCTAAAGGGGCAAAAGAGAGATGAGCCTTATGAAACATTTAGGATTCCCACCGGGCAGCGCCACAAAGAACAAATGAAATTAGCCCCTTTCCAGGGCCAAGAGTCCTCGGTAAAGCTAGAAATAATGATCGATTTTTTTAATCCCTACCATCTATTTTTTCTTCCCACCTCTGCCCCCCCTACATGGTCCTCACAACAACCTTTGAGTTGGGAACTCTTATTCATATTTTTAGGTGGGGAAACTGTGGCCAGAGGGATACGAGTTGGCCGATGATCAGGAGGCCTGTCCTTGGGAGGTGCTGGTGTAGATTCAGGTCGGCCTGACTCCAGCCCTTGCATTCTGTCAAATCCTCTCTACTTACAGCGGTGCCTTTTCTTATCCATCTCCCCGACCCCACCCCACTACTACCAGCCGTCATAAGAGATCTCTGGGGTCTGTCATAAGATCATCCGTTGCCCAAGAATTACACCTGGAGCCAGCCAAGGCACCTCTCTCAGCCTTCCTTTTCCACATCCGTAACATCAGTGATTCATCCCCTACCTAGTGAACATAGTTGCTGTGTCTAATAAAAGGGGAGAAATGTACGTGAAAACAGCTTTTCACACTATGATACACTGCCACCATCATGATCATTTTCTTCTGTTAAGACAGTTAAGGAATTAACCCACACCAGCAGTCTTGTATTTTATGAGGAAACGCCTAGAAACCAGAAAGCCCACGAACAACGATGCAACTCATCTGAGATAGTGAGTCTGGTTTGCAAGGGTCTGCTCACAAATTCCACACTGTGGCGAGTGCCTCTCCCGGGCTTTGGGCAGCTGCATCGGGGCATTTGAGGCCAGAGAGCTTCACGTCTTTATAACATTATGCATTAAAGTCATCGGTAAAATGAAGAGACATTCCAAATAGCCCTTATGTTTTTCATTTTTTCATTTTGGCACAGGGACACAGAGCAATTTTCCAGAATGTTTTAAATAGGAAAAAACGGTCATTCTCAAGACAGCCATTCTGTATTCCTGAGCCTCTGGGTCATATCCACATTCTGAAATATCTGAGCCACTAAAGTCTGTGTTCCTTTAAATGGGCTGTTTCTTTTATTAAAACAAATGAAGGCAGCATTCATTCCTTATATAATATTCTTACCTCTGAGCCCTGTGGGCAGGGAGGGTTTGGAATCCTGGAATAAAGCTGTTGGAACACATTGGGAGGAGGAAGAGGCCACTATTGAGAAGAATGCTTCTGTAGTTCGTAATTGCTGCTTGCCACCCAAGTCCTCCAGGTGTTCATGAATTTTATCTGGCTGCTATGGGATTAAATGTTTTCACAGGGTCTGGGCAGACAAGGGCTGTTCCTAGGGTTGGCAGTAATGTGCCACGCTTTTGTGTGCTCTGTCCTTGATAGTAATGCTTTACATTTTATATATTATGTGCACAGTTACTTTTGTTTGTTTTTTTGTTTTGTTTTGTTTTGTTTGCGGTATGCGGGCCTCTCACTGTTGTGGCCTCTCCCGTTGCGGAGCACAGGCTCCGGACACACAGGTTCAGCAGCCATGGCTCATGGGCCCAGCTGCTCCGCGGCATGTGGGATCTTCCCGGACCGGGGCACGAACCCGCGTCCCCTGCATCGGCAGGCGGACTCTCAACCACTGCGCCACCAGGGAAGCCCATGTGCACAGTTTTAAAGCCCCTTCACGTCTAGTTTTTCAGTGGTTTACTTCAGTAAGCATGCAGTGATCAACTACTGTGTGCCAGGCACTGTGGAAAGTACTGGCAGTGTGGCCCCCTGCCCTTGAGGAGGTCACAGAGTGACAGAAGTTGTGGGGACCAAATCTATAAGCAACTATATGCAGCCTGGCATAGTTAATGCTGGAATCGAGACAGGAGTGTTGTGAAGCAGCCATACACCAAAGAGCAAGCCCTCTTCCTCTGAAGCAGCAGAAGGAGCAGAGGCATGAGAACTGGGTTCTGGAGGGTGAATAGGAGCTCATCAGGGAATAACCCTGTAAGTTAGGCAGAGGAAGTATTGTTTACTAGTTGACAGCAAGGAAACCTGCACTCAGAGAAAGTCACTTGCTCCCTGAGATCACAAAGAGGAGGTACATGACGGCTCTCTCTGAGCCGGGCATCCTTCCTCTCACAGCCCTGTCCCAGCACTTAAAACGATTCTCTTTTTAACATCAAAAGAAATGAGAAACGATGTGAAATCTTCACCTCTTCCTTGTGGGTTTATAAGGTTGATACTTTCCGCCAGAGCTGAGTCAGAGACACTGTTACCAAAGAGAAATTTTGTTTTAAGTTAGTCTTCCTGGCACTTCTTTCTCTGCTTCATAACTAAATCCTAAGGTTTGTCATCCTGTTGTTGAGAACTTACAGAGGGTATGCTGTGAGTAGGGCCAAGAGAGGTGCTAGAAATGGCTGAATTAAATGGGACAACATGTCATTCTTCCTTTTTTTATTTAACAGATATTTATGGAAGACCTACTGTCAATAGGTTGCTGATAAATGTTTAATAATTGGCTCTCCAGAAAGAAAAAAAAAGTACTGATTTTCAATGTCTGTCAATTTCTATGGTGTAAGCACTCCCATTATAATCAGTTTCAGGCAGCCAGTGTAAATATCCCTGCATGCAAGGTTGACAGGACTTAGGCAGAACTGGTACAGGCCCTGGGCTAGGTGTTCGAGATAGACTAGTGCACAAAACAGACATGATTCCTATCCCCATAAGAAATCACAACCCCCATCACTGGGGAGATGAGATATGGACAGTATTTTCCACTTGATCCTAGCAATATTTCTGTTATTGTTTTAAAGAGAAAGCCAGAGATAGAGACAAAAAAAGACTGAGATATTCCTTATACACGTCTTGATAAATTCTAAAGTGCTTCAGCCATCTGTCTCTTCCTGTGCCCCTCCATCCTTATCTGCCTCTCTGCGATGGCAGTCTCCAGCACATGGGTGTTTAACAGAACATCAGATGGCAGAGGAAAACGAGAAAAGGACAAAGAAAAGTGTGTTACTTCTCGATGCATTTTAACATGAAAGCATCATGATAAACTTAGTATTTTGGTGGTGGGATCTTCTTAGCGTAAGACCTTGTTTCCCCTAGTGAATCAGCACCCCTCTCCACAATATTTTTGGACCACTGTGGATTAGAAATAAAGTAACTGTGAACCAGTCAGAAGGGGAGCTGTAATGTTTTGAACGGATACCCATCTTGTTGTCACTCTGACAAGGCACACAGGTACCTTCGGCATCCAGGGCTTGGGCCTTATCACTGCCCCAGCCTCCTTATGATAATGTATCAGCCATCCAGGAGAAACTGGTTACAGGTGTGACTGAGAAGACTCACCTTTGCTGAAATGTCACCAGTGGAGATGTATTCCTTTGGTTGATGGCAGTGCCCCTTACTTACTGATACCCACGAAACCTCTGCTTTGCTAGCATCAACCACTGACACCTTAGGATAAACTAGTTTAATCAGATAATTTCTAGAAAAATAATTAGCTGAAAGTAGGTTTTAAAGAGAGAGGGAGAGAGTCTGAGCAGTGCTCCAGAGATAGATATAAAGGGGTGAAGGCCTGAGGTACCAGGGTCCTGGGGGAGGAAGGGGGTAAAGAGCTTGTTGGAGGGAAGGTCCCTGCCCTCTCCCTGACAACATGCAGACTACATGTTAGCCTCCTCCCTGATGACTCAGGATTCTCACCTCGAACATGAATAACCAGACCACACCACGATACCCTGATGTCCTCTGGTCTTCAAAAAAAAAAAAAAAAAACACGTCTTTATTGAGCAATAACTTTGTTAACTCATTATACAAATTATCTCATTTTCGCAATAACCATGATAGGTCGATATGCCTGTCCCCACTCTAAAATGGGGATATATTGTTCGTTAAGATAAGGAAACTGGCCGTCAGAGAGGGCAAGTAACTTACCCAAGATTCTGCAGCAAATAAGTGGCAAAGTCTGGCCTTCAAACTTGCGCCTGTGTGATTCGTAAGCCTGCGCTCTGCCGTGCGGCCTGCTAGGGTGGGTAAGATTTGCTGGCTCCGGGCTGTTCGATTTCTGATTACTTCTGCTTGCTCTAAGTCCTTCTAGATCTTCCTCTTTTGGTGGTCAGGAATCACATACTGCTGCAGTCAGGGTGTCTGGCCTGTGGGGCTTCTTCTCCCCCTGCTCAGGAGCCAGAGTTTGGTTTTAGGAACTAGATAACCAAGCTCGTTGTTTCTCTCTATAAAATAAGAGTCTGTGCCTTCTGAGTAGTGTCCTAAGGACTTCTCCAGATTTAAGTACTTGATCTTTGAGACATACCTTGAGTAGGCTTTTTTTTTTTAAACTTGTTTTCTGTTTCCTTGTTATTTTCTAAATAAATGAAATTATGAAGTATTACATCTTATTGGTAAAATATTCCATATATATTTAGATGTATCTTTTGGAGGTATGCTATAGGTGAAGTGTGTGTGTGTGTGTGTGTGTGTGTGTGTGTGTGTGTGTGTGTGTGTGTGTGTGTGTGTGTTTGTCTGTGTGTACAGGAGGAAGAGAAGGAAGAAACAGAACTCGGGAGCTTAGCAACTTGTTTGGGGCTCATGCATCAAATAAAGGTTGTTGTTTTCCAGATGCAATCATTGGTTTAGTGACTTGCCAGTTAAAAACTTCTGTAATCTGTGTCTCCTTCATGCCAGAATTCAAGCCCCGTTGATCAAAGTAGTCATCCTCCTCGTTGAGCCAGGACTGGTCTGTGACACAGTTCTAGAACAGTGATGACTGTATTAATATTTTTGATACCTGGCTGACTTCAAAGGCTTCAGTATACAGCACCCAAGTGTCAACCTAGCTCCTGGAAAAAGACTGGAACTTTTAGTAGAACTGATTTCCGTGGGTGAGTCCCTTCACCCGTCTGGGTGCCTCTACGGTCTCACGTAGAGAAGGCGGACGTGGCTAGACCTGGCGATGGCTTAATGGGCCCATCCACATGTACAGCCAGATGACTGCCTCTGCCCCTCAACCACGTACTGGTCTTGGCGGAAGCCAAAGCGTGCTGCTATTTTATAAGTGACACCCATGTCCTTGCCTCTGCCAGTAAGGAGTTAACATCTCGTACGCAGAGTGCAAGGAGTCTTACGTAACTCATTGAGTCTCATCTCATGGGTGTTTTTCTGTAAACTCTGCCAGAACTAATTTCATGGTTTTAAAACAACTCATGGTACTGAAAGAATGTGTAATGAGCTGCCAGGAGATATGATCGTTTCCTGTTTGTAAGGAAAAGACCTGTAGCTCCTTGGGACTTATTAGAAAGAATTTCTCAATTAAGTCAACAACACAGGCCCTTGGAAGAGCACACATGGTGCGGCAGAGCTGGTTTTTGAAGGTTCTCCCTCTACTGGGGCTCTAGAACCTTCCCTTCCTCCTACCTCATCCCCACCTTTGTCTAGCTTGCTTGCTTTCTTTCTTCTTCTTAATTTATTTTGGTACATTACATACAAGATTTACCATGTCAGCCATTCCATTTTTTTAAAATTCCTGCTAGGATTTCAATTAACATTTCATTGGTTTTTATAATTTTTCCTCATATCTTAAGAGTTATTTATGTATTAGGGATATAGACTTTTATTATAACATATATTACTAATTAATTCTTTTTTTTTAACTTTTTATTTTACATTGGAGTATAGCTGATTAACAATGTTGTGATAGTGTCAGGTGCACAGCAAAGTGACTCAGCCATGAATATACATGTAGCCATTCTCCCCCAGACTCCCCTTCCATCCAGGCCATGTTAGCCATTTTAAACTGCACAATTCAGTGGCATGTAGCACAGTCACAAATTGTGCAGCCATCACCGCTATCTCGTCCATAATGTTTTCATCACCCCAGAAGGAACCCCCTTCCCATTAAAAAGTCATTCCCAGTTCCCAGCCCTTGGCAGCTCCTAGTCTGCTTTCAATGTCTATATATTTACCTGTTTGGGGTCTTCATGGAAATAGAATCATCTGTTATGTGGCCTTTTGTGTCTGGCCTCTTTCACTTAGCATAATATTTTCAAGGTCCATCCATGTGGTAGCTTGTATTGGTCCTTCATTCCTTTTTTTGTGGCTGAATAATATTCTATTGTGTGGATATACCAAACTTAGTTTATTCATTCATTAGTTGATAGACAGTTAAGGTCGTTTCCACCTTTTGCCAAGTGCGAATTGGGCTGCTACGAAGATTTATAGACAGCTGTTTGTTTGAACACCTGCTTTCAGTTCTTCGGGATATATACCTAGGATTAGACCCGCTGGGTTATATGATAATTCTATTTTTAACCTTTTGAAGAACTGCCGAACTGTTTTCCAAAGTGGCTGCACCATTTTACATTCCCACCAGCAATGCGTGAGGGTTTCCATTTTTGCCAACACTCTTTATTTTCTCTTTTTTCTGTTTAATTGCCATCCTAGTGGGTATGAAATGGTATCTGGCTTTCTTTTGGAGGGATTTATTTCTCAAAACAGTTTAATTTTTTTCAGTGGTGGAAAGCTTGTCCAGGCCAAATCACTGCCATAGCCCAGCCCACTGAGTCCATATCATGTCTCTAAGTTTAGAATCCAGCTCCTGCATTTAGGGAAGTCTGTAGGGTCACCTCTAGGATTGCAGTGCGCATCAGAACTGCCAGGAGCTGCCTAGCTTCACGTTCTTGTGCCATCTCGTGGAGTCCCTTCCAGCTTAAATAGTCTGTGCATCCCACCAGAGCTAGGCTATCACGCTCTCCGTGATACAGAGAGCAGGGCAGCCATGTTCCAGCACACAGAATGAGATGGCAACAGAACCACAGCCAGACCCTGGCTCACTCCTCCTCCAGGCTTCTTTCCACTCTGTCGTGAACCACAGATTCATTTCACACTTCCTGTTTGGAGGTTGCAGAGGTTAGAAAAATATTGCAGTGATGCTGACAATATTTACATAGGTTTTAAACATTTTGATACTCACAGTAATCCTGGGATGTAGGCCAGACATCAGGTAGTACTATCCCCATTTTAAAGCTGAAGAAACCAAGGCACAGGGCCATTTAGGTAATTGCCCAGAGCTATTTCCACTGTAATAAGTTGCTGTAAATAATGTTCCATGGTGGTCCAGCCTACAGGGTACCTTTACCTTGAGTGGGGCTGGAGGAAAAGGAAGGATGGGGGTCTAGGTTAGAGGAATTGGCATACTTAGGGGGTGTCATAAAGAAGGTCTCCTCTGAGAGTGTGAGGTTGACAAGTAAACCTTTTGTTTCTGGTTGGCTCATCGTGGAGGGAGGGAAAGGAGGAAACTGTTTAAAGTTGTAAACTTAAGAGTTCAGTGGCTGCTACTCATCATCACACCATAGGATTAGATGCCCATGCACCCCCATGGTGTCATGCTGTGCCCCGCAGAAATGAGGTCAAGTACTGAGCCGCCTTCCCTCCAGGAGCTTCCAGTCTAAACCATTATCAAGCTTTTAACCCCCAGAAAATAGTCTCCTGAGGTCTGGCAACCTTTTCTGAGACATGTCATAGGAAGAACAATGTGGAAGCAAATTATGTATCACAAGCAGCACATCTAGGGGCTGAGGTTTTATTGCTGCCACTACTGTTGTTTTGTGGTGCGTATAGCAGTAAAGTGACAATTGCTACCAGCCTGCACAGGGTGAATAGCCCACGTTGAGCGCTGGCTTGGAGGCACCATGTTGAATTCTCTATATACCTGTCCCCACTACTAGCCTCATCATCCAGGTTAGTTCTCTAGAGATAAGGATTCTTTGTCCTGATTCCTGAGCTGGAAGACACCAAGGGGGTGGGGATTGTGGATAGCTGCTGTCACCCAAGAATACCCATGCCAAAATGGTCATAGCTTATAAATTCTGATCCTCTAGCACTGTTTTCTTGAGGGTTTTATGTGGTTGGCAAGTGATAGAAGGTGGTATCACATTTTAGAAACTAAAGTCCGGGATTTGGTTTTAGACAAATGCATCTGAGATCAGTCCCACCACCTCGCATTTCCCACCTGTGCTTGGTTGAAGGTCTGGAAGTGGAAAGGCAGAACTCCAGGCCTAATCTGCATTGAGCAGTGAATTCAAGGATACAGGCAGATGGGCCAAAACACCCGTCTAAACAGAAAACAGGAAAGGAAGTCCGTTGTTTTTTGCTCAAGGTCTAATGCATTGACGACTCTGCACTGTCAGAAGTGAAACACTGTTATTCGACAGCCAGTGGCCCATGGCTTAGAAGGTTCTGGTTGTCATTTTGAAAATATATTGGATTTTACTGTTAGAAGCCCACAGGCAGCTCACAACAACGACAGTGACTCAGTTGCCTCTGACGTCACTGGAGATTTGGATATCGGAAAGCAGGCTTTGGCTTACTGGTTATGTACCCAGAATTTTCCCCTAAGGCTTTCTCATTGTCTTTCCCCCAAAGGACAGCATAAAAGCAGGTATAATGGTCTTATGGGGGCAACGTTCAAATCTGTCGAAGAGCCATTCAAAAACACAAATTATGTGTATACCTCATTATGGGCTACAAGTTGGGAAGTTGGAACAAATTTAAAAAGGAAAATTTAACCTGGGATGCGTGTGTAGGAGGGAAAAAGGGCTTATCAAGAATGCTGCAAAATAAGCAGAAAATTATTCAGCATTTCTCTGCTCTGTTCATTAAAGCAATGGTGTTAGGCTTCAAAATTTTCTGTTTTAGTCAGACCTTTATTTCATTTATGTCAGTATTTATAAATAATTATATTAACGTGACATTTTAAGTAGACCTGTTTCCAAACAGTGTGTTATTCACAGTGACTGTTTTCTGAGGGAGAAAAGAAACCACTGAACACACTGTGCTCAGCAGAATTACAAAGCTACTGCGGATAAAGGGATGGAATTCTTCTCCCTTTCCTCTGCCACCTCAGAGGGGCAGCTGGGACCCGGGTCCTCAAAGAGCCCGTTCTAGAGTACACTCAGTCGAGAACCTTCCGGGGCTTGCTGAATCCAGCAGAGTGTCAGAGGCACTGAGGCAGGAGGGAATGGCCCCTCGCTCAAATGTCACAAATCATTGTAACTATGGAAGGTCACCGCAGAGGCAACCCCCCAGAATGTGGTGGCCAGTAAGCCTTGGAGTCTAGCCTGGCTTCAGACCATCTCTGTGGCAAATCACCAGGAAGCTCTCTGAATTTCCACAGATTCTCCCCCCAGTGAAACATGGACACACTGAATATTTAATTAACTGTTCCTAGTCCTTGGGGCCTTACTACTCTCTGCTTCACACACAGGCTGGACTTGTGCAGTGAACTTTCGCGCTTGGCTAAGCACATGCCGACGTGGTTTAATGTAGTTCCTCAGTGTTCAAGATGACTAAGAAACTGGCATCCAGCATCGATATATCACAAATGAGAAAGGGAATCTGACAACTGGGATCATCAAACTATCTTACCTTTATCTGTTCCAGGCTTTACAGTTTGCAAAGCATATGTACTGTGACTTACCTCGTTTGATTACTTGAACAACGGGAGCATGTTTTGGGTTATTTTTGAACTGCGAGGCACAGAAGGGTTTGGTGTGTCTAAGGAGCTTCTGAGGTTCATTAGTTCTTGGGTAAATTTTATGAGTTCATCTGATTATAAAGAATAAGACTCAGTTGGGACTTCCCTAGTGGTCCAGTGGTTAAGACTTCGCCTTCCAGTGCAGGGGCTATGGGTTCGATCCCTGGTCAGGGAGCTAAGATCCCACATGCCTCATGGCCAAAAAACCAAAAACATGAAACAGAAGCAGTATTGTAACAAAATTCAATAACGACTTAAAAAAAAAAAAGAATAAGACACAGTTACCTTAACTGTAATAATGGAAATATAAATAATAATAGTAAAACTTAAATGGAGAATATTATTAATATACTGCCCCAATTTAGTATAGAATCCATGTATGTTCAAGCCAAAAGGAACTTTTGAGATTATTTAGTCCATCTTTTTATTTTATAAACAGAGAAATAAATGCACAGATACATTCACTTTTTGCCTAAGATCACAGAGCTAGATAATAAAACCAAGTTTTCTTTACTCTTTTTTAGGGGGGAAGGGGTTTGTTGGGGGACAGGAAAAAACAGAATTTATAGGCTTTATGGGTTCTGTTAGAGGCCATGTGTCATTTAGCATAGGGTAAGCTATGATTATATGGGATAAATTTGCTTAACCCTGAAAAAATTAATAACTGGGTACATTAATTTTTTTTTTTTTCAGTGATCCTCATTCCTTCTTGTAGATCTAGTTATCAACTGGTGTCATTTCCTGTCAAACAGAGGAACTTCTTTAACCTTTCTTTCAGTGTTGGTCTTCTGGTGGTGAATCTCTGAGTTTCAGGTTATCTTGAAATGACTTTATTTTGCCTTTATTCCTGAATATAGAATTCTGAATTTTTCTTTCTGTATTTTAAAGATGTCATTCCATCATCATTTGGACCTTGTTGTTTATTGAGAGAAGCTGGCTGTCATTCATATTGTTTCTTTTGAATATAATGTCTCTTTTTTTTCTGGCTGCTTTCAAGATTTTTCACTTTATCTTTGGATTTCAAAAAATTAACTATGGTGTGACAAGGTATGGGGTTCTTTGTGTTTATCCTGCTTGGGATGTGTTGAGCTTTTTGAATCTATAAGTTGATATCTTTCACCACATTTGGGAAGTTTTCAGCCATTCTTTCCAATATATTTTCTACCCATTCTCTCTCTCCTGTCCTTCCAGGGCTTCAATTTCATGTATGTTAGACTGTTTGCTGGTCTCTGAAACTCTGTTCATTTTTCTCCAATTTTTTCCTCTCTGTTCTTCAGATTGCATACTTTCTATTGATCCATGTTCAAGTCCACTGACTCTCTCCTGCCATCTCCAGTCTGCTGTTAAGCTCACACAATAATTTTTTTTTCACTGTAGTCATTTTTCTTTTCCACTGTAGGATTTCTGTCTGATTCACTTTTGTAGTTTCTGTTTGTCACTGAGGTTCCACATGTGTTCATGCATTATGTACATATATTTTTTCAGTTCCTTGAACATACCCACTCTAAGGTCCTTACCTGCTAAATGCATTATCTGAGTATTCTTGGGGTTGGTTTCTATTGACTCCTTTTCTTGAATATGGGTTAAAGTTTACTCTTTCTTTGCATGTCTAGTGGCCTTGATTAAATAATATGTAATACAAATGTTGCAGAGACTCTAGATTCTGTTATGTTCCTCTGAAGAGAGTTTTGTTTGTTTTTAAAGCAGCCAGTTAACTTGGCCAACTTCAGCTTTGTCTTCCCTGTGGTCAGCAACAGCTAAAGTGCCTTTTCTATTCTTTAATCTTCCAGCTGCTGCTTTTGTATTGAGCCCCCCGCGTTCTCCTTCATGCATGTATAGTTTAGAAGTCAGTGAAGAATTTGGGCAGATTTTACACACTGGTGTTGTGACTTGTCCTTCTGCAGTTCCCACCCTTCCAGAATTGGTCCCCTACCTTTCTAGTTCCTCTCAAACCCTGATCTTATCTCTGACAGCTCAAGCTCTACAGATCCAAAAACTAACTAGGGTGTGTTTTCAGGCAAAAATCCTCAAATTCACAAATTTTACCAAGTGGAGGCCGTATCTTTCAGGGTGAAGGCTCTCTTCCAGTTTCTGTTTGCTTTTGGTTATACTCCATTGTCTTTAAATCATTTTTAAAAATTATTTTGTGTCGATGTTTTGTTGTCTGTGGGAGGGTTAGTAGACCATTACCAAAAGCCAATATTCCTTATACTTACATTTAGATTTTTCAAAGCACATTGGCTCAATATCACAGCTCTGTGATGCAGAACTCACTAAGTCCATACTACAAATGAGGAAACAGACTCAAGGAGGTTAAGTGCCTCGTCCAAGTTCATACAGCTGAATAATGGCTGAGCCAGGACTGAGACCCAGTCCACAGTCCATGTTAGGCACATTTGAGTCTAAATGAAGCCGACTTTTCTTTAAAAGCTCCTATTGAATTCTCATCCCACTGAACAAATGCCAATCCTGACTTTTTGAAACCTTTTGGTCCAAAGGAAGGATCTGGGGCCTCTGTGGGTTAGATATCTCTGAGAAGAGAGACTGTGTCAAGCTGGTGTTGGAAGCAAAATACCTGTGCAATCCTAGAACCAACTAATACCTACAAGCCCTGGCATGTATGATCGTGAAACTGAAGCCAGCCCAGAAGTTTCTTTGGGGGGAGCCGTGTACAACCATGGCAGGAATGTTGTGTGTTGCACACCCAGGACTACCTATTGAAATTCTTAGTGTTGCAAAGCTGAAAACTCAAGCTGTGTTGGCCCCTGTGGTTCGGGAAGGTATTCTGCTCCTCTCCCTCATGGGAACTTGGTGCAAAGTGTCTGCAGGTTGAAACTCACAGGAAGACAAGGATTGGTCTAGAACTGGGATTTATGTAGGTATTTCCTAGTAAATCTACAGCCTTCTCTACTCTCCAGGTTCTAGATGCATGTTTTCCACACCCTCTGTCAGTCCTGGGTCTTCCTCAGGCCATGATGCCACATCGTGTTCAAGTCCAATTCCAGCTTCCTGAGGGAAGTCTAGTTCTCCACCAGCCCTCCCAACCATCTTCCACCCGGTTCCCCCAACCCACTCCCTTCCAACATCAACATCTGTATTTAGTCAAGGTTCTCAAAGCATGGTCTTAGAAAATCTGGAGCAGGATCGTGGGATTTTGGTATGGTATGTGACTGTAGTTAACAATACTGTATTGCATACTTGAAAGTTGCTATGAGAGTAGGGCTTTAATGTCCTCACCGTGACGACAGCAACAAAATGGTAATTATGTGAGGTGAAGGATACAATAACTAACTTTATTTTAGTAAAAAGTAGCTAGGGGCTTCCCTGGTGGTGCAGTGGTTAAGAATTCACCTGCCAATGCAGGGGACACGGGTTCGAGCCCTCGTCCGGGAAGATCCCACACACCGCAGAGCAGCTAAGCCCGTGCGCCACAACTACTGAGCCTGCGCTCTAGAGCCTGTGAGCCACAACTACTGAGCCCACGTGCCACAACTACTGAAGCCCACATGCCGAGAACCTGTGCTCCGCAACAAGAGAAGCCACTGCAATGAGAAGCCCGCACACCGCAACAAAGAGCAGCTCCTGCTCGCCGCAACTAGAGAAAGCCTGAGTGCAGCAACGAAGACCCAACGCAGCCAAAAATAAAACAAATAAATAAATAAATTTATTTTTTTAATGTAGCAATAGGTATGTGTATCAGATTATCACGTTGTATACCTTAAACTTCCACAATGTTATGTGTCAGTTATATCTCATTTAAACTGGGGGGTGGATGGAGAAAGATCATGGGTGGGCATGCATGTTTGAAATGCAGGTTCTCAGGCCCCACTCAAGTTAGAAGAAATTAGAATCTCTGACTCTCAGATTCACACCAGGGAATCTGCTATGTAGCCAGTGATCCAGGTGATTTAGGTGCTCACAAAAGTGGAAGGACCGCTGATCTGGGTGAAAGGTTGAATGCTCAGAGCAATCGCAGGTCTGAAGACTGAGCTGTATGAACCACATGTCTTCACTTGGGGAAATCTCTTCATTTTCTTTGGTCACAGGTTCTCAGATGGAGAAATAGGATTCTTGGAAATCAATTCTGGCTCCAACCCCTATCAGCTGTATCCTCTGGGCTGCTGTGATGTTAGAGGAGACTGTCCTTGCCCCAGTTCTTTCACTGAGCCTATCTTAGACCATTCGATCAAAAGTAGTTCCTTTTCTTTCAGTCATTCAGTTCATGCTACCTACATTTATCAGATGCTTGTTATGAGCAAGGAACATTGCTCAAGAAGGAGACTTACCCAAAAGCTAATAAAGCTTAATCTTCTGAACCCCTCATTTGCACAGGTCTCTTCCAAGGCCATGGGAGGGATCTTCATCATGTGTTCTCAAGGTTATACTTCTTCGGTAGTATTTGCAAAAGTTAGATAGTTTTTATTGTTTTTTCTTGAATAAGCTTCAAGCCGCTTGAAGCTTGAATAAGCTTCAGCCGCCACCCCAAACCTAGATCTGTTCCTGCAAAGAGCTTACAACCAGTGGGAGAAAGAGACGTACATGTGGATTATTAAAATACACTGTGGTAAGTGCAATGTGGACTGTCTTCTAGGCATTCTGGGAATATACTTGTGAGGAAGGAGGATGATCAGGGAAGACTTCCTGGAGGAGGTGTTGCCTGAGCTTGAACATGAAGTAAGGGAAAGCACATTCTTTTAGAGAAATAGCTTGAGCAGAGTTACAGAAGTAAGATATATCATGGGGGGGGCGTGTGAGAGAGAAAGAGAGACAGAGAGAGAGAGAGAGAGGGAGGGAGAGAGAGAGAGGGAAGGAGAGAGGGAGATATTAAAGCATTTTGCTATTTAAAGGCATTGCCTTTAGGTTGGGGGAGCCTCCGGTAGTACGATGGTGAACAGATTCCCCATTTCCAGGGAGCTGTATGGGCTGTGGGGCTGTATCCCCAGAGCACACCCGATCCTCCAGATCCTGGAGCCCAGCTGACCCCTCTACTTGACCTTTAGGAGACCTCTTGGTTGACTCCATCAATAACTGTTCTTCAAGGAAAAATAGCCCTTTTACCCCTCACATCTTTTCCCACTTCCCTCCAACCCTTCTTTATTGTCAGCCTTGCAAATCAACATTTTATTTTGAAGAGCCTTGTTTGATGCCAGTTCTGCTTATTTGCTTCACAGCCACTGTGGGTAATGCTTTGTAGGTCTGTCAGTATGTAAATTAAACCAAGCATAGATAGCTTTGTGTTGCTTAATGTTCAGCTGATAAAAATTAATGTGGTGTGAAATGAGCATTTTATCTGACTGCAGATACAGTGACGGAGTTAATTAGACAGGCAGAGGGAAAATGTTATTAAGCAGGATGGGGAATTTCTCCTGGAAAAGGGCCTCGACCCTCAGACAGGAGGTTTGGATGGGCTGCGGCTATGGCTGGGGTGCCTGGGTTGGGGCAGGCTGGGTGCAGCGAGGCAGAGCGGGTGCCCCTCTTTGAGCGGTCAGCCCCACGGTGCTGATGACTCTGTGTGGATCCCGCCTGGGGAGCAAGGGAGGGAGGCATAGGCCAAGCCAGGCAGGCCACTTCCAACTCACTGCAAAATTCATGCATCAGTACTTACTGAGGTGGCATCTTCTCCGTGCAACAGCACTGCCATTGGAGAAAGGAGTTTCGTCCTTAAACAAGGAAGAACAAGATGAAGGGCCAGGCAGCGCCCCACACAGCAGTCACCCAGGGGAGCGAGGAACCCCCAACCTCAGTCTAAGGTGTCTTGAGCTCTGCTCTCCTGGCCTTTGCACATGCTGTGCCCTCGGGTGGGAAAGTGTTTCCCCCGCCCAGCCAAGCATGTAGCACATCCTGTTATGATTATCTCCTCCCCCACTAGCCTCATTGAAGTCAGAGGTGTCTTGCTCATTGTGGTGACCACGGTACTGAGCACTGCGCCGATACACATAAATACTTCATAAACGTTAAGGGAATGAATGAATGCACAGGAGGCTCCCTCTGCTGCATCTCTCTTACTGCCTGCACTTCCAGCCCCTTGGCCTCCTACACCCCTGAGCATCCGTCCCACCTCAGCTCAATGTCACGTCCTCTCCAGAATTTCTCCCGTCTCCCAGACAAGATCAGCTACCCAGGTAGACTCTCTTGAGATACCTTGTACTTTCCCTTCAGAGGACTTTCCAAATTTATGGTTAACCGTTTGTGTGTTTCCCCACCCCCACTAGACCATGAGCTCCGTGAGGGTAGGGACAGGGCTATTTTGTCACCACTGTATCCTTAGCACCTGGCGGGGTGCCCAGCACATTGAATGTCAACCAATGAATGACTAAATGGTTGGTCTTTCCGATGCCTGGTAAATTTCTAGTCTTTGTCAATACGTTGTTTCGGGGAGGTTTCCTAGGCTCTCCTGGCAGAGTTTCTCCTTCCTCTGAGTTCCCACAGCACCTTGCATATAACAGCAATAGGCGTGCAAGGGGGCAGCTGTAGATTGTGGTTTCTGTGCCCTTCTAACCAATTAGGATATAGCTCCTTGGGAGCAGTCATGGTGCCATATTCAGCTTTTCATTCTGAGTGCTTAGCACCGGCTGGCCTTTGTAAGTGCTCCATATGGGCGGCAGGATTAATCAAAACAATTGTACATATCCCTTGGTTAGATAAGCAATACTTCTGTTAGATGAACAGATTTTTAGCCACTAATATAGCTCTCCCCACACCATGCCTTGCAAGGGGACACCCAGAAAGGACAACTGGCTGTGGCCATCCGTCCATCCCTCCTCAGCCTTGGCCACAGTTGGGGTGCATTGTTGTGCAGAAATGCCACATTTAGTGGATCCGTCCTGATTCCATGTTATCATGTGAAGAGGGTGTAACCTTTCCAAATGAGAAAGGGACTAGCTCAGTGTTTAAAGTTAAGATGTGACGGCCACATCTGTCTCTCAGCTGGGCCAGGGTCCCTGTGCTCCCAAATGTTGCAGTAACAGCGCCTTCCGTTCTGATAGTCCCGTGTGGTGATCCAGCACTTCTCTCACGTGTCCTATTAGGTCTCATGGGATGAACCTACACCTACCTTCACAGCATTCAGCGACTCACAGTAGACCCGCCGATTTACCTCTCTGCTCCTCCTTTGTAAAATGGGATGACATTTGCCTTTGAAGAGCTGTTGCCTGGAAGTCTTGATATGTTCAGAAAACACTGATGAAGTTCCACTCACACCCCACCCAGTGGTTCCCGAGTCACTTTATGCTGAAAAAGGCCATGGTTCTCGCTCTGTGGTCACGCGGGACTTTGCATACCTCTGCCCCTAAGATTGCTAAATAGTTATCACACCTGAGCCTCCAGTAGGGAGCTGCCCCCGAGTGAGGGCTGGATCCAGTCTGGTGAGCATCAGGTAGGGGGGAGGCTTCCTGTTTGTTTGCCAAACCCAGGTGAAATAGGGCCCAAGAACCATTAGAGAAGCAAAGGAGTGCAGGGCAGATGGGTAATTTGCTGTTGAGAAGAATGTGCCACCTTGCTCATGTCCTCTGGTCCTCTGCCACCCTGAGGCTGCTCAGTATTCCTGCTACAGGGTGGTCATCCAACCACCATCCTCCCCGGGTGGCCCTGATGGCAGGAGGGCAAGCTCACCCAGCTCCCTACAGGGTCCTCCCCTCTGTCTGTTCATCTGCCGCTGAACTGTGCCCCCACACTAGGCCCAACACCCTCCTGCTGCATAAGCTACATCTCACCCAAGAGGGTTGCTTCCATCATATTTTTCTGGTAAGGCTCAAGACTCTTTAGAGTGGCAGCCAAGGAGGTGGTGACTTGTAAGTAAAAAGTAAAATCGACATTTACCTTTTCAAAGCATTTGTGTTTCTATTGTCTGACCATTTTGTCTGTCTGTTTCTGTTTATTCTCTGGCCATTCAACAAAGGGCATACTGATCTTGTCATCATTTGACACTTGGGGAATAGAAGGGCAAAAAGGTCCAAGCAGAAAGGTACCATGTGGAAGACACCTGGATTCACTGATGCCACATTCTGCCCAACCCTCAACCACAGTGATCTTGTTTTATGTGTGAAAATCTCTCCAGCTGCTGAAACCCCCATAGGCCTGGAACCAGGACTGTTACGTTGTTCCACAGGGTGCTGTGCGAAGGCAGGTCATTAAAAGAGGATTTTGGTGAGGTTGTCAGGGATGCATTTATTCCATTCATTTATTACTTAAATAGTTACTGGCACCTGCCATGCAGATAAGACGAGAGCAAAGACTGGCAGTCTCTGTTCTGCAGAGCTTACAGTCAGTCTCCTGGGGGGAAAGGAGTTCATCAAATTGTAACCAAATAAATGTAAAGTAACAACAGCAAGGAGTACTACAGAGGATACACCCTGGAAGAATGCATAACAGGGGTTTTGATTCCTCACCTCCCCATTGTGAAGGGGAGGAATGCTTCCCTGAGGAAAGGATGATCGGAAACACGAATAGGACTGAACCAGGCAAAAGAAGTGTCATGGGCCAAGGCCCTGTGGCGAGGTGAAGCACGTGTGTTTGAGGAGCAGGGTGAAGTCTACTGAGGCTAGAGGCCAGGAATGCGGGAGAGAGCAGCGTGAGATGCAGCTGGTGAGGTGGTTGAGGGGTCAGCTTCCGTGGCACAGCGGGCCCAACATCTACCTTTTCTTTGGGCTACATGTGACATAATTTGCCAGTGAATTTGTTCAAGATAATACATGGCAGTTACAACACTCTCTTTGCCCCTTCATGCCTAACTTATCCACAGTTAAAATTCAGATCCCTTCTCCATTTATTTAAAATATGTATCACTGGAAAGGGGAGGCTAAAAGTGCTTCTTCCTTGTTTGCATGAGTGACTTCAGGAAGAAAGCACATGAGTTTCAAGCCCACACAAGCCCCCCAGCTGGAGTCTCCAGTAGACCCTCTGAGGGTATGGATCAAGCCTGTTAGAAAGGTGCTCACCGATGTTTAAGTTTCAAGTGCGTGAAACCAGACACTGAAACTGTTCATTAAAAATTCCTATGTTCAAGAGAACAAAGAAGAATCATTTCAGAAGCTCTGTAATGAATGTGCAAGCGAGTGCAGGTTATCTTGTCAAACACAATAATCATGAGTCAGTGTGAGCGGATGCTACTTGTATTTGATTTTGTCTTTCACTGGAGCTCGCTGACGGTTGCCTGTGACCCTCCACCTCCCCTGGTGGGTAGGAGGACCCGCCTTTTGCTTTGGGGTCCCCTTTGGCCAGGGCTGAGGTAGGGATGACATGGAAATGTGAGAAGCATCCAGTCAGGGCATAAGATGGCGAGAGTGAAATGAAATTAACCCCCGGGCAGGACTTTTTCATGACCTGTACACAGTGACGGCTGGGATGCCGGTGGAAGGTGTGGAAGTGTTTCTACACTGTTGGAGCTGGAGAGGACCAGTAGCTACTCAATCCCACAGCCGTTAAGTGGCAGAACCAGGGTTCTAATCGGGTCTGCTGAACCCACGTTGAAAGTTTTCTTCTCGATTCCGCAGCTGGTCTTCAGATTTCACCCACGTTGTCTGTCCAGCTACAGAGTATAGTTTAACAGCAGTATACCTGAAGCTGTGTTAGTCACCAGAAACACAAGGCAGAGGTTTCTTCACAACCTGGAAGGACAGACAGACACATGCAGTGATGGAAGCAAAACTCTGTTAACAGTCATACAGCACATTTTGAAGAGTCAACAGTAGGACCAGAACTTTTCACCAAAATGTTTGGTGTGGCCCCATGAGAATGTCCAGAATCTCCATATCCCTATTGAATGGGGATCCAAGGTCAATGTATGTAATGGAATAGTTTGATTTCACTCACATTTGGGAGCCAGTATAAAATTCCTGTATTTTACTGCAAAGAAATAGGACAAACACACAAAAAACTACCCATCAATAGTCACCATCTGTTCTCAAAAGGATGGAGTTTTAACACCAAAAAACTGGAAAGGGCATTTATCTTAGAGTAAGAAGTAATTTTTTACTTTGTATTTAGCTCCATGAAAACTTATTTCCCCAATTGGACACAGGCCAATGAAAACTAAAGCACAGACCTGCCCCCACCGTTTACTGGCAGGCATGAGAAGCTGCTAATGTATAGCAAAGGCACGGCTGCACTTGCTTTGACCAGAAATCATTGAGTTAAGCCAACTGTGGGACTGGTTTATTATCATACACAGAGATTTGCTTCTTTGCCTGTCTGTGATCAGTCGCATAGACCTGAGTTTCCTTAATTTCAGGATGGATAAGAAACAGCTTTGTCCATCTGGAGGTTCTGAAACCCTGGCATTGAGAGTTTTCTCAGGCTCCCTCCAAGGGTGCTTCCAGGACTTGAGTGGATGTGAGCTAATATGGCTGGTGTGAGGAGAGTGGGCCCCATTTTAGCACCTTTCAAAGTCATCTTATTTGGAATAAGTGGAAGAGTGGAAGAGGTCCTCTGCAAAGGTGAGACTTATTTGGAATAAGTGGAAGAGGTCCTCTGCAAAGGTGAGACTCCAAGGCCAAAGACCTGACTTAGACTAGAGAGTAAAGGATACAGTGTGTTAAGCCTTCCCCCAGCATCCAGCCTGATGGTGGTGACCCTGTATATTTCATTATTTTCGTTCAGGAGATCCTTAATAAAAGCCCCTTTGTACCAGAAGATAATTGTCCTGGGGGCCTCCTACTACATTCTCTATAATGCTCTTCATTTCTTTTATATATTAAAAAATGACGAAGAAAAACATTCAGGTAAATCCTATCACCCTTGTGATATTAAATCTTAAATTTTCTCCTCGTGCCTTTTGGAGTTTAATGTTGCATAATATTCCATCATCAGTATCCCATAATTTGTTAAGCCATCCTCAGTTACCGAACATTAGGCTCCTTCTGGAATTTTGTGTGTATGTGTGTGATTAGATTTGATCATTAGAGACAGCATTACAGTTTGTGTAGCTTTTTGCTTCTGTCAGATTATTTCTTTAGTATACATTCCGAGGAGAAGGATTACTGGGCCAGAGGAAGCATATCTTGATGATTCTTGTTATACATTGCCTTAGTTCTTTCGAGAAGAATTATGCTGATTTAACTCAGTGCCTATAGCATTTGAGTCTATCAGCTTCATTGCAGCCTGACCAGAGTTAGGGTATTATTTAGTAAGACTAAAATGCTACCTTTTCAAAGTTGCTTTAATTTGCATTTTTTATTGCTAGCAGGGATGAACATTTTCCCACACACTCACTTATCAAGTACCATTCATTAAAAATGTTTTAGGGCCACATGTGGGTGCAGGGGGTGGGGTATGGGTGGGAAACTTTACTTCTCATAGCTGCAGGGCAGATGACAGCTGTGGATGAGTCTATATTAATAAAACTTGAGTTCTGTGATATAGAGTGACTGCATGTCATATGACCGCCTTTCCCATTAAAAAAAAAAAAAATAGGTGGTTTTAACTTTTGTGTAACCCAAAAATAAGTAGCCAAAATGGGACTTGTTTGTTTCTCCTGTTGTCCTTATTGAAAGGTTTCAAGGACCTTCTGGAAAGCCCTTCATCCTCTGATCTTTCCGTCTTTCCAGTTGTCCACTTTAAGACTTCAGAAGCAAAAGAACAGATGTAAAACTCACGACAGAGTACGCTTCCCTTAACTGCAATCGTGCATTAATTTTCACATGTTCTTCATCATGGGGTTCGGTCTACTGAAAACAGTTGTACAACAGGGCACGTTTTAAGGCCAAATAAACTCACTGCCTGAAAGCGTCTGAGCCCTTTCACTCTGCCAGCCTCCCTGCCTGCAGCTGTCCAGGCTCAAATGCGTAGGATTCAAAGATGATAGAATTAAATGGGAAACAAACTGTATGGGAAACCACGGTTCCAAACTCTCAATTCTCGAGAAAGGTTTCGAAGTCTGTTTTCTGAACATTACGCTAACAAATGCCTTTCCTGCTCAGCCGCCCAGTCTCCCCCTCCAGGGAGGCACTCAGCCCAGTGGTTATATAACTGTGACTTGACACCACGGCCAAGGTACAGGAGCTCGGGAGCTCGGCTCACTGAACCATAGCAAGGCGTGCGTTGGTCTCCCCTGCACTTGCCAGGGAGCAGTGCAGTTAGAGGATAAATAGATGACTTTGAGTTACAGATCAGCTGCACCTAACTCTGTGGCCTGGCCAGGCACTCTGAGCTGCTGAAACATGGGAAAGCAAGCCAGGCAGAGTCCTGCCCTGGGGAACCGAAATAAATGGCTCTCAGGTACCACACTGAGCCCAGCATGAGGACTCCGGGCTCGTTCTGGTTTTTCCCCACCAAGAGAGAGTAGCCGCAAAGGCATAGCTGACCGTAAAACTGCTGGGTTTGCTTGGATGGGCAAGTTGAAGGGGAGGGAGATTCCTTAACACCAATCTTGAAAGCTGCAGGCACCCAAGATGCTGAGTTTGCTCTGATGTGAAGCAGCACTAATGTAACAAGAGAAAAGGATGTGCTCAGCTCTCCCCACCCCACCCCGACACAGCCAGCCCAGCTGAGCACCCCACGTACCGGAGCCCCCCATACCGTCTATCTACTTCTGAAGCAGAATAAGATGGGGATATACACTTGGCTTGCTGAGTCAGAAAGACCCAGATCTCCTCCTTACAGATTTTGTGACCTTCAAGAAGTTAGTTAAGCCCTCTAAGTCTCAGGTTCCTCATCTGTAGAATGGGTACAATAGTAGAAGCCACCTAATAAGGTTGTCGTGAGGATGAAATGAGATGTGGAACTTGAAAGATTACGTGACCCATGGAGGAGGCAAATAAAAATCAGCTTTTATCACAGCACTTATCTTATCCCCTCCCTTACTAGGCTGGGTGACCCTAGCATGTAGGGACTATATCTGCTTCATCCCGGTACTGCTAGGATCAAGCACATTCCCCAGCACACAGTGGATCCTCTGTAAGCTTGGTGCATGCATGACTGTGTGGATGCAAGCTGTCTGAGGAAAGCTGCCCCATGGATCACAGATGCAGCATTGTGGGTTTTGTTTCATTTTGTTTTCTTAAATACTTTTTCATTTTAAGTTATTTTGGGGTCAGTAATGTAATTCCTAATTCTGCTCATCTCTAAAGCGAATTGTTTCTTTTGAGTCCATTTAAATGAAAGTGAGAATGAAGGATTTCTTGTTTTAAAATAGTTTCTCATGTGAAGCATCAAATAAAACTAAATTACTAATTGCACAATGACGCAAGTTAGAGTCAACTGCCCGAGGAGCCCCTGCCCAATTCTTTTTTGTTAGTGTTACTGTTATTTTTTCTTTTTGATTGAAGCATAGCTGATTTACAATATTGTGTTAGTTTCAGGTGTACATCATAGTGATTCACTTAGTTTTTCCTGATTATATTCATTATAGGTTATTATAAGATATTGAATGTAGTTCCCTGTGCTGTACAGTAAATCCTTGTCATTTATCTATTTTATGTGTAGTGGTTTGTATTTGTTAATCCTAAACTCCTACTTTGTCCCTCCCCCTCCTCTTTCCCCTTTGGTAACCATGAGTTTGTTTTGCATGTCTGAGTCTGTTTCTGTTTTGTATATAGATTCATTTATATTACTTTTTAGATCCCACACAGAAGTGGCTGTCCAATTCTTTTTAAAGGAATATCTCTCTTGTGTGTTCCCTGACAGGTGATGTAACTCACATGTAGGCGTTCACTGTCTACACTGTGCTCCCTAGACCAGCCCAGTGGTTCCTGGACTTGTCTGCACAGCAGAATTACAAATGCAGCTTTTAAAAAATACCTCTGTCTAGTCCTACTCCTGGAGAAGCATATTCAGTAGGACTGAAATAGACATGAGAGTTTACAAAAGTTCTCCAGATGGTTGTGATAAGCAGCCAGGGTTGAGATCCACCAGGCTAAACTTTTCCACTCCCAGCATGGCAGCAAAGAAATGTCTCTCCCTCTCTTTTTCCTTAAATTCTCATATTCATTATGGCTCACCTAAAGCTCTTCCTCCTACCATCTCCCCACGGAACAGACCCATTTCATGTGTGTTCTGTGAAGGATGACTGTTGTTGCTTCTGAAGGTACTTTCGAGAGATGTATAAAGATTTGCTGGAAACCCCCAAGTGCTTTGGAAAATGTGTATCCACATGTTTTTGATGAGGGAAAGCTGAAATCTTAGTGTCACCACCCTCTGAGAGGCAAAACTACTTGGTGCATATGAACTAGAAAGATAATTCCTCCCATGTCTCAGCTAACCATTTCACAATGAAAACAGAAAGGCTATTGGTGCACATCAGTTTAAGGCAATTCGTGGGGAAAATGTAGAACCATGTCAAGGTCATCAGAAGCTCAGATATCTGGGACTGTCTTGAGAAAAACCTTGTCCAGTTTCTCACAAAGTGACCATCAGCTTGGTCTTTGTAAAAGATGTGTGGATTACCAAGATTAGCCAAAACGTTCACAACACAAAATGTGTTGGTCTATTTATCTGTATTCTTCCTACCTATCTATCTATCTACCTATCTCCTTGTGCCAAATGGCATTCCCCGTATACAATCCAGCTACGGTCTTATATCTCCAGAGGCTGCAGGTCCAAGGTGCTGTGTGCAGGCTGGGTTGAACACGACTTCCATAGCCGAGCGAGGCTAGTAAAACTCAGG
The DNA here is from genome assembly GCF_964270905.1 of Leucopleurus acutus. Taxonomy (NCBI): domain Eukaryota; kingdom Metazoa; phylum Chordata; class Mammalia; order Artiodactyla; family Delphinidae; genus Leucopleurus; species Leucopleurus acutus. The sequence goes on along the minus strand of NC_139142.1, from coordinate 129,953,119 downwards.
GAGTCTTACTGGAGGAAGATGTTGGACAGGCTTTGGCATTTAAATGACCCATTGGTGAGCTTTTGATCTGAGTTTCTTTGAGTTGTGTTGGAGAAAAGCAATCCCTTCTGGCCAGAAAACTGAGGGCGGAAATCGGTAGTAGCCGTGCTGAGCTGAGAGATGCTGGTCTGACCAATGCAGAGAATCAGCTGAGCTAGGCTTGGATTCCTGAGCCTGGGACAGGGTTTTCATCAATTTCTGTGAATGAGAAAAGTCACATGAGCCCTCACTACACACCGGAATCCAAGTTGCTCATCCCTTCACGGACTAAAGTCCATCTGGGCTTGGAACAAGTCATTCATCCTCTCCACCTAAACGTTCTCATCTATAAAATGGGGCTAATTCATACCTCACACGGTGTTGGCAGGGGGAGTTGATTAATTAATGTTCACCCTCTGCTTTGAACTTGAAAAGGATTCCCTCGAAGTTGTTATTAAGCCTATACCATTTTTACTTTGAGTTCTGGGGTGTGTCTAAACTGAAACTCAAAGCAAACTGCACAGTTTGCTGCACCCCCAGGGAGAGATAGAATGTAATGAAATTAATGCAAATTGCCTGAACATTGTGTTCTTTTTAAGGCTCTAAATTAGGGAGCCTGAAGTAAAAGGAAAAGAAGAGTAGCCACCTTCCATGCGAAGAAGCAGGCAGCAGTTCTTTGAACTGAGAAATTGGAAACTGGGGGGAGGATTTTATTCTTTGGTAAAGGCAGCTGATTCTCACAAAATTCCATTTTTGACCCCTCTGCCATCAAGTCCCCGAGGAAGCCAAACAGAGAGTCTGCCAGGCAGAGGGTTTACATGTAAGGCATAAAAGCATACTCAGTATAATTTAATTTCTAGTTCTTCTAATTTATCTTGTTGTCACTCAGCAGCCCAACAGCGAAATATAGATGCTGGTCTACAACCAGGTAATTGGCTGTGCTATGGGGTTAGATTTGACGCCAAAGTAATGCGTGACACAGAGCACATTCATGGGCAGTAGCTGTTCGGAGCTGGGGGTGTTTAACCCTTCTGATGGAACGGGGAGAAAGATGGATCCTTGTGCGTGGGAAAAAAAATCATGATAACCGAATCCCTCTAGAGAACCTTCATAAACAGTAAAGATAACAAGCCTGTGTTCAGCTCTTCAGTAAGAGAGATCAAAAAATTATTAGCCACATCGATCCCTGAGCACTGACCATTCCCACCAAATGCAGTTTGGGATAACTGTTTCTTACAGCTACCTGTGATATGTATCAATACCAGGCCTGCGCAGTTGCATTATACTTTTCTTGCCGAAGGCTATGGCTTGAGTTTTAAGTCAATTGAGTCTATACAACAGAAGCTCGTATTGGCTATTGGATTAAACAGCAAGTCGATTTATTTTTCTGGGTTCAATATTCAAGGGTGCAAGTGAGCACGGAGATCCTCCAGATGTGCTTTTGTGAGGCGGTGGTAACCCCACTCACATTGTTGTGATGCTTTGTAAGCCATTTGAAAGAGCATCTGTACACCCCTTGCTCAGCAGTTCCGTAAGCACCTAGTCTCTCTGTATTGTACTCATTCCCTGTGCTGGTGAGATTGCTGTTGGATTCTTGGTTCTTTGAAGTGGCTATTAGAGGTGTGCGCCTAGACTCGGCTGCACCAGGGGCTCTCAGCACCTGGCCTCTCTGAGTAAATGCCTGCTCTGCTGAGTAAGGATATCTACATGAAGGTGCAATCCACCTGGGGGCTGCAGCCCACAGCAATGAGGGGAGGGGATGCAGCTTTAATTTCTCACCCACGAATGATCACATTTAGATAGTAGGCTATTTTAGCTTCTTAATATTGAGTGGGACTAGGTAGGGTTATGCCATCTTAGGTCTATGCCGTCTTAGGGCTAGAAGTGATGAAGTGGGCACTCATTAAAAATCCGCATTGAATCAAGCTAAACTTGGATGGAGAAACTGAGGCCCAGAGAGGAAAGGTGACTTGTCTAAGGTCACACAGCTGGTCTGTGCCAAGCTGGGTCTTCAACCAAGGTCTCCCTATATCTAGGCTAGTGAATTTTCTATGACATCATGAGGCTTCTCCTGGTGAAAGAGGAGGTATTTCTGTGTTTAGCTCAGACATATGTGTTTCCTCCTGAGCTAATGTTCTGGGTTTGTGTATTGGTTTGTTTGTTTGCTGTTTCAGCTCTTCACTTATGTAATTGAAGTATACTTTTTTAGAGAGGACTAAACTGTGCCAATGCTTATACTTTGTTTTTGTGTTGTTTGGTTTTGTTTTTGATACTGCCTTAAAGGGTCTCCAGTGTTTCAGAGTGTGAGAACTGTGTTTAAGAACTGACAATATTCATTCATTCATTTACATAGTAAATATTTACTCACCACATACTGTGAGCCAGGCACAATTCTAGGTACTAGGACTATATCAACAAACATAAACAAATATCCATGCCTTTGAGTTGCTTCTATTCCTGCAGGAAGAAGACAATTAGCAATAAATATAAGAAATAAGTAAATCATACAGTGTGTTAGAAAGTGTTAAGAGCTAAGGGAAGGAGGAAACAGTAGAACAGGTACGGGGGAGAGAGGTTGCCGGTTTAAGTAGGGTGGTCAGAATAGGTTGGCATCAATCCAGAGACAGTAATTGCACCGCTCTTGATACAGTCTCTGGACAGTGGTTGGTGCAGATAATGATTCAGAGGCTTTTTACAGTACCTCTACTTCCCCCAACCACATCCAGACCCCAAGCTTTGAGAACCCCAGACCTTGTCTCTGCCTTTTGCATCCATGGCTTGATTGCAAACCTTTAGGCTGGGGATCTAGGCTCTGCTATCTCAGTTTGGTTTGCTTAATTTAAAAGGAGCAGAGAAAGCAGATGTATTTCAAGAAAGCAGGGTTGTGAAGTGTTTGATGCTCCCTCTTTTCTTTCTTCCCTGCACTCATCTCTTGGCTGGTGCTCCTAGCTTCTCAGCCCGTCACTCTCCACCTGGCAATCTTTGGCATCTACGAAGGCCAGGACAGAGTTGCCCTGCTCTATTTCCCTCCTCCAGAAGACCTTATTAGGACATTACCTAGCCATCGGGCAGACTCCTTTGAGATGAAGGGGACGTGGGTAATACACTGTAACATATCCCTCCTGAGTTATATTTGCATTTGAACAATAATAACAGTAGCAGACACATACATCCCTTTTGATGTAAGCCAGGTAGTGTTCTCAGCGTTATAGAATACTAAATCGTCTAATACTCAAACCATATAAGAAAGAGACTCTAATTATCCTCATTTTACACTTAATGAAACTGAGGCACAGAATAACTTGCCCAAAGTCACACTGCTTTTATGTAGTGGAGCTGAGATTTAAACCCCTGAAGTTTAGGCTTATTCATTGCCTTAACCTAGGAAGGTAAATATCAATAGAATTCAGCTCCCATGTCAACTCCAGTGGATTCGTGGTGACTGCTTGAAGTATGGGAAATGGGAAAGTTCTGTGATTGATTAGCAATGTCTGGCATGGGTTCGGGATCGGGGAATGCATGGTGTCAATGGTGAGGATTCCTTAACTCAGAGGAGTACCGGAGAGTCAGGCCTAGGGCGTGGCCAATGAGGGAGGTGCTTAGGGGCCGGTCCCTAGTAAATCATAGTGCAACGTCAATTGTCTAATTTATCAGCTGAATTTGATTCTGTTCTCTTCTTGTGGACTTTTTTTTTTTTCCCATGAGAGCGGGAAGTGTGAGGTTGGAAATGCAGAGGACACCGTCTGAAGCGCGTCCAAGGAAAGTGTCAGGGGATGGAGAGGAGGGCAGGGGTATGGGGGGTGTGGAGAGGCTTGCTCCTGAAAGACGGCTGTGAGTCCCTTCACCTCAAGCCGGTGGATGATCACAATATCCTGGGCGCTGTCTGAACTCACATCTCCCTGAGCCAGCAAAATACCTTCCCCTTCAACAAAGTTTCAGGTTCCCATCGAATTACCGATAAGGGCTAAGCCACAGAATTTGAGGTTGAACTAGTTCACACACAGGCACTGCTGACATCTACAGGTCTGACGCCTCCCCTGGCACTTAGGGATGGAAGACATGGAGTGAAAGGGACGAAGGAGTAGAAGCCCAAAGCAGGGGACATTTTCCCTGCCACGTTGTACTCTGTAATGCCCCAGCCGGCAAAGGAGGCGGGTGCTGCGCGAGATCATTCTTCTATGTCAGTAATTTTAAACCTAAAGAGGTTTGATGTCCCATAAGCATATTCATCTTTCCATGTTTATTCAATTAAGCCCTCCATGAATCTGCAACAACATACTGTTCATTAATAGGAAAAGAGACCGTTGTTTCCCCCCAGGGAATATGTTGGCTCAGATCTGTTCCAGCGTAGGCACAAATGAAGTGTGTGTCTATGTGTGTGTGTTTGTGTACACGCGTGCCTTGAATAGGGGCAATAAGGGAGGGATGAAGAACAGAGAAGGAAAGTAGGAAAAGAGGTCTTCGAGCTTAGAACAGAAATATCCAAGAGGAGTTTTTAATCAGAACTAAATCTAAGTACTCCTGGTGGAGTGCCTCGCAAGATATTAGTTTTTATAGGGAGAAAAACAAACATGTAATTGTAGTGTCTCCACAGGAAGAAAACTGCAGATCTGTTCAGGAGAACCCCCCATGCAAAGTTGAAAACAGCTTACTTATAGGAAAATCAGTTTTTTTCCTTCTAGCAACATTAACATAGTCAAACAACTGAAGAGAGAATTCTATTAACGAAGTCAGTGCCATCAAGTTAAAGCCTAGTAATATTGCCATCGGGGCTCAGTAGGGAATCTAATCATTTGCAGCTTGGACCAGAATAACGTGGATATCCCATTCGTTTAGAGTCATGTTACTACAGATGCCGAAGGCAGATCCAGTGAGGACAACTGAAGGAAGCTTAAGAGAGAAGGATTGAAGCAAGAAAGAAGAGGGTAACGATATTTTGGCAGCCATGTGATTCATAGGTGAGAAACCTTAGAGGTGTGGGGGTGTCTCAGACCCCCCTGTTTCAGGACAACACACTTTATTCAGAGAATGTTACAGTAATAGACTCAAAATATCAGTCACAAAGGAAGTTGAGGAAATGTGTTGAGTAATCATGAATTGATACTACAATTACCCTAAATTTTCCAGTTTCCAGTTAAAGCCAATGGTTGTTTTGTAATAAAATCTAAGGAACATGGTTATCATGTGGGTTTAACAAAGAGAGAGCTTCAGTCCTCAATTCTTATGCTCTGCTTCAGGATGAAAAAAAGATTACCATGAGAGGGGCCAGACTAGAACACTTAGAGACTGTAAATGACTTCTGACAACTCAGAAATACTAGCGACAGTTGTGGTGTGTCTCAGGACTTCAGTGTAAAGAAAGACGAAGGCCGTGAGATATTTGAGTGACCTAGATATGGGTATATCCATTGGAATTCTCAAGTGCAGCTAAGACTGGTAATTACTCAGAGCAGCAAGCTAAGTAGGGAAACCAGAGAGGGGCTTTCTCTCTTCTAGGAGTAAACTACTAGTAGAAGCAGGAATACCAACCACTTCTACTAGTAGAAGCAGGAGTCTTTAGAAAGGCATGTCTGGGGATTTCCCTAGCCTTCTAGTGGTTAAGACGCCACACTTCCAATGCAGGAGACACGGGTTCAATCCCTGCTCAGGGAACTAAGATCCCACGTGCTGTGCAGCATGGCCAAAAAATAAAACAAAATGATCCATTCTTTAAAACAAAAAAAAAGGCGTGTCTGGAGCTGGTGGAGGATCCAAGAAGGAGATTGGCCTCCTGTGATCCTTATGAGATTTTTGATGATGGCCTTTCAGAATTAAGCAGTTTCCAGTAATGGCTCCCAGATGAAGACATTCTCAGATGAAGGCATCATCTGAGGGTGAATGTTAAGGCTGACCTTGACATTGATAAGCACTGTACAGACTCACCTGACCCATGTACTCTGATAAAAGCTAATTCATCCAGAGCAGTAACAGGATTAAGTTCCCTGGGGTGTAAAGCAGGGAACTGCCCTATTAGGAATCTCCAGAAGCCATGGCTATGGGCATCAGCCAGCCCCTCAGTCTGAGTCAGGCCAGAGGTACACACCATCATGAAAGGGCCTTTCAGCTGTGTGGCCGTGCCATTGCTGCTGAATGCTCCTGATTTATGCCTCCCCAGATAGCCACACAATATTTCATAAGCAATTAGTATCTTAAACCCAAGAGAAAAGATGTGAAATAGGTGCAGCTGTCATCAAGTCTTTATTACATACCACATAAAGCCCTGAGCACACCCCTTAAAAAAAAAAAAAAAGACCTCTTGGCCTCTGCACTGGGGAAGCCTCCCTATCTAGACAGGGTAGCGTCAAGTCTGGTGGGGCAGTTGCTCTGAATGTTTGCAGAGTAGAGACTGACTTGGCCTTCCTTGACTCTTTATGCTCTTATCAATTCAATGGCCAGAAGTTGGCCTCGTTGCCCTTTTATTTAACTACATTTGCTCCTTCATGACCAGTTTTGAAACGCTTGTTAGCAGTGGTGTTTTTTCTTCAAAAGACAGAGGCAATGGGTGGGAGAAAACTGCAGCCTCTGTGCCCTCCCCTGCCCTCCACCACCCACCCCTGAGGTGCGCCCGTGACCCTGGGGCCCTGCAGTGCACTGTCTGAGAAGCTCTAGCAGGACAGAAAAGCTGACTGCCTGAGCTCCTGAGCTTGTCTTGACTCTGCTGCCGCTGTGAAATGAGTTCTTTCTCATTTCTCTTTCTTCAAAATAAAGAGTTCTCTTACTCTTTCCTGAAAATATTATTTCTTCCCCTACATTTCCACCTTGCTTTTGGAACCAGATCTCAATAGATATCCAGGGTATTATTTACTGAAGCAGATTTCAAAATACATTGATAGAGTAGATAGTTAATTGTAGCCATGTAATTTTTTTTTCTTTTTTTTTTTGGCTGCATTGGGCCTTCATTGTTGCGTGCGGGCTTTCTCTAGTTACAGCGAGTGGGGGCTACTCTTCGTTATGGTGCGCGCGGGCTTCTCATTGCGCTGGCTCCTCTTGTTGTGGAGCACGGGCTCTAGGTGCACAGGCTTCAGTAGTTGTGGCTCATCAGCTCTAGAGTGCAGGCTCCGTAGTGTGGCACAGGCTTAGCTGCTCTGAGGCATGTGGGATCTTCCCGGACCAGGGCTCGAACCCATGTCCCCTGCATTGGCAGGCAGATTCTTAACCATTGTGCCACCAGGGAAGTCCTGTAGCCATGTAATTTATGAAGTTGATGACTGTGGTTATGTCATCATATAAGAGAATATTCCTCTTCTTAGGAAACACACTGAAGTATTTAGGGCTCAAGGACCATGTTGTATATACCTTATCCTAAGACAGTTCATAGAACAAATTATGTATTTAGAGAGAGAAATTTAGAAAGAGAAATAGAGGGAGAGAGAAAAAAAGTATTTTAAGTAAATCACTGTGAATAATAAAGCCAAACAAAACTCAGTGTATCAAGAATATCATTCTTCAGGTCAAAATTCACCATAGATATTTAATGCCAAGAGCCCACCTGAAAGCTCGTGGCTTTCTGTGCTGCAGCTTTCATAGACTTGTCACAATGGATCAAGGCTTCATTCCCCCTGAAACTTCAGATGCAAATGTGCTGTCAGGGAGCAATGAAGAGCCTCTTCCTCAGAAGCCGGGAGAGTCTGGATCTCCCATTTTAGTCCAGGGAAACTAAATGGCACTGCCAACCCCAAATATGTAATGATTCACCCCATGGTAATAAAGCAGCCTTGGAAAACTCCCTAGAGGGACTAATCTTAATCGGCAATTAAGATAAAGTCAGGGCACATGCTAATCCAGGGCTTAATCGAAGACATTTTAATGTGCTGCTGTGATGTGGCTGTAAGACTGGGTTTCCACTCACTGAGCCTGGAATGTGGATGTGAGGAGGAGGGATGCAGCGACGGACAGCCTGCCCATCCAACAGCTTCAGGAGGTTTTGCAAGAGCACTGGACAGTCATGGCTTGGCTGCCCCATGGATGGCTCACGCTGCTGTTACGGCTCCCAGGTAAACGAAAGCCCCGCTGTCTTTACGGCAATGCAACCAGAGCAAAAAGGGAAAGTAAGTTACTAACAAGATGTATGGATCACTTCTTGCCTGGCTACCCTGTTCTGACAGCCCTGGTTCTTGAGATGATCAACAGCTCCCACGAGGTGTGGAGACCTATATGAATACAAGGAAAAGCAAAATCGAAAAATGAAAACAATGTAAAACAGTTTTCAGAGAAAGTTAAAGCCGGTGTTACTGTCCTTCCTAGAATTTCCTTTTCTGCCTATTTCTAAATCCAGATCATCATGCGATATAGTTTCTAAGTGTAAATTCCCAGGGACCATGGCATAGGCCCCTAGCTTAGCCAGAGAATTTTGACACATGCTCTCCAGCTGGTTTTCTCTCCCCTTGTGTCATCTTAAGTCCCGTCTTGTCAATCGTGATTTGAAGATTTGATGGTGACATTAGGCCGGAAATCCTCATGAGAAACCCAAACATCCAGTTTAAACAGTATACACTTTGGAGAAGTTTTTCCTGTGTTCTTATCCCCATCAGTAAATGCACTCCAGACACCATGCTACCTATCTTTTTCCAAGATCACATGTATCCTCAGGACCCTAGGAGGGAGGTTGGGTACTAGGCTCTTCTCCCAGGTAAGGTACCTGACATTGAAAGAGCTCAAGTGCCTTGTCCACAGAGGAAGGGGTTTTGCATTATTTACTCACGTGGCCAGGAGAAATGGATCTGGCCATGAAACTTTTAATCAGGTCTGTGGCTGAATGCATGTTTGAAGGCTTCCCGTGTGCCCACTGGCTCACATTGTGGAGGGGGCACTGTGCCTTCCCTCCATGCAAGAAGCCAAGTAAGGGAAAGTGGAAGCTGCAGGAGAGAGGGGCTCAGTGACAACCAGCAGTCACCTTTGAAACCAGTAGGTATCTGGTGAGCACTGATCACGTGAAAGGCCTAGGGCTGCACCCTACGAGGCGCAGAAAAAGGTTGTAAAGGTAGGGCCACTTCCACGCAGGAGCTTGTGCCTTCGTGGAAAGAGTATGATATACAGGGGAGATGACCACCCACGCTCCTTGGCAGTGTGTGAGAGGTCCAGAGAGAAAGAGCTGGATGCTCTAAATGGGGCAAGAGGTTACTTTTGGCTGGGTGTTCCAGGAAGGCTTCTCGGAGGAGGAGCATTTGAGTAATCCAGGGAGAGGGAAGGAAAGGAAGCTTTCCGGAGCGGAAAATAACCCAAACTCAGAGGCCGGTAAATGGCGCACAGGATCGGAGGAGGGAGGAGAGGTCAGATATAGGAGGAAAGAAGGCAGAGAGAAGAGGGTCAGAGTCAGCATATGGAGGAAGGACCCAGACGTCCTGGTTTAAGAGTTGAGGCCTGTCCTCTTAGCACACTGCAGATGGGGTTGCCAGGTTTAGAAAAACACACAGAACAAAACAGAGCATCTAGTTAGCTTTGAACCTTAGGTGAACAAAGAATAATTTTTATGTCTCAAATATTGCAGCATGGGACATACTTATAGAAAAATTATCCATTATTTATCTAAAATTCAGATATAACTGGTGTCCTGTATCTTATCGGATCACCCTAACTGTTGTGGAATAGAAGAGCCCCAGGAAGAGAAACCTCTTCCAAAAAGAAGGCTGAAAATCAAATATAAAGACCTGAGGTAGTATGAAACCTTACTCACCATATCTCATGCCCTATCTAAGGGGCTCCCTGTAGGTGAAATGCATGAATTACCTGGTTATTAGACATGAGCTTAACACTTACCATGAATTCAACAATGTCACCAATGAAGTGTTTGTCCCTAGGAAGGCTGATTAGTGTCGAGCTGGATTGGGCTTTGAAACCATCATTTCTTAGAAACCCCTGACTTCTAGACTTTCTCCACCAGGCTGTGTGTGCTGGACAGTTGAGAAAAAAGGAGATCAGATATAATAGGCATGACATAAAAAGCATGATAGGAAAATAATATTGGACCACAACAATTTTCATTGAAATCTTTTTTCTCCAAGAACATAAGTAATGTATTTTTGGAACGTTTGTAGTTTTTAGGATATTAATGGGCAGCGTTCAGAAACAAAAAGCCCCTTAACGGAGGTGTAAATTGTGCCTTTTACAATGACTTTTCTTTCCTACCCTGGTACCCACAGTAATGAACACTCCTACCCAATCAAAATATGAAAACAAAATTGGAGCTGTGTCAGCATCTTGGCTGCAAATAAAACTCAAAACAGGTTATAGCACATGCTAGGAATACAAAATAAGGTTAGAAATAATGCTTCAGCTGTGAGTTCTCCAGGCTGTGGAAATAATAGAGCATAATTTAGCAGAGGGGAACTAGGGAGTCAGCATACACAGGAAAAATGAAAGAAGCAAGGAAAATGCAGGGGGTAGGAAACAGTTGGAAGAAATTTGAAGAGTACACTGGGTGGCTTATCATTAGAGGAGAAGAAGAAGAAAGGCCCAGCCTCATCAGAGAAGGCCCAGGAGGATAGAGGCCAGACTGGTTGAGTTTTATATAAACTGCTCTTAGTGAGTTTTCGAGGTGATTCTAAAGGACCTCAGACTTCAGAGTCAAACCAGTAGCGTTAGGGTTTATACTATCAGTATACGAGTCCTGACAGGACCAGAAAGAAAGAATCCACTTTTTCTGACCTGGTGACTAGAACATTGGAGAACAGCTCTTACACGAATAGAGCTATTAATTCTATTCATCTAAGATTATCCCCTAAACCCTAACCAAATTTGTAGAGCCACTCTGTAATTATCTTGGTTTATAGATTCAGATATCAGTTCACCATGTTCAACGGAATGGATTTTTTTTCTTTTCTTTTTGCAACTTCACCAAGATATTACTGGTCCAGATTCCCCCCTCCCCCCTCCCCCCTCCCACTCCCGCCAAGAGCGCCTGACCCTGGTGAATAGAGAAGAAACAAAATAGTTAACAGGTTTTCTGCTTCATATTGTACTTGCAAAGAGCTTATCAAGACAGTTATCTTAAATAGCAGTTTGCACATTTACTTTCATTCTAACTCAATTAAAGAGTATTTTTCTTAACAAATATTGATCATGGAAGTTAATTTCCCTTTGTACTTTACTTCCTGGCACTAACAGTTAAGAATCTGTTACTAAGGGAAAGTGGTGGACTTTCTTTACCCACCCTTAACACCAGGAAAAATAATTTAAAAAAATGTGATCTCTGCCATACACCAGTCCATCATACATCCACTGACACAGAGGGTATCAGTGTCCTGGTGATGATGACGACCATAGTTTCTCAGGCTATGTTCACTGTTCACATTTTAGAAATAACCACACCTGCAGTGCACATTCAGTGAAGCTTTGCTCAGGATGGGGAACAAAAACATGCTGATTAAAACTCCCCTCAAGGTACTACCGCCTCTCCTCCGTATCCTATCTTGAAATAATCATTTTGTGAGAAGACGTGTTTCTCACCTTTAATAATTCATTGCCAGAGTCAACACTTCTGTCCTGCGTGGTCATTCCTTTCTCATTGTCTGCATGTGATGAGTTCATCAGGAAGAATAAAACTCCATTTTATCAGGCCAGCCTTCCTTCTTTGTGCACCTGCTCTTAATTTTACCACTTATTTATGAGTCGGGCGGGAGATGGAGTTTAAGCTTTGGCCTCTGGTTTGGTTTATTCCACACTTATGCTACTCCATATTATTTAATGAGGCCTTTAGTGGTTACCTGTCGAGACAATTAGTTTACATATTCAAAAATAGTATGGGAGTAGAGAATAAAATTGGGAAGGTCAGTTGAGGCCAATGATTTGGAGGGAAATCAGTGTATATCCAGAGTTTCCCATACGCCACGTGAGTAAGAGATGTTCAGCCAGCCCTCGGTTCACATCTGGGCACACCTGCCATCCTTTCAGGTATTTTCACAGGCTCTTGGTAGCACTGGTCATTTCCTGATTGAGTTTACAGCCGTGTCATGATCCTGCAGGGCACATATGCCAGTTTCTCATTACCCGTATGGTACCCAGCAAGTTTCTAATGTGTCTCCGTTTTGAAGCCGTTCGATGAACTTATCTGGGTATTCAAGGCAGTGAGTGTGTTCAGCCATCTGGCACCAGGGGAGTGAGTGGCAGTCTTGTTAAGCGTTGAATATGGAGGATAAGTACGGGTGCAGTAATGGGGCAGGAGAAAACAAACTAAAACATACATGGAATGTACTGTTGACCCTTCTTAGTTAATTTCACTTCCCCAAGGAGACCTTGACAGGTGTATGGTTCAGATCCTTCATTCCATAGACCACCCTGAGTTGAATACGTACTGTCTGTCAGGCACCTGTGCTCAGCATGTGGGATGCAGTGATGAGTGAGATACGGTCCTGCCCTTAAGGACCTGACGGTCATCTGTGAGGAGACTTTGACCTTCTACCATGGGACACTTAAGTAAGAATGGAGGCTACAAGAGCTCCAAGGTCAGAATGACTGATTCAGGTGTTCATGAAAACCTTCACAAAGGAACTGACAGTTAAACTGGGTTTTGCAGGATGGGGAGGCATTTCCAGGTCCAGAAGGAAAGGTAAGGAGACAGCATTCAAGGCAGAGGGAAAAGCCTATGCAAAGGCAAGAAGTGACAAAATGATCTAGACTATCTGGGGTGCAGTGAGAAGTTCAGCGTGTCTGAACCAGAGCATCACTGAGTGAGAGTGGGAGAGGAGAGGGTGGGTCCAGGAGCTCTTGGTACACCCTTCCCAGGAACTTTCTTGCATTGCTAATTGGAAAGAAGGATGCTTCAAAGCTAATAGCTCTAGTTCCAACACCCAACTCTTCACTCAGCAGCTGCGTGAAATACTGCAAGTTACTTAAGAGCAGAGAGCCTCAGTGTTTCCTCGTGTAAAATAATGGGTGTTAGAATCCTAGCCTTGTAGATGTGTTGGGACAGTCAAATGAGATGACATCTCTTAAGCGCCTGCTTGTGTCCCCCAAATATGCCAGTTGTCATTATCTGCCTTTGTATGTGTCCTTATCATGGGTCACAAACTCAAAAGGCCAGTGGCCCAGCAGGTAAGGTAAAGATAACAAGAGATCCACATCTAAGGTGCTTAATGTCATCTGTCGCTCACCTGAGTTGAGAGAGAACATCTGAAACAGGCCACATGCAGGGAGAAAGCCCTGTGCAATCACATCTTCCAATTTTCCAGGAGAATATGGAAGTACAGATATCTAACTAAAATTTCCCAACTTTTCTATGTTAGCTGCTAATCCAAATTTAAAACACAGTGCAAGCAAAACAGTTCTGTGGTCCATACATGACCTGTGGGCCGCCAGTTTATGGTCTTTGATGTCTGTCTCCTCTCTCCCACCACATTACAGGCTCCTACAGGGCAAGGGCTGTGGTTGTTAATGATTTGTATCAGGGTTGGCTCATGGCGGCTGCTCCGTGGTCGGAGAGCTCAGACTGGAGCCACGTACAGACATCGGCACCGGGGCGAGGAAAAGCCAGCCAACAAGTGAGGTGTTCAAAAGTGCAGAATTCAAAGGGTGACCCAGTGCCATAGCACAAGGCCAGGAATGAAAAACTTTTAAAACTCGGCCCCAGCAAGAAGCTCCTGGGACAGGAGCCGATTCTTGGGGGGAAAAAAAAAAAAAAATGCGCAGTCTGTGAAGGGCAAAGTTTGACCATCTATTAAACAGCAAGTTACAATAGGCAAGTGTGGAGATCACAGAAGCTGGGATTAATGTACACACATCTATACAGGGAACTTTGATGCTTTCAAATGCCTGCTCGCCATCTGAAAATCAGGCAGCAGCCATCGCCTACATATCTCACAGCAGTCTACCTGTCTGGGTGTTTGGGCTTGACAGCAGGAAAAGCTCTTTGAAATGAGGCTGAGGCATTTCAAACACTTCTGCTTGAATATCCAGTTTGTATATTCTGCTGATGGCTTTTAAAATTATTTTTTTATTTCATTTTATTTTATTTTATTTTTTACTAATTTTGGACTTGCTTATGAAGTCAGAAGTCTGCAAAAGAACAAATTACAAAGCTAAGATGCCTTTGACGATCTCACATCAGTCATCAGATACAGACTCCCATGCTCACACACAATCCCAGGTAACGAGGAAGGAAAGAAGTTTTATTCACAGATGAGAACTATTTTCAACAACAGCCCAGTAAAACGTGCCAAATGTTTGAACCACTTGACTCCTGCCCAGATAATTTCATTATGGTTTAGGCAGGGATGTTTATGACTTTCCATGAGTAATAAATAATTTAGAAGCCATTCATTAAAACCTTCTAAATTACAGACACTGCAGGCAAATCCCTTCTTTTAAGAAGGAAAGGATGACCTGAAAATTGGTCCCCTGTCTCTTGTTTTCTTGCCTTTGATTGTTTTTTTCCCCCTTATTTTCTTACTAGTGAAGAAAAACACCAGCATTAGAAGGTTTACAATCCCATGGTATAGGTGAAAGTGAAGCTGGGACACACTGGCCTGGTGAGATGCTGGGGGGAAATCTGAAGATTTTAATTTTTATTCTCAGGTGCACACATTTCTTGTTCATCCTTCTCTTCTCGTGTTTAAAAGGAGGGGCTGATGTCCTGACTGAGGTGGAGAATGTGAAGATTTGCATTAGGGAGGTTTTGTGACTCGGGTATTCAAAGCTGCCACACAGGAGACAAAAAATAGGATCTTCGTCCGCATCGTGATGGAGGTGTGGTGGCTTGCCTCTCTCTTCTGCCACCTTGCAAGGCCTTGATTGTGGGGTGTGGGAATCTTACACAAGACCTAACCAAGCCAGAGAGGATTAGTTTTAATTTCATTCAAAAACTGTAAGTAGGAGAAAAGGTTGTCAGTACCCTAGGACAATACTTAGGAACCAGTAGAAGTAGGTATGAGAGTTTGGAGAAAGACAGGAAGACCCTGATTCTAAGTGGATCTCAAGCGCTCCCAGGCCAAACTCGGTAGGTACACATGAAATTAATTTTCACTGGGTTTGGTGAGGGATCTCGGGAGCAGGGAGTACTTAGTTCAGCCCATAGATACTAAAGGTTCTTACCTTTACAGGTAAGAACAGTTACCAAACTGTTAACTTGGTTCTCCCATTTCGCAAATAGCCAGTATCAGCAAGAGAGCGAGGAATTAGAAATGTGCTGTAGATTCTAGGGTCTTCCCATCTCTGTCCCTAATGTAAGCATTTCTGATTTACACTATTTTGTCACCCATGTTGAAATATAACAGCAACATTCCCATTCAGATGGAATCAAGGCAACACGGGATGCTGTCTTTTGCGGTAACGGTCTCTAGGCTGCCCTCCTTTCACTGAGGCGAGCCACCGAGAGGGCATGCTTCTGGTTCCAGGCACAGAAGCCCTCTCAGCTACATGATGAACACGTTTTTTAAGATGTCCTTTTTGTGGTTTCTTAAATGACAAGGGATTTTTAAGCACAGCATGATCAAGGGGCACAATCATAAAGTAACGTGCTTGGGAAGGAGGGTATTTTATGTGAGGAGTGTCAAAGCGGAGCTTTATCAATGAGTGGAATTTCCTGTATGTTAAAAGATAAATGAATTAGTAACTCAGGGTAATTTTTAAAAATACATATCCAGATGAAAGCTTGGATAAGTTTGATCCCTTTTAGCCAATGAAGTATGATCTCTAATTAGGTTTCCATGCAGACGGTGCAGGCTTGGAGTACATTTCTGAATCTACTTGACCTTTTCAGCTGGAGAAGCCAAATCATTTCCATTCCATGCTCTTTAATTCTGGAGGAATTTCTAATTTGTTGCCAGAGATAAAAAAACTGACTCCAAACAGGAAAATGTTTTAAATAATCCAGAGTCCCATTTATTGAATATTAAAATCTGAGAGCTGGGAGAACCCTAAGAGATGGCTTTATTCACTCCCCTTATTTTACTGATAATAAAACTGAGGACCAGAGAAAATCAAAGACTGGGCCAAGGTCACTCAGGGACATAGGACCCAGGACTAGAACCCAGCTCTCCTGCTTCTCACCCCAGACTCCCTGAGCAGCTGCTTTCTCATCTGCCTGCCAGCCTTTCTGGAGTAATCCATATCGCTGCTGAATCAAAGGTCCCTCACTGAACTCCAGCATCAGGCCTGTTTTGGGAAACTTCCATGGGCCAGCACCTACCCTCTTGCCTTTCTTAATTTCTTTTGGAAATTCTCTATTCTCTCACCTTATTAATGTTAAAACAAAACGGGTTCTTTTATTGCCACAGGCGGCAGGAAAGTGAACTTCTTGATGGAGGGAAGTGTCTTCCCTAGTGAGAGCAAGTAAATTAGTTCTGAGGTCCTCTCACTCACTGTAACTGTAATGAGAGAGACACCAGCCCTTCTTCATTAATGAGATGCCAATCACAAAGGGAGCAGCCTCGGAAAGCCTTTGGGGAGGGGGGTGGCTGAGGGAGAGTGGTGATTGGCACTGGAGCGAGAAGGTAGGGAGCAGAAAAGAAAAGCCTTCCGAGGTGGGAAACACATGTGGATGATCTAGAATTGGAGGGGCAGGTCCAGTGGGAGCTGGTGGTGGTCCTGAATGGGCCCATCTGTGTAGTTTATGGGAAACATCTCCGAAACGGAGCAGGAGAACCGGGGAGCTACCATCTGGCCTGTGTCCCCCCGCACATGCTTCCCGAGGGAAGGTTGTGATCATGCTAAGTATGTCCCACATGGGGACCCGTAGGCTTGGTGCCGTTTGGGGCTGGTTAACGATGGGCTGTCTTGGAAGGTTGGTAACAGCGCGTCTTGTCTCTCCTCTGTCTCGGAAATTGTCAAGAGTTTAACATACTGTGGAACCTCCTAAACTTTGAAAAAGAAACTTTCTTAAAAAAAAAGCTAAGGACTTTGTTGCTGAGGGAGTCTCTTCCTTGCACGAAATAATTTCCCTGGTAGGAGACCCTGGACTTAAATTTACCCGAGGACCAGTTAACCCAGGGCAGGGGAAGCATCTAAGTCTGATTTGTTCAGTTCTCACCATCAAAAAATGGTTTGGGAGTAAGTCCTGCCCCTGGCAAGACGATGCTGTCTTTCCCCCTTAGCTGCCCAGAACAGCGTTCACCACACTGTCGAGACAGTTTGCGGAAAATATCTGTGCGAAGTCTCCTAACTCAGTTTTCAACATCCGTAGCCTGCTTTTGCTTCGGTAGGTTGGTAAAATTCTGTGCATTTCGGAAATGAATAGAACTTGCATTTGGAATTAAATGTCCTTTTTTTCTCCAGTTGTTTTTTTCCCTCAAAACGTTTATTTTTTATGAATATGGGTCTCTCTGAAGGTTAAGAGACTTTCAGCGCTCAAAACAACTTAATAAAATGGCTGAGCACACAATTAGGCATGCTTATGTCCTTCAAGAATCAGGTAGCGGAAGTTCTAATTGGCAAAGCAGCATTTTGAATGTCATTTTCTAAACCCTTTAGACCATGTATAACAGAGAGAGGAGAAGCAGCAGCACTTTACAAAATACCAGTAGTGTCTCTCTTGGAGACACGATTTTAGGGTAGCAGTTAGCTGGTATTGAATTTGTAGATGTTACGAAAAACATAGCTACAAAGCCACAATCGCTTCAAGCAAAAAGACATTCATTTAGATCGTATGAACGCTCACCTATTCATAGTAATGGGAGTAACTGTATGCTAGCAAGCTGGAAACACTTCTTCATGGTGTGTGTGGGGGGGGGGGGCGCGTGCATGCCCCTCATTTCGTTTAGCCCTTTGGAAAATCTGACGAGGCTCACCTAGGAATTCCATTCCTTGTTGAAGGCCAACAGGAGAAATCTGTGGAAAATAAAGATGCATAAAGCCAACTACATTTTATTTTTGAAGTTTTGTTTCTGCTAGAAACCTGTTTTTCAAAAACTTGCTTTCCAAAGCCTCATGTATGTATTTTTGTCTTCTTAAGTTTTAGACACTTGGGTTTTGAAAGATAAAATCCTTGAAGATATGTTTTGGGTTAATTTGTTTTCAAAAGTGCCCATGAACTTGATTTCCAGGGACTAGATGTTTTCTCTTCATTAGCAACCACTGTGGTTTTCAAGGAGGGAGAAGCTCAACTTGTGATTGACTTGAGTGCAGTAGAGTCACGTCCTCCTGGGTTTTAGGAACATTTGAAACTAAGCAAAGCACAAGTGTGTCACCTGACTCTGAATATTTAAAAAAATAATTTTGTCAGCTTTGTCAAACCAAATTTCTCATATAGTGATTTGACTGTAATTAGAGGCACCAGTAGATGGTTATGGGAAAAGGGTAGAAGCCTGCCCCAAAAGTGGCTCATAGGAAAATGAGGGAATTTCAGTTTGACCTACTCAGGCATACTGTGGAATGGATATTTCTCCAAGCTGATAAATGAACCATTTTTGCAGAGATTAGTAGTAGTAGTCCTGGCAAGAGCTTGAAAGCAGAGAAGGCCTGGGATAGAACATTATTTCTTTTAATATTGTAAGAGAATATTGCCCAGCACTTTCTTAACTAGTACCCCTAGTGAACTGGCTCTTCCACACATTTACCAGAAAATAATTGATGTTTGTAATGCTCACCCTTAGGCACTACAGGATCCCAAAGTGCCTTTCGAATCATCAAAGAATGATTCATTGCGTTCTGGGTGGTCTTTTTGTTGAGTGTATTTTATTGTATACTAATCCCTTTGAAAATTGGTAACACGTTTATGACAGGTACCAGAGGTGTGCAATCAAGAGCACGCAGCCATAGCTGGCGAGTGGGAAGTGTCTGGTATACAGGCTGAGTGCTTCCCGCCACATCCTCCATCCCACTGCCTCAGAGGAGGTGATACTGCCCAGGGAAGCTGCACATTGGTCTCTGTGAAGGTTTCCATTCATCTCCCCATCCCTCCTCCTTTTCCTGCATAGCTTGCTAGCTGGAGCCCACATGCAAACAGAATTCCATATTCCCACCCCTCCCTGTGCCGAAAAGGAGAAGGACCAGAAACTTGGGGCAGCGTGAATTAGGTTGAACAGTGTGAAAATGCTGATATTTGACCACTTTCTGTCTACAAAAGCAGTGACTTCAAATGGCCAATTTCAGTGATTATAAATATCAGGTGCCTGTTTGTAGTTGTGTCTGTGTGTGTAGACATGCATATATCATTCATTTACTCAGAAGACGCAATTAACAAGAGCACCAAAGTTCAACCAGACAACACAATTTGCTGCCCCCTGCTTTGTTAAGCAAATGATTTTTCCTTCTGTGCTGTTCTGTAGGCATTCCAGCAGTGGAACCCCAGCGTATCTCGGCACTGCTATGTATTAGGTGAAAATGGCCTTCCTATTTCTTGGTATGCTCTGTTTATATTTTAATGCTGTTTACCAATGGAATACTCTATAAATATTCATATAGTGGCTGTACAAAGGAAAGGCTCTGAAGAGCTCTTTATTAACAAGCTCCCTTAAGTCAGGGTAACTGTGGG
Organism: Leucopleurus acutus; assembly: GCF_964270905.1. Taxonomy (NCBI): domain Eukaryota; kingdom Metazoa; phylum Chordata; class Mammalia; order Artiodactyla; family Delphinidae; genus Leucopleurus; species Leucopleurus acutus. Next base: position 129,933,661 of record NC_139142.1, on the reverse strand, counting down.
AGAGAGGGCTTTAATCCATCCTCGTGAAGTCCTTGCACAAAAATGGCTCTACCCTCTTTGCACATAATGTTGGGGTGACCTGGGAGTTACCAGCTAAATTCACAGCTGAAAGTGGCAGCTAATGAATTATTCCAAGTAAATTAACAGACCTAGGGAATCCTTTTTCAATCCCATACCAATGCTCCTTCATTAGCGAATACTCCGAATGTAGGAGACATTATCAGCTGGGGGCCCAGAGAATGTGTAGCCCACATTCAGACCCTCCACCATTCCCACGCCCCAGCAAAGTTTGAATTTTATTTTAGCATCAATCATCAATTGACATTTGTTAGAAGAACATTTTATTCTTCCAAAGGGCAGTTTGGAACATATTTAAGAAAACAACAACAAAAAAAAACTCAGAACTCGTAATGAAGCAAACTGAAACCATTTTTTTAAAAAAAACCCACAATTTTGGATGCTTCAAATTTAAAACTATGAAAAAAATAGTCCAAGTTTGTACATTAAAATTTTTTAAATACTGAGCTATTGAGTGATTGACTAGTAAGTCTCAAATACTGTCAGACTGATCTTTGTACCAAAGAAATTAAAACAAAAATGACAAATCATTTGGTATCTCCTTGATGGGAGGGAAATAAGATCTCAAATGGTAATACCTTACCGTTGTATCAGAGACGGTAAACTATTCCTTACTTTCAGCCAGACAGGCTTAACTGGCAAGATAATATTGGGGGCAAGTCTAGGTAGAAGAAAGAATGAAGCCCCCCTGGGGTCCACAGGGCAGTATTTGGCAGGCACTTCTTCAAGGCCTACCCAGAAGAGGCTAATCAGAGAGTAGGGACGATGTCAGATTACATTAGAGGCAGATTTCTCTGTGTTTATGGGCAAATCTGAGACGGCCAGTCTTTCAGGTCTGGAGCTGCGGTTGCACACAGAATGTGATCCTCAAAATGAAATGCCAGTATTTAATCCTTCCAGCTACTCAGCTTCCTCATTATCCCCTTGTGGGAATTGTGGTTGCTACTGACTCAAAGCTGTCCCCCCGCCCCTCTGCTTGGTGATGTATTAATTGCTAGAGGTGGCCCCAAGGTTCATCTCAGCCTGGACTCCAGTGGAGGGTCCTATCATGAGAATTCAATTAGTCTCAAGATAAAATCTAGCAGAAAGAACTTTTAAGCCTGGAAGCGCACAATGCTGTGTATATATTTATGTGTGATGTGATGTTCACCCTCAAACACAGTCTGGACTGGCTTCTGTGGGTCAGGGCTCTCAGTGTGTTCCCTCGGGCCCTCCTTAAGGAATATTTCTTAGCAGAGCACATATTTGTTACATGAGGCCATAGCTACATGTGGCCACTGAATCAACCATTTTAACGTCAGTTAGTTCTTTCCAGTTGTCCTAATGACTGTTCATTGAGCATTTGATTGAATTAGAATAGGTTGATACAGTTCAACTAAATCAAGGTGTAGGAAGGAGAAAAAAACAAAAAAACAAAACCCACTACATTGTAAATCTAGAAAATTATTCCAACCTCAGCTCAGCAACTGACTTACTTACTATGTGATGATCAAATCTCTTGACCTCTCTGAATCTCATTTTTGGTTTTGTGGGTTTTTTTTTTTTTTTTTTTGGTCTGTAAAATGATAATCTAGCCTATTTTATCAATCTTTCAGGGTTTTTATGAAGATTAAATGAGCTGGTGGATGTGAAAGCTCTTTAATCCATTTGAGTGATCAGCCTGAACTTTACAGAGTTAATTGGCATAGTGCTACAGGAGAGAATTTGAGGATGGTTTTGCAGGGAATTTCTGTGCCCATCGAAAAACAATCTTTTAATATGTACCAGCGGCAGTAAGGAAATGAGAGTCAGTTGGATCATTTGGACCCACTTGATCACCACCAATTTAAAGATAAGCAAAAAATAGTTGAGAGAGTCATGGTAAAGTTTTTGCATTAGCTGTTAACTAAAGAAATGCAAAAGAGAATTCCCACTCCCCAACTGTGTGTGAAAACAGAAGAGTCTAAAGCATTCGAACAAGCCATGGTGAGTGGACGGGATGTCCTGGAATGACACTCTAGGTGTGAATAAATCACTGGAACTAATGGCATCCACCCAAGAGTTTTGAAGGAACTCAAGGGTGAAATTGTGGAACTGTTGGCCAAAATGTGTAGCTTGTTACAAATGGGTACTGTGCTCCAGACCTGGCAAATTGCCACTGAAACTCTGAAAGCAGAGAAGGACAAATACGTGAGTCTCACTTTCATACCTGGCAAGCTGGTAGGGACTGTCTGAGTAGATAGTGTCACTGAATACGTGCTTATCATGGCCCAAAGCATTTATTGAGCATTCACCATGCCCCAGGTATGGTGCTGGATGATGGTGGTGAACAAATGAAGGTGTCTAGGAGGCAGTATGAAAGGGGGTCAGAATACTCCAGTGCTGTAGATATAGATTTGGGGAGTCATTGGCATATAGATCAGAGAAGTAGCTTTCATCTAGAGAACCAACACCTCTCAGTTGGCAGAGCCTGCCTGGAGGACCGTGCACACTAGGACTAGACTGTTTTGAAAAGAGAGCTGAAATCTGCTAGTAATGTCTGCCCTGGGCAGCACCATGCTCCATATTTGCCATCTCCATATAGACGGGTGTTGGAATTGTGAGGGTGGCCATGGTAACCCAAGGGAAGTGGAAAGTGTGAAAAGGGAGAAGAGAAGAGGTTGGAAGGCAGACTCCTACACAGAGCAAGGAGTGCTTTAAGGAGTGAGTGAAGGACTAAAGAAGAAAGCAAAGGAGGCTGAAACAGATCATCATTTGCTCATCTGTTCATTTATTCAACAAATAACTATCGAGCACTTTCTGTGTACTAGGCACTATTTTTCACACTGGAGTCACATCCAGGGAGCAGGCAATGTTCTCTCTTTGGAATTGTTCCAAAATAAATCAATGTCAGACAGTAATAAATACTCAGAAGAGGGTGATGTGGTGGAGTTGGGATTGGATGGGCACTTTAGCAAGGTTGGTCAGCTTTTGGAGGAGCTGAGAGCTGAACTACAGGACTCAGCCAGCTACATGAAGGACCAGGTGAAGAGCATTCCAGGTGGCAGAAACAGCTAGTGTAAAGGGCCTGAGGCAGAGGAGATGGCAGAAAAAATTCTTCCCTGAAGTTTGTCTGTGTCAGTTAGCAGCTTGATGGGAAGACGGGCCTAAGGAGGAAGTTTCCTGATGCCTCTTACAGCTGGTTGGCTGTTGGCTACGTAGAATAGGGAGACTTGATAATGTTTGTAGATTGAGGAAAAGAAGAAAGTAGAAAGGGAAAAATTGACTATACAGGAAAGAGAAAGGATGATAGGTGGTGCTGAGAAGGACATTCATCTTGAGAAGGAGCATAGATAATAAAAGCAAGTCAGGTATAAAGAGTTTAGAACAGTATTCCCCAACCATTTTTAAACTTGTGAAATCATTTCTTAAGAAAATATGTTATTTGGAGAAATTTTTAATCATCTGATCATTTCTCATGCAATGCAAAATTAAGTGACTTAATGTTTTAAAGTATGTGTGTTGTTTTAGATCAGTATATATTAAAGATTTTATTACAGAATTAATTGAATAAAATAGTTACTGATATTCATGGATTATAATAAGTTCTGAATGAGTGCCATCTAACAAGTGGTGCACACAGTTCAATTTACTTTTATTATGTAAGAAATGACCATTTATAAGACATACCTTAAAATGACATCTATTAGTGTGCTTAGTTTGGAAACCAAATAAATATTAAACTGTGGCTTGAAATTTAACTCACTATCATAGCATAGCATCAAATATTGACAGAAACAGACAAAATCTGCTTTCCTAAGTAATGTTCAGAAACTTTTCATTTTGGGTAAAAAAACTTCTGGTGTAATTTTATTCTTTGTTTCTTTTATTTCTAAATAGTGAAATAGAGATTTTTGGTCATTATTTACAAGCACTTATATACAAACAATTGAAAACTGAATTGGATATAAGAAATAGCAAATTTTGTATTATTAACATATTTTTTTAAATGATAGATCTCAGTGGGTTATGTGAGAGGTCAGTCGATGTAATTCTGAAATCTGGTGAAGAACAGCCTAAAGTATATTTGCAGAGTTACTATCCTCTGTAAGCTCTTCATAAACTTTTCACATTTTTTCTTCAGAATTCTTCTGCTGTTTGCCTTTACCTAAAGGCCGATTATGGGTAGAAATTAGACAAGTTAATCAAGTAAACAACTAACAAAGGAAAAAAAAACATTTGAAATTGCATGGCAGTCAGATTGCCACAGTGGCTGGTGGTATTCAGCTCAGCAGCCAGTAGTGGAAACCAAGTCATGAGCACACGTACGTGATCCCAAACTCTTCTGAGTGGAAAACATATTTAAGTAAACAATGTGGTTATTCAGTTATTTAAGTAGAAATTAAAATACCTACCATTATCACCTGCAATGAGTGAACACTCCTGGAACATCTTTGTGCAACTCTGGGCTTCCCGCACATTGGGGACTGTCACTTAGGAGGAGAAGGTGGAGACATTGAGGGCTGATGAGCTCAACGAGGGCGAAGACTTCGTTTTGTTCGCTGCTGCATCTCCAACACCTGGGACGGTGCCTGGCACAGAATAGGCGCTTAACAGATATTTGCTACTAAGTGAATGAGCAGAGTAATGAATGTGTGGTGAAGAAGGTCAAGCCCTCTGTGGAAGTGGGGAATGAGGTGGAGGGGCGCTTGAGGAACAGGGAGGCTTGAATGAGAGAGGGAACCAGCAGGGGTAGGGTAGCAGACAGTTTCTATAACGAATGTAGCATCCGTAGACAGTCATTTATCCCAAACTATGCCTTGAACAACTACTGTATGTTTGGGCTTGTGAAAGATGCTGTAGGATTCAGTGATGAAAAAGACTCAGCCTTTGCCTTCCAGAAGCTCACCAAGTTTATGGGGGTAATGAGACAGATATCCATTCTAGACTGTGTACACACTATATAGTTCCACAGACATCAGGGGAGAGGCAGAGAGGGGTCTGACACAAGCAATGCGAACCTCAAGAATCAGGGAGTGGGGTACTTGTTACAGCTTCAGCATCAACCAGAGAGTCATTTGACCTCTCTGACTCCAGTCTCCTCATCCATATAAGAAGGAATTAGGACTGGGTCTCCACTAAGGTGCCTGCCGAATAAACTCTGGCAGTCTCTGGGTTTTGCAAATTCAGAGTAGGTGGATGTCACTGTTGGCAGAGGTATTGTGGAACTGTGTCTTCAAGGACATGGGAGTGAGTTGGCCTTGAAGAAAGGGGGGATGTTGTAGAAGTTAGGTGGCAAGGATTTCGGACAGAAGGACTAGCAATGAACTCAGCCGTGAGGGTAAAATGGTACAAAAATTTTTCCAACAACCATTTTATGAATTAGGAGAAGAGAGGTATGAACAAGCAGGGTCAAGTGATATGATAGATTCCATGGTAAAGTTGGAATTAGCATAAGTCTCTTTGTTGTAATGTTTTGTTGCTTACATACAAGAAACAAAAGATTAGAATGACCTAATTGGAGTAGTACCAACTTTGGAACCCCCATATATTGATGTAAAGAGCAGCCTTACACAAGAGCTAAGTGAAAGAATGTACGATGGAATCTCCGTGTTCATGAATGATGATGATATTAATAAAAGGTGATGGGAAATGCTACAAATTTTTACAAGGTGGAAAAGCAGCAATTGATATTCAAAGTGGGGAAGTATAAAAATACCCCAGGTTGTATTTCGAATGCGGATTTCTACCTAAACACAGGATGCCATGGAAACCCAAAAGACTGACATATATAGGCAGCATCCAGAAATCTATTGAAGCCAAAACTGAAAACATCAGCCTCCACTTGTACATTCCCATTGAAAGGAGGTTGGTGATGGGGGGGTGGGGGTGGGGAGTGGCGGGGGAATAGCCCCTGACCAGTGTTCCTGTCCTAGGACAGTTCTAAGTCCAGTTTTGGCATATTGCTTAACCTTGGTCTCCTCAACTGTGAAATGGGAACAATCACACTGTTACAAGGATTAAATGAGACAATAGGAATGATGTGCTTTAAAACAAATGAAGAGCTGGATTTGCTGGAATGAGGGAACCAAAATTTGTGCATTTGTGGTGTCTGTCTAGTGTGTGAACATCTTGCGTAAACACAATTAAAATAATTCTTTGTACCTGCAGAATGCTTTAGAGTTTATCAGGTTCCAAAAAAGTATAAAGGGACCTAGCAGAGCTTTAAATTCAGAAAACCTAGATTTGAATTCCAATCTAATCACGTGCAAATATGACTTGGCATGGAGTTACTTAAAGTGTGTAGGCTCCAGTTCCTCATTTGTAGAGATAGTGATACCTACCCTGATAGGGTGGTTGTGAGATTTAAACACTATCATGGATGAAGGGTGGTGAGGTGGGTGCCTACCCACACTGGCCCTCGGTGCACAGTGGCTGTCTTTATTGTCACACTTCACTGGGACACGAGCTCCTAGAGCTGAGACAATGTCAGCTGGTATTCCCAGTGGCCAGCACAGTTCCTGACTTGGAATTGGTGTTCAATCAGTATTTGTTGAATGGATGGGTGAACGGCATGAACAGATGGGTGAACACCAACTTTGTAATAGAGATGCTTTCCTGGGTAAGACAACCAAGGCTCAGAGACTTTAAATGACTGCCCAACGGTCAGTGTCAGAACTGAAAACTGCAAGCCCGCATGCGTCGTGAGACCCTTTTCAAGGCATCCACATGCTACCCTTTGCTGTAAACCTCCAGCCTTGGGTGAGATCACGGGCTACAGCACTCTGAGCAGTTATTGCCTATCTTTTAGAAAAGCGGAGGCGATACTATTTGCCTCTGCTTTTTTTCCTCTCTCTCTCTCTTTTGTTGTTTTGATCTAAGCTCATGGGGTAAAAAATTCAAGTCAACTTATTTTTTTTTTTCTTGAAAAGGGGCCAAAAGAAAAAAGAAAAAACATGAGCACAATCTCATATATCTTTGGTTTTGACAGTCCTTGGTTGGCAGGACGCAGCCCGAGAAAATAATCTTCACTGAAACGTACAGTTTGTTTCTTTCCCCTGCAGACGGAAATGTGTGTTTGGGAGGCTGATTCTTCCGATGGCCCTGGTGCCAGGCCTGGGACCAGCACTTTTCATTATTAGCTCTGTTCCTCTTTTCGTTTACAAGGTCAGCGTCGATGTTTTGGTTGTTTTCCCAACAGTGCTCTACTGACCGACTTCGCTCTAATCCCTTGATGTCACTTAAATAAACTCGAGGCGGCTGCAGGTTGGGGGAGCGATTTGAGAACTCCAATGATTTCCGGCCACTGTTGTTCTCGGCGGCAAATTAATTTGATGCTGTTATGTAAGTGTAATCATCCTCTCTAATCACATCACAGGATTGGGAACTGCCAGAAATAACAGAAGGGAACATTCGAGGTATCAAAGGGGAGCCACTAAAATAGACTGTTTATTTAGGTACCAAATTGAAACACTATTATTGGAGATGGAAAACAACTCTTGCCACACTTCCTTTTCACACATCCCTACATTTCACATACTGTATTTATCAGTGTGCATCATCCAGAAGTAAAAGGAGATATGAAATCAGAGCTTCCAATTGTGCCACGGGGGAAGGAAAGGCACGGAGTCGGAAGTGCCTGAGCGTCAGTGGGGTTTTGTTGATGCCTGAAATTTTGGTTGTGTTTATGCTGTTCTAAGAGGCTTCTCTCTTCGCCTGATGTTCTTTCTTTATGTCTGCCTCACTCTCTTTCTTATTTTCCCCCAACCTGTCCCACTGCCTTCTGTCTCCCCAGTTTTTTTTAGCAAGTCAGAGGACCTCTACCTAACTCCAATGACCCTCTCCAACTCCTTGGCGATACCCACTCACTCAGCCGAGGGGTCACAGGAGATGTACTACGTATTTACAGCTTGCCTGTCTTCTGACACACTTTGTCCATTCTTTCCTCTTCCCAAACTCTCGCCCAGCTCCTACCTGGACATAGAGTCCTAGATGCAAGAGAGGGAGTTCCATCCTTATTTCAGGACGGGTTTCTCAGAATGGTCTAGGTAACAGCAGAAGAGCAGCTTGGAGTCTTGTTTTTGAACCTCATCTCTGCCCTTCTCCCGGGACAGATGATCACGTCTGAGCCTCAGTTTCCTCATCTGTAAGAGGGGATAGCAACACCCAGCTCTGCCTGTGTGAATTCAGGGAGGTGACACTTATGAAAGCCCGGCACATAGCAGTCAAGAATGCCGGCTCTGGAGTCGAAATCTCTATAGCCAGACTTTGGGATTTGGGTCCCAGCACTACCTCTCACCCATTCAGTGACTTTGGTCAAGGTGCTGAGCTCTTCGTGGCCCAGTGTCCCCATCTGTGAAGTCGGATAATGATAACACTGATCAGAATAGCAGAGGGTTGAACAGGATTGCATATTTTAAATGCTTGGCATAGTGCCTGGCTTTCTCAGTGTTGGTTTGTCAGCATTATTATCATTCTTATTATTGTTATTTATTGTTCTAATAGCAAAACCTAATTAAATAAAAACAATAATCATAATGATGATCCATTTCCTGCTCTCCCCACTTCTTATTCCCACCACTTATCTTCATACAACTGCAAATCACTCCCGATGTTATTTGTCATAAGTCATCGAGACACGACAGCCGGGCTGAAGGGGATGAACAGTTGAACCCATGGACAGGTTGTGGGGAGGGATGCCCGCCATGGGGAGGGAAAAGACATTCAGCTGGATGAGCTTAGGAGACATTCTCCTTGGGGCCTCTGATGATGGTCTCTCCCTGCTCTCCTGGTCTCCACAGTCCTCTGCCTTGTTCCATGTTTAGTCCCCCGGCTGCCTTTCTTCTCTGCTTGGATCGCCACCTGCTTTGAAATGCCCTCCACCAACAAAGTCCTCACATCAGAATGAAGTACTTCCTTTATCCTGGTGTAATGGAGGGGCACCAACCTGGGGACTGGGAGACTCAAATCCTTCCCTGCCCTTCACCCTTTGGGTAACTTTGTGGGCCTTGGTGGCTTTGACTGTGAACATAGCCCATGTAACCCAGAGTGCCAACTGATTCCCTGTTTCTGAAGCAACTACTTGGACATTGAATGTTATTTTTCCTTGCCTTGCTTGAATTTTTTTAAGTAAAAAATAAAAATTCACTTCTAAAACCATTCTCTACAAGCCCATCACAGAAGGGAAGAGATTACTATTCATGGTCATCTTTCACTCTTTTTCCTCTAATCTAATCTCAGGTCTCTCCTCTAAAGATTTTCTACACAGGCGATCTAATGATAAGGCTGCCCCAAGCACCTGTTAGACCTGGGTAGGATGAGAACCGAGGTTCGAGCACCGGATCTAGACAACGCTGAGCTCTGGGGCACTCAGACCAAAATAGGTTTGCAAAACTATATTGAAACTGAAATGAAGATGAGGTTTCTTTCTTTTTCCTAAAGAAAAATATCTGGATAATTATTTTCTGGGCACCACTTCATTCTACGTGAACTTTTCAAACCGCAAGCTTTAGTTGCAAGATTTACGCTTAAAATAAAGGAAACACTGTTTGAGGAGACTGGTCACATGTAGTGGGGAGAGTAAGTTTTTTCTCAGGTATAGACACAGCTGTGATGTCTTGGGCTTTGGAGTCAGATTCTAGCTGTGTGACATTGGACCAGTTACTTAACCTCTCTGAACCTAATTTTCTTCATCTGTAAATATCATTAGGGATGTTGTGAAGACAGTATGAAATAATGAATGTGAAGTACTTGGCACATAGAAAGGGTTTGATTAATATTAGCTGTTAATGCTATTGTTGCTATTTAGATTTAGCTCTTCACATGCCTAAAATCATGGGGCAGATTTTCTCTCTGTCATACTCCTGGTAAAGGAGATAGTGTCGAAATTTTCTAACAGTCACCCTGAAACATTCATCTGGGCAGGTCTAGATCATATCCATTTGGCCCATAAGTGTTACTTAGATGACCGTCAGCTGTATTCTCCCTCTTAGCTAGTGTAAAAATAGCCTTGAAATTAATTTCCTAAAATAGCTAAAACAGCTCAGTATTTGAATGTATATATCATAACTCACACCACCATAGAATATTAGTTAGCAACATGTAACAAGCATTTACAGAAATCTCATTAATTTGCATTTCATCCATTCTTAGAGCGATTTGCAGTAATTCAGTCTGGATCAGGCTATGTTAACTTTCAAATCTATGTTTTATAGAAGTAATTTACTTGAAGAATTAATGGTACAAATGAGATTATAGGGGACATACTAAACTTTTTAAAGACAGCAAATATTTTCTAACAATAATGGTCTGTATGAAAATAAAACTTGTGATTCATACATGGATGTTGTTTACTGAATACATAGAGCAATGTTTCTCAAAATTCCATCCAAGAGAGAGAATCATGGGGAGAAAAAGTCCAAAAGTCCTGAATTATACCCCAAAACTTCTGAATTAGGATCCTGGGCCGGGAGGGATGGGGGACCTAGGGATGTGCATTTTAACAAACTCCTTGAGTGACTCGTAGATTTACTAAAGTTTAAGAACAGCTGTTACTCGGAATATTGACAAATCACATGTACCTTAACTGAAGTATCCCAGGAAACTCTTCTTAGTAGTTGAATAGAGCTCCTCCTTTCCTTACTGGAAAATACCAGGACCTCTTCTCTTTAAAATATTTCAGAATTCAGACTGTTCTGCTAGTGCAGATTCATCTTCCCCCATAACGGGGAGGTGTTACTGAAACAGACCCAACTTCCCACAATCAGTGCCAAGCTTCCTGCGTTATAACCCTCTGACAGTCAGAAAATCTAAAAATTATGATGGTAAGATTGGGATTCAGGCAAGGAGAGCAACCAGGCTGGGACCCTGGGAGGCCTGGAAAGAAAACCAGGGTAGAACCTGACAAAGACTCGGAGAGACTTGCTCATAAGGGTTAGGTCAGAAGCCCAGTTACGGGAATGAAGGTTGGCAAAGAGCCTGCCTTGCTTTCCAGCCACTGCACAATCCACCCTTGAGTTGACAATACAAACCAAAGTGGTGTGAACCCTTAGAATATCTAAGAATGACATGAGGAGGAATATTGTTACTCTGTTTCCATATGACTATTTTTTAAAGCAAATGGCTTGTTCAATATTTAGACCCATTCCTTTGTTAATAAAATAATTCCTATGTCTGTAAAAAGCAAATTTATGGTTATCAAAGGGGAGGTGAGGGGAAGGGACAAGTTAGGAGTATGGGATTAACAGATACAAACTACTATACATAAAACAGATAAGCAACAAGGATTTACTGTATCGCCCAGGGATTTATATGCAGTATCTTGTAACAACCTATAATGAAATATAAAAAGAAAAGATAACTGAATCACTATGCTGTACACCTGAAACTAACACAATATTATAAATCAACTATACTTCAATTGAAAAAACAATCCCTAATGTCTGAAGGTGTTGGTTTATATCTCCTTAGATCATTATTAACTAATTTCACCAATATTGGGTTAGGACTATTTTTTTCACCCATTTCTGGGTGAAATGGGTGAAAAAAATAGTATACAGTATATCACATAGATGTGCACATGTGTAAACACACACACACATTTCAATCCAACTATGTACATAACTTAAAATAATTTAAGCTAGGCTTTGACTCAAAACTGGATCTTTATATCTTTTTTTTTTATAAATTTATTTTATTTACTTACTTTTGGCTGCATTGGGTCTTTGTTGCTGCGCGTGGGCTTTCTCTAGTTGCAGCGAGCGGGGGCTACTCTTCCTTGCGGTGCACGGGCTTCTCATTGCGGTGGCTTCTCTTGTTGTGGAGCATGGGCTCTTGGCACGCGGGCTTCAGTAGTTGTGGCACGTGGGCTCAGTAGCTGTGGCTCACGGGCTCTAGAGCGCAGGCTCAGTAGTTGTGGCGCACAGGCTTAGTTGCTCTGCGGCATGTGGGATCTTCTCGGACCAGGGCTCAAACCCGTGTCCCCCTGCGTTGGCAGGCAGGTTCTTAACCACTGAGCCACCAGGGAAGCCCCGTATCTTTTTTATAATGGCAAAGAATGTACAACAAATACAAAATTCACCTAGCAGTCAATTTTATGCCACTGTTTGCCAGAGATTAAGACCATGGGGTGAGCAAGTTTGCTTGTAACTAAAGCACAGACTCTTGGCTATTTGCAGCATTTTAAACTTTAACAAGTGGGCAATGCAATATAAATGATGCTTTAAACATTCATGCATTGGGTGGGAATCTATATTAATTATAAAACAAAGAGCCAAGTCCTAGAAACAAAGAAGCATTAGTTTTTTTCTTCTTGAGTTGCTTTACTAAGAATTAGATCCCTAAAGGAAAGGCACAGAAACAAGAAAGGTTCTGCCTACTTACTAATACTTGATTTGTGGCTTACCTGGGAACCCAGGACAACTCATCCAAGAATTTCCCGTGGTCTGTTTATGTATTCTATTCTGTGCCTTGCTTGTACCCTCCAGCCATCACACACTGTGTATCTGAGAACTCCTCTCTTTATGCACAGCACTCCTTCTCGTGGTCCATGTGAGAAAGCCTCACCTATTCTTTTTTTTTAAACATTTTTTAATTGAAGTATAGTTAATTTATAATGTGTTAGTCTCAGGTGTACAGCAAAGTGATTCAGTTATACATACATATATATTCTTTTTCAGATTCTTTTCCATTATAGGTTATTACAAGATATTGATTACAGTTCCCTGTGCTATATAGTAGGTCCTTGTTGTTTATCTGTTTTATATATAACAGTGTGTATATGTTAATCCCAAACTCCTAATTTATCTCTCCCCAACCCTGCTGTCCCCTTTACCGTAAGTTTGTTTTCTTGTCTGTGAGTCTATTTCTGTTTTGTAAATTAGTTCATTTGTATCTTTTTCTTAGAGTCCACATATAAGTGCTATCATATGATATTTGTCTTACTCTGTCTGACTTATTTCACTTAGTATGATAATCTCTCGGTCCATCCATCTTGCTGCAAATGGCATTATTTTATTCTGTTTTTATGGCTGAGTAATATTCCATTGTATATATGTATCACATCTTCTTTATCCATTCATCTGTCGATGGACACTTAGGTTGCTTCCATGTCATGGCTATTGTAAATAGTGCTGCGGTGAACACTGGGGTGCATGTGTCTTTTAGAGTTAAGAGTTTTCTCTGGATATATGCCCGGGAGTGGGATTGCTGGATCATATGGTAACAAGCTTCACTTACTTTGAAGTCCTGAGATGGTAGAGGCAGCCTGAACTACAGGAAGTTTATAAAGTGTGCCTGCAAAGTGACTGGGGCATGTTAGCATTTTTCTCTCTGTATAAAATAGTTGTTAGTATTTCGCTGTCTAACAGGCCAAGGTTGAATAAAGAGATGTTGGTTATTTCCAGCCTGTTCCTTTATGTTTTCTCCACTTCCCATCACTTAAACTCTGTACCCCAGAGGAAAGCAGGCTCCTCCTTACGCTTCTATCTCTTGGGAATGAAGACTGGTTGAATGTTTCCATCTCCCAATTTACAGTCTCTCTCTCATCAGCTCTCCTTTGTTCCCAGGAGTCTGACTTTTTTTGGGCTCTCCCTTGGTGGTTAAAACATGGCTGTTCTCTGGGAGGTGAACCCTACTCAGCTGTTCTCACCTCAACGGAAATTACTTTGCTAGAGAAGAAAACTCCTAAGTAAGTTTTAAGTTGAGCAAGGGACTTCTCCCAACCTGGGATGCCGCCAAGCTTGAAGGGAGGGTCCCGAGCTGGGAGACAAGGGAAGCACAAGGGGAGGGCGAGGGCTGTGAAAACACATAGTCACCAGTTCACAGTTCAGCCTGAGGCTGACACTAACTAGAGTCGATTAGTGAGTTTGTGCTCACTAGTTTATTCAGAGTCATTTGATATGGAATTCGACCCCTCCTCACTGGAAATGAAGGCCTTAATTCCACAGGTTTAACTAAAGCGGGCGGCCTACAGTACGAAGTTAAGACAGTAATCTGAATTATTTTTTCAAAGCCACCAAGGGAGAGAGATTGTTATGACTACATATTTGAGATGGTCTGTGCAGGTTTAAGTGTCCAGCTGATTGTACCTCCCTCCGTTTCATCTCGTCTGTCCACGTATAGACTTAGTGGGCAATAGTCACGCACAGTGAACCCAAGCCTGGAATCTTTACCTCTTCCGGAAAGTCAGTAGAAGCTTCTGTCTCCTTGAGTTTCTGTTTCAAAAGGTTTCAGTTTTCTCTTGGGAAAGGCCAGCAGGAGTCTGGATCGTTGATCACAGGTAGTTTAAGGTCAGAATGTTTTCTCTCTCTCCCTTTCTAACTTTTAACCATGTTTATACAGAGAGTTCTAAAGACTAGAATTTATGAATCTCAAGGCTCATAAACCACTCTCCACCCACCGTATAGTTGTAAGCTGTGCCTCTACACATCTGCGAGGCATACCTGCCATGTACAGCATCTGCAAAGCTACAACTGGGCGGCGAGCTGGAAAATCAAACCTCCATTCATTAAAAAAATTATAAAATAAAATAAATGCACGTGGCCTGCCACCCCCCGACAGCTGGCAGCCTCTATTTTTCCAGCTGGGTTTTAGCTTAACACCTTTTGGGATGTTGTCCTCCAAGAGGATGTCTTTGGCCTTTTCACATCTGACTTTTGGATTTAAAAAGAAATGGAGCCCAGAGACTGTGTTGGACACATTCTTATAAATCCATGAAGGCTTAGCCTACAGAAGCCACAGGAAATACTATGATATTTTGGAAAAGGTCGAGTTTCATAGATTCTGTAAGGCACTCAGCAGGTTGTAATTATTTTCTTTTATTTAAAAGCCCTCCAGATATTTTTTTCCAGAGGGTCTCTGCAATTGAGGGCAGCAGACATTTTTTTCATACTGTACATTCTTTTTGGCCGAGTGCTGGAAATACACAGGAAATGAAGTGGTTTTGGAAGATACCAGCAGCGTCCAGGCCAAGGCATGAAGTCACCGAAACAAAATGGGAAATCTCCAAATCAGCAGCATCAGACTTTGGCTGCCTTGTCCCCCTCCCGGTGCAGGAGGGAAAAAATGAAGCAGGTGAAGACACTGATCTGTTGTGCTCTAACAGAAACCAAATGTCCCTGTGTCCGCAGGCCCAGCTCAGCAGCTGGAATCGTTCAAGGGCTTTAGACGCAGGCCGACAAGACAGATCCATTGAGGCGGCCAGGAAAGTGGAATGAGCTGCCTGTGTCTTAATTCAAGGTCTTGGTGCTGCTTTGAGCCCTGAGTCCTGCTGGCCTGGCTCAGGGCAAGGGCAGAACTGGCCAGGCCGAGGCCAAGGAAAGCAGGCCAGCTCCTTGTCACACCAGCCTCTGGGCTACCTCTCAGGAAAATCCGTTGCAAGGACTCTTGCCTCAGACCAAGGAGGGAATGGGCCAGGCCTTTGGTCTCAGCTACTGAAAACAAAAAAGGCAGGATCAGATTCTGAGGCAGCAGGTAGACATGTGTCTGGCTTCCTTTCCATAGGGAGGTTCAGCTCCTGGGAGGGATGGGAACATATGGGGAGAGACCTCCACGGGAGGCGGGCCCTTGACTCCCGCCAAGCCATTGCCTCCGTGGTTGGACAGGATTCTCTTGGAATCCTGGAAAGCAAAGAAAGCTCCCCTGGAAACATACTTGGATTGTGCAAGGTCCTCCCTCGCAGCTGTCTCATTCAGATTCTTTGTGGCTGCTTTGGGCTGAGGAGGGTTAATTTTGAGCAGAAAGGGCAAGAGCTTCAGCCAGCATGAATGAAGTGCTCCCAGGACAAGTCACAAAATGGCCTTTCAGAGAGAGCCGTCCATTGAGATGGGAGCCAGTGGGTGAAGTCACGATCAGCCCAGGGCGCGGTGGCCAGTCATAGGCTGGATTCAGCAGAATCCTGGCCTGGGCCCATTACACCCTCCAGCATTTCCATTTAATCAGTGGTGGAGGCCCTGGGTGAAATGAGGTAGGGAAGTTGTGAAGTTCCCAGTAGATTTCCTAGGACTGTGTTTATTCCTCCCTGGCTCCCAAGACAGAGGAGATACCAGGAAGGGATAGAGAGGACTCGCTAATAGCCCTGGGCAGAATCAGTCCTGGAACCATTCCAGCCACCATTGTTATGGTGAGTTACAGTAAGTGGCTGAATGTCATGTTGTCCAGGATGTCATACCATGTGATGATTTGGGTAGCTCTTTACAGTTCACAGAACATGCTCATATATACTTATCTGATCCTCACAGAACTCCAAGGTGCAGGCAGATGTCACCATACTTGCCCACAGTATACTTGTGAGGACAGTGAACTCAGGGAGTGACGTATCCTGAGCCGCACAGCTAGTAAAAAGGTGAGCCAGGACTCAAATGCTCCTTCCTCCTTCAGAGCTTTTAGAACGATGACAAGATGCCTCCTGGGATATATCCAGATCGTCTGCATGGATGTGGATCCCTGCCCTCTAGAAACTGAGAGCTCAAGGCAAACCACACAGGTTTTTATATGTAACCCGCATAAGACTGAGCTGCCTTGTACCTCCAGTATCAGCACCGTGTCACTGCCAAAGAAACACACACTGACTTCCAAAAAGAATTTTGAAGCAATCTATATCTTTATTACAGTTTTTCAGAAAATGCTAAAAGAAGGATTCCACCTATAGCTTGCAGCAGATTTTCTGAAAATTCTCTTTATCTCCCCAAAACGCCATCCATCACAATACGACAGCTGCCTGAATCACTCCCTCTCCTCAAAACAAAACAAACAAAAAGAAAGTCTTCAAACTTTTTCTCAAACCCAGTGCCTTCTGATTCTTGACTTTTCCTCACCTACCTCTTACCTTCCAAATCTATTATTTCCTCTTCCATGAGTCTGGTTTCTCTACTGTGAACCAGTCAAAAAAATCTCAGTTCCTTTTAGTCTCCTACATCCCTAATCCATTACTCTGATTGAACCAACAAGGCCCAGGATCAAATTGGACCAAGGCTGTCTTCTCCCTGGATGGCAGGAGGGAGACAGAAGCTGTGATTCTTCTATTTTCCTGGTCACACATGCATATGACATAGAGACGGTGGCCTCAGACCTGCAAGCCAAGGCAAGCGGTGTATCACCTGTGCCTGGCCAAGCCTCACACTAGATTTGGGTTTAGAATCAGACTCATGCTCTGTGATACTGGGCAGAAAGATTGGCACATTTGCTCACCAGGCCTGCTTACACTTCTTTTGTCAACCTCAGTCACCCTTTACCCAAACCAATGTTTCCCACTTTTGCCAGACTCATCAGTGTCGATAGCAAAGTGATAACGGGATTGAACTTCACTCCTCTTCCACTTCACAGAAGATATTACTTGTGTTCACTGTTTTCTTTTCTCTTTTTTTCGTGTTTTAAAAAAAAGCTTTATTGTGGTGTAATTCACATGCCACACAAATCTCTATAGATTTGCTTATTATGGACATTTCATATAAATGAAATCATAGAAATGTTGTTTTTGGCGTTCACTGTTTTCTTAATGACAGCCCTAGTCAAGCTGAAAGTCTCCGCTTAAGCATAGAAATGATCTTTTCATGATAGGCATGTAAACAGAACCAATTAATGAGTAGCTACTTACTCTTTGCTATGTTCATTAGCCCCATTTTTGTCTGTGTCCTAGAGGCAATATCTGTCAAGAGTAAATGCATTTATGGAAAGAAGTGTATCCTGTAAAAATTTACCTCTGTATAGTGGGCTTTATGTGATTTTTTTTTTTTTTTTTTACATTCTTCAGGTAAGTTTCTACATCTATGAATCTAACTTTAGTATGAGCATCTGACATGTTTATACTGAGTAAAACATTAAAGTTACTTTCACTTTTTAAAAGAATAACAGCATTCACTGGGGGTGGCAGAGAAGGAACACCTAGGGACTTGGCGGTTGTTAGAGACAACAACTCCTAGAAATAAATATGTATATATTTCGTTAGGGCCGTGGGAATCATTTGCATTTCTCCCTAATCAATCTTGAGTGGCTTCCTGGAGGAGGTCGGATTTAAGGAGTTACATAAATGTTGTGAGGGAAACTTTTGTTCAGCTGAGAGGGAAGGTAGAGTTCTGAGGAAGCTTGGCAAGGGGTGGCATGTTGGTTCCCAGGGAGATCTGTGCAGTTGGTCTGAGGCATGTGGGGGGGTGGTCAGCTGTGGCTGTGCAGGAAGTGGGGAAAGAAAACAAGGAAAAGCAAGGTTGCCGAGGCCTCCCACGTGAATAAGGAAGAGGTGACGGGAGTAAGACAGGCCCTGAGGCTCTAAAGATGAGATTGGAGGGAGAGGGCTAGACCCCCATAGCTAAGTCCGTGGAGCCCATTAGGTCAGTGAAGCTTGGCCGCCAGGTCTGTGCACAGAGCTGAAGTTCCAGCACCTGCCCTAGTGAATTATGGGGCATTGGCTCAATGCCCTGGGTGTAAACCTCCACGTTTCCACGACCAGACAGGAAAGGAGCAGCCGCCATCTCTGACCTGGAACATGGCCCTGTGAGCAGCGTTGATGAGAATTTTCACAGTCTGTCTGACCCTACCCTCTGCCTTATTCCATTCTTTGGAAACTCTCACCCCAAGGAGGCATTTTCCCATCTCACTTTGCCCTGATCCTGGTTATTATAGCCCACAGAAAGAAAGCATGAAGCTGGTGGCCTCTTGAAAGCCATATTATCAGAGATTGTGTGGACAGAGAATAAACTGTCTTATTCCTTTTCTGAGAGGGAGAAGCATGGGAGTGCAGGCAGCTCCTCCAAGGTCAAGAAAATCTCAATGTCATATGACGCAGAATCCACCGTTCCTCAGGACACTGTCCTCTGAAGTCCGTACTGTGTGGCATGAAGTGTCTGGCTGGGAATGGAATTTGAGTCGTTTGTCCACTGAACTTTCTCTTCCTGTCCCACCTGATTTGCTCGCAGTCATTGTTGTATAGGATTAGTCAGCTGAGGCATTTGGAGAGGACCTTGGGACACCTCCGGCGGTTCATCATATACTGACCCAGAGCTGAGACCGCCCATTCCTTCTTAACCACACCTCTTCCACTGCCCAAGCAGGATGCCTAGGGCTTATATTTTGTAGTTGCTGAATACCATGCAGGAAATAGAGATGCTCTACGTGTACAGCCTTAAAAAAGACCACAGCTTCTTTCTCACCGGGGTTTTGTTCAACCTTTGGGCTGAGTCTGGTAGGTCAACCAACTTGAGGATCTTTTTTGAGGAGAAAGGAGAACTAGCTTCTTCCACAAGTCACTGGGTCGTTTGTATGTACATAACAACATCACTTTTTTTTTTTTTAAGTTAACCAAGACCTAACAGATTTATGGCTTGGAGTCACCACTACCATTATTTTATTATAATTTGTGCAGAAAGAAAAAGCCTTCCTAGGGTGGTTTCAGGTACTCCTCCTCGGAAACATGAAATGCTTCGTGTTGGGCACACGCACTCTCAAAGCCATTACTGTTATTTACTGCTCTAAGAGAACCTTCTCTCGGGGACAGCCTGGCTTTTGACACAGCCTAACTGGCATTGTCCTGGGTGCCTGTAATGACGACTTAGGCTCCAGTTCACATCCTGGGCTGTGAATGGTGTTGCCAGACCCAATTGTGTGTCTGCGAATGAGCTGGAGCTTTTGCAATTTAAATGGACAGGCCAAGTTCATGGACTGTTCAGTTCTCACTCTGTGGGCCCCCGCCCCCCGCTTCAGGCTGTGCTGCTTTATTTGGCTGTTTTTGTGTGAGGTGATTTTTGTGTGGGAGGGGAAGGTTCAAGGAGGACAGCCAGCACTTTGTTTGGGTCTCTAGAATCCTTTGGGAATGAAACCATTGAACCACAGACTGAGAAAGAATTTGGAGGCTTTTGTTGCAATGGGCTGATAGTAACTTTAAAAATGGAAGCCACAAAGGGAGTACTCATTTCAGGTATCTTTCCCAATCTCCCTCAGTCTTTTTCTCTCTTTTTTAGTAGAGGAGAGGGGAAAAAGAGGTAGCGTCTGGGGGCGATGGACACATCCCTCTCTTTAGCTGGATCCTCCGTTAGGACCGAGGGGCAAGTTGAAGTTTTCTTGCAGGAGAAGAAAAAAGGTTAACATGGGGGAAAAAAGCATGAGATGTACATTGCCTCCGTGAAAATCAGATTTAAAAAAAAAAAAAAAAATGAAATTGTGTCCTTCCTCAGTTCCTAGGAGGGCTCAGCTCCAAGAGACAAGTACAAACATGCAGGATGGAGATGTCCAAGTGCAGGAAGGTTGGCTCCTGATCTGGAGTCGAGACAGGTTAAGGCTCACCTGGGCTTATTGGAAGTGGGGCATTGAGAGAAGTTAACCTCCTCCAGGGTGAGTTGATCCACAGAAAATCTCCCTTGAAGTGTTTTTGAATCCTGAAATATTTCCTTTAAAAATAGGATCAAACTGTTTGATAAGTTTTGGCATATGTATGTGTAAAACCCTTTAAATTTATGCAGTTTGTTGTATGTCAGTTACACAATAAAGCTGTTGAAATATTTTTCTAAAAAGAGGGTAAAACTAAATGTAAAATGTCTCCCTCTTTCACCCCTGGGCCCTTATCTCATTTCTGATGCTTTGGAAACCCCAGACCTGCATCTCCCCTTTGGCATCCTAGAGGAGGCTTTGCACGGACAATTTCTCCATTAGACACAGAGCACAGGCCCCGTGTTGCGTTGAATTGTATCCCCTTGAAATTCTTAATCCCCAGCACCTGAGATTGTGACCCTATTTGGAAATAGGGTAGCATTCAGAGTAATTAGTAAAGATGAGGTCATACTGGAGTAGGGTGGGTCCCTAATCGGACATGATTGGTGTCCTTATATAAAGGGGAAATTTGGAGACAGACATGCACACAGGGAGAACAGCAAGTGAGAATTAGAGTTCTGCTCTCACAAGGCAAGGAAGCACGAGAAGCTAAGAGAGAGGCCTGGAACAGTTCCTTGCCTAACACCTTCAAAGGGAGCACGGCCCTGCTGACGACTTGATCTTGGACTTCTAGCTTCCAGATCTGTAAGACAGTACATTTCTGATGTTTAAGTCACCTAGTTTACAGAACTTTGTTATAGCAGCCCTAGGAAGCTACTAACAGACCTGCAAAACGTAAATACTAACGTGTTTACGTTTTTAGTGACTATAATAACAATAAATATATAATCATGAAGCCCAGCCTGGATTATATTTGTCTTTATACCTATGCAGCCGTAAAATATAATTAAAAAAATTTTTTTGGTCGAGGAAAGGGCTTTTGAAGACAAAAGCTCCCAGGGCCCACAAAAGGTGTGATGTGGCCCTGAGACCCAGCATTGATTTGGAAAAGGAGTTGAATCGAGAGGCCTCTCCATTGCTGAAGAGAAGCCCTGAATTTGTGGTTGGGGAGGACGTTAGCCCAGGTACTAAAAAAAGAGACAAAATGTCCAATAGCTTGTGTAAGTGTGTTGCAAAATATTCCTGAGGGTTTGCTGCTCTGTCCCTCCTCCTTACCTCTGGCGTATTGAGCTGTTTTCACTTTTGATTTCTGTGGAAGGAGGAGAGACTCGGGAATGTCTACGTTTGGTAGATTGTCTATGTTCCGATACCTTGTGCGGAAGCACAAAGTGAAACACAATCCACCACGGTCTCGGCTGGCCCCCTGTGGACAGCTTGCTTCAGGAAAATGAGAAGGTAGGGCTTAAAATTAAGTCTGGCCTCCCTCATTCAGCTCCCAATAGGTCTTTCTTTTCAACCGTCTCTTCCCATTCACTTTCAAAGCTATATGACTTATTTATGATCCAATCCAGTGGAAATAGTATGCACTTAACTTGCACTTGTAACTGTTATCCTATTAATTACTCAGTGAAAATCCATAAAAGTGGATGGCTGTCACCAACGTCTCTGCTAAAATCCTCACAAAGGGGAGTAGCTCTTGACAAATTCATTCATTAGGATGTGGTATGTCGTTCTTCAGAGTCAAGTAGCCTGAGCTTCCGGGAGCCCAGTGGCCTGTGAAGATTGTATCCCATCCTCTCCAAGTTGACAGTTCACACAAACTATGGAATTAAAGTATCTCTTCTGACAAGAGGTCACTTAGGTCAAACAAACCTAAGTTTGTGATTCTACATTGACAAGTGATGTGTACACCTGATCTTCCTGGGCCCCAGTCTGTACACCAGTGGTTCTCAAACTGTAGTGAGTATCACAGTCACCTGGAGGGTGTGTTAAAAGCACCAATGGGGCTTCCCTGGTGGCGCAGTGGTTGAGAGTCTGCCTGCCGATGCAGGGGACGCGGGTTCGTGCCCCGGTCCGGGAAGATCCCGCATGCCACGGAGCGGCTGGGCCCGTGAGCCATGGCCGCTGAGCCTGCGCCTCCGGAGCCTGTGCTCCGCAACAGGAGAGGCCACAACAGTGAGAGGCCCACGTACTGCAAAAAAAAAAAAAAAACAAAAACACAAAACAAAAAAGATTTAGCAAGACCCTGTGTTCTGCACGGTGGAGAAGTGGAAAGAACCTGAGTTCTCTCCTCTGTGTATTCATTGAGCACTTTTGCTGGGCACGTTTCTGCGCTGGGCAGCTGGAGACTGCCCAGGTGATTCATCCAGGGGAGCTGATGATCTAGTGGGGGAGACTGAGTCAGACCCACAAATCACATGTGGTAGACAGTGCCACAAAAGCGGACTCACAGCTCCTCAAAGTTGCTCCGGAAATCATCATACCACAAACATAATTACGTTTCAGGAGGGAAAAAAAGAAGATCAGGTCAGAGTGTGTCTAAATCCGAGAATATCAAATTAGAGTTCATGAACTGAGAAACTGAAGCCAAAAGTCTTCATCTGAACGCTGGCATATGCAAAGGTCTTCCTCTGCGAGCAGAAGTCCTTTCTCTAATATTACTAAGTGCCGACGGGCCCCTCTTCTCATTGACCTTCGGAAGAGGGAGACAGAAGGGGTTGTGCTTTGAGATTTTTTCCTTGATAAATCTGACCTCCTGTCATGCTGCTAGCACCTGTCATCTGCCGTAGGTCCCTGTAACCAGCTGACATTGCCAAGATGAAAGCTCTTAGCCCAACCAGGAAGTACTATTCCAGGATACTTTGGGACCAGGGGGAAAAGCAGAAAATTGAATCTGGGCCCTACACTTAGCAGCGAGCTGACATCCCTGTTCACTCTGACTCCCACAACCTGCACAGCTTCTCCACCAGACTCAGTCCCTGCTTCTGGTAGCATCTCTTTGATCCCTAGATGACTTCTTAGAGGTGAGAGGGAGCAAAATAATTAGGAGCGGTGACAGCTGAAATGTGCTAGATGATGCCCTGGTGTGAAGGGCATGGAGACATCTCATCTACTTTGTGTTTAGAATTGGGAATGGAGGATTCAGTTGGGCTTGGCCAGTCAAGTCAATACATCTTCCTCTGATGGTGAATAATCAAGCTTCCTGTTGGTGGCTTTGCTGCTTCCAGATATTTCATCCCAAATGGAAGTGAGGAATTGCATTTTATCTTAAAAAACACCGAATCTTGTCTCTGTTGTTCTGCTTTGCTTATATTTCCTGCCAAACTTCCTTGTGAAATTTTACCTACTGAGCAAAGCTCATCTCTTCCATGGAAGTTTCTCCTGCCACATTCTAATTCACATGGAACTTCTCTAAACACAAACATTTCAGTACTGAACTTCTGTGTACCTTGTCTCTTCTGGAAGCCAAAGTGGTCCCTGCCTTTCTTTTTTTCCTGAGGGTGCTTAGCACAGTTCTACAGATGGTGGGCACTCAGTAGTGTAAGTGTTTTGCTTTGTTTTTTATTAAATAATGTTAGTCTGTATCCCTAAATATATAGCAAATTAAGCAGGTAGGTATAGGTGTGATATACTTTCTCAGACACAGATTAGAATGATGTCTGCCACAGATTCAATAACACTAACTGGTCTTTCTCTTCTTCAAAGAACTACAGAAATAGTGTTTGGCAATATTATATAAAAAAAAACAACCTTTTATAAAGCAAGCTATGTTTAGTTAGGGGTCAGATGATGCTTTGTTCAGTGAAAGACATTTCACAGATGTCTTTTATCGTAAGCAACAAATCTTTCTGTGTTGGTGAACATCTCTGAAGCTGATGTCCTGTGACCCAGGGTGGAGGTTCATCCTTTGTTCTGTGATATATTTGCCTTCTCTTGAATTGCAAGCTCAGTGACTCAGCTTCTTTCTCTCCTCTACAGAGATGTCAGTGACTGTTGTTTTGCTCTCTGATGCTTTATACCTCACAGGGATTTGCTTTTGTAAACTGCGTGGCTAAGGTGCACACCTTAAATAACACCATTAAATAACTCTCTTTTATACCCAACTGTGCTGCCCACAGTTGTCTACAAGTCAAGTCTGAGTGCACATAACAAAGAACATGAAACAGTAAAAGCAGTACAGAAACACACACGAGAGTGATATATTGGATTGCAAGAAAACAGTTTAGTTAGCCATTGCCAAAAGTTTCACAGAAATTTGTCACCTGAAAGTGGCCACGTGATTACCATGACATTATACATAGAGCTGAATGGCCATTTTGGAAGAGTGCACTAGACCTTTCTAAAGCATGGTACCAAGGTGTGGGTCTCTCTCAAATCACAGAAACCTATTTTTCTGTGTCTGAAAATGGAGGAGAACCTCCCCCCAGCATATGGAGAAGTCAAATGTCCAGAAGCCTAGTAGTGGGTCATTACCTTGGTGACTCTCTCCTCTTGGCAAGGACCAGCTTTCAGCTCCCCCAAGCTCAAAGACTTGTCTTTGCAATATTCAGAGATGTGAGGACAGACTCAAATCCCGCAGGCTCCCAAACTGATGTATAAAACCAGAATGTTCTTGTGTTTATGTAAATGAGAGATTTCTCCAGCTCTTTCTTCAGTGGAGCTCCAGATGCAGTAGTTGATTTGTGTTTAGGGCAGTGGTTCTCAAACTTTATTGTGCGTTGGAATCACCGAGAGAGCCTGTTAAAACACAAACTGCTTGGCCCTACCCACAGACTTTCTGATTTAGTAGGACTGGGTGGGACCCAAGTTTTCATGTCTAACAAATTCCCAGGGGATGCTGATGCTGCTGGTCGAAGGATCTCACTTGGAAACAGTGGTTAGGGGTCATACTGAATGAGCAATAGCTATATTTAAGCACTGAAAATCATGAAGCACAGAGAGATGCTAATAGGCTCAAGTACTGGGGCTGATTGAAGAACCAACAGAGTCACATCCCCTGTATTCACCTCACGCTCCCTTTCTCTCTCCTCCTCCGCTTTCCTCTCTCCTTCTCTTCCTCTTTCTCCTCTCAGTTTCCCCCTCTCTTCCTCTTCCTCCCTCCTTCTTTCTGCCCCTCCCTCCATCCCTCCTCCCCTCCTTCTCCCTCTGTCTCCTAACTCCAGTACCTCATCGGTGTGCAGGTAGTTGAATACACATAAATCAGGCAACTCAACTTCCTTCCTTGCCACTGGGAACAACGGTTGGGGGCCTTCCGCCTGAAAAATCCCTAGAAGGGCATTGCCCAAGTTGGTTTCCATAACCTTCCTTTCTCTCTGCTTCCATGGTCAGACTTCATGGTCATATCTTCTTTTGATGTATTTCTAAATCAAGCAGGTTGCAAATTTTGTCTTCCAGAAAGACCTCTGTAAGGTAACTGCATATCTCTACTGTGACTTTTTTATGTGGGATAGTATCGTTTAAGTTTCAGGCCATGGTCTCTTTTTCCTCCCCGGGACTTATTCTTGGGGGACACCTCTGTAATCCCCAAATATTGGCAACATTACTATTTGCACTTTAGTTCAAGTATAAAGATCTCCTGTATTGAAACGTTTTTTTTCTTGGGAATCTCACTGTGACATTGATCATTGTTCGGTGAACTTGGCTTGGCCCTCACTTGCCCGTGAGGCCTTAACCATATGCTGATCGTACTCAGAGTACCTAGTTTGGCATTTGTTTCCTCACTTGTCCCCTTTCACATCTCAGTATGGGGCCCTGTTTATGGTGCTACAGTTGGCAGTTTTACTAAGTCAAAGAAAGCACCCCATGAAAGCAGGAAAAAAAAAAAAAAGATTGAGAAATGAGTAGGGGAGGAGGTTGAGAAGGACATTGACTAATGTATTTCCTTATTTAGCTCTATTTCCAAATTTAGGGAACTCATAAGAAGCATAATTGAGTCTCCTACTTATAAAAGTTCTGAGCCAGTATTCCTCCAGAGGAACAGGCTAATACCATCTCGGCAATAAAGGGGCCGACGGCAGAGCAGGTGTGCGCTTATTTTCCACACGGTCCCCAGGGCTTGGTGTTGATGAGAGTGTCCCTTTAGAAGAAGGAGATTTCTATCAAAGGAGAGTTGTTGCTGTTGAGAAGGAAAATAATATGATGGGGGTGGGGCAATATCTGAGTCTGCTTCTCTGGGGGCTGAAGATAGGACAGTGTGTGTAATGTGTGAGTGAGTAGGTGTGTGAGTAGATGTGCGTGGATATGTGTGTGTGAGAATATGTGAGTGTGAGCACATGTGTGAGTTTCCGTGTGTACATGTGTGTGAGTGGGTGAGTGAGAGGGAGACAATGAGATTCATTATCCATCTTAGACAGGCTGGATGGGCTTGCTTGACCTCCCTCGGATATGATGAACAAAGCTGGTCAAATCAGGTTAAGGGCTTCTTTTATTTGCTGATTTTTTTTTTTTTTGACTGGGACAGTTTCTGCCCTGAAACTCCGGGAAGGCTTCCTAAAATGTGATGGTAGATTCTTCGGTGTGCCCTGGGTGCAGGAAGCCAGCTGCTTGTTGAAGATTCACCACAGGGAGAAAAGCTTTGGCCTGAATTCTGAGCAGGCAGCCCAGCTTTGCCCCCTCTCCAGGATCTGGAAGTTGCTGGCTCATTCTCACCTACCTTTCCATCTTACATTACCCAAAAAGTAGACACTCACATCCCCTTCCTGTCAGATTCCATTTCTGTTTTCCTTGATGATTGCCGTATTTGAAAACACTGTATCATAGTTTTAGATAAGAGATCCTTTTCCATGTATCTAAGTTGCAGAGGGGGAGGTGCATATGCAGAGGCTGCACCATCCAAACAAGACTTTTTAAGGCAAACTTTCTGTTAATCCTTGAGAGCTCTTAGACCGAGTGTCTGCTGGAGATGTGCTCTATTCCGTTGTACAGTTCATTTGGGCGATCACTCAACTCGGTACCTGCCATCCATCGGATGTTCTCTTGGGCTCTAGGAGAATGAAGCCATTCCTCTTGCAGAGCTTCCAGTCTGGTGGGGGAGGATCCCAGTTCATTAGCTCAGAGACCTCCTGTTTTCCCCGGGATGTGTCCTCTGTAGATACTTGACTGAAAAAGAATCCTAACAGCAGCTTTAAGGTTATGCAATTGCTATCTGCTTGTGAAATTCAAACCCATGGTTGGTCATAATGGAGACAGTGACTCCCATAAATGAACGACAAACTGGATTTCATTTGGGGCACCAACTAGAGTCAATGCGTAGTGGCTGCCTGGAGTGCTGAGTACAGAAGAAATCTGAGGCTGCGTCCTGGTTCAGTGGGAAAGAATGCCACAGTAGATTAGTGATGTCTGCCATAAACAGGAGTGGGGGTGTTGGGATGCTTGCTGTATTTCTCCACCTCTCCTCTGTTCTAGTCAACAAAAGAAAGCTACCTCCTTTATAAAAGTCTCTTTTTATTTGCTTGGTGAAATTATCTTTTGCTTGTAAGCAGTTGGGGCCATCTCTAGACAGGTGACTAATATTCAGCTAATTTAGCAATCTTACTGTTTTTATTTTTTGTTTTCTTCTTTAGGCACATCCCCTCTCTCTTGCATCTCTCCCTCCCCAGTTTTAGAATCCTCTTCCACCAGAAACACTCAGTGTTTTCAGATTGAATCATACTTTTCGGGAAGGAAAGCACCCAAACAACTAAGTGGTTGCTCGTTCCGAAAACATGCATGTTTAAAGAGAATGTTTTAAAAAAATTTTTTAAAAAGAAGTGTTTAGAGTTAGCCATGTTTAGACCAAAGGAATGAATTTCTATTGGTGAAATTCAGGTGTACTATCTGGAGGTTTGAGGTATGGCCCGTTTTCTGACACAATTCAAATGACCATATTCACCATTGCTGCTAGCTGTTTGCCCCATACGGCCCATCAGAGTTCTCAAGTCTCTTGAGGTAAAAATGATTTACTGCTTCGCTCTTTGCTTTACCACTTGCTACTGTTTAGCCCTAATATATGCCAGATTATTGTCAAGAAGCAACATAAATGCTGCTCTTTCTGTAGAAAAAGCATTCCTTTCCTACATAAAGTAGCTAGCTTCTGAGACACAACAATTCAGACTATAATACACCTTCAATTTATTCTAAATAATACTATACAGCAGTTGGAATGAATGATGCAAATATAGCTATATCAACTTGGAAACCAATCCATGATATATTATTAAGTAAAACAAAATAATCACAAAACAATGTGCAAAGAAAAATATAAGTGAACACACACATACATATATGTATACATATATATATATTTATTTATTTAAGCCTATATTTAAAGCCTATAAAGTAGCCTAGAAAGTTTTATATTAAAAACTTTTACCTTAGAAGAGACGAGAGGAGTTAGGGAATGTGGGAGGAAGTGAATGGGGTCTTTTGATTTTTTTTTATTCTACATCTGACTGTATTTTTTAGCATTTACAGCCAGCATGTATTACCTCTATGTTTTAAAGAAAGAATGATTGAAATTAATTGGAAGAGAGCAGCAAAGGAACTCGGGCCATAAAAGGTTAAGGCCATTGGACCAAATGCAGTTATTCAGAGTGAGGAGAATGGCATTTCCTATGTCCTTGATAATCTTAAAGTTTCCAGCTGGTAATGATCATCTCCTGGGGTCCTGTACACAGACATGAAATGAGAGAGGAAAGCCATCTTCCTTTATAGTGAAGAGGGCCTTCTAGCGTCTCCTACTTCAGGCCCTCTCCTGTGGTCAGCTGAAGGAAGATAAGATGCTAGGGGCATCGTATGGAACTGCTGACTATTTTTAAATGATATCAAGGTCTGCTCTTTAAAAGTTGCTTCCCACACGCTAGCTTTTTACTCTTGTTTGTGGCTTTATTTTAGTACGACAAGAGATAAGCGTAAAGAGTGACAGGTCACGACAAGGGCCACTTTGATTCAGGACACTTTGATTTACTACCCCAAGAGATGGAACCAGGAAAGAGGGAATCTAGCAATTTTTTAATGTTGAAGCTACATCTTTTGTCAGCAGCTAGCCTTAAAGCAGAGAGATGAAATGTCAGATGGAAAATATTACATTATTAGCCCTACTCCTGACTATATAAAGTGCAGTTTGGATTAAATGCATAATGAGAGGAACAAGTAAACAAGTGACTGCGTCGTTATTACAGTCCAGCTGGGATGGATTCAATGCCATTTGTTGTCACAGTAGGACAAACCTACTCAAGGTACTGTAGACAGGGCTCCTATCAAAAAGATTCCCTGCACGTGACTAAAGTTCTCATTCATGGTTGTCTTAAAATGTGTTCATATACCTCAGGAGAGCTTTGTATTACATATGATGTATAACATGGTGAGTCTGCTACTGTTGAATTTTAACAGTGAAGAAAACAGAGGCTTAGACAAGTAAATGGGTTTGTCCAATGTTACTATAGTGAGTGAGTAATGTAGGACTTGCACCCAAGACTCCTGGCTCTACTCTCTCCATCTTCTCTCATACGGAGTTTTCTTTTGGTTCAGGACTCATCCCCGGAAGACCTTGTTAAAATATATTTTGTTGGAGGTTGGAATAAGGAAAGCTACCGAGAGATTGAGCCTTTCCAGTTAATGTGTTGGCATTAACTGGAATGCTCTTCGTTGGCATTTGTGGGGTTCCTTAGTGATGAAGTTTTGATGAAGCGGCAGACATCCAGCGTATGGGATGGAGTGGAGGATCTGGGAGGGAGGCCAAAGTGGGAAACTGCAACCTAAAGAGAGGGACACCAAAAAAATAGGAGGTAAAGATCAGCACCAGCTTCAGCTCTTCCTATGGGCTTCCAGCTCCTGTTGCTACTACTAATTAAACATAGAATAGATACACCACCAGAGAAAGTTGTAAATATCCCACCTATGGAAACTAGAGTATCACTTTGTATTCAAACGGGATAATTTAAGAGGAGACTCCTGCCAGATGAGATGAATAATATTTTATGTTTATATAGCAACTTCATCACTTTATAATTTTTTTTAATCTGCGCCTTTCTTATGGTACTTTTCACACTCTGACTTGCAATTTAATTATATGTAAGTATGGCTTGCTCCCCCTCAATCACTCGCTAAGCTTTTTGAGGGCAGAATCTATGCCTGCCTCATCTTTAGGTATTGAGAAATGACTAGCACTCAGCATGTACTTGTTGAATTAATGAGCGGAGCCAGGATGTCAACAGAGATCTTTTTAACTCTCTTTAGTGTATGATAGTTGTACGTGCATGTGCACTGTACTTATAAAATACTAAAAAGTGGGAGACTCATCTATTCTTCATTTTTAATCTGCTTGTTCAACTTTATAAGTGAATTGTGTATCTTTATAGGAGTTTTGTATGAGAAGAATGATGATTTATTGAGTAGTGATATTTTAAAATCATACAGACGAACATATGTTGGTCTGTATTAACAAACTATAACTTGCTGCTCAACCAAATATATAATCACATAGGAGCAACATAGTCCCCACACAAGCAGGGACAATATAATCCCTATTCCATATTGCCTAGATCCCAGGGCAGTGAGCATATTGGAGATCATTAATCAGTACTAATGAATGGTAAGAGAACATCTGTCTCTCAGTTATGGATTCGGGTTAAAAAAAAATAGAAAACAGAAACAAAGGAAGCATCTTCATATCATGTTAAATACTACATAAATAATAATCACCCAGATGGGAAGTAGAAGTAAGATCTTAGTTCCAATAGCACGCAAGAAAAAATGGAAAAATTCCTTTGGCGTGCATTCTCTTGATGCAGAGGAAAAACACTGGGCTCAGTGTTCCACAGACCTTGGTTTCCTAATCTCTGGTTAAAGGCAGGAGGCAGCCTGTTGTGAGCAAGCAGACCTTTCAAACCCGTTTACTGTGTATTTGGAGGGAGGAGGGGAAGCCAGGCCCAAGAGAACATTCAAAGAGGGGACAGATACCTTCCGGGTGCTGTGACTGTCAGTAGCCCTGTGAGCCTCTCCTAGGGTTTCACTTGGCAGCCAGGCGCCCCATTGAAACCACTCCCTGGGGATCTCATGGGATCTGAGACCCTGCTCCTTCTCTTACTGGGTGGGATGAGAACACTGGCCGGTTCATCTGAGGACAGGGACAGATTCTTTTCGTTTGCATGCCTTAAAAAAAAAAAAAAAAAAAAAAAGCCCCAAACAACCTATTCCAGGCCTTTTTCCTTCGCAGCATGGGTCCAAGCTGCCTTTTCCTTTCCATCTTTCTTCCCAAGGATCCCTGCACACCTGAAGCATAGAGCTGTCTGCAGTCTTTCCCTGCTCTGTTTTGCTCCTGAACTATTCTAGTTGACAGCTTGGAGCTTCAGTTCATAAGGGATCAGCTGTCAAGGAAGGGCAAGGAATGTGAGGCTCTTACTTAGTTTGGACGGGTTTTGGGCAGAGGCTGTCTGAATCTTTGCTTTTGTCTGGAAACGTTAAGAACGATTATGGCACTGTGTGCCCAGTAGCCTAGGAGTGGAGGTACATCCAAGCAGGGGTCTGTTAGCTAAGGAAGGTATGCTGGGAATTCAGTGGGTTTGCAAGCGTCGGGATTCCAAGCCATAGTAAAGGCTCAAGGAGCACAGGGAAGCAATTACAAGGAAGGGACAGAACGGAGGTGCAAGTATTGTTGTGCTTGGGGCTATTCCTGCCAAAAAAAAAAAAAAAAAAAAGCAATGGGCTGAGTTCAACTGAGCAAGGGAGTTAGCTGAGGGCAGAAATATTTCTTTCTGGTTGTGGACATGTAATCGTGAGGCTTGCTGGGGAGGAAAAGCGGCCAACCTGCGCGAGCTGCTGTTTGTGAGGCATTCAGTGGAGTTTGCGATCCAAACGATTGTGAATGTGAAAGTTATTACTGCTCAAAAAACACTTTATATCAGGGTTAATTATAAGGAGATTCTGGAGTATAATTAGTGTTCTTTCTATGGAGGATTAAGGGGCTCTCCTAAATGGCCTTTTTGATTGCCTTCTTCCCTTTTTTAATTTCCTCCTTGTCCTTTTTGATTATCTACCCCACGACCCTCAGGGCTCCTCAATGTAATACAATTAAAATAACATTTTAGTGTTAGAGGGTTTTATTTTATGAGCTGTTAACCCCCTGCTTGCCTGCAGTCTGGTGGCGCCTGCCGGGTACCCGCCATCCCCAGACACCTGGCGCGTCTGCAGCCCCGCAGGAGGGAGGTGAGGCTGGGGACCAGCTTCGCTGGGTCTTTCAAGACCCCATTGGATGCTGACTTTCAGGCGGGAATGGAAGGCAAAGGGAGCCCTTCTGGCTCATCTGGCCTTAATGCAAGTCTGCAGCTGGGTAATATGACTGTGTCCACAGTCTGTTCCACTCTGCAGTGTGGCAGATTGCCTTTCACACAGTAGGTGCTCTAAACTGGCCGTGGATGACCAGTGTTGAGAACCATTTTCCTTCTTTGTTTTTGCAATGGTACCACAACCAGGGACTTAGACCTTTCAGCTTCTCTTTCCTTTTGGTCCTGAACTCATTCATTTATTGGCCTTGCCAGCTAGGCCTCTTATTAACCTTTCTTTCCCTCATTCTGAGCCTGAAGGAGGATTCTAGCTGGTACATGCATTTCAGATGAAGGTGACTCTGAGAAGCAGTATAAAGAAAAAAAGTATAATTTTGGAATCAGATAAACCTGGAGTCCTACACGAACCCCACCCCTGTGTGACCTTGTCTGAGTTATTTAAATTCTCTGAAACTCATTTTAATCATAGGTAGAAGGAAAGGGACATTATGTCCACATCCGAGGTTGTTGTGATTACTAATCAAGTGCACAAAACATTTAGCCCAGTGCCTAGCTTATGTGGCCATTCAATAAATATTGAACAACTCCCCATCGCCACCCTCACCTTCTGCCTTTCTTACCGTTCATATTTGACCAGAACTTCTACAGTTCTGCCTGAAGACTGCTCTATAGAGCCTCCCTCCACTACACTTATAAATACCCAGTAGTGGAGGACATTTCTATTCAGTCTATTTGAGGGACATAACCTTTTATGACATTCCATGGACTTTCCCAAACCACCATGGAACCAATACTTGAGTGACTAAACTCTGTGAAGAGGCACAAGTCACGATGGTCTCTTGTCAAGAAATTTCCACAGGAGACAGTCAGGAATGTGGGGACCATGAGTTAACAATGCAAGAGTTAAATAAGAATCGGGCACAATTGGAGCTTCCCTGGTGGCACAGTGGTTAAGAATCCACTTGCCAGGGCTTCCCTGGTGGCGCAGTGGTTGAGAGTCTGCCTGACAATGCAGGGGACACGGGCTCGAGCCCTGGTCTGGGAAGATCTCACATGCCGCGGAGCAGCTGGGCCCGTGATCCACAACTACTGAGCCTGCGCGTCTGGAGCCTGTGCTCCGCAACAAGGGAGGCCGCGATAAGTGAGAGGCCCACGCACCACGATGAAGAGTGGCCCCCGCTCGCTGCAACTAGAGATAGCCCTCGCACAGAAATGAAAACCCAACACAGCCAAAAATAAATTAATTAATTAATTTTAAAAAAAAAAGAAGAATCCACCTGCCAATGCAGGGGACACGGGTTCGAGCCCTGGTCCACATGCAGCAGAACAACTAAGCCCGTGTGCCACAACGACTGAGCATGCGCTCTAGAGCCCGCGAGCCACAACTACTGAGCCTGCACGCCACAACTACTGAAGCCCACGCACCTAGAGCCCGTGCTTCACAACAAGAGAAGCCACCGCAATGAGAAGCCCATGCACCGCAAGGAAGAGTAGGCCCCGCTTGCTGCAACTAGAGAAAGCACACGCGCAGCAACGAATACCCAACTCAGCCAAAAATAAATTTAAAAATAGATAAACTTATAAGAAAAAAAAAGAATTGGGCACAATAGTCTATATCTCGAAGTAAAACATGACTAATTGTCGAGTAAATAGCCCGGGAAATAAAAGCACAGATGATGAAAGAGGGGAAGGACCATGTCAGAGCAGGAGAAGGAAGCCTTTGGTGCTGGTGGTGTTGCTTTAAGATGAATCGTTGCGGGAGGGATACAGGACGGGGGAGAAAATGTTGAAATGCCTGAACTCATAAGATAATTAAAAATGCCCATTCCAATTTTTAATATAGCACTTTTGAATATACTAAGTTAGACTGAAATCAATTCCATTTTATAATCACTAATCAAGAAGACCTTTTCTCCCTGCAAAATGTGCTTCTCTGTGTTTGATAAAACCTGGATGCGTATGCTTTACAACTCACAGACTAATAGTTGTTTAACTTCAGAAGCAGCACCTAGACAGGGAGAACTATCCAAATACAAGTAGATGAAGCTCCCGACAGCTGCCATCATGAAGGGACCAGTGTGGGGAGGAGGGAGACAGGACCTGGATGCTTCTCTCTGGGAGGGCTGTACAGTGTTCATGGGAAAGTGATGGAGCCCTCATGCATTCAGTCAACCCACACCAGCCTTGATTAAACATCTGCTGTAGTTCATATATGCTACCAGGCACTGACACCTTGAAAGTGAGGAGGACACATCCCATGAACTTGAGGAACTCACCCTCCAGAGATACAAGTGCTCAGATGTGGGAGCCTCCTACTAACCCAGCCACAAAGTCAGGGAGGGGTCACAAAGAAGAGGAGGCCAGTATTCCAGAGGCCCCCAAGACTAGGTAGGGCTCAACATAAGAGTCCTAGGGTCAAACAATAGAGTGAGCCCAGTAAGCAAAGGGCTCCTCTACCACCTCCTAACACATTACATCAACTCTCTGTGCTTCGTTTTCCTCATCTATGAAAGAGGGATAATAATCGTGACAGTCTCACATGATTATCATGAAGAAAAAATGAGAAAATGCTTGTAAAGTGCTTGGAGTGATACCTGACCCACTGGACTCCTCAATGAACATTACCTGTAATAATAAAAATTACCATCTTTGTTATTGTTATTACGTGATCTAGCAGGGTAATTGTATTTATTTTTTAAGAATTTAGACCTGTTTATTTCCCAAGACGCTTTGAGGTGGCTTATAATAATAGAGACAGTACACAAGAAACAAATTCAGTGAATAAATCAGGGTGGAAAGAAAACACGGGTAAAATAATAAAATGAAGCCAGAGGTAAAGTATACAAATTGCATGTTTTCAGATCTTGTTAAGCTTTGAGAGAATTAACACCTTTACCTAAGTACCTAGTCTCTCTAACACAAGGTCAAGGGCTCCAGAGTTAGTTGGGCTACACAGATAGAACCACCTGGTCTCTAGTGTGGCTGAGGAGGGCCCTACACATCTGCACATACTGCAAACTGTTGCCTTCCACTCACCCTCCTTGAGGACTGAGAGCTTGTCTTGGCCCTTCTTGTAGCCCCCAGTCCTCAAGCACAGGATCTTGCACATAGTAAGCCCTCGGTAAATACTTCTTGATTTGTTATTGGAATGGATGGGTGAATGCCTGCATGCATGCATGGGTGAATGCATGGATGCATGGATGGTGTTGAAGATAGTCCTGCCTTGAGATGACACGCTGAGCCTGATAACCTCTCAGGAGTTTATACCATGTTTGTTTCGGGTGTGAAAATCTCCAGGAAGAATTATTTGTTTAGAATCTGCCATCTGTTTTATTTAGGGAGATTCAGATCATTTCAAGTCATTTTCCAGATTGTTTCATTGAGAATGTGCTTAACCAATCCAAACCTGCCTTCTTCTCCTTTGCTTTTCTCTCCTCCTGACTTTTCCAAGAAAATGCCCATTTGTGTGTGTGTGTATAAATGGTTCGAGAGGGGCATATTTGTCTACATCTATCAGTTTTGAGGTAACAAATGGTCTTTTTCTCTCCTTTCAGCCAGTCTTTCAACCTTTTTACTCATCTAAACCAATGGTAGCTGCTATTGCTGAAATAGAAGTCCTCATATTAGGCCATTTATAGCTGCATAACTGTTAGGTTTTTAATAAAATCTAGCCTTGGCACTATCTTACTTGGCTTCCTTCCTTCCTTAGATAAGGAGATGTGTATCCTAAGAAAACTTTTATGATTTCTCGTTTTATGATTACTGAAAAAAGTGAAAGTCCGTTATCTCCACACCCTTAAGGTTCTCAGCAGCCTGAGGACAGATACCCCAGCGAATCCAGCGTTTCTCTCCAACTCGTCTTGTTCCATCTTTGCAAAGAGTAGGTGAGACAAACTCAATAGTCTGTAAATATGTTCACAAGCAGAATTCCTGTGGCTTCCTGTCTCCCTGGACCCTGATCAGCTCTCTGGGAAATGTTCTCGTTGTTGGTGAGACATGGAGAGAGAAGGGTGAGGAATGGAAAGGAGGACTCTCGGGTCTGATGTTGGACATCACTGATGCAGAATAAGAAGGTCTGCATCCCCTGAGGGTGTGGTCCTCCTTTCCTGTATTCTCCTGGGATGACTGCAGGACACGGCTGCCCAGGAATGACCAGAGTCCAGCCTTGCTTGAGGGATCTGGCCTGTAGGCAGTCCAGGCCAACAGGGAAATGAGTCCAGGGAAGTCAGCTGAACCACAGAGGAGCAAGTCTAGGTGATACCCTAGGTGGGCAGGGCCCAGAGTCCAGGAGGTCAGACAGGTGACAAGAGCAGTAAAAGTGAGCCACAAACTCTGATTCTTCAGAAGGAAGCTTTCTTCTGGTGTTGTCAGCCTCTTGCATGTGGGTAACCCAGGTCCCTTCAAGGTTGATCAGAGTCAGAAGTTCAGAGAACTGCAGGTAAGTCCTCTATAGCAATAAGGCAGGGCAGAAACACTCATTTTATTTGTGTATATGTAAAGATAAGAGTTCTAAGAAATAATGTAGTGGGTGACAGGAGGAAGCTACCACTTTAGCTGCACCTCAGTTTGGTAGTTATATCTGTGATTTCATTTCCACTTAGTTTGCTAACTGCAGCATAAGCTCAGTTCTTTAATGACATGTAGATAATGTCATGCACTTATGTTAATGATATACATTATGTTGATAACACGTAGAAATATTCTTGGAATTCAGGACTCAAGAAATTAACCAGTATTTGGCAAACTGAAACGGAAGAGAATGGAGTCAACGGTAAACAGTGATAACATGGGCTATTGTTATTTCTTTGATAGGCTTTCAGTAGAAAAGGTGTTGGTGTAATGTAGCCAGTTGTAATCATGTAGACTTTGGCTGGGCTAAATCCATAACAAAATGATTTGCTAAACAAACGAATATAGGTATATAGTTTGTTTAAACAACTGATGTGTTTCTAAAGAGCTGGTTGTACACATTCTATGGTGAATTCTTCTGTAAAATAAATCACCAGCCTCTAAGGAATGACCCCCAAAGAGTGAAGCTCTGTTGGAGCGTCAGGTGCTTCTCACAGAGATGTCCCTTTGCCGAAATCATCTTTGCTCAAACTGCAAAGGATTTTGTCTTTTGTTTTAATCATGAAGACCTATCCTGATTCATCTGTAATAGATGTGTTTCACATATAAATGTTTCCTGTGTCGGATTTGTTTAAATACCCTTGTATATAGATAGTGTAAATAAGATTTCCAGCAATTATTTTTTCCTACTGGAAGAGCACTTAAGAAATAGCTATTTACCAAGTTCTTCGAAGATACCCTGATCTGCCTTCCCCATGGCACATCTTACTATGAATTGCACATAGTGGTACTCAACAAATCTGGTTTGTATGAGTAAATAAATATTACTTAAATAATGTACGTCAGAATATGTGAATAAGAGTATTATCGCAACAGAAGCAGCGCCTCGCTCTCCTCTGAGAGGTACTTGGCTATTGTGGTTTCAGTTTCCTCTTATCTGTTTGTGAATCAGAACTTACACCAGGCAAGTTTATTTGTCTCGCTCTTGAGACTGTATATAAAATAGCAAAACAGTATTCTGGTCATTCAGAATTTTTGTTCATTTGGACTGTCCACTCCCCGGCGATCAGTCCACTTTTTTTTTTTTAACATCTTCATTGGAGTAAAATTGCTTTACAATGTCGTGTTAGTTTCTGCTGTATAACAAAGTGAATCAGCTCTACATATACATATATCCCCATATCTCCTCCCTCTTGCGTCTCCCTCCCACCCTCCCTATCCCACCCCTCTAGGTCGTCACAAAGTACCGAGCTGATCTCCCAGTGCTATGCAGCTGCTTCCCACTAGCTGTCTGTTTTACATTTGGTAGTGTATATATGTACATGCCACTATCTCACTTCGTCCAGCTTACCCTTCCCCCTCCCTGTGTCCTCAAGTCCATTCTCTATGTCCAATCAATCCATCTTAATGGGGTTATTTCTCTGTACAGGCTGATCTCTCTGAGACACGGAGTCAAAGAACCCGTGGCCTCTTTTTCTCTTTTCTGCCCCTGACTCATTCCGTGACCTTCAAAACGAATGCAGTGCTACCCCAGGAAAGTTGGTTGTATTGATTGCAGTTGAGAACGGAGGCTTTGAGAACGGAGGCTTCTGCGTTTCTCTGGTTGTTTGATTGATGATGTGGGATGCAGGGAAGGAAAGCAGCGTCGGGGGAGACTCTTGGGGTGGGGGCGGGAGGTAGTGAGTTCTCGAGAACCACAAAGTTCTCCCGGCTGAACTGAGAGCCAGCAGGGGGTTTTGGTTAAATTGTGTTTGAAAGCCTTAGCATCCCCCAGACGAAATATGGCAAATTCAGACGTGAGGAACACTGTCAGAAGTCATACCCACAAACTCTGGGAAATTACAGCCGACAGTTATTAGTCATTCTTACGGGCAATAGAGAGTGTTGTTTAAAACAAAAATTCAAATCTGATGCTGTGAGTAAAGAGATGTTCTTTCCTGGCCCGGATAATAGTATTTCCAGGATCGATTCAAGAAATTAATAGGAGACCTTGCTCTGGGCTGCCAGCAAGCTTCCTTTCTTGTCAAGTTCAGCCGGCACCCAGGTGTTCTTAAGTTCATGGGGAACCATTAATGCATAGAATCCCAAAGTACTCGCTTATTTAGGCAAAAGTGCAGGCACTAAGGGGGACTGTTAAATCTGCTACTGAGAAAGGTGATTGGACCCGTTCAGATATTTTTGACTGGGAAGTCTAGATTTTTCAATTGCTGACTTAGATCCTGTTGGTTATTTTCTGCACCTCTCTGTTCACTTTAAACTTTGCAACCCAAATAGGCCTCTTGTTTGCCATCTAGCTCTAGGGGAGGGGGATTTGGGCCGCCGTTATGGTGGGAAGGACATGGGTGTGAGATGCTGTTCCCGTGTCCCAGAGAGGCACCGAGGCAAGGTCATTGTCTAAGATTCACAGTAGCACACAGCAATAGGGGGATGAATTCTAGGTTCCTGCTTCTTGGTTAGCCCATAGCCCTCCCTTCAGAATGCTGCCTCTGTCCAATTTTTTGAACAGAAACTGGGAGAAGAAAAATAAAGGTGGGTGGGAGGTTTGTAGACCAAATGCCTCTCCAACAAGGTAGTCTATCCTGCATTAGATAACAAAGCTATGCCCCATATATTCCGAGCCATCTCTCTGCTCCTTCCTAAGCATATGACACATCTATTTGACCTGTGAACATCCACCCCACCCCCAAATCAATTCTGCCAGTACCCAAGCACCTCCTCCAATCCTTGAAGCAGGAGTCTGCAAGGTGAATTTCCTAACAAGCTGACTTTTCAAAGGTTTTTCAGCTCTCGAAAACATGAAAACCGTGTTTAAAAATTTAAGGGTCTGATATGTACCAGTTCTGTGGCGCAGCAGCAGGACGTAGCTCTTTGCAGTGCCATGATTCCCCAAACCCCAACTCTTTAAATTAAGATGTTTATGACAGCTGCTTGGGCTCAACGGAATGCACGTAGGATTGGCCATTAATTATTGCTCTCGGGGTTTTGCACTTTTTCCCTGTGTTTTACCGCAGAAGGCGGTATTGTTGTGTAAACTATTTTTAGTGCTTTTTAAAGAAACCCTCTTTATTTGGGGTTGGATTTTTTTTTTTAACCTTTATTGTAAAAATTTCTGAACATACTCAAGAGTTGAAAAACAATGCAGCTCTCCAAAGGACCCATCATGCAACTTCAATAACCATCAACATGGTATCAGAGTTGTTTTATCTACTCTCCCACCCCAGAAGCACACATATACTTTTTAATTTTGCTGGCGTACCTTAATGAAAATCCCAGACATCATGTCATTTCACTAATAAATATTTCAAGGTAGACATTCCTTTTCAGTTGTATATGTCCATAAAGCCATTATCAAAATGAAAGAAAATTAATAATTCCTTTCTGTTGTATAATTTTGAGTCCATTTTCAAGTTTACAAAGAGCCAAACAAGGAAGAAAAGCAGTGAATCATAACTGAGTGGTTTGCATGATGTATTTTAGCAGCTTTAATTTTGTTAACCCTCGTCTAAAAGTGCCACATACACATACACACGTGCATACAAACACACACATGTACACATAGGAACGTACACTCACTCACACACTGATGATCATTTTTTTTTAAAGCTCAAGAAGGGTTAGTCCTTCAGCTCTGACCTCCACACTTCACTTTCAGAAGGGATCCAGAGCCTGTACTAAACAGAAACTTTGCCTTGCTAATGACACAGTGTCCTGTATCTATTGTGGAAATTCCTCAGCTTTGTGACAGAACTTATTATTTTATTGTGGTGAATATTTGTACAGTTCCTTTTGATGTTTATCAGTGAAAGGCACACAGTCTTGGTGTGCCTTTGAGAGATCCCTTTTCCACATATTAATGACTTCATCTGCTTTCTGCCAAGTTCTGTGCTTTGGGTTAGAAGGAGGTCAGGTCGTGGACGTTTAGATGAATTTCCTGCAACCCGAGCTTTGTGTATTAAGTTCTCACTATTCCACTCGGGCTCTAGTCATCTTTTTAAAATTTATTTACAACATGGTGACAATTTTGACAGGAAAGTCAAACTTAGCAAACCACCACTATTCATCCGAATGTGCTTAAACCTGAGACTTTCATTCATATCCAGCCAGAAAACCCTCTTCTAAAGTGGTTTTTCCTATTCAATTTGTAAATCTAACTTTTTTTCATTGACTGGACTAGATTTTATAAGTGGGGGTCCCCTTTTTCTAGGTGAATGTCTTTACTTCTCTGCTGTCACATTCACCTTCAATTCCACAGCAAGAGAAAGACGTTTAGAAAGTTGGCAGGTAGAGTGGCTGCATCTGAATGTAGCATCAGGGACGAGGTGAGAAACTTGAGCA
The DNA here is from genome assembly GCF_964270905.1 of Leucopleurus acutus. Lineage (NCBI taxonomy): Eukaryota > Metazoa > Chordata > Mammalia > Artiodactyla > Delphinidae > Leucopleurus > Leucopleurus acutus. The sequence goes on along the minus strand of NC_139142.1, from coordinate 129,892,265 downwards.
TTCTAGAAAGGTTCTTCCATTGGTGACTGATGGATTACCAGAAGGATAACTATCTTCCCAGTGATGTTCAGACCACCATTTATTTCTGCCTGTATGTCGAACTAATTTTTATTATGCCAGCTCTGCCCTGTTGACCTACCTTCACTGATAGGAAGGTCCCAGCTGGAGAACATCAAATACTAGAATGAAAATGCAACATTCTTATCAATTATCCAAAGTTTTCCTACGTGAAATCCAACTAATTGGGAAGCTGGTCACATTTGGAGGCTTCATCTAGATCAGGGGTCCCCAACCCCCAGGAACCGGGCCGCACGGCAAGAGGTGAGTGGCGGGCAAGCACGAGCGAAGCTTCATCTGCGGCTCCCCATCGCTCGCATTACCTCCTGACCCATCACCCCGACTCCCCGGTCCCTGGAAAAAATGTCTTCCACGAAACCGGTCCCTGGTGCCAAAAAGGTTGGGGACCGCTGATCTAGATATTTGATTCAGTGTCTTGCACGTAATAGGAGCTATAATAAAAATATGTTAATTAAGTAATTGATGAGATGCAAAGACACCAGTTTAGGAGTGATGACAGAACATAATGCAGGACAAGGGCTTTATAACTTACCTGCCAAGAGAGGAAGATTGTACCTGTATTTCCACCCACCTTGCCTTCCAACTTCCAGTGTCATGGGAAGATCTTAGTAACATGCTTTAGGTGTTACAAACCCCATCCCCTCTTCAAGTCTGTGCTGATCAGGCCACATGTGAAGCACTGATTCTGGGCATGACACTTTAAAGGAAGGAGGAAAGGGGCCTGATATTTGCTGAACTCCTGTTTCATGCAAGGCACTGTTCTGGGGTCTGCACATTCCCTCATTTATTCACAGTGACAAGCGCATGGGTGGGGGTCTTAGCCCCATATTACAGACGTGGCTCAGAGATGAGAATTGTATGGCTAGTAAATGGTGTTGCTGAAATTCAAACCCAAGTTTGCATGCTTTTTTCTTTGTGCCAATACAATAGACTGCATCCTTTAGGTTAGGGGCTGCAGGTACCTTCAGAAGAGTGGGAGGAAGATGGTACTGAGGCAGTATTGCAATGAGGGGAGATTCACAAGGAACATAGTGGTTCATAGAAGCCTGCTCCTCTGTAACTGTCTGTGGCCCATTTCATTCCCTGGTGAGAACAACGTTAAGTGGGCTTCATCTAGAATTGTGCTTCCCAAAGTTTCAGCCATGGACTAGAAGTTGTGGTATCACCTACAAACTTGTAAGAAGTATAGAATCTCAGGGCCCAGTCCAGACCTACTGAATCAGAATCAGCATTTTTAACAAGATCTCCAGGCAATTCGTGTGCACATTAAACTCAGAGAAGCACCAGCCTAGAGGCTTGTGGGAAATGATAATTAAATATGCTGACTGAATAGTTCTAGTGTAGCGTAAGATCATTTCTGAGTAAAGGCAATTCTCCTGCATTAGGCTGAGAGGGAGAATCATAATTTTTTTATTAAAAAAAAAAGTATAACAGAATTTCTTCCAACTGTGAATCTCCAGATTGGTGGCTTGAACTAGGAAATGGGTCTTTCCTTTCTCCAGCATTTAGATTGCTTTTGGACTACTAAACCTGGAGGATGTGTGTGCCCACGCACACACACAACTAGAAAAAACTAGCCTATGAATTCATTAGAAACTGTTGTTGGGCAGTGTTTGGAACATTAATGGAAACTCAATTGTGTTTTCATTATATTCCCTTTCTAAAAATATGATTTTGGTTTTGTTGTTTTTCAACATGGAGAATAATCTGCCCAATCTGTGTGAATGCAAACCTTAAGGAATAAGTAAAATTGTGGTTTCTCTAGCTTTGTTCGCTCGGGCTGCCTCCACTCTCCTTAGACAATCTCCAAGTTAGCCCCCTTCAGTCGGTCATGAGACACCATGTGAAGGTCTTTGGAAAAACAGAGTTTACCACCCACCTGTTGCCAGGAAGCTTTTCAAGGAAGTTAGCAAAGGAAAAAGATGTTTTGCAGTTGAACGTGCCACATCACCTTGTTGATAGGAGGTTCTCAGTATTCGGTGTTTACAGGCTTTCATCACAACTGAAATTCTTTTTGCCCCAGATTTGTGCCTTTCCTCCTCACTGTGTCCTTGTACGTTGGATTCCTGCTTCTTGTAGGTCTCCTTGTAGAAATGATTATACACTGGAGGCATAGCTGAGGCATTGCATCACAGAGCCTACTAGAGAAGGGAGGGGTGTGTTGCATAGCTGTTGAAGCTGATCCTCTCTTGCAAGAAAGAGCTAGAATTAGAGTCTTGCAAGGCTAACACTTTCCAACAGCATAGTCAATCAAGCCAGCTGCCAGAGGTGGCCTGTGAAATGAAAAACTCATTTGACGGGAAAGCCACCTGACGTGCATGCTAGTCCCACCCTTGCCTCTAAGTTGTTAAGAGATTTTGGTCCTATGTCTTCAGCCCTCAAGTGCTGGCTGGCACTTCTGCAAAAAGAGAGCTGGTACAACCTCTTCTGGCCTTGGAATTTAAGGATTCCATTATTCAGTCTACAAAATAAGGAGACCACGTTTTAAGTGCAGCAATAGGCTCATTAGATGATCTCCTTTTCTATCTGGTCACAGGTCCCATCAGTATACTATCAAACTGGGAAAGCAGAAGCCCATTTTGACAGCCCAGGATTCCCCATAAATACAAATTTTCTGTGTGGGAAGAATAATCCTTCTTTAAACAAGAAAGAGAATTAAGAAGGTGCTAATTCAGTTGCTCTTGGGTTTCTGCAGGGTCCAGTTTTGCTAAACAAGGGCACCTCACTCATTCGAGATGGTTGCAGAACTTTATTATTCTATGAAATCTTAGCCTGAGAGGCTCCGGGTCAGTGGTCTACCAGCTGGCAGCTATTACCATGTATTGTAAATCCTGTTGTAAGGTGCATGTCTGAGAAATCAGGTGCTTTCTTTAGAAAACTAAAAGGATAACAGCAGCTCCTATATATTGAGCCCTTCCTATGTGACAGGTAATAGAATCAGGGACTGACGTTAACCTCACTTTATTGACGGGGAGACTGTGGCACGGAGATATTTGTGTACTTACCTAAGTCCACCGGTACCTGAGTGTGGTGATTAGGATTTGAACGCAGACAGGAGGGGAACATGACATCCGCCTCCCTCTTATGGGAATATCCCCAAGGGCCATCTATCACTTGGCTGGGGAGAAGAGAAACTTGAGGAGAGTGGAATATATGGGGAAGTGTATTTTAAAATGTTTTTTTTAAGTTTGGATCTTTTCCTCCTGGTTGCCGCTGTTCAGTGTCAGTTTCACAAAACTCTTCAAATATCTGTTCAGTGTTCTCTGATCACTGGGAATGCCGACAGTAGGAACCAAGAATTTTAAGTACAGAATTAAACATTCCCTTTGTCTTTTTGCCAAACTGATAAAAGGCGCCATTGGTTTTCTTAGTGGGTAAAGAGGGGTAGGAAGAAGCGAGAAGCCACTTCCTTGAACCAGATGACCTCTTGAGCCTCATCGCTGTGGCCGGAGGAATGATTTTCCTGCTCCTGGGTGGCCGGGCAGCCTAATAAAAGGTGGAGTTCCTGGGCTCCTCTGGCGTGGATTGCTGGCTTTTTAGCACATTCATTTTCTTATGGAAGATGACTGTATTAATGACTATCATCTTCCTACCTAATTTAGAACAATTTAGTGTGATTGTTTACAATTACAATTTAGTGCCAGTGAAACCCTGGCCACAGTCTGAGAAAAATAAATGAAAACTCTGTTTGCCTTGCTGATTAATGTAACCTTAATTGTTGTTTTTTTCTATCTTAACTGGGGTTCAAAATATCCACCCTGACTGTTGAATAGGGTAGAGGACCAATATTTTGGAGCAGAGAGACTTGGGGCTTGCTAGTCTGAGAGACAGGATTTCCATCTTCAAGATATATATATATATATATATATATATATATATATAGAGAGAGAGAGAGAGAGAGAGAGAGAGAGAGAGAGAGAGAGAGAGAGAGAGAGGGAGAGAGAGAGAGATAAACTCCACCTTTTCTTGAATAGAGAGATATGTGGGACTTCCCTGGTGGCGCATTGGTTAAGAAACCGCCTGCCAATGTAGGGGACCCGGGTTCAAGCCCTCGTCCGGGAAGATCCCACATGCCGCAGAGCAACTAAGCCAGTGTGCCACAACTACTGAGCCCGCGTGCCACAACTACTGAAGCCTGCGTGCCTAGATCCCATGCTCCACAACAGGAGAAGCCACTGCAGTGAGAAGCGTGTGGCAACAAAGACCCAATGCAGCCATAAATAAATAAATAACCTTAAAAAAAAAAGAAATATGGCAACAGAAAGCCTATATTCTATCATTATACAATCACATTATACAATTGATCTGAATGACATACTGTGTATATTCATCTTAAGGGAAACATCTGAATGTTTAAATATTGGACTGTAATTCAGTTTTTCACAAGGGCTAAACAGCCATTTGTAATCCAAGTAGAACATGTAGGGAACCACTGGTGCATCACCCCTGGAGTAAACCTTCCTCCCTAAACCAACAGAAGGATATTTTCAATATGTCCTGTTTAGAGTCTGGATTCCATTTGAAAATATCAGCCAATTTTTCTAAGATAACAAACATCACTTCTCATATTCATAGAAGGAAAATATACTGTTGTTGGCATAGATTTCATGTCTAAAAGAGAAAAAAATCCATGTATTATTAGATTACCTGTCACAAAATAGGGTTGTTTTTTGGGGGGGTACACAGGCCTCTCCCTGTTGTGGCCTCTCCCGTTGCGGAGCACAGGCTCTGGACGTGCAGGCTCAGCAGCCATGGCTCACGGGCCCAGCCACTCCGCAGCATGTGGGATCTTCCCTGACCGGGGCACGAACCCGTGTCCCCTGCATCGGCAGGCAGACTCTCAATCAGTGCGCCACCAGGGAAGCCCACAAAATAGTTTTATTTTACTGTTGCAGGAAAAAAAGAGAGTTGAAACCACTGTTCCTATCATTTATAGCATCTTGAGAGTGAGCATGTGTTCATGGAAGGCAGGGCACAGTAATGGGGAAGAAGGGTCACCGTATATTACCGCTTCTTGCTGTTGGCTTCTAATTAACCACTGCCTCAAGCTGTCCATCTTCTTGAGTACCATAGGCAACTTTTTGACATTTATTCATTAGACATTCATTTATTTAATAAATATGTATTGATTGCCTGCCCTACGCTGGCAGCTATTTGGGCAAAAAGAAGTTGGCAGTGAAGAGAGAAAGAAACATAGTCCCAGGCCTGCAGGAGTATGCATTTAGAAGTAGGAGTGAGAAATGTACATTCATGACTAATTCCAGGTGAATGAAGAGATACATGTGGCCTTGAGGACGTGTGTTGGGAGCTGCACATAGGAAGGGCAGCAGTGACCCATCGTTATGAGGCATTATAGAGGCAATGCCTCTCTGGGATCAATTTGCCTAAATTGGGCTCCAGGGGAGGAAGAGAGGCTGGCACCATGGGGTACAAGGAGCTCTGGGATTCTAGACTCAGCATACCACTCCCTAGCCGTGGGACTAGGTATGCAAGGAGCTTCCTTTCCCGTTGCCTCGGTTTCCCACCTCTAAGTGATGGAGCTGGAGGAACCATCCCTGAGGCCCCTTTCTGCTGTAGGGGCTACAGGTCCTGACTGCATATGTGCCCCGGCGTGTGGAGGGGCAGTGGTTGGCTGGGGTTCCTCCTGCTGGGCCTGCCCTCCCTCTTCTCTGGCCTGAGACCAGTGCAATGAGAAGAGCCTTGCTTTCCCAGGCACCACAGAGCCATCCAGAAGGCCCATCGTGCTCTTCAGGGGGAACTTGGGCCACAACAATGAGAATATGAGTAAATATGCCAAGTGAAGGCCATCCGGCCATTAACAGCCAACACCTTGTGTCTCACGGTTCTTGCCTTGGTAGAGATTTAAAATGTCTCTTATGCCACATCCTAGATGGATATCTGTCTACGATCTGCCTGAGCATTTACAGTGGAAGGTTATCTGCTCTATTGTTTGGTATAGATCATTCCTAGGGCAAGGAGGAATCCTTCTCTCCAAGTCCAAGTGCAAGGCAAGACAGGGGCTTTGTCCAAAGTGGCAGAGCCTGGCTTAGAATCTAATCTCCATCTTACTAAGTCTCCAATCCCAAAGTGTTCCTGAGACAGTAAAATCAAGGTTAAAAACTCCAGTTAACCCAACACTTGATATTTAATTACTTCTTCCCTCTGCATCAAAACCCTCAGGCTCCACCCTCTAGCTGTGGCCATGGCCTCCTTTGCATCATGCGGAAAGGAGGGTGGTCTAAGGGAAAGCGATGGGTTTTGGAATCAACAGACCTGAGTTTGCATCTCCAGTCTGTTACTTCATAGCTATGAGATTTTAGGAAGTTACTTTGCCTCTGGGTTTCTCAATCAGTAAAACGAGAGTAGTAATAATGATTTCTCAGTGTTGTAGAATTAAATGAGATCTGTATGTAAAATACCTGGTGCATAGTAGAAACCCAGTGAATGGTAGTAGCTGTTAATTACTGCTGCTTAAGAAACTTACAGTTAGTTCAAAGAGGAGTTTACATGCAGTTCATCAAGCGAGGGGAGGAAAGATTAAGTTATATTATGTTGTAGAATCCTACCACTGATCTTTCTGAAATAAGTTTGGGGGTGGGAAGGCCTGGAGGAAGAGCCTACAGCTCAGTGGTTTCTTGACAGGCTCCGGGATTCCCCCCATCCTTGTGGACTTTCAGGAACTGCTCTGAGATACTCATGTCTACCTGCTCACACACCCTTTGCTGGCTGCACTGACACCACATCAAGGCCTTTTCCCTGCATGCCCTTGTGTTGTTCAAGGTCTGCAGTGAAGCCAACTGTACAGCATGGGGTTTTACCTTATCATCAGTACTTGTTTTCAGCCTGACCCCTGGATGCCCTGTTAGGCGACAGATCTCCTGATTCACTTCCTTCTCAGAATTCTACTGCATAAACAAGCCTAAGCTGTAATATGTAAATAATTCTAACTCTAATACCAAACAGACTTAGCCGCACTGTTGCTGCTATACCCTGGGAACAGGGAGGGTGAAAGTGTAGGGAACGTAAAGGGCTTGGGAGGGAGGGGAAGATGTCAGAATTTCTATGGAGAGTCTGGGGAGCTGAGTGAAAGAATTTTTGTCCAAATAGTATGGAAAATTCCTTCCTGGCCCTTTATATAATAGAAGCTATTTCTAAGTGTTTCTCCCACCCACCTTGGGACACACACAGGCATAAAATGACAAAGAAGCTCAACGTCTAATGCTAAGCCACAATGGAATGCCACTTGGATGAGAAGTTGGTGACATTTTGATTTTTAAAGGAAGGTAGGTGCCTAGGGAAGTCCCAGTTGGGCAGTAAATACAGATAACACAGAAGGACCCTCTGTGGTCAGAGTGCTGTGGGGAGGTTCACAGGACCCGATACATACTCTCTCTCCCCACCAGAAGCCTAAACTTTAAGCCTCAGTCCAAGGAGTCCAGAGTTTCCTTGCAGGAAGCAGGTTGAACAAACATCAATAATCATGTATGCAAATGGGTGATAAACATCAACTCAAGTATGTGTGCAATTAGTTTTATGTAAATCTTACAGGGCTCCTGAGGTGATCAGGATGAGAGCAGATCTGGGAGAAATTAGAGTGGGATCCCAGTGTCGATAAAGAGGAAGGCGAAATTTGAAGGGATGGAGTGGTATTCTAGACTGGAGAATGGCCAGTGTACAAGCTAACAACGTGGCACAAGGAGGGAACTCAATAAAATAAGAGAAGAATTGCTGGAGAGGAAGGAGCCAAGGAGAATAATAAAAGAGGATTTATGTGGGAGTGAGAAAAGGAGGTGGTCCTAGGGACCACAAGAGTGACTTCAAGAAATAGAGGATCATGGATGCTTAAAGGGAATTATTCTTGCTTTCTGAGGGGCAGACTAGAGTCAGAGAGTTAATTCAGGGATTGGGGGAGAGGTCTTCCCTTTGCAATAGCCAGCAGTAAGCTAGTTTGCCATTCTGAGTTGCTTCAGCAGATGCCCACCTCTGTACCAGCTGACCAAGACCCACAGACTCCAAGGACCGGTTGAGGGCCATCAATTGACCTATTAAGTTCCAAGGTTGAGCAAAGTGGTATCTTTCCTCAGAACACACCATATACCTCCTCCATTTGCTAAACAAATGACATTATTAGTGTCTTAAAAATAAACAAACAAACAACAACACAAAACAAGTAACAGTTTCTCCTGAGCTAGGTAAGTAAGAATCAGAAACTGTTGATTATCTCAGCGTGTCAAGAACTATAGTTCACATCAGAGGCGACTAGTTTATTAATTTGAATTTTCTCTTGGGGTTTTTTCCTTTTCAAAAAGTGATTTTAGCTGAGCCCAATTCCCCAGAGAGCTTGGCACTAAAAGAGTTTGAAGTTGAGGAAGTGCTACCCAGGCTGTTGCTTTCAGGCTGGCTCACTCCTTGCTGAAGCACCCTCTTCAGTTCATCAGTTATTGATCATGACGCTGGTATAGGCTTTAGTCTCCAGAGAGGGTGTGTAACGATGGGAAGCTGAATTCTGCCAGTGGAATGTTTACAGATGAAATGGAGCATTCCTTGAAGCAACAGGGCCAACACATTCTCTCTCAGGACTCCCATGATTAGATCTATCTTCATTCAAGAGATAAGGACTTATGGCATGTTTCCTATCAATTTCATATCAATAGATAGAGAATAGCAAACCATTCAAGCCCCCTGAGCCCTTCTTACCAAGGCACCACACCCCAAAATACCATACACAAACCCACATTGCAGAGGGCCATGGACACCAGTGTGGTCAACCACACCAAACCAAAGGACGATGAGAAGCAAAACTAGAGCCACACGGCTGGTGTGCTATTTGAGAGTACTGTGTCAAGCAGCACATACAAAATTCGAGTTATCCACAGCATCGGTGCTATATCCAAGTTTGCCTTCTGAAGGGACAACCAGGCTAAAAGTCAGGAAATATGGGTTCTTTCATTGGCGGCCCCATTAAAGCTCATGCCTCATGAGCACACTTGGAGGAAGGGCAAAGCATGCGGTCAAACTGTCCTGTCCTGCTGTTCATTCGTCAACAGTATCAAACTTGATTGATTCTTTTTTTTTTTCAATGAGTTGATGAGGTGCTTTGAGGTCATGCAGACGTAGGCGTGTACCCTTTTTACCACTCTTTATACAGCTGCATTTCCTCACCTGAGACGTATTGATGATCTTGATGAACCTTCATAAGAATGGCCACCTCCCTTCCACCTGGGAACCCTAGGAGGATTGATTAGAGAGTATCTATAATATGCTTATACTCCTTGGAGAAAGATTCTACATAAAAGCAAAGTAGGGACTTCCCTGGTGGTGCAGTGGTTAAGAATCCTCCTGCCAATGCAGGGGACACGGGCTTGAGCCCTGGTCCGGGAAGATCCCGCATGCCGCGGAGCAACTAAGCCCACGCTCCACAACTACTGAGCCTGCGCTCTAGAGCCTGCGAGCCACAACTGTTGAGCGTGCGTGCCACAACTACTGAAGCCCATGCACTTAGAGCTCATGCTCCGTAACAAGATAAGCCACCGCAACGAGAAGCCTGCGCCCCGCAACAAAGAGTAGCCCCCGCTCACCACAACTGGAGAAAGCCCGCATGCAGCAACGAAGACCCAGCGCAGCCAAAAATAAATAAATAAAATTAATAAATTTTTTAAAGTAAATAAAATTTTTTATAAAGCAAAGTATTATTATTTCTAAGAGGGATGATACTTATTAGCTCCTTATAGGATCATTATGCAAATAGATTATGCTTCCCTTTAGAGAAATTATCTCCCAATTTTCCTAATTCTTACAGTCTCTAGAATGGAATATACACTCAAAAAAAGAAAAAAAAAAAAAAGAGCAGGTTGGTTGGTGAAAGAGAATGGGTTGGATTCCTAACCATAACTCGACAAGCTTGTTTTTAAGGGCATAGTTAACAAAGAAAATAGACACTGCCATCACCTTCCCTCTGATTTTATAAAATGCCCTTGTCTCCTTTATAATAATTACATGGTAAAGATAGCTCTACATTTCTCTGTTTGTTCATTTTATGGCCTTTTGACTATTCCAATTGTTGAATCCTTTGATTAAATGGCATTGTAGTTGAGTAGCTGTTCAGAAATCACAGGTCATCATTTCATTCATACTTGTGGTGATATTTTACAAATTGATAATGTGAGTTATGAGTGGAAATTTTTAAATCCAAACTCCAGTCCACAGAAATTTCAGGGAAAACTCAAACCAGTCTTCATTTTATATTCACGTCATTTTCCATATCATGTCAAAATGCCTTATTCGGCATTTAATACAAGTCCAGCCTTCACATGAAACCAGTTCGACGTGCCCTGTGTTTTGGATAACTTACTACAATGAGGTGCAAACTGCCTATGTTTCTTCACTACATAGGTAGGGAACTGCTCACTTTTTCTTCTCCTTCTTCTTTTTGTCTGACAGAAAAATTCCACAGTGAGAATGAGAATCTTTCTGGGGGAAAGCAAAACAAAGCACAAAGGAAAAAAAAAAAAAAAAAAAGACCTTAAAGTAAGTTGTTGAGTGAATTTTAGAGAAGAAAACCCAAAGCAAATGTATGTAGTGCCTCTGTGTGCCCGCAAAGAGCATTGCCAGCCCTAGCCATCACAGGTCGAAGCGCATGCGAATCAGATCTTAATCCATTAAACTCATTCACAGGAAAATGTAATGTAGGTCACTGTGGAGAGCAACGTGGTGTCGTGTGCAAGCTCATTCACCATCCCGAATGACATGAGTCAGGGGCGTTCAGTGTGGAAGATCTGAAGCCAGTATATTGCAGTCCAAATGGTAACCATGGAACAAACTGAATGAGTAGCCAACAAGGCCTGGTGTGAAGTGTCTCTAATACAGCATGCTGTGAACTGGCACCCATCCGACCTAGATTAAGCATTTGAAGCACCCACAATTTCAGTACAATCTTCTCTTTCTTTCCAGTGCATTCATGGCCACCTTTTTCAAGCGTTTATCTTTTCCACTTTGTTTATTTTATTTTATGAGAAGGTTAATGCTTCTCTGAGGGACTTAAGCAAAACTCAGTCAACTTCTGTGGACAGTAAGGGCAGGGAGAAAGGAGACAACAGAAAACTTTGCCCGAGAGAGCTTGGGTGATTCTTTTTATGATTGTTTTTATTTTTGCATCTCAGCCTGCTCAGCCCCACCCTCTAGGAGTATGCCTTCAGCATCTCCAGGGAGCCACCCAGGCAGTCTGACAACAGGGTTTGTGGGTTGTGTTTGCTCTTAGGATGGGTATGGTGAAAGGAGCATGGCCACACCCTTCTTTCTTTGTAACCACAGCCTGATATAGCTCCTCCCACAACTCCTCTCCAACCTGAAACCATGAAAAAGCTCCAGAAAAGAAAGCCAAAATGTAGACACTTCAGAAAAATCCTCAACTTTCCACTTTGCCCATTCAAGTTTGGAATCACCCATTGTGACTTTGTCACAACTGTGTTGCTTACAGTTAGAGGTAGCGCCTTGAGGGCGCTGAGGGTGTTTAAAGCATATTTTGTCAGAATTGATTTTTTAAGAAATTTTAATAAATTCAAAATCAAATTAATTTTATTGTCCCCACTATAAAAGTAAAACAATACTCATTATTTAAAAATTGGAAAAGATATAAAAGCAGAAAAACACTAGACATGTCACAGTTAAAATTTTGATATATTTCCTTGTAGACCTTTTTTCTTCCTTCTTTTCTTCCTTCTTTCCTTTCTTCTTTCTTTCTGCACAGCAGAGGAAACCATCAGTACAAAGAAAAGACAACTTACCAAATGGGAGAAGATATTTGCAAATCACATACCCAATAACGGGTTAATATCCAAAATATATAAAGAACTCACACAACTCAACAAGAAAAAAACAAACAACCCAGTTTAAAAAATAGGCAGAGGATATGAATACACATTTTTCCAAAAAAAGACATACAGATGGCCACAGGCACATGAAAAGATGCTCGACATCGCTAACTTTAGGAAAATGCAAATCAAAACCACAATGAGATGTCACCTCACGCCTTTTAGAATGTCTATCTTCCTCCCTTCTGTAAGTGCTCAGATTTTTCTTAAACCCCAGGTAGTATGTTTCCAGGCTCAAATATATGGTATTTGGACATACATTGCTTTAATCAAAACACAGGGGTGAGTAAGGATGCACCTTACATTACCCCATGCCACCTCTCCTCCAGCACCTTCCCCACTCACATTGGCCCAAAAGGGTGTGTGATGTGAGCTGGCATCCTCTCGGTCCCTAAAGCAACTGGAAAAAAATGTTAGTGACATCAACCTAATTGCCCTCAAGCAGATTAAGTCTCCTAGTTCTAGTGGTAAAACCTGCTGGTGACTGTCCTCATCTACCCCCTCCATATCCACTGTTGATTAATTGCAAATATCCATGCTTCAAGACAGGGGTGAACACTTGTGCCTCTCCGGCGTTCTCTGAATGTTCTCTGCTCTTTGAGGAAAGTGGAGCCAAGTGGGAATGTGGCCAGCAATGCAACTGGCTTTCCGATGCATGTTTCTGTAACACATCTTAGTGCTATATTTGTCAGTGGACTTAGGGCCTCAGAGAACTTTCCAAGGTGAAAACCTAACATTGCTTCCATGGATGTTGAGGGTAAAGCCCTTAACCCTAGGACTTAATGAGAACAAAATTAAGTGCTTCTTTAAGCAGCTCAGATTTATCCTGTCAGTATAAGTGATGGGAGACTTCTTCGTGTGCTTTGGAAAAGAGATTGTGTGTGTGTGTGTGTGTATGTTAATCTAAAGCATCGTCTCCTTGCTTCATTATGTCACCATACACACTGTTGCTTTATGATAGACAGGGTTCATCTATTCCCCTGCTCTAAACTTAATTACTTTGCAATTAATTCTTTGTTGAAAATAGCAAGGCTCCTAAACTCAGAACATCTCATTGTGAGAAAGGCTGTTTATGGATAGAGGTCAAGAGGATGTATTGGAATATTCCGCAGCGCTGCCACAGATATTTTGAATGAAAACAGCAAGAGAGAAACGGCCCATTCCAAACGAGTTTGCCATGGAAAGTGAGGCTTCTTCCCAAACTGAGTTCAGAATTTTAAACTTAGGACGATAGAAAAATCTCATTGCAGTCATCTGAACACTTCACATTTTTCTAGGGTTCACCTTGTGGCAGCCACGCGCTCATGAAATGTTTTAGTTAATCCTTATAAAAGTCTTCCCAGCTAGGTATTATGAACACTATCTTATAAATGACATAATTTCTTAAGATTATACAGATGGCCCCTAAAGGAATTCATTTCATGTGGTCATTGCTGAATAGTTGGCATACATAAGATCGTTGAATTCATTATGCCAGTTTTGCAGATGAGAAAAGTGAGGCTTTGAGAAGTGACTTGCCCAGTGTGTTACAGCTGTTAAGTGCTAATCTCAGCCTCAGGCTCCGTTGTCTGGCTGTGTTGTCAGCTGTGACCCTAAATTACTTCCCTCCCAAAGTCTTTGTCCTTATCTTCCACCAGCCTGGGAAGACAGTCTTTCAGGGAGGGCCCTTCATGTCACTTGGTCAAATAAGTGTTCCTTGGAAGGAACTCAGAGGAAATTACAGAAGTGTGCCCTTTATGAGAAGATGCTTCTGTCTTATGTATCCTGTGGTCTGTGAGGATCCGAGACTGACTAATCAGTCCCTGCGGTACCCACAGCCCTTTCCAAATGCTACCTCATCAGTCTTGCCACCAGACCTTGGAAGTCAGTGATGAGCACACTAGTGACACCAGTGGAGGAGGCCACCATCTTTCTCTTGTACAAAAATGGGTACATAGGACAAGACTGGGAAAAATCAGAGCCTCGGCAGTCAGGGTCAGGCACTTCCTGTACCACGTGCTGCAGAGCAGGGTCTGGGCGTTGCTGGGGGTTCACACGTAGTAAATAACAGATAAACGTTGCTGAGTGTGCGAATGAATGAATTCTCACAGTCATAAGGGCAGAGAAGAAGCAGTACATTGGTGAGTTCAAAATACTTTGCCCACTTTACCCTAACTTTAGAGAAACTGAATCTCCAATGAGAAGTTTCTCTGTGAGACCCTGTGAGGCAGTGATACCAGCTCACTTCCTCTGTGCAAATTTTTTTTTAATTAATTAATTTATTTTTGGCTGCATTGGGTCTTCGTTGCTGCCCACGGGCTTTCTCTAGTTGCGGCAAGCGGGGGAACACGGGCTCTAGGCACGTGGGCTTCAGTCGTTGTGGCACGTGGGCTCTGTAGTTGTGGCTCGGGGGCTGTAGAGCGCAGGCTCAGTAGTTGTGGCGCACAGGCTTAGTTGCTCCACGGTATGTGGGATCTTCCTGGACCAGGACTCGAACCCGTGTCCCCTGCATTGGCAGGAGGATTCCTAACCACTGCGCCACGAGGGAAGTCCTGTTAAGTTCACCGACTTAACGAACACTTACGCAGCCAGACACGGTCCTAAAAGCTTTACAAATATGAATCCATTTAATCTTTTTTATTTTTTTAACTTCTACTGACGCCTCTGATCCTCGATGCTTCTTGTCCCAGCCCCTCTTCAGAAACTTAACATATGAAGCATTATTTTGTGTGTTACAGTGCTTACAGGAAGATAAGGTACTCATATAGAACCGTGCATTTCTTGAAGGCATTCCCTTTTTTTAAAACTTTTTACTTATTTATTTTTGGCTGTGTTGGGTCTTTGTTACACACGGGCTTTCTCTAGTTGCGGCGAGCAGGGGCTACTCTTCGTTGCGGTGCACGGGCTTCTCATTGCGGTGGCTTCTCTTGTTGCGGAGCGCGGGCTCTAGGTGCTCAAGCTCAGTAGTTGCGGCTCACGGGCTTAGTGGCTCTGCGGCATGTGGGATCTTCCTGGACCAGGGCTCAAACCCGTGTCCCTTTCATTGGCAGGTGGATGGACTCTTAACCACTGCGCCACCAGGGAAGTCCCAAGGCATTCACTTTTTTCCCTTTTTTTTAATTGCGGTGTAATTGACAGAAGGCATTCACCTTTGATTCATTCAGCAAATATCCCAGAGGTATTTTCTAAGGAGCTACCATGTGCCAGGCACAATGGCAGGAGCTTAGGACTCAGAAACAAAAGATAGTGTCCCTGTACTTAACAGGAAGGAGTAGTATTTTCTGACTTTGAGAGGGAGGGTGGTGTGTGATAGAGGATAGGGGCATGTTTAGACAGATAAGAAAATAAAGATCATGGGGCATGACAGCTACGAAAATAGTAAGCACAGAGAAAAAAGGCAACTTTGGGGGAATTTAGAAAAGGCACCCTTTCCTAGAGGTGGATGCAGATGCAGACCCGCACCTGGGCTCATAGATTCGTGAAGGAAATATGTCCCGCCCATCCTTTAACCAGTGCCGGTGAGCTGTGACCAAGCTGCACAACAGAGCAGAGGCCCGATGAAAGGTACGCTGATGGCAAAATGGAGTTTGCACTGAGTCTTGGAGGTCTTGTGGGAATTAGCCCAGGAGAGAAAAAAGGTATCGCATTCCTGGCAGAAGAAACAGAAGACCAGAAATCTCAGAGCTCTTTAAGAACATGGAATACTTGGGGAGCTATAAAGGCTGAGAAACCAGGAGGCTTTCTTCATTAAGTAAATTCCTTGATGCCTTGGATACAGCATTATATTAGGAAAACGTTTATTGCTGGTGAAATATATCAGCAAAAAGCCTTTTTTTTCTTGCTTTATCTACTGGGCTGCCCTCTCTCTCTCTCTCTCTCTCTCTCTCACACACACACACACACACACACACACACACACACACACACACACACACACACACACACACACGAAGTAGAGGATGACTGGTTTTCACCGGATTCCCACATCCTTAAGGAGTGAGTTGAAAGTATCCCTTGGATTTCTGTTCCCTGTGAGTAGAATGAAGAATTTCCCTTAAGCATCATCACATTGTCTCTGCTTCCTCCAATTTCTGCAGAACTAAAGATGTCAGGTGTTGGGGCTATGGTGAGACAGGACCAAGGTCAAACCCCTGCTCCCCTTCTCTTACTGCAGGCTTTACTTTCCCTTAAGGAAAGTGTGCTGCTGAAGATCGTGTTCTACATGACCTCTTTGCTGGCAATTGACCTGGCGAAAGGGAGTAATAAGGAAGAGTTGTTATATTTTAGACACTTCTGAATAGAATGGGAAATTGTTATTCATATCCCATTCGATGACCAGGGTGCACATTATTTTTCCCATGCTCTAGTTTTTTTCATAAAATGTATGCTTTCCCCACCTACTCACCCCCCTCATTTCTCTTAATGAGCACAGTTCCCACATCTGGACAGGACAGGCCTCTCTGCAAGGTCCTTCCTGTCTCTTTGACCTCCCTGGCTTTCCTCCTGGACAAAAAGCAGATCAGCTAGTGGAATTGCATCGGGAGTGTCACATCACGTGCTTTGTGGGAAATCAGTGAATGGAGCCCTCTTAGCTTCTAGAATATAAAATTCTGATCTAAACAAACTTGGGTCAAGAGCACATGGGGCCTAAGTTATAGAATCAGCTCTATTTGGAAAACTATTGGTAACTATTAAAACATCACCAGTAATTTTCATTGTGGGCCAATACGAAATATACTAAAGATAAAAGGGAAACTTTGTATGGTGCCAGGGATCTGCTATAGAAAATGTTAGAAATTGGTGCTACAGTTCTCTGCTTCTCCCCGTAATCTGCATTTTACACAGAAATCAGGAAACATGCCCAAGTTTACTTGGTAAAAAACAAATTTAAGAAATGAATGCTTCAAATCTTAATGTTGGCCTCATTTTCTACAGGAGGGGTGAACTGACTCAAATTCTATATATAAAGCTTTTGGGCTAGAATTTGGCTCTAAGCCTTTTGATATTTCTGATTCTTTTCCTGATGTGACAGGCACAGTGACATACCTCACTTGGGAGGAGAACAAAGAAAGACATAAGATAGCTGGTGTATTGTTTAGACTTAAATCTCAAGAAGTGGAGTGGAATAATTTATCTACAAGCTAAGCTAAAGAAAGAAAAAAAGAAAAGTATATCTAGATAAATTCCATTTGAATTTTAAAATTAAATATGAAGAATATAATCATAAAAGTAATTTTTTTAAATATATGCAAATATATTTTTGGAATAGACAGAGTCTTTGTAGACATATAAACAAAGGCAGAAACTATAAATAAAAGCCTACTAGATTTGATTCTATCCCCTTAAATAAAATAAAATTTCTTAAATTTGCACATGTAAAAAGAATAACCCAAACAAAATTTAGATAGAAAATAAGCAACATATGATTAACTTTGCAGAAGTATTTTAAATTGGTAAGTAAAAGACAAATACTACCGTAATACAAAAATGAGCAGAGATTATGAACAGGCAATTAGCAAAAGAGGAAATACAAAAGTCAACAAAGTTAAACAAAGCAATCTCATAAGTAAACAAAGAAATGTAAATTAAAAGAAGATACCTTTTTAGCCAACTATCAAGATTTATTTTTCATGATGATGTCTGTATACAGTACTCTAGGAATTATAAATCAATAAACACTTTTTACAGGATGCCTTAATATATATTCAATTCTTTTTCAAAGTTAAACTATCAAGAATGTACTTTTTTAAAAAATCACATGTTAATAAACATCTGTGTAACAAGGATATTCATAGTAGAATTCTTTTCAATAACAAAAGGAAATGGCAGAAAGGGGTATGATTATTAATAAGTGGTAGAGTTAATGGGATTTTAATTCTCTCCTTAAATCTTTAAAAAATTTGTCCAAATATTCTGCAGTAAATATGTATTACTTTTTTTTCTTAAGTGATGATGGATCTTAAGAAAGATATTGGAAGGCTTTCACAGTGCCATATCAGACAGGGGCAGGTGATGGAAGTGGCTGGCCCTGGGGAAGAATATTTTACCACTGACATTGTTTAGAATTGTCGGCCCATGGTAATAATCAAAAGCAAACCAGCTCTTAGCTGGGATTTTTATTGTTTTTAAATTATTGCCTGCATCCTGGGCCATTGCTCCCATGGCATTCTCCCCTCCTCGGTACCTAACTGTGGCTGCTGATGCTTCTGAAAAGAAAGAGGAAGGGGTGACATCAATTTCAGCATCAAGTATGTAAAAATCACTCAAGATTGGTACTTTCTACCAGTTTCTACCATAAAATACGTAATCATTTCATGACTGCAAACACGGGAGCTTTTTTCCAGCTTACCTGGGTGATCCTACTTCAAGAGCAGAGTGGCACCGTTTTCACTTGGTGGGCTTTCATATTCTGCATGTGTGTGGAATCCCAAAGGAGTCTCATTTGTCCTATCAGACAGGAACTTCACAGGTGAGAGTTGTCAGCTGACTGAGAGGTATAGCTCTGCGTTTCCATCCCGGAGGAACCGTGAATGAGATGCCATATAATATGAATGGCTATCCCCCTAGGCACCCTATAAATTTATTATAAAGCACTGGATTTTGCAATAACAAAAATACCTTATGAAATTGGAGGAACGTATAAAAATGAGACATTTCTGTCTCTTCAGGGTCGCAGTAGACCCCAGATTGTACTGAGTAGCAGGCCTGATTTCATTAACACAAGAGCAGGCCTGGTGTGATCCAGACCTGGCAGAAATTCTGCAGTGCGTTGAGTGGCTCTGAAGTTTCTAGTGTTTGGGAACAGAAAAGTTAGATGTGAGGAAGGAAAGAGCAAATGTGGACAGCTCTGTAGATTGAGAGGATGAGGACAGCTGGTTAGATGATACTTTGTTTGCGTTTAACATTCACTTTGTAAAAGATCGTCAGAAAGGTCCGATTTGGGGTTTTGACTGTTCTTGTGAGATTGGGGTGAGGGGAGGCCTCATTTGGGCAGCTGTGTGGAACAAAGAGCATCTAACTTAGGCTTTTGGTTTTTGAAAAAGTAGTCTGTTGGGGTTTATGTAGCTCTGTAGATGTTTATTATTGCAACTGGCTTGGCATTTAGTTACCTTTTAAGGAAGTCCTAAGTAGAGGTAAAATTTGTAATATGGACATTACTCAAAATCCTACAAAAAGCAGTCCATACCAGCTGGAGTTGTGTTTCGTTTATTGTGGCACAAAAATCTCTTCCCCTCTTTATTGTGTCAGCCAGTCAAGAGCGAGGGCAGAACATAAGGCCTCTTTCAGACGTCGGACCCTCAGTTTTGCTCCCCTGAAAAACCCTTTAGAATCTCAGAAAACAGTTTCCCAGTTTCAGTTGCCCACCGTAAGTGCAGGTATTGTTTATCTATTATATCAGTTTAGCAAGAGGACCATCTCACACTCATTAAGTTGATTTAAAAATGATCAGAAGAATCGCAACTGTGTCCTTCGAGAATATAAATGCCTCCTAGGCCATCTCCATTTTAGGAAAATCAGGTCTTTTACCTTTGCTCTTGCTTCCCCTCAGCATTTTCTCCTACAGCAGAAATAATGCGTTTAGTCATTTTGGAACAGCGGTTTAATACGTTAATGATTGCAGGTGCTGTTTCTAGAATTTTGGCTCTGCAAATGTGATCTGGTGAGTGGGTCAGAGGCAGTGAGTGAGGGTCCTGGGAAGTGAGGATTTTATGAAGCCAGGATGCACTGCAATGAAAGCACAAGCGTCCCACGTAATTAAAACACATGAGGCATCCGTGCTCTGTAGCCTGTCAGAGACACATGTGGCCTTATGGTGGGCTGAGAGGAGGGGAGGGGAGGGTGAAGGGGGCATTAAAATGATGCGAAACCAGAGAAATATGGGCCTCCTGTTCCCCAGCTTCTGGAATTAGGGAATTGTTATATAATCCAAGCCAGCAGCACGAGGGGATTTGGCTAATAGTTAACTTAATTTTCTGGAATGTCCTTTTTTTCTGTAAGTCAGCCTAAGTGGAAAGAAAGTGGAACTCTTGTCAATGAATCAAATGACGGGAGGGGCCGGCTGGGAGAGCTGATTCCCCCTGGATCTTGTACATATTACTCCATTCCTTGGCTGTACTTCCAGTGCAGGTTAAATGAATTGTTCCCATTAGCGAGCGGATAGGACAGCTCCTTTAGATGAAGGAGACTCTGTACTTTGAATGTCACCGTGAGGAAACGGTAGCCCTCATAGAAAAGTTGACAGTGCCACTTGTGGCGGTATTTTACTGTCATTGTTAAAACTATATCAAATGATGACTTACAGTGAGGCTCAGAGTTTCACCATAATATATAATAATAATAATACTTCTGTCAGCTTGGAAGTGATGTCGGATTTCTGCGCAGCTTCGTGCTTTATGGGAGACGTGGTGGTCGTAGAAGCAGTACTTGGTGCCAGACTTGCTGTATGCGGCTGATTCATTCTGCCATGAATGCTCCTGACTGAGTCACATTCATTCTGATTAGTCACTTAGCCTTCATTTGCTGAAACTAAAATCCTGAATTTGCTTCATCTGTGTACTTTTTATAGCCATATTTAAAGTACCCTTCAGTAAGTGACACCAAATGTGACTGTTGGGGGAAAACTATTAATAATCAGGAGGATGTTGAGTTGGCTGAAAGGTTCCTGATGTCTAAGTTCAAAGCCATGTGATATCATATTGACATTCCCATATTGGCAACAGGGAGATGGCTTGTTTTATTTGTTCTGTTACAAATCAAGATGTTTGTATGGGAAAATATATAAGCAGGGAGAAATCCCTGTCATATACATTCCTTGATGGACATTGGTACCCGAAAACAGTCAACAGGCCCTCAAGTGACCAACAATGCAAAGGGAATGTGCTAAGAGTTGGGCTAAATTAACATTTCAGTGCCCCCCGCCCAAACACTTTTTACTCTTGAAGCTCATGGATGTGAAGGGCTATAATTGGGCTTCCCTAGGGAGAAGAAATGACATCTAGGAGCGTGGATGGGGCCGATGTGAAATGGATAGCCAGAATGGAATTTGGGTCACCCATTGAGGCTTGGGCCGATACTCTCGTATTGTAGGCTTTTCCCCCGAAGCACCATGAGTACAGGGACAATTGATATCTTGCTGTATCCCATCACCTAACACAGTGCCTAACAACATGGGCAGGGAGAAAACAATCATCCAGTCAACCAGGTTATATAGATGGCAACTCTCAGGTTTCATACTTGAGCAAATTCTACTTTGAGCTGAAAGATCAGATTGTCCCTTTGTTGTCCATTTATGAGATGGTCAAATAGTTTCACACTTTCCTTTGGTTCTGGGACCACATGAGTGACGGTTTTGAAAACAGAAGTAACTAAAGCTACCTCCCTGGATAGGGGTTGATTTCTAAATTCATAAAGGCCTTGAGAGCGCTGTTTTAATGTTGCGTGGGTGAAAGGGCAGAGGGCGGGACACATGGCTGTGAGTGGCAGAGTGGATCACCATGCGTTTGCATAATATAATATCACAGGAGTCCAGTCTGTCCCTCTGGCAGCAAGGAATGTCCCAGAGGCTTGGGCAGGTCTCCTCCTGTGTTGTTCACAGATAGGAGTAGAACAAGGGGCACTCACTTGTGCAGCAGTAAACCATCTAAACTCTGGTTTATCAAATCCCAACTGCACAGAATGAGAAGGAACAGCCAGGGCTTCCCTGGTGGCGCAGTGGTTGAGAGTCCGTTTGCCGATGCAGGGGACACAGGTCCGTGCCCCGGTCCGGGAAGATCCCACATGCCGCGGAGCGGCTGGGCCCGTGAGCCATGGCCGCTGGGCCTGCGCGTCGGAGCCTGTGCTCCGCAACGGGAGAGGCCACAACGGTGAGAGGCCCGCGTACCACAAAAAAAAAAAAAAAAAGCTAGGAGAGCCTTTTGGTGAAAATGTTAGTGCTGGTGGGAGGTGATGGGAGAACACAGGTAGCTCTTGGAGCCAGGATTCAGACGTGTGTCTCTGGTACTGTTTGCTGGGTGCCTTTGGTTTTTGGTGTGGGCATGGGAGGAGCCCTTAAAGGGTTCAGCCAGGGGAGGAAGTAACTGCAAGGACCACTGAAAACATCGCATGGCTGAGCTCTGGCCCCAACTCTGTCATACAGGGGCCAGTTGACCTTGAGCATGCCCCTCCACTTTTCCGACACCGTTTCCTCACTGTAAAATGGTTTAACAGTATCCTCACTGCTTACTTCACAGAGGGAGATGAGGGAATCAGAAGATGGGGTGAAAATATGCTGTCCACTGTACAAGAGTGAATAGGTTGTTACAATGGTGAACTTGCAAGTTTCCCTTGAATAACCTTCAAATGAGCTTTTTAAAGTGTAGGACTCAGAAAAAAAAACCCTCATGGAGATTGCTCCATCTTGTTTAAATGAGGATCAGATTGCTATTCTGGATGATGAATTGAAATTACCTGCAGAGGGACAGAGAGAACAGACTTCTTGTTGCCAAAGAGGAGGGGAGGTGGGGGAGGGATGGATTGGGAGTTGGGGATAGCAGATGCAAACTATTATATATAGAATGGATAAACAACAAGGTCCTACTGTATAGCACAGGGAACTACAGTCAATATCCTGTAATAAACCATAACAAAAAAGAATATGGAAAAGAATATATATATAAATATATGAAACACTTCGCTGTACAGCAGAAATTAACACAACGGTATAAATCAACTGTACTTCAACAAAATAAATTTAGAAAAAGAAATTACCTGCAGAGGGACTGAACTGCAAGTTGGAGACAGCCATTTGCCTTAAAATAACTATTTAAGAGGGTAGCTGGGATTTCTCACGTTTTTGTTTGGAATCATCAACCAAGAGACTTCTGATTCTGTTTAGGTTTCTGTGTGGTTAAGCTGGCCAACTTTTAAGGGTGGCTGCTATTATATGCCACTTACGGGCCTCCATCCAGCCAACAAAATGTGGGCTGCTCAGAACAAAGGGAATCACGCAAAAGATTGTCCAAGAGGGCAGAGCCATTAAAAATTCTAGTAAAAAGATGGTGGAGGGCTGGTGAGGGGCCGGTGGGATTCAAAGTCAGTTCTCCTGATTTATGCTCTTCTGTGTGCTTCCTTCACACGGCTTTAACACATTCCAGTATTCCCTCATCAACCAATGTTCCTGCAGTGTATTATGGTTGAGAAAGTCATGATTGGAAAGACTAAGACCTCACTAGAAATGAGAATTAAAGGGGAGGAATAAAAGCGATGACATATTCCTTTTCATATAAAAAAATAAAATGAATGACTAAATAAATAAGTAAATATTCTACGGGTATCTGCTCTACAAAGTATGCAAACCTGCTCTAGTGACTAGCACTTTTTTTAGCTGCTGAGGAAATATGACTGCTGCGTATTCACATGCACGGGCAGAGTCACTCCCAAACTCTGTGTGAGGGAGACTGAGCCGCTTTTAATGTTTTCCAGCCAATAAGGACTTTTTTATTATGGAAAATTCAAACATATGTAAACGGAGGCAACAGTGTAATGAACTCAGGTATACCCAACACTCAGATTCAACACAAGATTTTGTCACACTTGCTTTTTCTATTCCCTTTTTTCTTTGCTGAAGCATTTTAAAGCAAATATCAGACATTGTATCATATCACTCCTACATATTTCACGTTCAGTACAGCAACTAAATGCCTGGTGCACTCACATTTCCCCTTGTTTCCTTTTCAAGGCCACTCAGAAAGGTTTTGTGATTGTTTGTTTTGTTTTCTAAACCTGCTGTGTAGCATAAACTGGTTTTCCCTTTCAGTACTACTCCCCCATAGACATGCCCTGGACCATGCGGTCCAGAAGGGTATGAATTAAGAAATGATGCTGCATTATTCAATTTAAGAAGAATGACCCCAAACTCACATATCAAATAATAATAATAATAATACAAAGATTTGAACTCTGGGGTTTACAAATATAAAACAGAGCTATCTTTAAAAATTAAAAATAAAAAAATAAGTTTGGCAAAGAGACTTTTGCCAAACTGCTATTTCCTCTCGGTCCCAGCATAATTCAGTGGCGGTGGTATCCTGACTTTTATTTTTAAGTCACTTTGAATAGAAGGGAGATTGCTAAACCCAACCTCTAAGCTGTTGTATCTAAGAACCTTGAGGACTGAAGTCAGTGCTTCCAAAATAGCTTTCTCCATCTCAGCAGTGGGAGAGTTAAACTATTCTGAATTGCCATGTGTGAGAAGCCACACAAGCCCTTGCTTCTTGCTATATAACATATGGCTAAGTGGGAATTTTTCTGTAGGTTCTTTATTATCCCAGAGCCAATATGAGATTAGCTTTACAAGTTGGGTTATAACCTTTACAGCTTCTATGTCGGGGATCCGTTAACAAGATCATAAAGATCTTGCTAACAAATGAGGCCGATGTGCCCTGTGTTCAGCTCCGGTAATGACCAAATTGATTTTATCAGAAGTGTTTAGAAGGGCCATTTTAACTTTGCTATTGATTGCCTGACCTCTGCTGTGGGTACTGGGGTTGGTATGTGTTCTCCCTCCTCTCACTTTTTGTGTGGAGCCTTCCACTTTTCTCTTCACCTGAGCAAACCTTTCCTTCTGTGCCCCTAAACCGTCTCATTTAGCACTTGGCCCACCACCTATATTCCCCTTGGGCTCTCTGTACATTTCTGGAGGACTAAGCTTTGGGGTCACAATCGGTAAACTAGACGCATAGCTTTGGGGAGCCATCCTCGTTCACTGGACAGATTTTCTCGAGCTTCTCCTTTGTGCCAGGTACATTCAAAGCACTAAAAAGTTCAGTGATAAATCAGGAACACGAAGTTCCAGCCGGCAAGAGCTGACATTGTTGGAAAGACACACGTCAACTATTTAATAGAGTGTCAGAAGAGAAATAACTGTGAAAAGTAAAGCAAGGTGGAGAATGGGGCAGGGAACACAATTCTGGGTGAGCTGGTCGGGCAGCATCCTGAGAGGAAGTGGCCTGTGAGCGGAGATAGGAGTGGATGTGAGGGAGGACTTGGAAAATCTGGAGGAAAATTGAACCAGGCAGAGGGAGTCATAAGCAGAAAGGACTCACGGCCAGAGCAAGCTCAGAGCTTCAGAGAAAATCCAAGTGTAGAAGAGTGAGCTAGGCCAGGTAGAGAGAGGAGGACACGAGCTGGAGACCCAGGTGGGCTGGGTCGTGGAGGACCTGATGAGCCATGGAAGGAGTTTGAGCAAGAGGCTGACAGGATCTGATTTCGGTCTAGCTTAAGTTATGCTTCCAAATGATGTGGGTGGTCTGTTGAGGTGTCTTCTATGATTGTGGGGAGACTTGAACACAGCCAGGCCTCAGAGCTTGCAGAGCTGAGCGCCATTCTCTGCCCTGCTTCTCACTGGCCGGTTGACTTGGAACCAATCACCTAATTGCTCTTAGGCCCTAAAGTTCCTGAGTCCTTATCCAGGGAGAGGTACAATTTCTTAAGACTCTTCCAGATCTAACATTTGGTGGTTCTAAACTGTAAACGAGAGTTCCTTCCTAATCATTTGTATTTGTTAGGGTAAAGGCTAAAAGCTGCTGTAGCAAAGAGACCCAGCAACACAGTGGCCTCTATGGGGTAGGGATTTGCTTCTCTCGCCTGTGAGGTTTGAGCCAGTGGAGGCTGCCAGGGAAGCCCGGCTCATGAGCTCCATGGTCCTGCCTCCCAAGATGGCCCTTCCCCCATGGTTGGAACTGGGTGGCGGTCTCATGCAAGTTCCAGTCCACGGGAAGAGAGAGAGGGGAGATCTGGGCAAGCAGTTTCCTTCATTTCCTTTTAAGTGACATGGAAGTTACACACCCTCCTTCAGATCACAATTCTTGGGGACCACCTAGTGTTGTGACCATACCCAGCCCCAAGGGACTCTGAGAAATGCAAACTCTAACTGGCCCTCTGTCTGCCCATGTAAAATGTGCCTGCTGGGACTTCCCTGGTGGTCCAGTGGCTAAGACTCTGCACTTCCAATGCAGGGGGCGTGGGTTCGATCCCTGGTCGGGGAACTAAGATCCCACATGCCGCATGGCACAGCCAAATTTAAAAAAAAAAAAAAATGAAATGAAATAAAATAAAATGTGCCTGCCATGGAAGATGGGAGAATGGATTTGAAGGGGTAGCAGGAAAACTGCCACCTCCTGTTTTTGAAAAATTCCAGAGTACTGTCAAGATAAACTCTTAAAGTTTCCTGGACCTTTGTATTAATTTCCTGGGGCTGCTGTAACAACTTGCCACAAACTGGGTGGCTTAAAAGAGCAGAAATGTATTCTGTCACAGTTCTGGATGCTAAAAGTCCAAAATCAGCAGGGCCGTGCTCCCTCTGAAGTCTCTAGGGGAGAATTTCTAGAAGTTTCTCTCCTAGCTTCTGATAGTTGTTGGCAGTCCTTACCATTCTTTGGCCTGTAGCTGCATCCCTCCAGTCTCTGTCTCCATCTTCATGTGACCTTCCCTGTGTCTTCTGTGTCTCTGTATCCAAATATCCCTCTCCTTTCTCTTGCAAAGACAGCGATCACTGGATTGAAGGCCCACCTTAATCCCATATGACCTCATCTTGACTGCATCTGTGAAGACCCAATTTCCAAATAAGGTCACATTCACAGGTACCATGGCTTAGGACTTGAACATATCTTCTTGGGGGATGTGACTCAAGCCATTACAATCTTCTTAAGACTAAAAGAAGCAGGAAGAGAGAGAGAGAGAGAGAGAGAGAGAGGGAGAGAGGGAGGGCGGGCTGTGCTAACTGAAATCAAACAAATTATGACAAGATATATCAGTCTCAAAAAGAACCCATAGTTTGTTCCAAAGCTCAGTCCCACCTTAATGCCACAGTGCAAGGACATATAGGCCTTTTTTCATTCCCTTCTCTGTGGAGACATTCCAACGCATTGCTGTAAGATACCTTGCTTAGGTAATGGAGTTCAAGAACCATTGACAGCTTTCAGCTTTGCAGTGTGTGTTCCATTTGATGACCATAACAGCCCCACAAAGAAGGTATTCTTACCTCCATCCCACAGAAATTGAAACTGCAGCTCAGGCTAAGTAACTTGCCTAAAGTGAAATGACTTCACTGTTGGTGGTGAAGCCGGGCTTGCAGCCTGGGTCTCCTCTCTTCAAAGATCCTGCTCTTCACATGACATGGCTCTGAGTCCCAGTGAGTTCTCAGGGGGTACTGACAAAAGGGCTCACTCTTGTCTTGAGGGATTTGTGATCAGTGTCTGAGACCACACATGCTCTGCAGAGGTCTCCACAAACCCATGGGGGACCTGAATGCTAGAATGTGTTGACAGCACAATCAGATACCCTTAGTCATCAGGATAAACAAAACCTCTGTTAGGTAGCTAAAGGACACTTGTTTGCCCAGGAGTCAAGGCTTGTCCAACATCAGAGTCCAGGTTTCTCACTGCATTCTAGAACATTATACATTGAACTCAAAAAGGCTTATTTTTCAGACCTTCATCAGCATGTTGATTGGTGGTTCAATTACTACTTTACCAAGTCCAATTGACCCTTGAACAACATGGGTTTGAATTGCACAGGTTCACTTACAGGCGGATATTTTTCAGTAGTAAAAACTACAATACTACACAGTCCAATGTTGGTTGAACCCATGGATGTGGAGAAACCATGGTTATAGAGGGCCAACTATAAGTTATATGTGGTTTAACCCTGAGTTGTTCAAGAGTCAACTGTATTATGAGATTGCCCATCACCATGGGGCCCTCCTATAGTTGCCAGCTATGCCATCACACATATACTAAAGACTTCAGATAGAGTTCCCTGGAGTGTGTAATGCAATTAGTAGTTGCCATAGGAAACTGGGTCTCCTAATGGTCCCAGAGAGGTGATGATTGTGATAATAACCGATACTAAGTCACATTTCCATTCATTATTTCATTTTAATATTGACTTTTCTTTCTTATTGTTAAAATCTTATTTGTACAGCTTTATTATAGAAATTTTAAAAAAACATAGACAAAGAAGATAAAATACTAATCATTCATAATTCCTCCACTCAGAGATAACCAATGTCATTAATCTTGTGTATATTTTTTAGTCTTTTGATTTCCTTAAGACATCTTTCTTTGCGATTAAGATTTTTTAATTTTTTTAAATTATTTTATTTATTTATTTTTGGCTGCGTTGGGTCTTTGTTGTTGCATGCGGGCTTTCTCTAGTTGCGGTGAGTGGAGGCTGCTCTTCGTTGTGGTGCATGGGCTTCTCATTGCAGTGGCTTCTCTTGTTGCGGAGCATAGGCTCTAGGCACGCGGGCTTCAGTAGTTGTGGCACGTGGGCTCAGTAGCTGTGGCTTTCAGGCTCTAGAGTGCAGGCTCAGTAGTTGTGGCACATGGGCTTAGTTGCTCCGCAGCATGTGGGATCTTCCCGGACCAGGGCTTGAACCTGTGTCCCCTTCATTGGCAGGCAGATTCTTAGCCACTGCACCACCAGGGAAGCCCGCGATTAAGTTTTCATCATTTTAATAATGGTAGGGTATTCCATTATGTCAACATACATCGTTTACTTAACTCTTCCTCTACTGTTGACATGTGAGTGGTTTCCCCCCTCATGTGTTCCTTATAGAAACAATGTTGTGATGAAAGCCTGGTGTTCATCCATAACTACTTCCTAAGCCTACATTTCCAGTGTTTGCATTGCCAGATGAAAGGAGAAAAAAATTTTCTCTTGTTTCAGAGATGAGGAAACTGAGGCTCAGAGAGATGAAGTATTCTGGCCAAACTCACACAGCTGGCAAGTGACAGAGCTAGACCTGGGATCCAGTTTTTCTGACTCTAAATCTCATATGGGAGAAGAGTTTCTGCATCTAATTATCACACTCGATAAATTCTGTGAATGCAAAGTAAATGCCCTGGCAACTACCTTCTTTTCTTGAATTGTCACCCAGCAGTGGTCAATCCAGACAAATTGCCAAAAATTGTCATCAGAGGAGAGTGGAAAGGCTATAGATAGTTGATTTAATTGGACTTTTCGTCTTTCTTCTTCAAGATGATAATAATGTTGACATTTTTAGAAACCTTTACAGACCCTTGGTATCCTGTACATTCCGGAATAACTGAAGCCATCTCTCCACTTCTAAATACTTATTTGATACCCCAGTGGATTCTGGGGCTTTTAGTTCACCCTAGTTCTGAGAGTAGAGCTCATTTCCTCCAAATTTAGAGCCAAATTCCCCTTGTTTCCACTTCAACAGATTCCCTCTCCTTTCTAGGTGATTCAGCACACGAGTGAACCCATGGAATTGTTTCCTCCTTTGCCATAACTAGTATACCCTTGCTTTATCCTTGCTTCTGACATCAGTAGCAGACTTTGGTTTGGGATGGCTGCAGACCAGGTGAGATTTCTTCAGTCATTATTTGCCTTGATCTGGTATGCTGACCAGGATCCATGGTCCATGAGGTATGATTATGTTGAGTATACAAGGACATAACATGTGAGGAGTATCCATATACAAGGACATAATAGATGAGAAGCCTGACTTGCTTTGGGCCCCCAACTCCATAATCTTTGGGTCATCCTTGTCCAACCAGTTCTGGTAGCTTTGATTTGGGGCATTGAAGCTAGAGCCACGTGTTTGACAACATCCAAGCATGTCACCTACAGATCATTCAAGTCCGTCCCTGCCCTATTAGTAGCAAAGATAGACAATTTCAACAGATTTCAGAGGCATATAAGTAAAGCGTTTCCTGGAAAAGCATGGTAAAATATGTTGATCTTTACCTGAGTTGGATCATTCACTTATAAATAACTACTCAATTCCAGAAGGCTAAGCTGGAAGTGTTAATAGTTGTCAGTTCACATCTCTGCCCAGAGCTCTCCAAGATCAAATTTAAGTTAACCAAGTAATATCTAATGGGTAACTCCATTTTCAGGATAGAGACTTGATAAAAGGAAATCAATGTGAAAGAACAAAGATTCTTATTATTCTTACTGTCCATTAGTGCTAATCATACATTTGGCACCAGCAAGCCATAAGTGGAGAAATTACCCTCCCTAGGTATGGACTTTTCATAATGCAGTGAATAGTCATCTCTAAAAGAGAAAGTGGATGTTTCCCAAATAAGTTTAGTCTCAAAATTTCTTTCTAGGATAGACTGATGGTCTCTTGATGTTGCCTTTGCTGGGGGACCAGGAATGATGTTTTGTGCTTGGAACTGTTTTGTCAAAGATAAAGGGAGGACTTGAAAGAGTGTATAGCTCTGTCCTGCCTGCCCAAAACTAAAAGGTATTTCTGGGCACATATGTCAGGAAATATGACCTAGAGATGGAGTGCAATCATAAACATTTTTTTTTTAATTCAAAAACCAGAAAAAATTTCTCTTATTCATTCCCATAACCACTTTTCAAACTAAAATTAATTTTTGTGTGTGTTGTAAAAAGTACCTCGATTGGTAAAGGAGCTGAAGTATTATCATCGAAACAGCTCAACCTAGGCTCAAATCTAACATAAAAGAAACCTCACGTTAAAGTATAATTTATCTTCATAATTAGTATTTCTAAATGACTTTTAAAGGCTTTTTTTTTTTTTTTTTCCTGCAAAAAGCTTTATTGTTTCCATTTGGTCCATGGCTTGGGAGAGGGCTCCAGTGTGGTTAACAAGCTGCCTACTGGCCACAGAGCGGGGCTTCAGGAAGAAGCCCTAACACCAGAGGGGCTCCTCAAAGGCCACTGGGCTCCGGAGGCTCCTAGTCGTGCTTGAGGGTGAGCCTTTCGAAGAGATACTCGCCCAGCCCAGCCTGGGGACCAGCAGCCTGTGGAGGTTGGTCAGGTGGTCACCCATCTTCTTTTTTTTTTTTTTTTTTTTTTTTTTTTTGCGGTACGCGGGCCTCTCACTGTTGCGGCCTCTCCCGTTGCGGAGCACAGGCTCCGCACGCGCAGGCGCAGCGGCCATGGCTCACGGGCCCAGCCGCTCCGCGGCACGTGGGATCTTCCCGGACTAGGGCACGAGCTCGCGTTCCCCTGCATCGGCAGGCGGACTCTCAACCACTGCGCCACCAGGGAAGCCCCACCCATCTTCTTGATGAGTTTCATCTCCTCATCTAGGAAGTGGCTCTCCAGGAAGTCGCAAAGGTGAGGGTCTGCACGGGCACAAGCCAGGGCATGCAGATCGAGAAGGGCCTGGTTCAGGTTCTTCTCCGTCTTAATGGCGGCTTCCATAGCGTCCTGAGTTTTACCCCACTCATCTTGATATGGCTTCTGCAAGTCCTGGAAGAGGGCGCGGCCGCCGCGTTGGTTTTGCATTTTCAAGAGACGCTCGGTGCTCTCGTGCTTCTCTCCGGCCAATTCGCGGAAAAAGTGGCCCATGCGCTGCAGAGCCACATCGTCGCGGTCGAAATAGAAGCCCAGAGAGAGGTAGGTGTAGGAGGCCCGCAGATGCATGTTGACCAGGCGGTTGACGGCGGCCTCCACCTCGGTGGAATAATTCTGACGAATCTGGGAGCTCATGGTTGATCGGTAATAAGGAGTTCGGCTCAAAAAATGGTGTTGGCTGGTCCCGGTGACCGAGGATAGCTGAGTTGCTGACTCCGAAGGTTGAGGGGTGGTCGGAAGCTGGAGGAAAGGGCGACCCTGGGTCTGTTCCGTCCAAACACTGTTGAAGCAAGAGACAGATCCGGGGAACCGCTGAGCGCAATCCTTTTAAAGGGTTTTTAATGCAATTAAAAATGTTTGATTGTCGTAATGTTGCTAATGTTTTGATGCCTTCCTAGTGTTGCCCTTGGTCCCTGCAACCCTGGCACATAATTTATTTCTCTTTTAAGTGAACCCTAAGCATTAGTGTCCATTAAGAATTTTTAAAACAAAGTCCAGAGATTACTTGGAGCACTTTCAATAATATGTACTGATTATCATTAATAGCTCTTTTGTCCTAGACAAGGACATTGTTTTGTAACATCATTTTGTTTGGCGAGGCCCTATTCGGGCTGTGTTCCTGATCTGAATCCTGCACTGATTCTCTCCTTGACAGTGTGGAATAGAGCAAGCTCATGGGACAAGTCAGGACTGGGGCGAGCAGGGACACAGGCCAGCACAAAGTGATAGGTTTTCTTTATGAAACAATTGTTAGCCATTCAAAAAAAAGCCTACATGCTGGGCCTTGATTCTTATCTCATGTTCTTACACTGCATATAAATTGCTGTTTTAACTACCAGCTCCTTACAATGAGGAAGTGAAAGAGAAGGACAGGAGGGAACAGGTGGACCCAGACGATCTCAACCTTATCACTGTGTTTGTTGGTTTTATGGCAGGACGGGGGTCTAATCTTCCAGATTTTAGTCTGAAAGTTCTGCCCTTGCTCTCAAACGTTTATTTACCAGATTATCCGTCTCTGTAACAGCAAGGCTCTAATTAATGGGTATTGCCTGTCTTCACCCAAGGGGTAGCTCTCTGTTTATCCAGTGCAAAGTATCTGCAATTAGAAACATCTTTAAAAGGAAAGAGACACTCTGCTATGTGTCCCACGTGAATGGCCTTATTTAAGTCTTACTATAAACCTAGCACTGAGAATTTTATCCCCATTTTATGGGTAAGGAAACAGAGGTTCAAGAGTGGTTAAGCCATTCTCCCAAGACCACGGCTTGAATAATGGGCGTCTTATTTAATGCAGGCGTCTTGTGAGGAGGGAGAATAAATCTTGCAAAGGCCTTCGTATTTGGAGCCCTCCTTTTCTAGAAATGAAATGAAGAGTTAGTGTTCTGGGGCTTGTGTACATGCATGTAACAAGCTGGCCCATTACAGAACAGGTTTTGTTAATTATCATTCAGCACCTCTCCTTCTCCCTGCCACACACACTCACTTGAAATAGAGAAACACTGATCTATTTAAAAACAAAAAGAAGAAAAGAAAAACTGCACAGTGTTCTTATTTTAGGTATTTTTTAATTGAAGTATAGTTGATTTACAATGTGTTAGTTTCAGTTGTATAGCAAAGTGATTCAAATATATATATATAAAAAACATATATATTAAAAAATATATATAAAACATATATATATATATAAAAAAATACATATATAGATATGTTCTTTTTCAGATTCTTTTCCCCTATAGGTTATTACAAGATATTGAATATAGTTCCCTGTGCTATACAGTAGGTTTTTGTTGCTTATCTCTTTTATAATGGTAGTGTGTATTTGTTATTTCACATATTTTTTGTTGTGTTTGTTTTTCTTTCTGTTTTTTATTCTAACACAGAACTTATACATGTTGCATATATCTCTGTCTCAACAATTGTGAGAGAGGACAAGAGAAGGCACACAGGCTGACTATTAGCAAGGTGGCAAAAGGACATCTTTGTAGCTAGGCACTTGTCCAAAATGCAGGGCCTCTGGAAATGCCATTGTGGTAATTGGTATGTCTGGGGAGGAGGAAAGATGCCATTTCTTACCAAAAAAAAAAAGTTAAAATAAACTTGGTACCCAGACAATTGCCTAGAAACCAAGAGACAGTAAGAAGTCCATCAAGGGAGTTAATTGGTCCAAGATTTGGCACTGATTGGAAAAATCAGATTCTATCCCTCAAGTGCTCTACTCTTGCCATAACTGTAACTCTGAAACTGCTGATACCCTGACAGTGATAAATTTGTGGTATTTTCATGACATTTTCTTTGCTTTACTTTGAAGCATAGTCGGCTAAATAGAGTCAGGGAATCTTGCTGTATTAGAGGTCCTAGTTTGGGGAGGGTCGTTGTGGAGATTTTTTCCTCTTCATTTTAAGGATATTACTTGTCAATTTAAAATTGTTATCATAGTGTTAAGTTGGAAATTACTCTAAAGCATTACCTGGGAATGCTTCTCTCGCTCTCCATATATATATATATATATATATATATATATATATATATATATATATATGATGGGCTGGGTAAGATTATGAGTCTCACAACTTTATCAAAAGGTACCATTTTTCTCTAGCCCAGATAATTTAAAAATATCACCCAAAAGAAGTGTATCTTTTACTTATACAACGTTTTGTGGATACTGCCTTCTTTCTTCTTTGGTTTTTAAAAGCAAAAAGAAAAAAGTTTCAGGGGGTTGCCCTTGATTGTGAGCTACATTAGATTTTTTTCACACTGAGAAGTAGATCTGGCAGCCTGTTGCTTAGAGGAAGTTTGGTTTGTTAGCTTGAAAGCACGGCAAGGAGTCATTGATCAAGGCTCTAGAAGGGAAATCAAGAAAGTGTGTAGTTCAGCTATCTCATTCTACAGATGAGAAAACTAAGGCCCAGAGAAGTTAAGTGACTTTCCCAAAACATCCAGCAAGGTCACTTTTGGTTCACGGTTTGTGAGTGCTTTGCATTTAGAGAGTTGGTTCCACCCATCACTCTTCCACAACTCCACAAAGTCCCAGTCTCTGTGGCGTGCATGCCTCTTGCTCAGTGGTCTGTTTGTGAATCTCTGGGGAAGGATCTTGGTGTCACTTCCCAGGCATTGGGAAGTATATCAAAACCTTCACAACATCTGGACTTGGTTTGACACCCTTTGGTGGTGGTGATCCAAGCCCTTTGCCCACTTAGCTTACCTGCCCATGAGCAAGTATCTTCCCTTGATTTTAGAGAGTAGAGTCCAGGGGAGTTTGGGGTCTAGAACAGAGTACACTTGCTTTTAGAAACTCGGTTCTCTGTCTTATGCTCTCCTCCAGCAGATGCGAATTTTGAAGTCAGAGCCCTTGGTCTGAAAATCAGAATCCCGGGCTGTGAGTCAGTGTGAAACCCAGGAAGTCATGAGTAGCTATGGCATAGCTTTCAGTAGAACATTCTAATTCACCTTTGTTAAAGTAAGACTGTGTGCATTGCCCACCTTTTGTGAAAGTTAATAATTAACATTTATATCACACTTCCCACTTTGTAAAGGTCTTTACACATCCTTATTTTGTATGGATTTTCACAACAGTCTTTTGAGTATTATTATGATTATATACAATTGTAGAGACCTGGAAATTCAGGCCCAGAGAAGTGAAGTAAGTTGCCCAAGGTCTCTCAGCCTTGGGTAGGAAAGTGGATGGACTAAGAATGTAAGTTCAGGTCAACTTGACTCCAAATCCAGTTATCTTAAAAACTGCCTTTACATGGACATATATACACTACCAAACGTAAGGTAGATAGCTAGTGGGAAGTAGCCACATAGCACAGGGAGATCAGCTCGGTG
Organism: Leucopleurus acutus; assembly: GCF_964270905.1. Lineage (NCBI taxonomy): Eukaryota > Metazoa > Chordata > Mammalia > Artiodactyla > Delphinidae > Leucopleurus > Leucopleurus acutus. The sequence goes on along the minus strand of NC_139142.1, from coordinate 129,857,166 downwards.
CTTTGTGACCACCTGGAGGGGTGGGATAGGGAGGGTGGGAGGGAGGGAGACGCAAGAGGGAAGACATTTGGGGACATATGTATATGTATAACTTATTCATTTTGTTATAAAGCAGAAACTAACACACCATTATAAAGCAATTACACTCCACTAAAGATGTGAAAAAAAAAACTGCCTTTAAAAAGTTTATTCTTTTCCACTTCTGGGTAGAATTAGAGCTATTTGCCTCCTAAACACTCATCATAATTTATCTTTAGAAAACCCAGCTCTCCCGGAATGGTCGATTCAGTGTCACTGCTAGTAGCATTAGGTTTGGATAAGTCTTACCCCTTCCACTTGAGGACAAAGATGGACAGCGTAGACTGCTGTGATTTCAGAAAGGATGAGCTCTATGGCGAGAAAGACAGGAATCGTGCAGCCTCTGGGGAAATGTGAAGAAAGAGAAACGGAAGACCCAGCCATCCCATTTAAGGAGGAGGGGGATGAAGAAATGGCTGCTGGTTGCAAACCAGGGCACACAGACCTCTCAAGTGTCTCTTTCACCCAAGCCCTGGTGGGGATTCCTGGCTTAGCTAAGGCTGGGGGACAGGACCCTGTAGGTTTAAATTAGTTATAGAGCTGACTGCTGACTGATATGCTTTGGGGAGTAAATCTTTTTTTTTTTTTTTTTTTTAATATTTACTCTTATTAGATGCACTATCTATACCAGGGTTTTTCTGGTTTTTATTGAAGTATAGTTGGTGTATAATATTATGTAAGTTACAGGTGTATAATATAGTGATTGACAATTTTTAAAGGTTATACTCCATTTGTAATTATTATAAAATATTGACTATATTCCCCATGTTGTATAATGTATCCTTGTAGCTTATTTACACGTAATAGTTTGTACCTCTTAGTCCCCTCCCCCTCTCGCCCCTCCCCTCCACTGGTAGCCACCAGTTTGTTCTCTATATCTGTGATTCTGTTCCTTTTTTGTTATATTCACTAGTTTTGTTATATTTTTTAGATCCACATGTAAGTGATATCATACAGTATTTGTCTTTCTTTGTCTGACTTATTCCACTGAGCATAATACCCTCCAAGTCCATCCAGGTTGCTGCAAACTGCAAAATTTCATTCTTTTTTATGGCTGAGTAATATTCCATTATATATGTGTATGTGTGTGTGTGTGTGTGTGTGTGTGTGTGCACCACATCTTTATCCACTCATCTGTTGATGGAAACATAGGTTTCTTCCTTATCTTGGCAATTGTAAATAATGCTGCTATGAACATTGGGGTGCACATATCTTTTTGTTTTTTATTCAGATATATTCCCAGGAGTGAAATTTCTGGGTCATTTGGTAGTTCTGTTTTTAGTTTTTTGAGAAACCTCCATACTGTTTTCCCCAGGGGCTACACCAGTCTACATTCCTACCAACAGTGTTCAAGGGCTCCCTTTTCTCTGTATCCTCACCAACAATTGTTATTTGTGTTCTTTTTGATGATAGACATTCTGACCAGTGTGAGGTGATATCTCATTGTGGTTTTGATGTGCATTTCCCTGATGATTAGTGATGTTGAGCATCTTTTCATGTGCCTGTTGGCCATTTGCATGTCCTCTTTGGAGAAATGCCTATACAGGTCTTCTGCCCATTTTTTAATTGAATTGTTTGCTTTCTTGATGTTGAGTTGTATGAGCTATTTATTTATATTGGATATTAACCCCTTATCAGTCATATCATTTGCAAATGTTTTTTACCATTCAGTAGGTTGTCTTTTCATTTTGTCGAAGGTTTCCTTTGCTATGCAAAAGCTTTTACGTTTAATTAGGTCCCATTTGTTTATTTTTGCTTTTATTTCCTTTGCTTTAGGAGAGAGAGCCAAAACAAATATTGCTACAATTTATGTCAAAGAGTGTCCTGCTTATGTTTTCCTCTAGAAGTTTTATGGTTTCCAGTCTTACATTTAGGCCTTTAATCCATTTTGAGTTTACTTTAGTATATGGTGTTAGAGAATGTTCTAATTTCATTCTTTTACATGTAGCTATCCAGTTTTCCCAGCATTACTTACTGAAGAGGCTATCTTTTCTCCACTGTATATTCTTGCCTCCTTTGTCGTAGAAGAATTGACCATAAATGCATGGGTTTATTTCTGGGCTCTCTCTTCTGTTCCATTGATCTATGTATCAGTTTATGTGCCAGTACCATAATGTTTTGATTACTGTAGCTTTGTAGTATATTCTGAAGTCAGGGTGCGTGGTTCCTCCAGTTCCATTGTTCTTCCCCAAGATTGTTTTGGCTATTTGGGGTCTTTTGTGTTTCCATATAAATTTTAAAATTATTTGTTCTAGTTCTGTGAAAAATGCCATTGGTATATTGTTAGGGAATACATTGAATCTGTAGATTGTCTTGGGTAGTATGATCATTTTAACAATATTAATTCTTCCAATCCAAGAACACCATGTATCTTTCTCTTTTTGTGTCATCTTTAATTTCTTTCGTCAGCGTCTTATAGTTTTTGAGTACAGTTCTTTTACCTCCTTAGATAGCTTTAAATACATACCATGGACTCACTTCCCATCAGATATTAACTTTCTACAGAAAACTTTTTATTGTGATGATTAAATTGTCCTTAGTTGACCCATCTGTGAAATGAGAAGGACATTTTTTTTTTTTTTTCCACTTCTGTGGAATCAGTTAATATGAAGAACTGGAGCTTCTATAGAGAAAGGAGAGACACAAGACATTAGTGTGAGCACAGTTGTTTTTCAGGAGAGGAGAAGGACGGGAATTCAAATAAATTTTCTGATTGTTTCATTAAATTTGTCTTTTGTGTGTTCACATTGTTTCAGTTCGTTTGCTTTTCCTAGAGAAATAGAATTTTGTCTTCATAATGGCTATTAAGTAAAAACATTGAAGAAAAGAAAATATTATGCACAGTTATGTCTCCATAATTAGGAGTTGTAATGCACTTTAAAAAATATTGCTTTTGTGAGAGGGATGTGTTTTTTAAGCCTTTCTCCATAGAAGTGTATCTGTTAATTTATTGTTATGTTTTTCCTTGCATGTGATAGATATAATTTACATTTTATTTGTATAGGTTAGGGCTGCCAGGTAAAATACAGGATGCTCAGTTACATTTGAATTTCAGATAAACAACAAATTGCTAGTGTCTGAAATTTAAGTGTAACTGGAGATCCTGTATTGTTTCTGCTAAATCTGGCAACTCTTGTGTAGGTATATCTCCCAATTACCTGTACTGATCGCTAATTGGCAGTTAAACAAAACTGAGGGGTCGAATTTGTGCTTTTACAGAAGTCATGCTGTCTCTTGGAGACAGAAATGAGAAGTTTTAGCTCCGTGCTGCTGTGATCTCAAGGATCAGGCAGCTTTCCTGGAAAGATTTTCAAAATCTATTATCATTATAATCGTCATGAAAATATTTGATGAGAATACTGCATCACACTGTATAATAAATTTAAGTAGAAAAGTCAAAGCAGTGGTATTTTCATCAGGCCTTTGGATGTCAGGAGAAAATAGTTCCACACTCAGCGAATATAGATAGGTCTGTTTGGGGCTGTGTTAAATCCAATTGTGTGAAGGTTCTGAATAATCAGGAGTGACAGCATAAGCACTTTCTCTTCAAAGTGATTTTACCAAAAGCATCATTTCCTAAGGAAAGTACACATATAGCTCTCATAATGCTGAAAGAGCACTAAAGTATCCGTTTATTGGTGCTGGTGTCATGAGCTGGAGTTGCAAGTGGTATTCAGATATGATTCACTGCTCCTGTTGGGGGCAGTTCCCTTCCCATGAAAAAGTTTATTTCAAAAACTCCTCAAACCCTTTGGTTAGTTCCCATGTGAGAGAGCCTTCAAGACTCTTTGCAGAAGCTTCTCACTTCACCATGTGAAGCCAAGTCAAACACGATGAAAAACAATAGTTGTGTTTTTCTCCATAGAAAGGGGGGGAAAAAGAATTGGAGTTGGGCTATGTAATTTCAGCTTCCCTAAATAAGTCCTGTGGAAATTTGTGGGGGAACAAGTGTGTGATTTTGGTCTTGGTGCACAATTTTGGCTCTAGCTTTTTTTTTTTATGTCTACCATGGATTTTTTTTTAACATCTTTATTGGAGTATAATTGCTTTACGATCATGTGTTAGTTTCTGCTTTGTAACAGTGAATCAGATATACATATGTCCCCACATCTCTTCCCTCTTGCATCTCCCTCCCTCCCACCCTCCCTATCCCACCCCTCTAGGTGGTCACAAAGCACCGAGCTGTTCTGCCTGTGCTATACCATGGATTTTCATAACGGATTTCTTCCCTGTCCGATACATTCCATAGCTAAGTAATAGGTCTGATCTGAGTGCCAAATTTTTCAACAGTGTTACTTTCCAGAGGAGGGTTAAATAGTTATTTTAATAACTTGAAAGAAAAAAAGACACACAAGGTTTACCACACTTCTTAGTCACAGGCTAAATGTTTTCAAGAGCTATATGATTTTGAGCCTATTTGGTCTCAAGAATATCCCCCAAGAAGAATGAAGCATACAGAATTCAAAATGGAGCACTTCTGAAGTGGCGATAGCACTGTTTGCATTGAAGTGTGCGTTCACGTTATCTTTCTGCGGTCTTGTGTGCAGAATCTTGCCCAGTTCCACTCTTCACCCGCTCTCTATAAAGCATCTTAGAAGTATCAAGGGTGCTGACTCATGAGCCCCTTATGTTTTCATATAGTTTTTGTTCATTGTGCTGCCATTTGCCAAGAAGTAGCCGTCATTCCCCTTCTGACTTTAACAAGTATAGACAGAGAGGTACAGTTTGTGGATGTATTTTCCCTCACCATTAAAAGTGATGCTTCATGTGAGCACAAAGAGCCATTTTCATTAAAAAGTAAACACAAAGTCAATGGCCAGAGCACATTAATTGCTCTGTGGCTCAGTTCACTCTTGTCTGAGTAAGTTGGCTTCACACTCTTGTGCCTTAAATCTTCCCCACTCTGCCTATAAACATGATCGTCTCCCCTACTTAAAATCAAAAATAAGTCTTCTCCGGCTTCCCTGGTGGCGCAGTGGTTGGGAGTCCGCTTGCTGATGCAGGGGACGCAGGTTCGTGCCCCGGTGCGGGAAGATCCCACATGCTGCGGAGTGGCTGGGCCCGTGAGCCATGGCCGCTGAGCCTGCGTGTCCGGAGCCTGTGCTCCGCAACGGGAGAGGCCGCGGCAGTGAGAGGCCCACGAAATGCAAAAACAATTTTTTTTATTTAAAAAATAAAAAAATAAAAAATAAGTCTTCTCTCACTCTGTTTAATTACTGTCCGTGTTGCTACTTTTTTACCACAGAACCTCTTAAGCCAGTAGGCCATGCTTGCTGGCCCCATCGTTAATAGTTTTGTTACACTGGGGTAGATCCAGTGATGCTGTATGTGAGATGAAGATGCATCTTGCCTCTGCATCCCCATCTGAACAAAATGCGTTTCTGAGTACACTGGGGATGATGTACATTCTAAGAAGTGCACACAGGCTCCTTTCTTACCTTTGTCATTGTTTCTTCTCTTCTAGGTATCTCAGTAACAAAGAAGACGCATACATGTAAGTAATGCATTTTTTTTTTTGTCCAAAGTTTTCTGAAGAGTTGGAATTCGCATATGTCTGGCTGCTGTGGCCTTTCAAGTATAAACTAATGTTTCAGCTGTGATCCATGGTCAACAGAGGTCATACTTCTCTACCTGTAGTGGTCGGAAGTGGTACATCTCCACCTGTTTGTACTGAGTGTGTGTTAAAGAGAGTCTAGACATAGTGTGATAAATTCTAGCGATTCAAGCTACTCATCTTTAGAAAAACCATAAAATCTAGCCAGGAGGATCAATTAATTACTTACTGATCACCCTTACTCTGGATCCTTCTTAGACGAGTTGGTATGTTTCTAGGAAACATCACCTTGATTTCTTTTAAACTTTGGTCTCCTTTTCCTCACCACTAGTTCACGATTTAGGCCGTTTTGTACTTGTGTCTGTGGAGCAGAGATACTGACGGGGAATCTAGGCGCTGCCGCTCGTGTGGCCTTTGGGGGCCCTGGTAAATGGCATGGGTAGTTTGATGTGGAAATGTGTGCTGGATTTATCCTCTGTATTCATTCCCACCTCTCAGGTTCAACTGCTTTCATCAACTGCCTTCATTTGAACACCACCATAAGTTTACAAACTCACGTCAGTGTAAAGTGTTGTGATCTGCATTCTGAGCAATGATGTTTGGCTGTGCCTTGATTCTCAGGATGAAACCAATACGTCATTGATGGCAGGCAGTCAACTTTCACTGTACTTGACCAGCATATTATTTAGACTTTCGATTAAGAGTGTCATTAGAATTTGATAACTATTTCAGACCACAGATATGTGCTACCTACGAGATGTGTTTGGGCATCCTTCTAAGGCAAGCAATGGAGATATTTACGGCACAATTCAGGGCCGACAAAGACGTGTCCCCCAATTTTTCCTGTTTATGCTTTGAAAATTTTTGATTTCATGTGAACAATTTGGAGGAAAAAAAAAATCTGTGTACCATCAAAGTAGTTTATCTTGTGCCTCAGTTGATTCTTGAAATCTGCTCTTGGGTTTGTCTGTCTGTCTATCTGTATTTGTAGAAAACAAACATAAAAAGCAAAAAAAACAAAAAACAAACAAACAAACAAAAAAACCAAAAGCAACCCCATCCAATTTGATGGTTGCCTGACTTTTAGGGCCCAGTCCTGCTGTCTCTCCACGTGGCTCTCCCATGGGCTTCCGTGGAATGTTTGAGGAAAGAGGCAAAGCTGAGGCCCGTAATGGACACATGCTCAGGACAGCACCTCGTCTCTCAACACATGGTTCCAGTTGGCTGTCCCTCCACCAGGGTAGTCTGTGGCCCTTAGCGTTTTGGGGGTTGTTTTGTTGTCGTCGTCGTTGTTGTTCTTGCTGTTGTCGGTGCATAATTGAGCTCATGATGACTGAGAGATTGACAGTGCAGGAGACTGAAGTCCTCTGTATATCCGCAGGGCAGGCATGGTACAGAGCGCTTCCTTGCACAGCCTTGCCCATGAGCTCGTCCCTGGCCTGGTGGGACCCACTCTAGAGGTGGTAAGTAATTCAGTCTTTCTGCTAGCTCAGTCCTGGGCCTCTCCTGAACAGGGGCGGATGGTTGTGCCTACTGTTTATGGCGGTTTGGGGTATGGACTCCTGGCCACCTGGCAACATACAGAAAGCCGCTGACTGTTTGCATTATGACTTGGCTCCTGGATAAGTGGACAAAAACCACTAGTTCAACTCCACTGGATACAAAGAATACCCCTCAACAAATAGGACAGAGACCATAGATGTTACTTAATATATAGACCATCCATCCCTAAGGACCTTTAAGGAATTGTCATCCCTAAGGATAATTTCATTGGCCTATGGCAGAAATAATAACCCGTGGTTGGATTTAAATTCATGGAAGGATGTGAGTGACAGCATGAGAGTGGTAGCTAGTGAAAAAAAGTGGCACTCCAGTAACAGGCAATAGAACAGGTTGGTCTTTCAGCAGAGGCTTAATGAACTCTATCAGCTGTACCTGCTTTAAAACAAAGTCAAGATATAGCCAGAGTGGGTAGGTTTTGAGTGCCTTTCTAACTGTGAAAATCAGCAGGAAAATTCTTAGGAATTAAGCTTAATGTAAGTGTAGAAAGATTTAAAGCTTCCTTTATGTAGTTCAAATATTAAATTGATAGAAAGATTTAGATCAGAAGTCATCTTGGTTTTTTTGGCTAACGTTTACTTTCATGATTTGGGGGAGAGGGCCCAAAATAAAACGGCCCAATGACAAGTTGGGGAGAAAGCTCCTGAAAAGACAGTTGACACAAAACTTTGCCCACGCCAAGGAGAAATTGAATTGTCCAAGTTGCATGTTAGTGAAAGTCTTCTATGCCACGTAAACATGGAGATTGTTTTTGTCACTCACCTCAGCAGACAGCCCATCATATTTCTGGTCTTAGCATCTCTATAGGCCCCACAACTGGTGAGAAGGAAGAAAACCAATCAGTTCTTTCTCTAATAACTATCACCCAAATGACTTCTTCTTTAGCATCTGTCGGATTTTTCTTGAAAACTGAACTGTCCTAATTTGCTGATAAGTTTTCTTGAGACGTTAAATTTCAGCTCCTCTTAAATCATCTTGACATCTGCTTTTTAAAAAGTTTCACTATCAGGGAAGTGTGTGAATTCATTTTGGGGCCGTCTCAAGACTTCCGATTTTAGCCAGGGTTCAGGAAACCTTGGTCAAGGCTTGACTACATAATCATCAACAGCTGAAGTCAGCTCACATTAGCAGTTTCAATCTGGGTTTCCTAACTGCCCGCACAGAGAGATTGTTCCACTTACAAATGAACATGTACAGTTGCAGAATATATTATCAGACCCGAGTGTCAGCTCACAGGTACACCAGTCAGAGGCGCAAGAACTACAAGATGAACCTAAATAGTTGTGACACTTGATAATATTTTAGGCCACCTTGTTATCTGGAAAATACAGGTATTGCTTCTTTAAAAAAATGCTTTGGGTGAGTTAAGCAAGAAATTCCCAGGAAAGGAAATCTGATTGTTAGCTTCAGAGAAATCCACAAGCATGGTCTTTGGAGAACACAGATTCTCCTGAGTTCCTGGGATAGGACCATCAGTGTTTGTCATTAACTTCACTTGGCAGGTGGGGGAGGGCAAAGCTTGGGGCTTCTTGTACAAAGTCATCATGACCAGTTGGTCAAGGAGTTCTTACGTTTGCGATGTTCTTCAGTTGTTGACAGGAAATATTGCTGCTGGGTTTTGCTGTGTGAACATAAAAGAGAGTTTTTACTTGTGGGATAGGGATATACTCACGAAATTTTACACTGTGGTGTAGAATTTTAATTTTTCTCGTTGATTATATAGGACCTGTATTTGATTGGACACTTTCAAGACTGCTTTTGCTTTGTGATTCACAAGTTTGTTCTGGTCTCATTCCTGCAGTAATAGTACTGTGTGGATAAGTATCTTTCTCTTGGAATCAACTGCTGTCTTGGTTTTTATTAGTTGCCACATTTTATTATTTGCCAGATCTGTTCATTTGTTCCTGACTTCTTCATCTAATTCTGCATGGGTAGTTCTGCATTCACTAAAATGTTAGAAGATGACATATATGGAGATGAAAAAGTGAAAAATACAACAGATAATAATCAGCTATTTCAAGCTACTGGGAAGTTTGGCATCATAGCTCATCACCTTAGGGAATCTATCAGCCGGCCACCAGAGCGCAGACCCGAAGGATACCTGGTCGGCCCCTGGATTGCTTCCAGAGTCAACAGACCATTGTCACTTCCTCCTGTTCTCATTCTTGTTTGTATTTCTTATTCTGTTTTTTAGAGTTTGTTTTTTATTGAATATGGTTGATTTACAATGTCATGTTAGTTTCAGGTGTACATCACAGTGATTCAGATATAGATATAGGTAGATAGATATAGATATCTATATCTGTCTGTATATATCTTTTTCAGATTCTTACCCCTTATAGGCTATTATAAAATATCGAGTATAGTTTCCTGTGCTCTAAAGTAGGTTCTCGTTGGTTATCTATTTTATTTAGCATAGTGTGTATATGTTAATCCCAACCACCTAATTTGTAATCCTAAATTATATTCCTTATTCTTCTTGTTTAAGGCTCTTCTGCTTGCTTTCTTCCACACTCTGGAACTTCCAAACACGTAAAAATTACAAGTTACTCTGTAAGCAATCAGGAAAATATGTCAGTTTAATCCAACTGAACATCAGTTTTCCCTAGTAAATGACAAAATCAAATATGCTTCGGAAGCTTCTGGAACTTTTAATTTTAACCCAAATAACCATTAAAAGTGAATTTAGTACATTTGCAAATGTTTGGTTGCAGCAGGCTCATACCTGAGATGTAAAATTAAAGCACTGTATTATTTATAAAGAGATTTTAGTTCTCTAGAGTAAAAATATTTTAGTACAAATCAGAGTATTTCTTTGAGAAATAATCCTTTGTATTTTTAAAGAAAAAAAAGTATTTATTGCAGTCATTTAAAGTGGACTGGGTTAATGTATTCACTTCTTACCCCTAGAGGTTTGGCTTTAAGTTTGACTTAGTGAAAATGAGTTTTGAGGCCTCGACCAACCTCTCCTTGGGTATTTGCTGATATCACAAAACCAACCCAACAATTTGTCACAGTTGTTGCCGTTTACTCAGGAAGCCCAAGAAGTACAGTCGCCTTATTTTCTCGTTTTCTTTTCCTTTCCTTGAGGCTATTCCTTTTGGTTGCAGACTCTTAGCAGCCCCAAACTTGGGGCTCACCCACATTATTTTCACAGTCCAGGAAAACTCAAGAACCATTCTTGGCAAAGCTAATGGAAGCTGCTTTGGTTATATAGTTAATAGGTTGCTGTGGCAACCCATGTGACTCATGGTGTGACTCACGGCAATTATAATTTCAGTTGCTAGCTGGATGTTTCACTAGGGCAGACCTGAGAAATTGCCACACTCAGGTTCTTTCAGGAGGCTTTCATCCAGCTCCTGTCCACCCATTGACAAACAGTCACAAACTAGTGCTCACAAAGTTGCCAGCAGATTCATCTCTTAGCTTGCAGACACTGAGCTTGCTGCCGATGGGACATGACCAAAATACAAGTGCTGGCCTCTTCTAGAGCTAATCAGTGGACAGTTGTTTATTGAGGACCTACTATGTACTGACAGGTTCTTTGCCCTCAAGGAGCTTACAGACTAGGTTCAAGGTTGGGACTGTGGGAAAGTGGGGACACATAGTCACAGAAAATAATCTGAAAATACAAATGCTAAGTGTACCCTTTTCAGAAGATTTGGCTCATAAACTGGAAAGCAGACTAAGCCGGAAATGTGGGAGAGGAGAGAAGAATTAGAGAGACCTCCAGGGTTCTGACACTGTGATCCAAGTATACAAGAGCAATGAAGGGGAAGGTAGATATTTAACTCTAGGTGCTGAAAACTACCTTTGCTCCTCCTCTCCCCCTATTCTCACCCAGAGGAACACCTATGTCATTCCTTCAAGATCAGTCAGTCCAAGGAAGTAAAAATGCCCCGTGCTGTCTGGAGACATTTGCCTTGTTTAGACTTGGCCTGTATGTCTAGAGCCAAGCCTCTGAACTTAACAGGATTTCTCTGTCTCATCATATTAGGATATAAATGGATAGCACTTGGCCCTGCCAGTCAGTTCTTCCAAGGTAGAAGATTTGCATAGTCTTAAAATCCACAGTTTATGGTGGGGATCTGTGAATTCCATTTACAAATCTGAATATTTACAGGCTTGGAGTGAGTTTGCTCTGATTCATAAGGTTTTTGAATAGGATTTATGATGTGCATACTCTACTGATGTAACAGCATAGGTATATACTTTATAAGTATATCCATATATACATATATATTGGTGTTTTAGAGGCGACTGAGGCTACAGTAGGGTCAGAATAGTCATCTGAATCCCAGCAGATTGTTGAGCGGATTCATATTCACATCCACAGAGAGCCATCTGTAATTTTCCTAATTGTTTGAAAGGCCCTTCCTTGTCAATAGTAGTAGAAAAGTTGGGGGTGGGGGAGGGATAAATTGGAAGATTGGGATTGACATGTACACACTACTATATATAAAATACATCACTAATAAGGACCTACTGTATAGCACAGTGACCTCTACTCAATACTCTGTAATAGTCTATGTGGGAAAATAACCCTAAAAAGAGTGGATATATGTATATGTATAACTGATTCACTTTGCTGTATGCCTGAAATTAACACAACATTGTAAATCAACTATACTCCAATAAAAATTATAAAAAATTAATTGATTAAAAATCTGAATACTTAGCTAAGTGTTTCCATCAGAGAGCATCCAGTTGGTTCAAGTTTGCTGTTCATAGACCTCAGATTTGTGAATTGAATTTGGACAAAAAGTATTTGTGTTCTCATTTCAGAACATAGGTTCAAAAGGTTGTGTTGAGATGGGGAATGGCTCTTTAAAATCCACCATAACCTCTAGAAGATAAAAATGCCTAGCCTACCAAGTACTGGTGTCTACTTGATGGATTTATTGTATATTTAATGAAACTCTTGTACATGATTGAGTTGATCTTTAAAGAAGGGCCGATGTCTTTTCAGGATTTTGTGTTACTTCGAGTTCAATAATAATAATAATAAATAATAGTGTAATAATAATCAAAGTGGCGATAGGAAAGGTCCAGGTACCAGTAGTTGCTGTAGTAGCAGCAAAAGCAGGGGCTACCACCTAATGCACAGTTCTAATATTCCAGGCATTATGTTGAGTGCTTTACATGCATTATCTCATTTAATCTTCTCATCAGCCCCATGAGCTTTGTCCTACTTGTACCCCCAGTTTAGATGAGAAAACTTGTCTGAGGGGGTCAGTAACTTAACTTAGAGAAGTGAGAAAACTTGCAAACTCATCCAGCTGGAAATGGGCAGAGCCAGGACTCAGAGTAGATTGACTCCTTGCATGCACACGAGTGCCACACTGTTATCTCCAATATCAGCATTAGGTAATCGTTGTGGAGCACTTACTAAGTGCTAGATGCTTCTCTAAGCACTTTGTACGTGTTAATTTATTTCATCTTTACTACAATCTTGTGAGGGAGATGTTGCTACCATCCCCATTCTACAGGTGAAAACTGAGGCCCAGGGTTGTACAGCTAGCTGGTATGTGGTTGAGCCAGGGTTTAAAGCCAACCCACAGAGCCTACGATAAAGAACTTCATTCCTTAGAGTGGTCCTTCCACTTGCAAATATAAGAAGAAAGCCAAGCGAGCAGTCATTCCTACATTCCACTCAGGTTATCGTTTACCTTAGAACTATTTTACCTATAAAGGCTTCTAAGCTTGGTGAACCAGCTGATTATGAGAAGGAGGTATGCTATTCCCACTATATGAAAAAGTTCATTTAAATCAGTTGGCTGAAAATGACCATTACTTACCTTTTTGACAACCTAACCTCATTCATCAAAGAACTGACATCCATTTACCATCACTATTCATTCACCTTAACTGATTCCATAATAAAACAAGAGTTCAAAATGGTTATTTTTGCTTCTAAGATAGTTATGCCCCCCACACTAGTAGTAACATGTATTTCTTACAGCATGAACTTGTTTTTCACTGCAACAAAGCCTTTAACAGACATTAATGACACTTATAAGAAAATTGTACGCTAGCATTCTTTTGTCAGATCAACTTGATAATCCATGTATAACTTTCACTGTCACTAAGAGGTAGTAATTCAGGATACTGTGCTTTACCTGAAACCTAACCAAAAACAAACACAACCATGAAAGCTAAAAGTTCCTTAGGGAACTGAAATGTATATCAAAAGGATGCATAAGAGAATTAAGCATCTAGGTTTCAAGTATGCTTGAGAGTACCTGAATTTAGGATTGGATTTACAGTTACACCAACTTCTCTCTTTATTGAGATCTGCGTCCAAAGGACTGAAAACTGAGGAGAAGCAGAGATGTCAACATGTTTGAAATATGAAGAAAGTTATTGGTCTACATTAACTTGCTTTATGAATTATACAAAAAATTTTACACTAGGTCTATCAACTACACTTCCAGGAAGTTAGTGTATTTGAAGTCACATGGTCCTTTTGATTATAATTGATGTCCATATCTGCACAAACGGTGACTTTTTCATCTCCACGCATTCGATTACCCTTTCTCCTGTGACTGCCCGAGATTCCTCACAGTGAAATGTTCTCCACCCACTTCACCTCCACCTCTGGGTAAACATTTTTCTTCTGTAGGAGTGATACCTCTTTACCTTGTTCGACTTTGTTGAACTCGTAGGCATGGACTTTAGCTCCTAATGTCTTAAATAGTTAACAGCCAAGCATAATGATCAGAGGGCATATTGAAGAGAAGAGCAAAAAATGCAAGAATGTGCAAGATTCAGGTTTGGATTCAGTGAAAGAGACTTAATCCATACATCTTTTATTAGAATTTTTTTTGTTTTAGAGGAGAGAAGGAGCAGACTATATGGTGGATGGTCCAGATACCTGCTATACTGGAACCTAAGGAAGGAAGGCTGGAAAGCAGACCGCAGCCAATCCCTGTACAAAGGGCAGGCGCTGGGAGTCAGAAACATTTTATTAGCTTAATATTTCTAACCCCTTCTCTGTGTCCGGCAGTGTGTTAGGCACAGTGTAAAATAGAAAGTTTAACTCCAGTAGTTTACATCTGAGGAGAAAGGACAGACCCACTTGAGGGACTTTTAGTAATGAAACAACTGCAGGAGACTGCAGGCCTATGATTCAGTTGGATTGTGTCTGTCTGAGTGGAGAACACGGGTGGAGAGCTGAGCTGGATCTGGAAGGGTAGCGAGGCTTAGGTGTGATCAGGTAGATTGATGGAGGACTTGGGTGGGGGGAGGGGCATTGTATACACCTCTCTGACTACAGTAGAGTATTAATAAGAAAAAAAGAGGACGTGGACAACAGAGATGAGGTTTTGGCTTTATCTCATAACCAGCGGGGAGCCACAGAATGGGTGTGAAAAATACAGTGACCTGTAAATAGTGTTTTTATTGCTGTCATTTAGTGAGCATCATAGGAATCACATGTTCCATACTTCATTCCCTTCTCTGAACTCAGACAAAATTCTTATCCTCAGATCGAGGTTCTCTTCTGGTCTTCCCTCTGATCACCTGTGTAGAAAGTGCTTCTTGAGCAGGAAAGATCTAGTCCAAAAAGAGAAGCCTGTTCTAATTATTAAAGCAAAAGTATTTCATTTTTTTCCTCCATCTTCCCAGTTTGAAGGTCTAATTGTAAGACCAGTGCTTGCCATTTCATTAAAATCAGAGGAATGAAGCAAGCAGTGACACTTGAAAACTACACATGCACTTTGAATTGCGTAGGTAATGGTTCTTTCTGCTTTCTTTCCTTCGTGCTGCTAATTGGCTGGAAACGACTGTAATATACTGGGACTCAGCCACACCTAGCTTTCTAAACATTTGAACCCCGCATGCCCCATCTTGCTCACGTAAAGTAAAGTAAACTGCATTATTATTTTTTCATAAGCACAAAGAACTATTTCCCTTACACAGCTGGACAGTACAGTTAGAAGATAATGATACTCCCTTTTCTCTTTGTTGGTCTTTCTTCATTTTCCAAGAACAAGTTTCTATTGTTTCACTTAAAGAACACCAAGGTTCAGATGAGGCTTTCTGTTGGCTGCATATTCAGAAAAGTCTTCCGTATATAATGAACCGAATCACGTTAATTTATCTGTCTCTCTCCACCATGTCTTTTTGTGTTGACAAAACTGAATATTCACTTTCCCTCACCAAGTTGGGGTGTCAGGATAATTGATTGTTACCAGTCTCTGCTGTTCTTAGACAGGATAACACCAGTGCCTCTAGAGAACAGGTGAAAACTAAACTCTGTCCCCCGAGGCCAATGAAATAGCTGTTTGGTCCCTTGTGTGAAACTTCCTAATAACTTAACTGGGCAGCCTCTGGGTCCCTGGAGGCTTTCTCCACCAGAGTATTCCCTTTCTTTGTTAAGATTGCTTATTAAAAATGATTTTATAATGAAGTTGCCTCAAATAGCAGCTCTTTTCCTGGTTGTCCTTGAAGCTGTGGTGAAGAATCTTAGAGACAACTGTCTAGGGTTTTCCTCCTTGTTAAAAACTTCTCTCTTACCACTGTTACTCTTGATTTTTAAGGAGACAAAGTCTAACTGACACAAGTCCCTCTACGGTTGATTATGTCGCTTAAAATCCTGTGCAAGGCATTATTGCTAGTTTAGCTTGTCATTCGGGCTCAGGAATCGAATTGATCTACATGGATTCAGGACATTTAAGTCTGCAGTGGGAGCAAGGCTGTCGGGCTTCCCCGGGAAAGCAGCAGCCCAGGAACGCGATTGCTAACTCTGCCCCAACTCCATCAAAACAATGATTTCCATTTATTTTATTTCTTTGGTCCTAGGTGTCTCCTATCTGCAAACTAACCACTTTCCTGCCACAAGGGACTGTCGTGAAGGGGAATCAAATAGTAATAAAAAACTAGTGTTGCATTCTTTGCTACCCATGTACTGTATAAATTCAGACTTCTGGTAAGTGTGGGCAGTTAGGAGAAAAATCACTTTTTGGTTGTTCACATCATCAGCTTGGCTTCCTGGCTTGAAAGAGCTTCGATATGCTGGTCTATTTAACATGAAGAATGATAAAGCAGTTGTCAGTAAGGCTCACCATTGGAAACGTGTTCTTCAGACTTGGTCTCCCAGTGGCCAGATGACTCAGGAAACAACAAACTGTATAAAGCTGTTAGTGACAGATTCAGCTTGGAATATTTTTCTAACTTTAAGGCTTGTCAGGCAGTAAATCTGCAGCAGAGTACTCAAGATGCAGCTTGGCACTCCGCTTGCTTTGCTGTGTGAATATAGTAGAACACCAATAATAAGAAGGACTGTTGTGAATCTCTTAGTGGAGAGATCAGTCTTGTCTCATGGTGCTAGGGTTGTGTGCTAAGAACATGCCTTGGCTAAATTCTGTTCTCTGAGACGAGGTATATTCGAAACTACTACCTTTACATTCCGCAGATCCTACTCCCTCCTCCCCCAGATAAAAAGCAAAGAAAAAGAAAAACTATGGCCTGCTTTGGGATTCCACTGTCAGCAGGATCTTCTTATTCTACCTTCTTAATGACCTTCTAGGGCTCTCCATTGCCTGAGGAGTCTAAACTACTTAATATGGCAAACAAGGCCCTTCACAACCTGGTCTTAATCTTTCCATTGCTCTTTCCCTGACTTCTGTGCCAGCAGTTTCTGCCACCCTGAATGACTGGTTCCTAGAAGACTCTGTGTGTGGTTATGTCTCAGCGCCTTTGGTTCTACTGTATTACCTTGTTTGTCCAGGAATGTCTTTTGCCAACTTCTGTACCCGTGGAAGTCTTACTGCTCCACCAAAGGCCAACACAAATAGCAACTTCCATGCAAAGCCTTCTCCAACCCTACCTTGTTAAATTAATTGCTGCAGTTCCTTTGCTCCCACAGGACATTGTTAAGGTGACAGTACAGAAAATATAGAATAGTTGTTGTTCTATAGCTTTGTCCCACTAGATATGCTTTAATTATCTTGGTATATCTTGGACTTAGCAGAGTGACTGGTATCTACTATGTGCTCAATTAATTTCTGTAGACTTGATGTGTGTGTGTGTGTGCATGTGTGTGTGTACATAAACAATTTTATGACCACTCTTCTTGCACATTTGAATATGGAGGAAAATAATCATCTTTTCCTTGTTAAGAGCTATAAGGAAGAACAGATATTTATTATGTGAAACTATATTTGGAGATTTGTACTATATTACTTTGGAAACCAATGCTGCAACTCAAAGGGCTTCTTGATGTCTGACAATTTACCGTACGTATTTTGAGTCTCAGTTTTAGGACTGCTTGCTTTTTTTTTTTTTAAGTTGATCAAATTGCTCTGTTTCATGTTTTTAAATTGTTTTAATTGAAGTAGAGTTGATTTATAGAACTGCTTGCTTTAAAGTTTCTGTTAGCAGTTTGTAAGATTTAAATCAGAATCTCATCCAGAAAATTTTAAAATATTTTTATGTCATCTAAAGATGAAGAATGTGTGACCTCTTAGATACCATTTGTTTGCATTATCCATACAAGATTTTATAAACCAGATCATCAAATCTATAAAGTAAAAAGGAAAGAGACATTTTCAGTTACCATTGGTATCTACGTAAATGCAAAGGAGAAAACCACCTACTAGAGAAGAGAATTGGCTCATCTCTCCAAGAATGGAGGGTATATTCTGTCAAGGGAAATATCTTGTATTTGTCTGGTCTCTAGAGGAAAAGGTGATCCTGATATTTTAAAGAATCTGGGAAGTAGATGTTGAGATAATCCTAGATTACTTACTGAATCTTAAAGTAAATTCTGAAAAGAAATGACATTTATTTATTCAAGGTCAGAACATGTGACATTGCTATGTTTGTCTGGTCTGGAATGTAAGTATGTTTCCTTAACTTAGCAGGGACCATTGATTTCAAAACCGTTGTCCACTTCATAAGTAGCTGCACACAACCATGGTTTCCGTCTGCTGTTTCTTAGAACTCTCTGTCTTTTAAGCTTTATGTGCAGCTTCCTCCCCACTTTTGTTTGTAACTTTTACTTGAGTCAAAACATGAGGAGCGAAATTATCCCCTGCAGAATCAATTCCTTGAGTAGAAAGCTTGCTTACAAATGAGAGGATGAGATGTGACCCAATAAAAGAATCTATTTTAATTTTAATTTATTTCCTGATGGCCTTTTATGCCTCCTTAGGCGATAACCTAACCAATTCCAACTTAACACTGATTTTTTTTCTTCCAAGGTCAAAAAGCACTTTAGAATGATTATAATCAGAGAATAAAAGTCCTTTGCCTCTAATGTAAAGTCCATCTCTTCATATGAAATCTAAATCCTGGTTATCTCAGCTTCACAATAATTCTTCTGTCATTATGCATCTATTAACAAGCTCAATGACAACAGGATGAACTTATGAGATCTTTAGGGACTCAGAAGTTGCTTTTTCATAGAAACACCATCTCTGGTAGTCTCTTTCATCCCTTTCTTTTCTCAGCTGGGAGTTTTTAATAACGCAGGGAGAGGAGCTATCTTCATTTTGTGATGCAGTTTCACACAGCAAAGTGCAATCAAGGTAGAAACGGTCCTAAAAGGCAGCTGAACCTATGGTTTTCCAGGTTGGAAAAGGAAAAGCTGTTATGCCATCACACATACATATACACTACCATCCCTCCCCTTCCTCCCCCCCCCCAAAAAAAATAGAGTTCTGACTGATATCTCTAAATCAAAGAACTTTCCATGACCTGATTTGTGGAAGTTACCTAATCCTGTGTATAATTGGGGTGATTTGAGAGATGGGAAAATGTTCTCATTTTCATTATGGGAGCCACTGGGGGACAGTATCATTTAAAGACTATGTTTTTATTGCCCTAAATTGCTTTACCTGAGATTCTATTGATGTGTTTCTCTTAAGTTAGGTTTCTGATGAATAAAATGACCAATATGGATCCCATTCTCACAGATTCTCCTAGTGCTTAAGCTACTCTTTAATGGTCAGTCTATCCCAGAGTCTCACTTATAGGGAAGAATTCTAAAGGGTTGGCTTAACTTCTAACCCGAGAGAAGAGCCAACGTCTAACATTCTGCATATGGCCAAAACATCCACATACTGTCCATGATTTGCCTGTATTAATACAATAGTAAAACCTCATCATGAAATTTCCTATGTGGTATGATCACCATTAAGTGAGCTCACCTCACAATGCCAAACTTAGGAAACTTATGGAACCAACCCTCTTGGCATCAAGGCTAGGCTGGGACTACTTCACACTGCAGAAAGTGAAGTTCTACCATATTCTCATCTAAAAATTCAGCATTATTCCCAACTTGTCACTCCATTAAAGTATTCTTAAATGAGTGGATATCTTAGATTGGGTTCCCCAGAAAATAGACTCAGAGATGCTGAGATTTGTGTACAGAAAGCTGATTGGGGAGTGCACTTAGGAACAACACCTATAAGGAGTGAAG
Source organism: Leucopleurus acutus (assembly GCF_964270905.1). Classification (NCBI taxonomy): domain Eukaryota; kingdom Metazoa; phylum Chordata; class Mammalia; order Artiodactyla; family Delphinidae; genus Leucopleurus; species Leucopleurus acutus. The sequence goes on along the minus strand of NC_139142.1, from coordinate 129,837,550 downwards.
GAAGCTGGATTGGACAGGAGAAATTGAACTGTCATACAGTTGCGACCACAGTTTGGCAGATGCCACAGAGAGATCAGAAGCAGGGATACAGCCTTTGAGAGATGTCCCAGATTGAGGCAAAGGGACTGGGTATTTTACCCTGCATCAAACCAGCCACTGGATGCGAGCTGACCCCAGGGAAGGGCATCATCTTGGGCAAGGCAGCTCCCTTTAGCTAAAGATGCGGCTCAGAAAATGACTCAACTGTGAGCCACTGGCAGTCAACACTTGGGGCCAGAGGGGAAATAAGGGCTTCAATCCTGAAGGGAGGGATCTGGGTGGCACACCATAGCATCACTGCAGGGGAACCAAAATGGACATTAAATTTAACTTTTGTGAAAAACATGTTTTCTTTATTTAAAACGACACACATTTTATTGCTTAGCTAGGATTTAAACTAATAAAATATATGCTTGGCCTCAGCATTATGGTATACCAGAATTGCAAATGCTAAAGAAAAAAAAGTTTTTTTTTTCTGTTGAATAAGGTTCTTCGTTAGAATTTCTGGTCCTGGATATGTGCATTATAAATCATGTGTGTGCAATCCCATATAATGTATTATTTTTCCACACATGGACATCCCAGAGAGTTAACACATTTTTCTCAATTATAAAAATAAATAAGACATTTCCATCTCTTTGGGCTCATGTGAAATGTATTCATATAGGAACAAAGAACATGCCTGAAAAGAACTAGTTATACATATTACGTGTTACTTTTCAGATTTTAACAGTCTGCTACTGTTTTATAATTGAGATACAGTATCTGAAATATTTTGCAGGGCTAATTTATGTACATAATGTCTCTCTTTTTAGTGGTTTATGGGACTCCACCCTCATTTTGCCTGTTAGCAGCTACTTGCCAAATAAACTCAGAATTAAGTTGGAGATTAGTGGTGGCTGTCAGGGATGACCATCCTGAGCCAATAATCCCAGCCCCCAACTGCTGTCATGGAAGAAAAGCTTCTCAATAGTAATGAGTGATGGAGTACAGAATGAATTTTAGTTTCATTCCTTAAAATCTCAACATAACCTCTGATTTAGCAAATTTTGACTTCAATTTTACTTCTAAGAATGAGAGATCCCATTCTGAGAAAATCCAGACTGTCTTCACGGAGTATTATAGAAGGAAAGACCTAAGTGTTTCCACTCTTTTCACCTTGCTTCAAAATAATCCCCCCAACACGAACCCCAACATTCTAAAGCCCCAGCTTTTTCTTCATGTGTTTCTGAGGTTTCCACAGTTCAGAATACCCCTATTCCCTCCAGAACCAGAAGCTCAAGACACCTTGCAGATCTGAACAGGAGCTTTCCAGTTTCACAGATGCTGAAGGTATAAATTTCTGAACCTGTCGAGTTCAGATGGAGTCAGGGTTTATCTCAGTGGAATTCAATCTTCATGGATTTCCACGGTTTAGTTTCTGTGCCTCTGCCTTGGAAAAGAGGGCCCCTTTCAGGTTGATAGTGAAGTTAATTCAGATTATTCTTTCCCTTATTCAAAGAGAATTAATAGATTGGAGCAACACTTTACCTTGTCTAAAAGCTTCCATGGTTCCAAAAGCTCCTACCTGGGAAAATCCCCAGCCATTATTTTGGAGACCCCTGTTTCTGAGGCCTTGTGAAAGGAATTCTGAAGCTGCCTGTGAATGTCAATGGCAGCCTGATCAGTCTGCCCCGGGTATTACCATAATAATTACAAGGTCCTCACAGATGGCAGCTTTTCAAGTGGCAAAATCATTGGGAGGATAGTCTCCTACAACTGGCTCTTGGGAGAGGAATCCCATATATATATCAAGTAACCCATCTAAATTTGCCATTTCACAGATTATGTCTGACCCAAACCATTCCATTGCATTAGCTGTGAATCCACACTACTTCTTTACAGTACATGCTGATGGTTAGTGCAAATCACAGTGATTTTTTTAATATAAAGGCAGCTAATGAGCTGACACGTAAAGTAATTGCTGTTTTCAATGGACAGGATGAATCTGCTCCTTAACTTTTTCCTGGAAAAAAAATAGCTCCGTGATTTTTTTTTGCCAGAATTTGTGAGTGATTCACATTACTGTCAATTACACGCCCTTATTACATAGTACAGCCACCAGGCAGCTGTCCAGGAAAACACAAGTCTGAAAATGCTTCTGTTTTAAGTAAATTAAATTCATGGTTGCTCCTCGTGTGGGCATGTGCAGCAGGCAGGAAGGTTCCACTTTCTTGCCAAGGAAAGGGATAAGGCCTTGCCTACTTCACCTGGATTAAATAGCCACTCTGACATCTTGAGATATTGATATCAATGCCCCGCTGCAGGGCTTGGTTTTGGTTTCTAAATAGTCTTGTTTGTTTGTTTGTTTGTTTCACTGTGTGTTATAAAACACAGACTCGTGTTATAAAACAGCGTTTCTACTTATGAATCACAGCAGCTCCTGTGTATTACCAGAGAGGCCTGAATAGAGAAATTGTTCACCTTCCTCCTTCCCAAAAGTCAGAGTCTATGACAGTTTAGGGCTCCTAGCCCTATTTACAAAGCTGGCCGTCTTTGTTGCTATGTTCCTTCAGATGTGTCTTTTTCGAAGCTACAGATGAAAATGCTACATTTGCTATTTGGCCGCTTTACAGTTTAGGACATTCAGCTTTTATATGGGTAAAATAAAGGTCACTAGGGTTTGTCAGTTGGGATTCTTCCTGGGAATGTTATAAAGTTTAACAAAATATCTTTAAAGCATGCAGTTAAAGTTGCCCAAATTGTTTACGCGTTTGAGAAAACTATGAGAATTACTTGATATCTTTCCAGTTGTGAGTCTTTAACTACATTTGTATCTGCTTCATAGAATAGGACATTTCAAATAATGAAATATTTAGTAGCAATGAAAGTGGCCTTCACGTTATCTGTGTCCAGATACACTGTGTCTAAGTAATGGTAGCGTCTAAAAGAAATATTTAAAGACAAAGAATTGTGACCTGGTGAAATCAGTTTCACCTCTGCCCTTGTTTTGTGGCTGATTCGAGCTAAAACTGAAAAAGAATTTTTTTTAGGTGGTTGATGAAGTTTGAATATGAACTGGTATTTCAGATGATGTTAAGGGATTTTTTACAATAGTGTCAGGCGTAATAATGACCTGGCAGTTGTTTTTGTTTGTTTGTTTGTTTTTGTTTTAATCTCTATCAGGTAGAGATGAGTACTGAAATCATTAGGGGGTAAAATGACAAGATGTCTGAGATTTACTTCAAAATGCTCCAGAATAAAAGTAAATAGGGGATAGGTGAAACGAGAGTGAGCAAATGTTTTACCAGGGAGGAGTGGAGGAGTACATAGAGATGTATTATACTATTCAATTTTTTAATAAGCTTGAAAATTTTTTTAATAGATTAACTTTTTTTCACCTTCTTGTCTGTGATTTATAAGATGATTACTTTTACATTGGAGGTTTGACCACCTTGGATAATTAGTCTTTCAGGAGAACGAGGTGACACTGATGAGCTTGTCAAATTCAGGAAGCTGATAATAATCTCTTAAAATCCATGCTTTGCTATAAAAATTATGCATGAACTGTTAGCAGGCATGTAAGAAAAATTACCTTTTATATAAAGGTTCCCTCACCTTCACTTCAGGTAGGAAAAAGGTATGAGTGTTATTTGCTCTGTTTTTAAATCTTTTCAATGTTATGGTCATAGAGGCCCAGATTTGAGAGTTGAATGGATCAGAGTTCATTTGGTGGCCCCCACCTCCAATATTTGAGATGAGGGCAGTTTCTCAGGGAAGTAGAAAGTGTCATGTTCAAAGTCAGTTGTCTTGTTCAAATCAGTTCCAGTTGCTTTTACAGAAGTGGAAGCAAGACTGGAACCCTTGGAAACCAGTACCCTTTTCTACTCTTCTCATGCTACCTCAATCTTGTCCTTTAAAATACTCATTAACAATCTACTCTCTGGGGATCAAAGCAGTTTTCTAAATCCAGACCAGTGACTGTGAGTCAGATGTTCATGCCGGGTAGTGTGGCCCCAAATTATCTTTTCTTTTATTGAATACCATTTCCAAGTTGTGTGATAAGTCCCAGAAGTGCTAATGTTTAATTCTGTTCTTGTTAATGCTCTGCAGCAGGTTTGCAGCCTGTGCTTCCCCCTCTGACTTTTCATAGACTTTCCGTCAGGGACGGGTCAATATACTCAAATGACAGTCCAGGCTGACAGGAAGATACACTTGGCCTAGTGATTCCACAAGAACCGTCAGCCTCTGCTATTAAAGCCTTTCCCAAGGCCTTTTGTAATGTAAGCTGAAATTCCAAACATCACAATTGAAATAGGGATGTTTTTCTCTAAATGGAAACATTGATCCTGTTTAACATTTGTGGCCAAAATCTTTTAAGCGCAAACTTCCCTGCTAAATTTTCTCTTCTTTGCCTAGTACGTGATAGCAGCTCATTGGGATAAAGTAGAGGATCAGACTGGCATTTATAAAATAATTTTTACCCAGTCTTTTCAAGAGTTTTACAAAGAGCAACCTCTGATTCCTAAAAACATGGTTATACAAGTAGATAGGAAAATAGAAATAGAGACAGAAGGACTGCCCTGTTGGTGTGGTCTGTGAGGAAACCAGCCACGGGGTTTGTGTGTTCATTCAGGAATTGCCCTGCGCTTACTGACCTCCTAATGTGTAGAAAGCACTGGGGACAGAGAATCTCTATCACTACCACCACCCGCTTTTATTGGAGGAGGCAGGGGTACAGAGACAGAAAAGTACACAAATGCAGAATCTAAGTGCTTTGGAGGCAAGTAATAAGGAAACAGATGACCTAGGACACCCCCCTGCAAACTGGGGGCTCCTGGAAGTCACCTGGGGTGAAGATGTAGCTAAGTAATATTTCAGAGCGTGAAGGAAGGTGAAGGAAGAGCTGAGAGAACATTCCAGGCAGAGGTAGATGGGAGTACGGTGCACAAACGTGTCTCTTTGTCTTGTCCAAGGTATACTTAATCCCGAGGAACTGAAAAATTCATTTCAACTTTTCCTTTTTGTTCTCAAATTATACCTACTAAAAGACATCTACTTAACTTTCTAGCACTCAAGATAGTGATCCTGTAGAGGAGTCTATCTTTGGACAAATGAAAACAGGGAAGTGCTTGGTTTCAATAACAGGCTCCCAAGAAGTTTTTGAAGGGTCCCCGCTCTGGCTCAGCTTTTCAAGAATTGGTTTTGTTGTCAATACAGGGAGGTTTGTTCCTTTTTCAGGCCTTTGAATGCCCCATAATCGGACAGGGGAATAACTCCTCTAGTCCTTGAAGGGCAAAAGAATCAGCTTCCCTTGGTTTTATTCATGGAAATATGGTTTGTACCATTGTCCAAAGCTGCTTGTGGATTCCTAGCTGGTTTTTGTCATGGAGAGGGCCTGTTTCTTCTGTGGGGTTGGCAGAAGCATCATTAGCTACAGTTAGACCCACCGAGATGCCCATATCCAAAATGAAAGGAGAAGGAGGGGAAGATGAAGAGGAGGGGGACTGAGGGGGGAGAGAAGGAGAAGTAGGAAACACACAGGTAGCATTTGAGCTCATCCAGGGACTTTTTTCATGAGCTGACCTTCGACCAGGCAATCTGTAGACAAGGCCTTTTAACTTTGTTCAGGAAACTCTGGAGATTTGTGGTTTCTAATATTCACGGTGCTGTGTGCCAACCCACATAGCCAGTTCTGCAAGCAACTAGTGCTGCAGACACATGACCCATATTTCTCACAAATCCCACTATTCAATGGTCTTTCGTTTCTTCTAATTATACCCAAAAGAGAGTCTCTAGTGGGTAATAATCTCTCTTTGCTAATACTTTGTAGTTGGGTTCCAAACCAAGAGCTTTCCTCTATCACAGCTTGAGTGTGTTATTTTTATTTTAGAGCCAGCCACGACTAATAGGGAGGAGAGAGTGTCTTGGCCTCCTCAGGTGGTGGTCAGTGGATTTATCCTTTACTCGTCCTTCCTTTTTGACCCAGTGCCTTCTTTGGTTTGGCTTTCCTGGATAGACAGGAGATACCTGCCCAGAAGATCTCATCCAGTGTGCATTGTGTGGTCTGGCTTGGTTGTTTGTTTTTTCAAATCAGATACCCAAATACGGTGTGTTGTAAAATCCTTAACTAAGTTACAGTTTAAATACTTGGTTTCAAGGAATCTTGGAAAAAGGAAGAATTTGACTATTTCACAAGTTTGATTACTATAATAAAAAAACCTGAAAAAAATGTTCAGGGGTCAGTGACTTAAAGATTCTCTTTTAATCTATACCACTTTAGTAGAGCCTATCTCTGTTTACTTTGTGTCATAATTTATATGTATATGTAATAATATACATATGTAATAATGTATATTTATATGTATACGTGTTATCGCCCCTGCTAGACTATAAACGCCTTGAAAGCAAGATTGGTGTCTGTTTTTATGTGCTTCAAACTTGTACCATCATCTGATGACGCAAGGCAGGTGGATATGAATATTGGATTCAAGACTCAGAAGGCCTGGGCCCCATTGCCAGAGAAATGTTGTTATTTCCTAGCCAGTGTGATCTGGGAAATGCCCCCTGAGCCTCAGTTTTCCTTATCTGTGAAGTAAAGAAGCAGGACTAGATGATCCCCAAGGCCTCTTCCTTTCTAAATTATGACCTTAAGAGACAGTCACATCTTAAATTGGGAGAACTAGAGTTATTTTTAGTCATTATCATTAATTTTTTTCCATTCCTATATTTCAAAAATGAATCATCTAAATCTCTCCAGCTTGGTAGAAGGTATTGATTTTACCTCTATGATAAATCTAAAAGAATCCTGAATGAGAAGTTACTGTAAATCACTAATACGATCGTTAGGTGTTAAGTTCCTTAGGAGGACTATTCTTCAATCAGCCAGAATGGCTTAGTTTATTTTTCTTTAAATTATAAGACTTGGCAGAAATTGAACAAGCGAGAGGGTCTCAGAAAAGGTGGGGTATATTACTGTGGTCTGCAGCCCCTGTGGCCGAAATACCTGTGGCTTGTTGGGTGGGTGGGTGGGTGGGTGTGTGTGTGTGGGTGTGTGTGGGTGTGTGTGTGTGTCTGAGTTTAGAGGGTGCTCTCCTTTGCTCTTCTTTAGTGTATATGAGTAAAATCTGATGGAAGTGACATCTAGGGAGGCAGAGCAGGCAGAGGTGGAGGGAGATTGACATCTCCTGTAGAAGGCTTTGGGAAGGGAGTTGGGGCAGGGGTGCAAGGTCACGATTATACACTGGCTCTAATGTCATTCATTCTACCATTTTCTTCTCTTTTTTTAAGATTTCTTTTTTTTTTGATGTGGACCATTTTTAAAGTCTTTATTGAATTTGATACAATATTGCTTCTGTTATGTTTTGGTTTTTTGGCCACGAGGCATGTGGGATCTTAACTCCCAGACCAGGGATCGAACCCACACCCCCTGCATTGGAAGGTGAAGTCTCAACCGCTGGATTGCCAGGGAAGTACCCTCTACCATTTTCTTCTTGAGTGCCTACTATATACTAGACTTTCTTCAAGGTGCTGGTATTTGGCATTGTACAGTATGGACACTGCCCCTTCTTCCTCCCTGTCTTCCTGGGGCTTTGAGTCCTTAGAAACACAAAATAGTTTTTTGTTTTTTGTTTTTTGTTTTTTTTTTTTGCGGTACGCGGGCCTCTCACTGTTGTGGCCTCTCCCGTTGCGGAGCACAGGCTCCGGACACGCAGGTTCAGTGGCCATGGCTCACGGGCCCAGCCGCTCCATGGCATGTGGGATCTTCGCGGACCAGGGCACGAACCCGTGTCCCCTGCATCAGCAGGCGGACTCTCAACCACTGCGCCACCAGGGAAGCCCACAAAATAGTTACTCTTAAAGCAGTCAGCCTCTAAAGGCTGTTTATCATGCTCCATGGCCTCCTGCACCTGCTCCCAGGAAAGAGCTTGCTAGCCCTGAAGAGCTAATGCAAAGCTGCATAAACTCTGGGTTCTTGTCATGGATAACTGAGTAACCGTCCACCCAACTGAGCTTTAAAGAACTGTTCTTCTCATCCTTAGAAATAGGGAATTTTTTAAACCAAAAAATGTTGCCTGAGTTGGGTACATTCCATTCTCATGATTTCCTTCATGTACATTTTCAATTTATTCAGTAAATATTAATTTATGAATCCATATATGTGCCAAGCACTATGCTAGATATAAGAGGCAATAAATGATAAACGAGTTTACTAGTTTCCTATTGCTTCTATAGCAAATTACCACAAGCATGGGGCGCAAAACAACATACATTCGTTCTCTTAAAATTCTGGAGTTCAGAAGTCTGAAATCCATTTCACTGGGCTTAAAGTCAGGGTGTCGATAGGGCTAGTTCCTTCTTGAGGCTCTAGGGGAAGTCTGCTTCCTGACTTTTCCAGCTTTAGAGCCACCTTTATTCCTGGCCAAATGCCCCCTTTCTCCATCTTCAAGACCAGCAACATAGCATCTTCTGGTGTCTTTCTTTCTGTCGCTCTGCTTCCATGGTCACTTCACCTTCTGTGTCTCTGACCCCCTTGCCTACCTGTTAGAAGGACCCTTGTGATTACACTGAGCCCACCAGGATAATCCAGAATAATCTCCCCGTCTCAAGATCCTTAACTTAATCACATCTGCAAAGTCCCGTTTGTCATCTGAAATAACACAGTCACAGGTTCCGGGGATTAGGATATGGACATCTTTTGGGGAGGGAGGGCCATTTTCAGCCTAGTGCAACAAAGTATACAACATTTCTAACCTCAAAGAGTTAGGTTCGGGGCTTCCCTGGTGGCACAGTGGTTGAGAGTCCGCCTGCCGATGCAGGGGACACGGGTTCGTGCCCCGGTCCGGGAAGATCCCACGTGCCGCGGAGCGGCTGGGCCCGTGAGCCATGGCCACTGAGCCTGCGCGTCCGGAGCCTGTGCTCTGCAACGGGAGAGGCCACAACAGTGAGAGGCCCGCGCACCGCAAAAAAAAAAGCTTAGGTTCTGGTTGCCTAGCAAGGGGGAAATGGAGTAGGTTTTTTGTTTGTTTGCTTACTTGTCTGCTTGTTTGTTTTTGATGCTTTATTCCAGCCATATAGTTTCAGTGGAGTAAATGTGGAAAATAAAATGTGGAAACAATATGTCTGTTAAATTCAAATTGTGTCAAGTTTAAAAATAAATCTTCCTCTTACAAAACTCTACCTTGAAAACCAAACATTAATGGTACCATCAAGAACTTTAGAGTATAAATCTTGACTGTCACATTATCCATATTTCCAAATGAAAAGATTTGAATCTTGATTTACAGACGGAAGAAATAAGATTCCTCCATCCTTAGCCTATGAGAAACTTCGGTCAATGAGTCTTTATTCCATAGCTTCTTTGATTAAGATGATAGATATTCTAAATCCCAGCTGTCGAGAGAGGCAGCGTTCATGGCAAAGGAAGAGAAGCCACTTCTTTTTCTTTTTTTTTCTTTTAAAAATTTATTTATTTATTTATTTTTGGCTGCGTTGGGTCTTCGTTGCTGCACGTGGGCTTTCTCTGGTTGTGGCGAGCGGGGGGCTACTCTTCCTTGCGGTGCGCGGGCTTCTCATTGCGGTGGCTTCTCTCATTGCAGAGTACAGGCTCTAGGTGTGTGGGCTTCAGTAATTGTGGCACACGGGCTCAGTTTTTGTGGCTCGCGGGCTCTAGAGCGCAGGCTCAGTATTTGTGGCACATGGGCTTAGTTGCTCCGCGGCATGCGGGATCTTCCCGGACCAGGGCTCGAACCCATGTCCCCTGCATTGGCAGATGGATTCTTAACCACTGTGACACCAGGGAAGTCTGAGAAGCCTCTTCTGCATCTTCAGCGTCAGCTGCACAGGTCGGGGTCTCCTGGCAATTTTAATTGTCCCTAAAGTGCTTTGTAGCTTTGAAAGTTTGAACGTGAAAAGATGCCGTTGGGTATCTGAAGCATAAATTATAACATTAGGCAAATAAGAGAAACGGCTTGGAGAGGGAGGAATCTGAGCACAAATAGCAGGAAATATAATATCAGAGACAAACATGAGACAAGGTGGCTAAGGCAGGGCCCAAGAAGCAGATACAGTCAGACTCTGCACCAAAAGCCGGACAGTGTCATGAGGCCCCAAAGGCATCATCGTAGGGCAAACTTCCATCTCTACCACCACCTGGAGTAACGTGGCTGTGGGCAGACTGCGTAACCTTTCTGAGCTTCATCTGTAAAATGGGGATGACGGTAATTAGCTGAATAAATAAGGTCATGCGGGTACAAGCACCTGCTTCCCCAGTGCCTGGCTGATCAATGTGTAATCAGTGTGTAACTATCATTCTGTGATGAGGGTTAGGCTGGCAGCCCTAGTCTTATTAGCCCTCCTCTCATTCCCTATTGCACAATATCCTTCATCTTCTGTGGCCCTCCTTCAGTTTAAGACTGCTCTTGACATTCCCTTTGGCCACTATTTGTAAGGTACACTTATGATTCACTTCCTGTCCTGGGCATGTTCAAATACACACACAAGCACAGGTTCACACTCTCCCAGAGGATGACCCTGTATCTATGACTCATACATGACAGCCAATTTTCCAAGCAAACTCAAGCACTAGACCAAGGGTTGGGCTTTGCACAATCGGGTGGGATTTGTCTGCAGACTCACAGGTCATTTCTGCTAGCAAGCTAAAAAATTCACTTTCAAAGTGGTTCATCACCTGTAGAAATGAAAGCCCATGGTGTAACATCTCATAAAAAAATCCAGTGTCACTCAGATCGGGTTCACTGGCTGAACCCAGGTGATTACGGAGTGAACTCTGTTGTTGGAAACCTGCATGAGCGTCCAAGCCTGTCATCACTTTTATTGGCAGGTGCCATGGGCTCCGACGGCACGAGGGCAGAATGGGAGAACACTGCTGGGCTAGTCCAGCAGAGACACGGTGGAGAGAAGGCGAGCAAGAGGCAGCGTACAGAATTTTGACTTTTCTAAAAATGGAACTATTTGTGTAGTGGGAAGTGATTAAAACATATGGCCACGTGCTTTGTGTTAAATGTTGTGTTTCAAAATGGTTAAATGTGTTCTGTGCACTCGGTAGAAATGCGTTTCTCTACCAACTGAGTGGAGGGGAAAAAAACATGGGAGGGATTAGTTTTCTAGAAGGAAAATGAAAAGGAGAAAAAAATAATGTCATTTTACTTTTATTCTCCACTGTGGATTTTGAGAGGATTTATCTTGGCTTTTCTGGAAGGACACATATGTAAATCATAGAATCGTCGAATTTCAAGAGCAGCAGGGAGAATTGCAGTAGCCACTCTCAACTCCCACCTGTGCCCAGAATCCTCCACCCAGCATCCAGGTTAGACACAAAGCCTGCAGTAGCTGGTATTTACTTCTTCATGTCTTTTCACAGCAGCCCATTCTATTTTTGAGCCAACCTCGTTTTTAGAAGGTTCTTTTGTTTGCTGAGCAGGAAATCTATCTCCCTACAACCTCTCCCTGTTGGTCCTAGCTATACCTTTCTTATACTATTAATTATCTTTAATAATTTTACAGTTGGAAAAACTAGAGCTAAGACAGGTTAAGTAACTTGTGCATTATTTCATGGCTACCAATGACAGAACAAGGACTTAAATCCAGCTCTGCCTCACCGCCAATCTCCTGTTCTTTCCATATGTCACCTAGACTTTTCAGTCTAGGTAAGAGAAAGGCAGCCTGCTGTCTGGCACAGGGACAAATCCTAAACACCGAACGAGAACTGAGTTCCGAGGAGGGAGGGATGAACCAGTGAGTGGAACCGTGGAGCCAGCGGGGAAAGGGTACCCGTCTCTGATTGGGGCTACACTTTCTTAAGCCGGCTGACTGTGCTTATCTCCATGTAACTCACTTCCAGCTATTGACAGCTCTCCACCTGGTGACACACTTAATGGCCCATGAAATTCTATCCCTCAGGGCTCAAGCCTGGTACTTATGGTTCCCCACATAAACCTAAAGTGGATTGTAAATTTATCTCTCTCAGATTTAGGTGACTAAAATGGCTGTTGGAAATTCTGGACTTTATAGACATGTTGTACCAACTTTAAAAAAGATTAGGGTGGGAGGAGGGTACCTCCTGGAGTGGAAGCCTTCTTGTGTACTTGAGGGTATTGATGTCTTGGGAGAACGGAGGCCACGTAGGGAATACACATCGATTTTGTACTGTAGAAGAGATGCATAGTTTGTATTACCAAAATATATTCTTTCATAATGAAAAAAAGGGAAGTTGTTCAGCATAGGTAGGAAGCTTTTCCTAAGCTCCAGAGTAAGCCACCTAATTGTATAGCAAGGTGTGTATATGGTGGGAGATACCTAAAGAAAAACACTCTGCTTGTGGAAGGCTCGTTCTTTATTTTTTACTTTATTTTATTGAAGTATAGTTGATTTACAATGTTATGTTAATTTCTGCTCTACAGCAAAGTGATTCAGTTGTACATGTAGACGTTCTTTTTCATATTCTTTCCCATTATGGTTTACCACGGGATATTGAATATAGTTCCCTGTGCTATACAGTAGGACCTTTTTCTTTATCCATTGTCTATATAATAGTTTGCATCTGCTAATCCCAAACTCCCAATACACCCTACCCCACCCCACCTCCCCCTTGGCAACCACAAGTCTGTTCTCTATGTCTGTGAGTCTGTTTCTGTTTCATAGATAAGCTCATTTATGTCATATTTTAGATTCCACATGTAAGTGACATCATATGGTATTTGTCTTTGTCTGACTTAACTTCACTCAATATAATAATCTCTAGGTCCATCCATGTTGCTGCAAATGGCATTATTTCATTCTTTTTTATGGCTGAGTAGTATTCCATTGTGCATATGTACTATATCTTCTTTATGTATTCATCTGTCCATGAACATTTAGGTTGTTTCCATGTCTTGGCTATTGTGAATAGCACTTCTGTAAACATAGGGGTGCATGTATCTCCTCAAATTATAGTTTTATCTGCATATATGCCCAGGAGTGGGATTGCTAGATCATAGGACAACTCTATTTTTAGTTTTTTGAAGAACATCCATACTGTTTTCCATAGTGGCTGCACCAATTTACATTCCCACCAACAAGGTAGGAGGGTTCCCTCTTCTCCACACCCTCTCCAGCATTTGTTATTTGTAGATTTTTTAATAATGGTCTGACCGGTGTGAGGTAATACTTCATTGTAATTTTGATTTGCATTTCTCTAATGATTAGCGATCTTCAGCATCTTTTCACGTGCCTGTTGGCCATCTGTATGTCTGTGGAGGACTCATGCTTGCTGACGTATGGGTAAACCTTACTGAGACCTTCTCCAGAGGCAAGCAATGTGGGTATTTGTGTGATTTTAGGTGTATGCGTCCTTCAGACTTGACGCTTCTGGGGACAGCAGCTTTCTCATCTCTTGCTTCTCTGATGTGAATTTGCACCATATGCAGGATGGGACTTAAGTTTTACCACCAAGTTCCAACATGCAGATTTTAAGAAGAAATCTCTGTATATTTCCACGAAAAGATGCAGACACAGTAACAATGACCGAAGTGCCGACATTTCCCTCCGCGTGGTGCCCAGTCCCCAGTCAAAACTCTTTCCTATTCTTCTCCAGAAGTTTCTCTCTCTTCCCACTGGTAATAACATGCTTTGTTAGGAAGGATGTAGTAAGGTGCTGATGTGGCATGTTAGAAAGACCTCAGGCATTAGAGGCAGAAAGACCCAGGTGTGAATCTTAGCTTGTCTACATATTTGTTGTGTAACTTTGGACTTAATCTCTGAGCCTCAATTTTCTAATTCATCAAATGGGGATTAAAAACACCACCCAAAACATTGTTCTGAGCATGAATGACCCTAAGAACTAAAAAGTAATAGGTTGATCAAACAAGAATATTGTTTGCAAGGGGTTGGCATCATTCCTCTTTTATTCTGGAAGACAATTTGCTTGAAAATTCAACTGTCTACCAAATCCTCCTCCCCAGGGACCATCAGAAAATTGCAAGCTCCTTCTGCATGGAAACCTTCACAAGGGTTCCACATATAGCCTCTCTCATCTCCTGGTTTCGTCTCACAAGAAGAGTCATTCTCTTCACAGGCATGTTCACACCATGGGAAAGCTTTCTCACCCTCTCTCTCTCTGTGGAATTTCTCTCTCCAGTTTTTGAGATGTCTTCGCCTCAAGGACAGAGCAGTAGTTTGGAAACAAATTCAAATCTCTGTGCTTCCCCTCCCTCACGCTGGGGTTGGGATGCTCAGACCTTCTTTTCTGAAGATACTTTGTGAGTAACCTGAAGTTGGAATGCCCTCCTGAGGTCGATGTATAAAAGCCAGCAGCATAAATAGGAACTGAGGCTGAAGTGAGCACGAATGTTCTCAAACGACTTCAATAGAGAAAGCCTTGTTTGATCCTCTCTAAACTTCCTGAAACCGAGCTGAATATTTGTTTGTTTTGTGGTAGCTCAACTTTTTTTTTCAGGCCTTGTAGTGCATGGCTGTTGGTTTCTCTGTTTAAAAGGAAAGTGCTTTTTCTCAGTAACGATGCTCACATTCTGAACTCGGCGATACCCACTTCTAAAGGCCACTTCATCATAAAGATAAAGTTCTGCTAACTCTCAGGTCCCAACAGATAAAGGATGTGGCCAGTTACCATGACTCGTGCTTACCTCCCAAGTGTGTCATTCGGGGCACACACCTAAAAACGTGTGAACAGAAAGTTTCTAGATTTATTTTCACATTGAAGATTGGATCCCACAAGGGGAAAATATCAACGTAAATGACTAAGCAAAAATGACAAAAAAGCATTTTGACCTTTGATTTGCCAGAGAAACAAAGGCCAAGTTGAGGTTAGTTTGCTGTTCTCTTGCTTTTTGAGGAACCTACTGGTAATTATAGCACTGTTGTTTATTATTTGAATATTCGTGGAACCTCAGGGCCACAGATGCCCAGTCCAAGTTAGACAGACAGCCCAAGAACAGTACATGGAGAAACAGCCCAGGGGCAAAGCAGGGGGCTCATTTGCAGAAGATAGCGATGGAGGTGAGTCCTTCCTTTTGGCCTCCTTTCTGGTAGATGTGAATCAACACCATAAAACCAGAATATGAGGTCGAGCTGACAACTCCTGAGACAGAATGTTCTGAAGCTGGAAGAACTCACAGGTGGCATGTCAGGGATAAGGTGCTTGGCAGAGTTTTCAGATACATGTAGAGTCTTTTTCTATACCTTGTCTCCAAAATGCTAACATCCCCAGCTTTCTAGATGTCGCAGGGCCCCTCAAAGTGTGGGAGACAGCACTTCAGGCCGTGACAGCAATGGTCAGATATCCTGTCTGTGGCCTGTGAACACAGGGGAAATTTGCCAGGTGTCAGATGCAAGAATCTTATACGCCATGGTTTTTTTTTTTCCTGGAAGCAACTGGAAACCAACTGAGTGACACTTAAGTCCTTCACCTGCTGCATTACTGTAGCCAGTGGGTGTGAGCCTAAGCAGTACCAAGAAGGGCCCTCATCTGAACGGCCGCAAGAGTTATGGACTCTGGCTTGGAGCGGAATGTTATACTATGTTCAGAGTCATGACAACTTGAACTTGGCAGCCATATCTGCTTCTGAGATTACGAGTGCCTCCTGGCCAAGTGCACCTGTGACGAGAGTTGACCTTGGAGTGGGATGTAGGTTGAGAAACCTCCCTTTTGTAGCTAACAATTCATTTGAACTCCTTTAACAGCTAAATGCTTAGGTAGCAGTTTAAGTGTTGGAATTACCTGGCACTGCTTTCCATCCTCAATTTATTGAATGTAAGATATACATGGAATCAATGAAAGCTCCCCTCCTCCCAAAAAAGAGAGGAGGTGGGCTTCCCTGGTGGCGCAGTGGTTGAGAGTCCGCCTGCTGATGCGGGGGACACGGGTTCGTGTCCCGGTCCGGGAAGATCCCACATGCCGCGGAGTGGCTGGGCCCGTGAGCCATGGCCGCTGAGCCTGCGCTTCCGAAGGCTATGCTCCGCAACGGGAGAGGCCACAACAGTGAGAGGCCCGCGTACCGCAAAAAAAGAAAAAAGAGAGGAGGTGCTCAGAACTAAAAGGATGTTTCCAGAGTATCTTTTGTTTCCATCACCCAAGTACATAAAATGAACCTTATTTGAAACTGAGATCCCTCAGTGAAGTATAAGAATAAATGCTCCTTGCAGAAGGGCTATTTTTCAGAGGATTGTTAAGACTGTATTTCACGGTAGACATGTTTCAACATATTTGCACTTCTCAGAACACGCTACATTTCCTTTCATGTGTTGTGATTAGCTGGTTTCTGTGTTTAATCTATAGCATGTGGTATTTTTCTATAACAGTGCTTCATTAGAAAATTTTACTCTAGGCGTATGGGAGACCAGTTATAATGCTTTGGCTTGAAAAAGATCTAACATTTCCAGTAGTCACATTTTCCTAAGAAAATGATCTATGGGCACTCAAGGTTAAAGTTCCAAAAATTTTTTTTGCATTTCCTTTTTTTAAATTTTTATTTCAGTGTAGTCGATTTACAATGTTATGTTGGTTTCAGGTGTACAGCAAAGTGAATAGTTATACATATATGTACTCTTTTTTAGCTTCTTTTGCCATATAGGCCATTACAGAGTATTGAGTAGAGTTCCCTGTGCTATACAGTAGGTCCTTATTAGTTATCTGTTTTATATTAGTATAGTATATATGTCAATCCCAATCTCCCAATTTATCCCTCCCTCCCGCCTTTCCCCCCTGGTGACCATAAGTTTGTTTTATACATCTTTGACTGTATTTCTGTTCTGTGAATATTTCATTTGTACCATTTTTTTAGATTCTACATATAAGCAATAGCATATGATATTTGTCTTTCTCAGTCTGACTTAGTGTGATAATCTCTAGGTCCATCCATGTTGCTGCAAATGGCATTATTTCATTCTTTTTTTTTTCATTTTCTTCAAGTCATTTTAAATACATTTGAGAAATTGTATTAACAATGCATCCAATATTAACGTAATTAGGATATATAGCATATTCGACTGATAGCAACCTTCTTTAATTTGTGTGTATATATTTAAGGTAGCATGTGGTTTACTGCATATCAAAATTCCCATTTATCCCCACCTTCTTCAGGACTGTATTTGGAAGACACCTTCATATTTACTTGCATACAAATGAGACACTGTCATGCTTTCAAAAGTGTCTTCTCTTCCGCTCTCCCCCTCCTCCCTCAGTCGGCCTCATGTTGAGTTAGCCAATCAGAATCAACCTTACATCTTCCCCTTTGGCCTCCTTCTTACATAAGCCTTGGTGGTCCCACACATTTCCACAGCTACCGCCACACCTGGCTGGGCACCTGCAATAGCTGTCCCACTCTTCCACCTCCTCATCTGACCCCTGTGGCTGACCCAACTGCCTCCTGGGGTATGATGCCAGGGATTCTGAAGACAGCGAGGCAGGATGAGGGTACAGAGGAGGCGCTATGGAAATAATGGCCATCTTCTGGCCTGTATTCCTCTCTTGACAACAAACACTGCATGCGAAGTTCGTTTGGGGTATAAAGCTTTAGAATCCCTTTCTCCTTCTGAACAGTTTTGGTCTTTGAATATCCCTAGTACAGCAATGGCCTCTGTGATTACAAAACAAACAAGCAAACAAAATGCAGTAAGGAATAAGAAGGTTTTTCAAAGTAGCAACTCAACCCACTGTTTTGGTTTGTTTTTCTGTCTCTCTCCTACCTTCTCAGTGTTACCTCTGGATCAGTTGTTCTTTTGCTCAATCGTTCAGCAAAAAAATTGGCAATGAGGCTGCAGGCTCTGGCAGTGATGGAAACAGTGAATCTGCTGAGGTCTCCCAAGTGCTCAGAAGAGAGATGCGTGTCTACGAAGCCAGGCAGAGTCGGGGGGGGGGGGTCACTTGTACAAGGCTTCACAAGTCCCTGTGCCTTCTGGCTTGGGGACCAACCCCTATGGGTTCACTCACAAACTTTTGTGTACCATCTGTGAACCTTGTTTCTTTTCGTTTCTTTTTTTTTAAATTTATTTTTGACTGAGTTGGGTCTTAGTTGCGGCACGTGGGATCTTCGTTGCAGCGCTCACGTTTCTCTCTAGTTGTGGTGCGCGGGCTTAATTATCTCGGGCCGTGTGGGATCTTAGTTCCCCGACCAGGGGTTGAACCTGAGTCCCCTGCCTTAGAAGGCGGATTCCTAACCACTGGACCACCAGGGAAGTCCCTGAACCTTTTCTGAGTGTGATCTGAGGGTCTGGGGACTGAGATAAAAGTTTCAGGCATCACAATACATCTGAGCATAAAGGAATCATAGAGAAAGTCCTTGGAGTCAGGGAAACTGAGGCCAAGAGGTAGCAAGCTGTCCCCATGTAGTTAGCAGCAAGGGCCACAGAATGTACTGGAATAAAAGAAATAAATATGTGGTCCTTGCCCCAGTCAATACAAGTGAGCCATTTTAGGATGAGAATAGTAATTATACTTTTGCTAGACTCTTCTTCCCGCTTATAAACATTTCCTACCGCAGGCTACTGAGCCCAAAGATAAATATGGGAGGAAAATCCTTTGCGTGTATGAGGCACTTTGTATTTTCTGCCTCCTTCTCAATCCTTAATTAAGCTTTGCAGCCACCCTGTGAGGCCGGTCATTACCACTGGGTGAGGAGTCCCACGGGAGCTATGTGACTTGCCCAAGCATACGAGCCAGACAGGCCGGGCAAGGAGAGACTTCCCAGTTTCTGATGCCCACGCCCCGTGTGCAATCCAGCCTCATCACCCTGGTTCTTGGCTCAGGGAATAAACAAACAAATGACTATTACATTGCTTTTACTTCTGGGGAGCAAGGGGTTCTTATTTCTAAATAGGAGCAAGGGGCAAGACAAATGGCATCCAGTAGCAGAATTATTGGGGGAGGATGGTACCCAATAATTTAGGGGCTTGGAGTTCTGCTCTTTCTGAAGCTGTGTGCCCACTTGTAAGTTTCCCTTTATTACTCACATCCCCAGGTTTTATTCTGTAAAGGACCTGTGTGTCTTGCTGGGCAGTGTGGACTCGAAAGTGGTACCCCGAGGTCTACTTTGTTGTGTGCAGGTTCAGTCGCATGTGGTATCATGTCATACGTGGTGTCTTAGAGAAAGATATATATGGAGAGATACAGAAGTTCAGAAGAAGAAAATTACCCTCCCTGGGAGTCAGGGAAAACTCCACAGATAGAGTGACATTTAAATACAATCCAGAAAGATGAGTAGGTGTTTGCTAGTTGGAAACAAGGGAAAAGAGCATTTGGGCAACCGTGGTAGAGGTTCGATAAATCATGACTTCAGAAGGCACCCCCGTCTTCAAATCATGTCCCCTGTTACCTACAGTGTAAAACTGAAACAGTAAGCTCTGCTCCCAACTCTGATGTCAAATAAGCTCTCTCTGCTCTTTGAGACATCTCTCAATGCACTTTCCCCAGGCTGCATGGAAAGCCAAGACTTTGCCGGATTTCTGAGAATTCTGAGGTTTGAGAGCGTAAGGGGGGAGGCACCAGGGCTCGGTTTTCGTGATCACCTCTGGTGCTGAATTTCTGCTTTTCACTGATCCATTTCAGTTTATCCAGGGTCTTTTAGGTACCTGTACGTGTACCTATACACACACATATACATATCACATGCACATATATATATGTATACATATGTGTACATGTATATAAAATTCATCCCTTAATTAAAAAAATCTATTTCACTTAACATTTTACTGGGGTGTAGAGAAGAGGATGGGTACCAAACAATGGATTTCTTTCACAGAAACACACACCACCTCAAATTGATCTTAAGAGACCTTGTTGTTGAAGCCCTCCAGCACCTGAAACACCGTAATTTTTATTTTCACTTTAGCCACTTTGCCACAGGTCCTTTTGTCTTCCCCCTTTGTCCTTTTTCCCACTCACATCTCTCATCTCTCCCCCTCTCTCTCGCCCTGAGATTCCTAGTTATTTCTTTCCTCCCTCTCCTTCTCCTTTCTCCTCCTTCACTCCACAATCCCACTCAGCTCAGTGAAGTTGTCTCTTGGTTCTTATTGCCCACCTCATCATGGTCATGGCTTATCATGGAATTTTCCTAAGCAAAGACAGCTCCTTTCCTAAGAGAAGCTTTGATATTACAGTGGTTATAATTTCCATTTGTCTGTGACTTACATAGCATGGTCCCTGGCAATAAGTGGGCAGTCAATATAATTTGTTCTATGAATTGATTAGTCAATTAAATAGTACTTTTTAAAGGTTTGTCTTATCCTAGTGTTTGACTCTACTGTAATTCTGCCCTGAATGCTGGATGAAAAGAAGACTTGCCATTTAGCAAGACAGGCCCAGTGACTGCCCACTGCATGGTGATGCCCATCCATCACGGAAGCCTGGCTGCCTGAATACTCCAAAGGCCAAGTTCTTTAAACCAAATGGCTATTTGGTCAGGCCTGCAGAAGGGCCAAGGGTGGAAGGACACACACCAGTTGAACAGGGTTTGCCTCTTGGGAAAGAGGAAGAAAGAAGCATGGGAATAGGAAAGCACAACCGTAGCATTTTATTTCTTTCAAGAAGAGCTCAAGTATCAATTGTGACATCTTGGGAATAGGATATGCATTTACCAAGTCTCCGCATTTTTGCATGTTTTAGATATTTTGTAGTTTAGAAAAGATTACATCATTGTAAAAGGGAAAAAAATCCCATATGCAAGACGCCAGTTGAAAATGAAGTTGCCTTTGCTAATGAAGAGACATTTCAAAATATGATGCTCTTCCGAAAAGAGAGGCCCAGAGCCCCCCAAAACAGGAGATGGCTCTTAGTGAATGTTATCAGCATGAGGCAAAAACCTCAAGTTTCACGAGAAGTCTTTGTTGCTGGCGGTCTTTGTCTCTTACCACTGTAATGTGATTAAATCATTACAGGCCCGTGGTAAAGACTCCCGTACTCGTCCACAGAGGCGTTTGATGGGTGTTCCCAGCTCTTAAAAAACCCTTGGTGAAATGGTCCTCTCTTCCCTCCCTCACCCTCCCTGTACAGGGAACATTGCAAAGGGCTCTAAGGAATTTTCTCAAACTAATCCCGTCCCCAAGTCATTTTCAAAGCGACGTGGAACTAGTTTTTCAAAGTGAATCATTTAAGAAAAAAAAAAATCCCAGTGGCTTCCCGTGTTATTCTGGTAACTTCCCGGGAAGGTGAGAGAAATGTACAGACATTCCCACAGCCACTTTTATTACTAATAAGTCTCAGAGAAGCCGCGTCACGAGGTTCTGTCCAAGTGACCACGCACTGTCCTGAACCTTCCTGCTCAGTTTATTTATTTATTTTTTTCCCATTCTAGAACAGCCAGCAAATGATTTCACACCTTTTTGTTTAGTTGCTAAAAGCAACACAATAACTCCCCTCAGGGCTGCCTCTGTGGGTTCCAAAAATAAAATGGGCTCATTTTCATGCTAAGCTTGCAAAGGCTCACAGGGATTCTAATGAAAGGCGAAGGAAGGAAAGGAAGAAGGTGAAAAGAGGGCTCAGGCTGGGGGATGGCGCTGAGCAGGGGTTCAGCTTCTGCCCGGAGTTACCAGCCACCCTGCCAGAAGGGAGAGGTAAAGGGTAACAGAGAGTTCTTAGACCACAAATTAAAAGGCGAGCTAATTCAACTCTTAAACTCTCCAGCCTTATCTTCTATCCCTAAACCCAGGGTTATTTTTGGAACACAAACTATTATTCACCAAGAGAAGAAGTAGCCTGCTTCAGCCTTCCAGATAAGAAATCTCTTGGGTAGGAAATAGCCAGTAACTTCCTTCCGGGTCAGAAAGTAAAACCGTGGATCTATGAGATTCTAGCTTAACTTCTGAAATTCAAAATCTCCTGGGCCTGAATCATTAGCAATAAGAGACTCATCATATTCTGCACATTACATACTAGAAATAATGCAGTGTGATGCAAATCACACAATATTAGACCCCACTAGTCAGCCTGGAATTTGTGAAAAGAGCTCCATGAGAACTTGCCCACCTATAATGGGAAGAATTCTTGTAGGACATTGCTGATTAGTGGTCTGCCTGTCTGAAGTTGAAACATCCAGTGACGGCACGTGCTTATTGTATTTCCAAGCAGACCTTTGCTTATATATGAGGGCAGACTGACTGCTAGAAATTCCCTTCATTTATGGCACCAAAATCTGCCTCCCAGTAGCTTCTACTCATCAGCTCTAGATTTGTCCCAGGGCATGTGCGGGACAGCATCTTTTCATGAAAACCTCCAGATATTTGACAGTTATCAGGCTTCAGTTCAGCTAGGCCTGCCTTCAATTAGGCCTTCCCATTTTCTTGTCCTAACAGGGTTTCCAGTTCCTTCCCTAAGATTCATCCATTTTGTACAGTGTCCCTCTCACAGCCCAGCCCCAGAAGTGGAATGAATGACTCCCTGAGCTGAATAACATGCCATTCACACAGTCTGTGCTCACCTGAGCCATTTCTTTTAGCAGATGTGTTATGCTGTGGAATCACATTCCTTTTCAAGATCTGTGAACTAAGGATGTGCTAAGCCAACTGTAAATAAGATTGTTGGGAAAACCTTAATGCTACCGAAAGGAACACAATTTTTAAATAGTAGTTTAAAAGGATCCCTTAACATGCAAATTATAAGTCCTTCTTATTTTTTTTCATTAAAGCAGATAGTGTTTCAACTGGGTAAACCTAATATGAATTAGTATATGATGAGTATTTGAAAGTTTCCTAACTATATTTCTTTTAAATTATTCTGGGATTCAGTCTTGCTGTTCAAGGTGTCATAGAATCTTTAGAAATGGAAAGACATAGAAAGACTGCCAAATCCAGTCACAAACTTTCAGGAAGTTATCATTACCCCATTTTACATACTTAATCAGAATTCGTTCACCACATGCTGCCCGAGTGTTCTGGGTTTATTCAGGGGTAAAAAGTATAGTCCCCTTCTTTGATGAAGTTTACATCCCCAGCGGGGGAATCAGAGAAGCAAAATTTAAAATAATTTCATGCAGTAATAAGCGCTATGAAAAAAAAATGGTATAGGGCTGTATAGAGACTAAGTCAGGGAAGACAAATTGTACGAGAGAACATTGGACCTAACTTGAGAAGGTTTCAACCACAACAAAATATAGAAGGAACTTCTTCCAGGCACATGCAAAGCCCCCGAGGTAGAAATAAACTTGACGTGTTCTGGGGAGTTAAATTAGGCCAGTACAGCTGGAAAATATTAATAGAAGAAGGAAGTGATACAGATGAAGTCAAGGAGTAAAGAGGTAAGCAGGGTCCGGATCGCAAGGAGCCTCGAAGGTTGTGATGAGGTTTGGATATTAGTCTCAGTAAGAAGCCACTGGAGGGTTTCAGGTGGAAGAATGGCATGATTTAATATGCATTTTTTTAAAAGTTCTCTCTGCCTGCTGTGTAGAGATGGATTGTACAGGGTTTAGAAACAGAAAGAGAGAAAGTAGTGAGAAAGCTGTTGCAGTGGCCTGGGCAAGACATACAGTGGCTTGTACTGGCGTGGTAGCAATGGAGTTGGAGAGAAGGGGACAAATTCTGGATATACTTTGGAGGTAGAACCCAAAGGACTTGATAAGAGAAAAACAAGTAGAGTCCAGGGAAGCTTAAACGGTGTGCCTCAAAGGGGAGAAGTAGATGGGCACCAACAGAAGTTGAGCACTTAGTAGTGCCATGTACATTAATCCTAATAACACTGTGAGAGATATTATTCTACCTGTATTTTATATATTAGGACTCTGAGCCTCAGAGAACTTAAGTAATTAACTCCACATCAAACGTAGGGTCAGATGAAGCCAGGATTCAAACTCAGGACCATCTGACACCATGTCTCATAGTCTCTTCCCGCTGTTACTACATTGCTTCCAAAGCGGTAGTAGAGAAGGAACTTGAACACAGACTCCTGGGGGGGTGAGCGCCCCTTCTATATCTTTCTAACAAGTTATCCATGCTTAATGAGATTTTAAGCCGATACCATCATTTGCTATATAACCCCCAGTGTGTCATTATATATTTAACCAAAACGTAGACTCCTTTCTCCCGTTTCATTCTACCCTCTTCCCTAGCTCCCCACAACCCCCAGGTCTGGGTCAGATCCTCTCTACGCATTTTACCTACCAGAGACATGAGCCCCAGTGTCTGCTTCTCTTCCTGAGGAGCTGGAGCTGGAAATTGCTTGTGCAACCTGATGACAACTTGTCTATATTTAGCAGAAAAAGTGGTGGCAAGGATCTGTCCAACTCAATTTTTTTTACACTTCCAATCTTCAGAATCTCACAGACAGTCTCCTGAAAGGCACATTGGCCCTGACAGGATCTGAGTGGAAAGAATCTTCCTGCATCTCACTGGGTTATCCACTGCAAGCCTTATTCCAAGAAATTACGTGGACATCCATGGTAGAGCAAAGACTACACATGCCTGACACTACCCCTGCCCCTGAAATGAAGAGCTACTTGTTCTGTGGGTGCTTTGGTGGCTTTTAAGTCTTATTCTAAGATAGGAAAACAAGGTTTTCCTTTTCCTTTCCAAGAAAGGTTTAAGGGAGAAATGGACTCTTACCTAATTTGTTTATGTGTTGAAGTGATATGTACGGCACTTGGTTTTTATTTCTTTTCAGTGTGGCACGGAAAGGAAATACAGAGTGTGGCTTAGGGTTTAAGAACAAAGATAAACTTGCTTTGGGGCAGGGGGATGTGAAAAAATTATACCAGGTATTCTCAAGTGCTTACAACAACGAAATGATTGCAACCATGGAGGCTGACTGGTGCTTGTACTTAAAGTGACTAATTTGAGGCTGAAGCACCGTTTAACTTTTCTCCAGCCAGACAGAACCAGATATCGTATATTGTCCGTGACTCTGACCCCCATCACTGTTCGTCAACCAGAGAGAATTATCTACTGATGAAAAGCAGAACAATTAAGAACTAAGAAAAGAGGAGAGACCATTAAAGAAAAATGGAAAAATTTAAAACAGTAAAAGAGCACCAATTGTATCACAAAAAGGGAATTTACAAGGAAAAAAAAATTGTAGCCAGTGAATACTTACTCACAGTCCTCTACTTTTTAACATGCAAGATGTATCAATCCTTGGTTGTCAAGGAAAAAAAAAAAAGCTATTGCAAAAGCGTTCCTATTAGCTTTAGAAACAGAAATTTTAAGAGGTAGTTTTTCATACCTTCTTCCAGTCCCCAACCTCATTTTGGGTTAAATCTTATTCAGAGGAAAAGCACTTGGTTTAGAAATGTCCTTTCTCATTTTCTCAAAATCTCTTCTAATGAGATGAAATTTAGTGTTGCTGTGTCTATTAAGAAAAGAGGTGAAGAAATAGAAAATCCACTTTTGGTACCGTTGCACTTCTTGGGACTAAGGCTTGCAGTACTGTATTTTCAGAAGTTAACTAACAGAACATTATGAAGAAAACAACTTTTATGCAGTTTGGGGGGAATATGCAAATGTAATGAAATTAAAAAAAGAAAAAAGTCAACTATAACCCCGTCATCCTAAGATACTCACTGTTACCAAGCCTTAAAAACAGAAAATTATTCGGCACTTACCTTATAGAACCCTAGCAGGACCATGAGGCTTCCTCTCATTTTTCATTTTGTGACAGTTTCTGCAAATTTTCTACAGATACATGGGTTGAGATCTTTACTGGTGCCCCAGAAGGTGAGATGATCTTTCAACATTAAACATCTTAATCTCCTCACTGGAAATTTTCTTTTCTTGAGGTGAATAAAAAGATACGTAACTTTTCTTCTTTATATTACTGTTACTATGACTATCAAGAAACTAAGAAAGTCCTTTTCTGATTTTCTGTGTCATAGCAGGAACCCCACCCTTCATAGACACAAGAAAAACTCACCTTAGGTGAAGCCTTAGGTGAACTGTATCTTGTTCACCTAAGACCCAAAACTACAAAGGCAGAGATTCTCTTTCTCCAATAATTTTAAACGATCTTCTTTGTACATAATCTTGGCCACGTTTTAAGTGGAAAGAATGCAATATAAGAGATAAAAGAACGTCTAAAAACAAAAATTAGGGGTGGAGAAACTACTGGTTATAGAATAGGCAAAGAAATCAGTAGAAAACCCGGAAACATAATCTTGCATTTTTAAGAATAGTCTTGAATATGTATATACAGAATAGGTATAAAAACTGTGCAGAAAACAGTTGACAAGTGGTGCCAGGATAATTGATAGTTTATTAGGAAAAAATATTTTTTCTCATACCATGTAACAAATTAAGTTCTGGGTAGATTCAAGAAATATTATTTTTGAAAAACCGATTAAATAACTAGAAGAATGTATTTCTGCATATTTATCTAGTCTAGATGGGTAAAGCTTTTCTATACATTAAAGCAATGGAAGAAATATCAGGGTAAAATGCCAATAACTTGGCATTTATAGAGAAATACAAAATTTTTATACCTCAAAAATAATCGTAACAAAATCAGAGGACAAAAGCAAACAGGCAAGAAGATGTGTTTTTTTCAAAAACTGGGGCACAAAGAAAGCCAATGACTGTAGTTTATAAAGTGTTACTATAAATCAATGAGGAAATGGACAAAGGTCATGAACTGATCATTCATAGATGAGAAAATACAAATAGCTTCTTATATACGAAACAATTTTTCAGCCTCACCAGTGAATACAAAGTTAAGTAACAGGGACCTGACAGAATAGCAGAGATTTTTAAATGACATCAATCAATGTAGTCAGAGCTTCAGGAAGACATTCATGTACTCTGTTAATGTAAATTGATACAACCTTCCTGGTAATATGTACTAAAGACCTGAAAAATGATGATATCCTTTGATCCCATATTTTTCTGCTTCTAGTAGATTATCCTAAGGAGATAATTTGAAATGCTAAGATTTATTCACATACACAAAGTATTTAAGTATACCCTAGATGTCTAATATTAGGAAAATTATTAATAAATTATGGTATAGTCATATGGAAAATGATACTACCATTGAAATAATATTTAAAGAATTAATAATAGCATGAGAAAATATTTTTGGTTGATTGAACAAAAACATGGTATGTGAAATTCTGTGTAAAGAATGATCTTAATTATGTGAAGAAAAAAAGAGCATAGGAAAAAATACTGGAACCATTCCTAGATGTGGTTGCATGTGACTAATAAGATAAGATTTAGTCATGTTTTTGCATGCTTCTTGTAACTTCTATATAAATTCCAAATTTTCTACCAAGTATATGTCTTATTTTTAGGAAGGAAAAATTAAACTTGAATGGGATTCAGAGTATGCCACCCCAAAATATGCCACTCTGGCATAAGGCTTATTTTGAGCTGAAAACACAATTGAGAAAAAGCAGACACAAGGCAAACTCTATGGCCTCCCCCTCACTACCAGAAAGGGCAGGCCAATTCTTAACCACCGGAGACAGCTCTAGACTCTTAACCAGCCCAGAACCTGCACCAGAGGACTCTACATAATAAACTTTGCTAAAACAGTCCTTATTTTCCATTGGTTTTCCCCATATATTTACCACCCTTGGAAGCCTAAAACCCTTCTCCTTTGC
This sequence comes from Leucopleurus acutus, assembly GCF_964270905.1. NCBI lineage: Eukaryota > Metazoa > Chordata > Mammalia > Artiodactyla > Delphinidae > Leucopleurus > Leucopleurus acutus. The sequence goes on along the minus strand of NC_139142.1, from coordinate 129,809,999 downwards.
ATTGTCACTTCTCCATAAATTTATTGTTCTTTGCTAAGATGCCATAGAAGCCCAAGTTGTAAGCATTCCTTTGAGTTACTCATCACTGAGTATTCTATGTGTTGAGTTCATAAACTTGCTTTTCGCTCATTAATCTGCCTTTTATCAGTCTAATTTGCAGGACCCCAGTAACGGATCCAAGATGGGTAGAGGAAAAAGAAATGTTTTCTTCCCCTACAGATTACCACAATAATAAAAAGAACCGATGGTCGGCATCCTTCTTCAGCAATCTTAGATTGCGTTCTGCTTGAGAGTAGAGATAACTGGATACTTTCAAGCCCATAAAGGTACTCCTACCTACTGTGAGTCAGTTTACTGCGAAAGGCAGATTGCTAGGTGATTTGTTGCGGGGGCGGGGGGGCTACTTTCCCTTCTGCTTCGTCCAGGTTTAGTTTCCCCTTCTCTTTTACCCACACTTGATCCAAGTAAAAGCCAGGGAATATGAGCACCACACCCCTCCCCCTTTCCAAGAGTGGCGAGATAGGGTTGTTTCCATCTGTCCTTCCCAGCTTGAGAAGAGAAAAATGAAAAGGAGTGGTCTCCGTTAGGACCTGCGCAAGCTTCTCTGCCCTCCTTCTTGTAGACCACTTCTAAATATGCAGCAACATGCTTCCTCGGGGAGTTTAGTTGAGAAACAGGCACAGGGAATGTTTAACCTAAAAAATATATATTTGGGTGTTTTAAAATGGTGACTCTGAAAGTGATAAACCCGATGATCACTACCGCTCTTAACAGCATTACAACCACAGTGAGAGCCAGATCTGAAAATAAAGAAACTGAAAATGCAGTCAGTCTTACCATAGTTGACTTGGGTAGAGGAAGGGAGATGAAGAGGCTCAGGATTTTTCTCCAGACAAGTCCAAAGTGAATTGGGTTTATTTTTTTAATAAATTTATTGATTGATTATTTATCTTTGGCTGCATTGGGTCTTCGTTGCTGCGCAGGCTCTCTCTAGTTGTGGCGAGCAGGGTCTACTCTTTGTTGCGGTGTGCGGGCTTCTCATTGCGGTGGCTTCTCTTGTTGCAGAGCACGGGCTCTAGGCGCGCAGGCTTCAGTAGTTGTGGCGCACGGGTTTGGTTGTTCCTGGACCAGGGCTCAAACCCGTGTCCCCTGCATTGGCAGGCGGATCCTTAACAACTGCGCCACCAGGGAAGCCCAGGGTGTTTTCTTTAGATGAAATTAAAAGCAAAATGCAGATTGTTTCTGTTTCTAGGGAAATGGAGGGCCGAGTCTCTGATTCATTTCTGTGATGCCACGCCACATCCTTGAATGAAAGCATCGCTGTCCAAGAAGCCTTGAACGCTTTTGGAAAGCCTTTGAACCTGTTCTTTTCCCTCTAAATCTTGTCGTTGCGTTCTGATTGCAGAAAGCATATTTTAAATCAGTAGGGGCAAATGTAATTAAAATCTGAGTACACAGATTTGGGGTGTCTGGCCAGAAACACCTTGTCAATGATCACAACTTCCTACAGTTTGATTATATTATTCATCATGTTTTCTTTATGTCTAGAACCCAGGAGTTAGGAAAACCTAACTTTTTCATCTAATTTCTTTGGATTCAAAGTTCTCTTTTCTCCCCTCTCTCCAACAACAGCAACAAAAATCTGATTTATTCAAGTTGGACTAAAAGACATAATTCAGCAATATGCCACCATCACCCTAAGGTTTAATGTTCTCTCCCCTGAAAATAAGTAAAAATAGCACGTTATCCTCACGCTTGGTGGTTAGGAAGAGAAAAATATGGGAAGAGTATAACCTAACAGCTACCCTTAAATTGCAATTTGAGGGCCACACTCATTTGCATCCCTCCACCTGCCCTGAGGCAGCATCCCACGTGCAGAGTCCTGGACACGGCAGCTTGGCTGGGATGACAGAAACCATTACACCATTACAGAGAAGCAGAGGGCCAGGCCGTGCTCCATGGGTTTCATTAGCTCACTTGTTGTGTAGGATGCAAATGATGTCTGAAGGGCTCTGGACTTGCTAACCAAAATGTTCATCGCTTAGAAACAGCGAGAAATTAGTTAGTGAGATGTTTATCAAGTACCTGGAACCAGAGCTGACTTTCTGTGAAACATCATTGTGGAATCCAAGCCAAAATCTCTCTCTTCTGAGCCTGAAAGAAAACATCGTGTCAGAATTAGTAAGGCAAAGCAAAGAGAAGGGAATGAAAACAGCTGATATTGAAAAGGACTGCGGGGAAAATACCTGAGCTACAGTAATTACAGAAGAGCTGAGATTCTGAGAGGTTAAAAAAAAAAACTGGTTGCACTGCTTCTTTCAGAAAGACAAATGTCTCAAATACAGAAGGGGTATTGAGTTTCTCACGTGGGTCAGGGCAAGGACTGTGGTCCATAGGGTGTGATTATGAGGTGATGCTAAATGGTCTCCTTAAAATTCAGGTTGAAGTGAGTTTTAATGGGAGGGTTTGTGTTTTGTATCTTTGTCTTTTACTTATTATGAAAGTAATAAACAATTACAGTTATTTAAAAAATAAAATATATACTTTTATATATTTTATAAATGTATAAATAGAATAGAATAGAATAGAATCAAAAGACACCAAATAACCCTATGACTAGAAAAAAATAAAATTATATCAAAAATTTTTAAAAGTTAGGGGTACTTTTCATGTTTTTAAGCATATGCTAACATATATTTCAGTGTGTGTGTGTGTGTGTGTGTGTGTGTGTGTTGTGTGTTCAGTGACTACTTCTTTGCCTCTAAGAGCCCCTAAAAGTTTCCAACTCCCTAGCTATGGGGAGAAGGAAAGAATATCTGAAGATCATTGGTAAATAATACTTTGAATCTCTCTGCAGCTTATGAAATTGAATTTTAGTCCTATTTAAAGAAAAGTTCCTGTGGTAAAAAGTTTTTGCGTGTGTTTCTCAGGCAGGAGAAGGACAGAAGAAACTACCCACAAGACTTGGGTTAGGCAATTGATTTTAATCGTGGTTTCTATTAATTACTCAGCAATTTCAGGCAATTCTCCAGTTTCACACCATCGTTTTCCCTTGTGTAATGGGAAGGGTGATAGAAACTCTGAACTTGGGGACTCGGTCTCCCAGCACTGCTACAAGCTACACCTGTCTTTTGGCCAGTTCTTCTCAGCTGGGGTCACACGTTCTGCCAGCTCACAGGAGCCAGGAGGCTTCATTACCCGTGGTTTCAAAGACCTCTGAACTCTCTTGGGAAGGGGGCTGTTGAAATTCAATGTCATGTTATCCAGTTCCTGAAGCATTCATTTTAGAGAGAGAGAGAGAGGAAGAGTACAGAGATTGTGCTGTGCTCCAAAGGAAATTTAGGAAAAGGTTTTCTATAAGTTTTAAGTTGAAGAAATGCTTCCTGGTTTGAGAAAAGTCACAATAGACTCCCACACAAATAAGATGCTTCTCGGAAATTAAATCCTTAAATTAGCTATTAATTTAAGGTCATCGAAATTCAAACTGGCGGTGTTCACCTTCTCTTCCCTTTACTAGAAGTTGCTCTGTGATTATCTCTTACCAGCACAAACCTGTATGATGTGCAGCGTTGCTGCAGGGCTTATGCTGCTATGGCATACCCTGGCTGGGTGTGCTCAGATCCCAGGGCCAGCACCACACTTCGACAGTTTCCACAAAACTGAGAGTGGTACATTGGAAGGCTGCCAACTTTATTTAAGAAGTATTATTCTTTTTTCTAAGACTGTGTCCTTCCTTCTTTGGGGATATTCAAGTGTTATTTTCTTTTATGAATTAATGATCATTGAAGATGGCAGTTGTGGTATTTTTAACATTCTTATTTGATCGAATTTAAACTTGGCAACCTTATATTGATCTTCTCACAATTTCACAATTTCCTTTTCTTTTTACATTTTACTGCTCTGCAAAATCCAAACTCTGGAAAACATCAGTCTGTGGCTAATTCTGTCTATATGGTAATAGGGAGAATGCAGATAATCACCATTTTCAATCCAAAGTATCAAATTCTTCCCCTACTAAAACATGAGCCTCAGCTGATGGTAAGTAGGACACGCAATGTGCTTGAATTGTATTTCTCCCTGCACCCTCTAATAGGGTTCCTAAAATTAAGCCACCAAAAGGTCAAAAAAGAAGGAAGCAGAGGCAAAAATTATCTGAATAATAAATAAACCGGCTGAGTAACGGACCCAGTATTGATTTAAAATGAATAAAAATATGTCCTATGCAATGTTTGGAACATACTTACACTAAAAGTTTATTCACTGTTTATTTTTAATTCAGATCTAACTGAATATTCTGTATATTATCTGGCAGCCCTACACCCAACACTTTCTAACCCTTTAGAAAATACATAGATAGTAAAACATGACTTCGAGTAGCCCGTACATATAAATGGCTATTAAGGAAATACACCTACGTGGCTATTAATGACATACTCTTTTGGTTATCTTTATGTTGTCTAGTTTTCTCATCTATATGTGAAATATTTAGATGATTGGGTTCTCATAAAACATAACAACCTTCAAGTCTTCCTTGGTGGCACAGTGGTTAAGAATCCGCCTGCCAATGCAGGGGACACGGGTTCAAGCCCTGATCCAGGAAGATCCCACATGCAGCGGAGCAACTAAGCCTGTGCGCCACAACTACTGAGCCTGCGCTCTAGGGCCCGCGAGCCACAATTACTGAGCCCATGTGCCACAACTACTGAGGCCCGCGTGCCTAGAGCCCGTGCTCTGCAACAAGAAAAGCCACCACAGTGAGAAGCCTGTGCACCGCAATGAAGAGTAGCCCCCGCTCGCCGCAACTAGAGAAAGCCCGTGCACAGCAACAAAGACCCAACCACAGCCAAAAATTAAAAAAAACAAAAAAAATAACAACCTTCTGTTAAATCCAGAGAAGAGTAAAACACGTTAACTTGCCATCAAGTGGCTTAACTTGCAAATGAGCTGATAACCAGTGTTTACAGGCAGGTGCTGCTGAGTAATTCCCTTCAACCCATGCGATGTTTCAGTATCTGAAAGTTTGTGTGTGGGAAGTGAGATGGAAAGCCAGGATCCTGTGAGGTGCTCTTCCAAGTACTCAGCATGCAGCCAACACACTTGTTCTTTGTTTTGCCCTCTGATGTTAAAACTAATAGAGTTAAAAAACTCTGCCTTTTGAAATAATGCCATTTGCAGCAACATGGACAGACCTAGAGATTATCATACTGAGTGCAGTAAATCAGACAAAGAAAGACGAATACCATATGATATCACCTATATGTGGAATCTAAAAAACAAAAACGGATACAAATGAACTTATATACAAAACAGAAATAGACTCACAGATATAGAAAACAAACTTATGGTTAGCAAACGGGAATGGGAGGGGAGGGATAAATTAGGAATTTGAGATTAACATATACACAATACAATATATAAAATAGATAACCAGCAAAGACCTACTGTATAGCACAGGGAACTATACTCTATATTCTGTAATAACCTATAAGGGAAAAGAATCTGAAAAAGAAATAAATATATTTCTTTGCTGTATGCCTGAACCTAACACAACGTTGTAAGTCCACTCTACTTCAATAAAAAAATAAAATTAAAAAAATTAAACTCTACCTTTTTTCACCAGACTACCTGGCAAATGTAGAGTTCCACACCTTAGCCTGAAACAAAAGTAATAATAAAACTGTCCAGTAGTGCTAGTAACCTGTCTGCTAATATTTGCAGGGAAATTGCTTTCCATCTGCAAAGTTGACTCCTATTTTCTGTTAGGGAAATGAATTGATATGAGCTGGAGCTTGGCACTGAAGTAAGAGTCCAGGTCAGATACCTGGTGTATACATTTCATTTAAACGAGTGTGAATGTGGGTAGTATTTTCTTTTGTTTTTTCCCCGGCCACCTCAAGGTTATTGTGGAAGTAACGTGAGGGAAAGAAAATATATGGTGAACAGTGCTTGGTATATTTGAATATATTCAAATGAATGTAGAGTCAGAGCCAGTTTTGTGGTCAGTATCCAGGTGAGTTGCTGAGGATTGGGAAAGGAAAGCTGGGTTGGTTAGAAGGTCCCATCCTGGCTCCAAAGCCAATCTACCCAGGTGACTCTGGGCTTATCATGTTGTCCTCTGGACATTAGTTTCCTCCCTTCTCAAATGAAGGGATCACAGAGGTTAATACCTGCTATCCCTTTTAGGCCTGATCTAAGGAGGTACAGAAGAGAGAAGGAATTCCTGCGTTACAAGTCGGTGAACAGGACTCACCTGCTTACCTTCTGGGGGTTCAAAGGCTGTAGATTTAAAATAGCAAAGACACATGGCTTGATCTCATGTTCTGACCTTCACATGTAGAAGTGCAGCCATTCTTCATGCCTTCCTCTGCCCACCCTTACCTTGTCAGAGGACGATTGGTTGGACCGTGTTCTTGGTCCTCCTGGGGAACCCTGTGAGCTCTGTCACCGACGGTCCCTCTGGACTCCCAGACACAGAGGTCATTGTTATCTTTCTTTTTCAGGGCTGTTACTTGGGTTGGAGGAGAAATAGGCAGAGTTCAACCATTGTAATTATTTATATAGATATATGCAGATGACACATACCGCTTCAGTTTCTAAATCATACTCTGGACTCAGAGTTTCTTTGCCATATGCTTTCCAGGCCTTTTCCCACTGGGCTTGTTCCAGTCAGAATCTATGAAACACTGCCCTTTGGTCAGCATTTTTAAACTGGACTCAGATGGGAATATATATATACTTTTGGAGGTAATCAGCATATACTACAATTCTGTCCTTTGTAACCATGTAGAAAACATGGTGGAAATTATCCAAGATTTCAGTGGGGTCCTTTCCATTCTGAGCCCAGAAGCTCATTTTTCTTCCTGCTTCCAAAGATCGCTGTCCTTTCCTAGTACTGAATCCTAGAGCAAAAATCACATGTCTTCATCTTCCATTTTATATTCCTCACTGAGGAGCATTGACTTGAGTGCCCTTTTTTCTCCTTGGGTTTATGCCAACACCAGAGAAGTTAAACCGGGAACCCCCTTTACTTCCAGGAGCTTTTGTGTTATTCTCATTCATGGGGTACATTCTCAACTTAAAAAGACATTCCTATGGCCCCCAGCCCTCCCTTGACCCCAGTTACTCCTTATCCCCCACTTTTTGACTATGAACCTGTGTTGGCCTTCCCAAGATGGAAAACTACTGGATCGCCTCTACCTCTGTGTAGCCCACACCTAGTACATTGCTGGCGTTTGCCCAAATTATGCCACCTTGTTTGGGATCAGCTGACACCATTGTGATCAGTCTCATGACCTGGTGGCATTCTACTGCCTACCCAGGCCATTACTCCATCCCAGTGCCTCTTCCAGGGCTCATGGATTTTCTCGCTGTCTCATGTCTTGTCAGGCTCATCCAACATCAACCCTTTTATTTATTCAGCAAGATAACTTGAGTACCATTATGTGTGGGTCATGTGCTCTGCCAGGGTGAATTAAAAACTACAGTCCTTGTCCTCGAGGAGCTGAGACTCCAGTGAGAAAGGCAGACAATAAAGAAATAAACAATCAGTCTAAACATTGACAAAGGCTATGAAGAAAACAAGGTTGCTGAGAGTGACAGGTGGAGCCTATTTCTGATAATGTGGTCTGCAGGGAGAAGCCAGCTGTGAGAAGAGAGGGGTTGGTAAATGCCTTCCAGACCTTGGGCTCAGCAGGTAAGCAGACCCTAAGGCAGGAAGGAGCTGGGTGAGTTTGAGAACTGAAAAGGGCCTCTCTAAATCCTCCCTGCTTTTCCAGTCCTTTCTTTCGCATAGACGTTTCTGACTTCACCCACTCACGCTAATTAATCCATCTCCTAAGCTGCCACAGGTCATTCTCCTGGCTCCCCTTATTTGACACATGCTGTCGTTTGTTATTTAACAGTGTGGAAGATCTTTACAAGGCTTGGGTTCCATACTTCGTCTCTCCAAGAGCATCAATCAGGGTTCTGCTTATATCGAAGGTGCTAAAGAAACACTTGAATTCTAGTCAGTTCATTAACCATTAATCAAAAGCCCGGTCTATGCTAGGTGGTACATGCTAGGTATTTTGCTCAGTGCTGGTGTTTAAAAATGAAGAAACCCCAGTCTAACATGATAGAAACCCCAGATTGAACAACATTCTACCACATACCTTACCAGTATGCCTCAAAACTGTCAAGGTCATCAAAAACAAGGAAAGTTAAAGGAACTGTCACAGACCAGAGGAGGCTAAGGAGACATGATGACTAAACATAATGTGGTACTTGGATGACATCTACAATAGGGAAGGACATTAGGGAAAAACTAGTGAACTCTGAATAAACTGTGAAAATTAGTTAAGAGTAACAACCTAGTGTTGATTCCTTAGTTGTAACAAAATATACCATTGTAAAGCCAGATGTTACAACCAGGCAAGGGGTGTAGAACAACTCTCTGTATTATCTTTGTATCTTTTTTATAAATCTAAAACTATTCTAAAATATCTTATTTAAATTCAAAATAAATAAATAATTAAGACATAGAACCTGCCTTCTGTGAGTTTACACTCCCGTCAAGAAAGCACACATCTAAATAAACATTTGCAATACAGCATGATAAGAGCAACAGTAAAATTATGTACCAAGTACAGAAGTAGCCCAAATGAGGCCATGATTGTCACTAAGAATTTAAGGAAGGTTTCACTGAGGAGGGAAATGCCTGGAGCTGGGTTTTGAAGGATTATTAGGGGTTTGAAGAATGTGGAAGACAAGCCTGGAAAGGTTTGTTCAGGTCAACTACTTGATGAGGCATGGAATCCTTTCAAGCAGTTTGGCATTGACAGAAGAGAAATAAGGAAGAAAAGAGAAGAGCACCACTTGGGTATTTGCTGACCAGTCTTGGTAAAATGGTTGGTAACCTCATTATTTGTGGCTGGGGCTTGAGCAGTGTCCACCAGAATTCTCTCCCATCAGTCTCTGCCCTACTGTGAAGGCCACCTGCTTGGTCACCTTGGACTCTAGTACACTGGGCCAAGTTTCTGGAGGGGGCTAGAAAACCAGGAAAAGGCATGAGTGCAGGGAACCACAGGTGCGGTGATGTAGGGACTGAGACAAGAGCTCAGTGGTCAGTCATGGTCATTGTCTCCAAAGTGGACAGGCCAGAATGTCTGCCACCCCCATCATTGCAGGTCAAGGGGGTAGAAGGTGAATCCATGGAGAGCAAGGGCTTTGTGCTCTGTTGGTGCTGCACCCCCAGGGTCCCAGTGCCTGGTTTGAGGTCAGTTCTCAAAAACAAGTTTCTATGAGTGAAGGAGAAGACTTAACCCCAAGAGGCCTGGTAGCCCTCAGCCACAGGGAAATGAAACAGAACGGGAACCTGACCTGGGACAGGCCACCCTCGGGTCTGGAAGTGGCTGGCCACCAGTAAGGATGACCTCTCACGTTCTCTCTCATGGGAATAGACGGGAGGTCTGAAGAGGAGGAGGCCGCTGAAGCCCAGAGGAGAACTTGAGATGGAGGAGGGTCTCCAAGGACCATCCTTGAAGGACTTGAGCAAGCAGAATCAATGAGTGCGCACAGTGGGCAGTGAATAAGCCAGCTGGTATCAGAGAAGCAAACATATAGGGAGAAGCTGCAGCCCTGAGGGATACCATGTTGCCCAGGGGAGTGAGACTGAGGGAGAGGCATGTTTTCCATTTCCAAGGGCCCCATCACTCCGTGGCACCCGGGACCTCTACAGTGTTCTGTAAAATGGGGGTAATAACAGTGACAGCATCATGGGTTGGTGGTGGGATTGAAGTGACATTATCCGAACAAAGCACTTAGCACAATGCTTAGCACCTAAGTGCTCCATGTTGTTATTTTTGAGATTGTTGTTTTATTATTCTTATTAGATTCTCATGAGAAATATTCTTATCACTCCACATATAGCCTTGTGATGAGCATCCCCTAGCTTGGTGAGTCGTCGTTCCTTGCAAGCCCAAAAAGACACAAAACCTAATTCCAAAATTATCACTGGTCAGACTTGCAGCAAATGTTTGGCATAACCCAGTGGGGGTCCTAATCCCTAGGGATCATTTCCCCTGTCAGTCCTACAGGGAGGGTCCCTGCATCCTCAGGTCTGTGTTTGATGGATCTGGTGCAGACAGGTACTTCCAGGTTTGGGGACTGTTAGCTCAAACAGGTGCCAGGCTGACCCACCCTGAATTGAGTGGGCAACCAGGAAAGTCAGAGACTGGGAAGCCAGGTGTTGAGAGGAACATGGGAGAGCTCTGAAGACACGCCTCATCCAGCCCCACCACCCAAAAATGGTAAAAGGTTCATTATTTTACTTTGGCATTTGATCAGTGGTTTCACACACATCAACATTATTTGTTTAGTTTTTTTGAAAGGGTCCCATGGGTACATGATACAGCATTCAAAAGGATATAAAGTAGAGGTAAACCCTATCCTTTGGCCAGTTACCAGTTTCTTAATGCAGCCTTCTAGAAACCATCCATTCTATGGGACTTCCCTGGTGGTGCAGTGGTTAAGAATCCGCCTGCCAATACAGGGGACACAGGTTCGAGCCCTGGGCTGGGAAGATCCCACATGCCGCGGAGCAGCTAAGCCCGTGTGCCACAACTACTGAAGCCAGAGAGCCTAGAGCCTGTGCTCTGCAACAAGAGAAGCCACCGCAATGAGAAGCCCACGCACCACAACGAAGAGTAGCCCCTGCTTGCCGCAACTAGAAAAAGCCTGCACACAACAATGAAGACCCAACACAGCCAAAAATAAAAATAATTAATTATTTAATTTTTTTTAAAAGAGAAATCATCCATTCTATGCATATATGAGCATGATGAATCCAAACACACATATTCAAATATATTTATACATGTATACACACACACGCTGTTCTGTGTATTGGTCCTTTTCAGTTAACACTATATCTTTAGAGCTAATTTTGTACAGTGCATACAGAGCTGCCTTATTCTTTTTCAACAACTCTGTGATACTCCATTTTATGGATACACTAGCAGTTATGTAATCCCCTACTAATCAACTTTTAAGTTGTTTTCAGACTTGACTGATACAAACAGTGTTGCAGTGAATAGCCTCGAGCATATACCATTTTGTACATATGCAAATAGATGTACAGGATAAATTCCTGGATATGGAATTGTTAAGATAATGGGAAAGATGCATTTGTAATGTCAATGGATACTGCAAAGCGGTCCTCCATAGAGATTTTACCAGTTTACGTGCCCACCAAGAATGTATGTGAGCGCTTGTTGCCTTGCATCCTCACCAACCCAGAATGCATAAGTTTTTTATTTAGAATAAAAAAAATAGATTTGGTTTTGCAGCAACTATAAACATATGGGCAAAAGCCTTTTGCCCAGTTTTTTTCTGGAGCCCAGTCTATCTCTCTGAATGTCTGTCTCTCTGTTCTCATCTCCTGTGCAGGTATGTGCACTCACACAATACCTTGCCCTCACCCTGCTGCAGTTTGATTTTAAAAGCTTTACTTCTTTCTTTTTCATATTGCAGTGGGTTTTCATCTTTGGTGGTTTCCATTTGCAAAAAAAAAAAAAAAAGAGAAAAGTAATTCTTGGGTGAGTGTTTTCACTGAGTCCTACATTCCCCAATGCAGAGGGTCTCTTAATTTGTCCAGAAGCGACTGCTGCTGTTACTATGCCAGGAACCATTTCTTCATTAATTTTTCCAAAGCCCTGATAATACTGAGGAGACAGATACTGGGGCCGATAATGCCCAGTAATTCTCAGTATTTACAGAGCTTCTTTGTCTGAGATCTCAAAGCACTTGACAGCATTAAATCATCATTCCCTTGGCTCTCTCAAAAGCATCTTTGAACCTAAATGGATGATGCACAGAAATGAAAACTCTGCTTTCTAGTCAGATTGTCTGAAAGGTGACCAGGAAGAGAATACAAACGAACCAGTATAGTTTCTACCATAGCAGCATGTGATTTTGGTTACTCTAATTTTCTGACCTTTTGTGGATGCTTTTCCAGTGAATCGCCTGTGTATAAGCAGCAAATAGAAAAGTCTGTCTTCCATGCATGTGGTAAAGGGGTTAAATGATATCTGCGGGGTGAGTCCCTGGATGCAAAGCGAGGTGTGCTCAGGCCTTCAAGCCACTCGCATTCCCTCTGGACCGAGTCTCTGCTTGTCTTTTCTATCTGAGAAAATGTGTAAATATGACAGAACACAACTTCCACTGGCCCAGAAAAAGAAAGAAAGAAGAGAGAGACGGAGGGGGGAAAAGAGGAGTCAGGGAAGGTGAGGTGAGGGCCTAATTCAGATACGATGTTTTCATTGAATGTTGGACTGTCCCTTATGAACAGAAAGCCCAGCCCGGCCTCATGCATTACATCGGATCCCACCAGTGAGTAATCGTCCTCAGAAAGAGATTTGCCGTCACCCCACCGTACCCCTCCCCACCTTTTCCCACCCCCTAGTCTCCACAATCTCCATATCCTACACACATCACACACAGAATATCAGTCATAGAGCAAGTATTTTAGTGGGAAAATGTTAGCAAATATCATCTCATATTTCAGATATAGAAACCAAGGCGCAGAGAAGCTGTAATTTATTTAGTGACAAAGATTCTATGTTAGGCACACAAATCCCAAACTGCATCTACTGAGTCGGGAATTATCCATCGATAGGGTTGACTTTTTAAAAGTTAGTACACAAATAACACTGAACATTGAAATCAAAGTAAACATCACTGCAATCTCACCACCTCCAACCAATCATACTGCTTTCATCCCCCCTCCATGTCCTTTGAAATTCTTAGTCCACATGCACATAAAGTAGTAACCGGAACCTAAAGAGTATAAAATTGTGGGCAAGAGCCCAGGCACTGGAGCCACGCTACTTGTGCTTATATCCAACTCCACTGTTGAGTCGCTGGGCCTTAGTTCCCCTGTCTGTAAAATGGGAATTTGTTTTGTTTTGTTTTGCGGTATGCGGGCCCCTCACTGTTGTGGCCTCTCCCGTTGCGGAGCACAGGCTCCGGATGCGCAGGCTCAGCGGCCATGGCTCACAGCCCCAGCCGCTCTGCGGCATGCGGGATCTTCCCGGACCGGGGCACGAACCCGTGTCCCCTGCATCGGCAGGCGGACTCTCAACCACTGCACCACCAGGGAAGCCCTAAAATGGGAATTTTAATAGTACCCACCTCATGGACCTGTTATGGGGAATCTATGAGATGCTTATGTTGAGTAGTTAGCAAAGTGCCTAGAATATTGTCTGCACCTGGTAAATCTTACCTGCCGCTGATGCTTCTGTTATTATTAAATTTTGCTTTCTGCTTTTTAAAATGTATTAAAAACAAGTTAAACAAAATTGTTTGATAGATCACAAATCCTTACTAAGCTGACTGCCCACTCCTGGTGGCACTGCTTCCTCTAGGTTCCTGGGGGTGGGCCCTTCCACTGCAGAGGGACAGGCAGCACCTTTTAGCCCCTTTCTTTTCAGACCCTCTGCAGACCACACCTGCTCTGAGCTTCACTGCTATCCTGACCCTCTCACCCTACAAATCTCGTTTTTAAGAAAAAAGAATAGGGTACAGATATTGTATATCAACTATACATCAATTTAGTGAAGAAGGAACCACAGAAGACACTGCACTCCTCCATAGTGGCTGTATCAATTTACATTCCCACCAACAGTGCAAGATGGTTCCCTTTTCTCCACACCCTCTCCAGCATTTGTTGTTTGTAGATTTTCCTTTAAAAACTAAAAATAGAATTACCATATGACCCAGCAATCCCACTACTGGTCATATACCCAGAGAAAACCATAATTCAAAAAGACACATGCACCCCAATGTTCATTGAGGCACTATTTACAATAGCCAGGTCATGGAAGCAACCTAAATGCCCACCGACAGACGAATGGATAAAGAAGATGTGGTACATATATACAATGGAATGTTACTCAGCCATAAAAAGGAACAAAATTGGGTCATTTGTAGAGATGTGGATGGACCTAGAGACTGTCATACAGAGTGAAGTAAATCAGAAAGAGAAAAACAGGTATCGTATACTGACACATATACATGGAATCTAGAAAAGTGGTACAGATGAACCAGTTTGCAAGGTAGAAATAGAGACACAGATGTAGAGAACAAACATAGGGACACCAAGGGAGGAAAATGGTGGGGAGGGAGGAATTGGGAGATTGGGATTGACATATATACACTAATATGTATAAAATAGATAACTGATAAGAACCTGCTGTATAAAAAATAAATTAAAAAAAAAAAAAAGACATTGCACTCCTCAGAGTTCCCAAGGCCTAGGTGGGTCGCTGCATCAATCTGACCAAACTGTGTTCTGAATATTGCTTTTCGGAATGATGGTAATAAAAGGCTTTGTCATTCTGGTAGTTCTAAAACTAATTTAGTATTTTTTGTACTTTATTTTTCTTTTTTTAATTGGGGGTAGGAGTTTATTAATTTATTTTTGCTGTGTTGGGTCTTTGTTTCTGTGTGAGGGCTTTCTCTAGTTGTCGCAAGCGGGGGCCACTCTTCATCGCGGTGTGCAGGCCTCTCACTATCGTGGCCTCTCTTGTTGTGGAGCACAGGCTCCAGACGCGCAGGCTCAGTAGTTGTGGCTCACGGGCCTAGTTGCTCCGCGGCATGTGGGATCCTCCCAGACCAGGGCTCGAACCTGTGTCCCCTGCATTAGCAGGCAGATTCTCAACCACTGCACCACCAGGGAAGCCCTGTACTTTAAATTTTTTAAGAACATTTTGTGTTGGTGTAATTTCAGAGTTATAGAAACTTGCAAGAATAGCACAAGTGCCCTTTATACAGATTCACCATATGCCCTTTATCCGGATTCACCAGTTGTTAACATTTTGTCTTCTTTGCTTTATTATTCTCATTCTCTCTCTCTGTCTCTGCCCCCCCATATACAAGTGTGTGTGTGTATATATATATACAAATATACATATATGTGTGTGTGTGTGTGTGTGTGTGTATCTAGAGAGAGAGAGAGAAACAGAGAGAGGGAGTATTCCTCTTTATGCTTTCTCAGAGTAGATTTCCTAGGAACATGGTCATTCTCTTCCGTGACCACAGTACAGTGATCATAATCAGGGAGTGTAATGTTCATACAATACTGTTCTCCAACCCACAGTCTGTTTTTGTATTTTTAAAACCTCACTTGAAAAAGCAGGTATGGGACAAAGATGGTAAATGTACATCACAGCCTAATTAGGCCACTTGCTCAGCTGGTGACCTTCTCGCTGGAGTCATTCTTCAAAGCCCAGCTCTAACAAGGCTCCCCAGCAAGCCTTTGTGGCTTCTCTCCCACCTGGCAGAAAAAACTTCTCTGCTGGGGAGCCCTCTGTGCAGCCACAGTGATAGCCCTTCATAACATATAGCTACCATTTATACTGTCTGTCTCCACATCAGACTATGAGCTTCTCAGGTTCCCAGGGCCCCCTTGTGTAACTGACAGATAATTGATGCTTAGGAAATGTCTGTTTAGGGGATATATGTATACATACAGCTGATTCACTTTGTTGTACAGCAGAAAGTAACACAACATTGTAAAGCAATTATACGCCAATAAAAATAAATAAATAAATATTAAAAATAAAATAAAAAATGAATGAGCAAATAGACAAAAGGGAAGCGTCCGGTGAGTCGAACTTGATAAAAGAGTTAGATTATTTTTTTTAAATCTATGAGCTGAAGATTCAGCTGTACACGATACAGTGGGTGAGATTATTCATTGATCTTAGGAACATCTTAGGGCAAGCAGAAAAAAAGCATACGTGGGATCTTGGCTTATGCCTTACTGCCACTCCCTCAAACTTTTTTCTCCTCCCTCTGCTCCAAAATATAGTATCTGCTGAAAAGAATACAGTTATGTGCCGGGGACGTGTATAGACTAGACTCTCCGAAGAGCCGTGCCTGTGAGCATAAGAAACGCAGCCCAGGATTTCAGCACTTGGCAGCCCTGGGCTTTCCATCGTTCCTGCCACGTTAGCACGCAGTAACTTTCCGCGCCGGCTCTGGGCCGGGGAGGCGGGGGGGCGGGGCTCCGGGCTGTCCCCCTCGCCGCGGGAGCCACCATCAGCGGGCGCCAGGGTGCCCAGCAACCCCTCCTCCTCGGGCTATCCCGAAAAACCACATGTCCCCATCCAGGGAGCGCTCCAGCTGAGTCTGTGGCAAAACCTGGGAACTTCCAGGGCCCTTGAACTGGAGCGTGGAGCTTGCTGTGTTCGCAAGAGCTGCTCCTTCTGGAAGGTGCCCATTGGTCCTGGCAGCTGCTCCATCCCAGGCCCATGCTGGTTCAAGTATCTCAAAACAAAGACCTTGGTTGAGTTCAGCCTTTACTGAGCAGGCACTGTGGTAGGTTTTGGCATTGTGATGGTATTTCATTTTCATGTTAACAAATGCCTCTGTGGCGTTTGCTGCATGCCTGGCACTTGTTTTACAAATATGAACTCATTTAATCCTCATGACAGTCTATGAAGTTGGTACTATTATTGTTTCAATTTGGGGGCACACAGAGAGGCTAAGTAACATAAGAGGATAGGACTGGGTTTCTGCCCTTGTTTAAACAAATACTGTGATGTCTTTTTCTCTTTCACATTTTCTACACTGTTTTCACTTACCTCCTTTTCCATTTGACAATGATCTCATCAACCTTGTTGTTTGAATCAATCTATAAATATGCGTTAATACTTCTCATGCACTCCAGAGAATTCTGAAGGATATTCCTCACTTTAAATGCAATAGAGTTTGGTTAGGGAGGTGAAACATCTACAGTTTAGCAACAAAGGGAGAGGGTGAGAGATGCTGACCATGGGAGCTTCAAGGAGATGAAAGGAAGGGGAGAGTCCTCCTATAGGCAAGAATGGTTGGGAAGAGGCTTTGAGAAGGTGGATGGAACTCTTTGAAATCAGATCAGCTTTGGATAAATGGAACCGAGAGGATCAGCCTTGTGTGGACAATGGCTTCCTGGGCTTTGAGACCTGAAAATACAGGCAAAGATGCTATGTACCGTCTGCAGAAAGTGTCTCAAGTAATGTCTGTGGTTCTACACCTGAAAATCATAAAGCCCTGAAATCTTGGGTAGTTTGCTTGTTCTGCCAGCTCCCGAGCCCTAGTGAAGTGTTGAAGATGGCTGATCCTTGTGCTACAAGCCATCGCGATTTCATATGATGAGGTGATGATACAGAGAAGTGTGGGTGAGAGCAGACCTCCAGCTTGAATGTAGACAGATTTCAATGCTATGAGACCCATGAAGTAGGAAAGCAGTTAATGTGTTTAAGTTTCCAGGATTGTGACTTTCTCAGTTTCTTTATACGTTATGGTATTCTTATACAGTAAAATTTAAATTTTTTAGCAATTAAAGCAAAAACAAATATTTTTCAAACCCACTAACTACAAATGCACCCAAAAGGAATCATCATGATACATCATTTGTGATATGGGGTGGCCGTATTGGTAGCCCCAAGATATCTTACACCAGAATTGGTCAAAAGAAGCTGAAATGACGGCTGACGATGCAAAACACTAAATTCGATCCTCTATAATCAGAGGACTCAGAACTTACCTTTGTCTCCAAAGAAAGATAATCTACTGAGGAAGATGTGTCCATTTTTGTAGTGGTTTTATTACCATAATCATGCTTTAAATCAAAGAAGCCATTACTGTGTATTAAATTCTGGAGAGTGCACTTTTCATTATGAAACGTTACGGTAAGCAGCATATGTCCGACATGATTGCAATTAGAGTTTAGTGAACCACAAGAAGGGACGATCCATGTAGGATACATCCGTGTAAACTCCTTTGCCAGGAACAAGTTTTAGCCTTCGTACAGCTGTTGAGGGAAAGTTTTCCCTGTGAGAATATCTGTCAAGTTTTTATTTGAACAGGGAACACCTAGTTTATGTTTTCAAAGACCACTCCCTTCTTAAGCTGAGCGCCTTTGGGTGTGTCAGCAGGAGGTGTTGGGAAAGAAAAAAAAAATTTGCATGAGCTTCAAACCCAGCAGATTAGCAAGACTTGGGGAAATGGCAAGACAAAAGAATAATCCAAAGATACTGTCCATTCCAATCTCATATATGTAAATTTTGGGAAGTGATATTTGGAGAGTTATTACAGGGGCAGTGAGGAAGGGATTGTGTTTAAAAAATAAAATTCACAAGAAAGATGACTTTCTGTTCTCTTGAAATGAGAAAGTAAATTATTTTTATTTTTGTCACCAGAGTACAAAGAACATATTACCTATGTATCCTGACTTTCATAAAGCTCCCTTATGGACAATAAATACGTGAAAAAAGTTTTGTCCACATAATTTTATAGTGAATTAAAGCTTGGTAGGGTCAAATATAGCATGAGTGGGTACCCTGCCTCCTAATATTTTAATCCAGTCATTCAACATTTGACATATACTTGGCCCTCCGTATCTGCAGTTTCCACCTGTGCGGATTCAACCAAGCATGGATTGAAAATATGTGGGGAGGGCTTCCCTGGTGGCGCAGTGGTTGAGAGTCCGCCTGCCGATGCAGGGGACACGGGTTCGTGCCCCGGTCCGGGAGGATCCCACATGCCGCTGAGCGGCTGGGCCCGTGAGCCATGGCCTCTGAGCCTGTGCGTCCGGAGCCTGTGCTGCGCAATGGGAGAGGCCACAACAGTGAGAGGCCCGCTTACCAGAAAAAAAAAAAGAAAAAGAAAAAGATTTGGGGGGAAAAAAAATTCCAGAAAGTTCCAAAAAGGAAAACTTGAATTTGCCTTGGACCCAGCAACTATTTACATGGCATTTATATCGTATTAAGTATTATAAGTAACTTAGAGATGATTTAAGGTATATGGGACGATGTGCATACATTATATGCAAATACTATGCCATATCGTATAAGGGACTTGAGCATCCTTGGATTTTGGTATCTTGGGGGTCCTTGAACCAATCCCCCACAGATGCTGAGGAACACCTGTACTTATTGGGCACTGCTGTGTGCCAGGTGCCTGAAGTGCACAAAACACGACATGCTTCGGGATGTGTATTTGTATGTGTGTGTGTGTGTGTGTGTAAGGGCTCTGTGTCAGCCTGTACTCTGAGTGTTTGTGGAGGGCTGTGTGGGTAGGTGGGGGGCAGCAAAGGGAGGAAGGTAGCAGAGGTCATCTCTTGGCCTTGGTCAGAGTTGGGAGAGGCTTGAGTCCTGCTACCCAGGCATTGCTCCATCGCTATTCCTGAGCATGGCGTTGCCATCACATTCTTGGAGTTCTCATTTACCTCTGCCTCACCTCCAGGAACACAAGAGGGAAAATCCAGCCAAGCTAAGTGTTAATGGCCAAGAAAAGAAAAACATGTGATAATAATTAGAAGGATGTTTAACAACTTATCTGTGGCCTATGATTGTCATGTCCCGATCGGATCATTAAAAACTGCCCTCAAATACAAACCCCAGTCACTTCTCTATGACTTAGTAGTTTTAAGAAGCAGAGTTTGACATACCATCATCACTCTTAAGAGCACAACACCCTTTCCAGGGATCTCTCATTCCCAACTGCCTCCCTCTTTCCCCTATGCACACAGGGCCACCCCAGTCCCTTACACAATAGGGCCCTACCTCTGAAACAGCTCCGTCCCAAGTTAGGCTTAGCAACTGTTGTCAAGGGCCTGAGGAAGCCAGGCTTTGTGCCCTCCATGGGGCCGATCTTCCCATCACCAGGTATGAAGACGCGGCTGTGGAGAAGCTCATCAGTCCTTCTTTACTCATTAACAAAAGGACTTGTCATCTGGAGAACTGGTTGCCATGTGTTTATTATTAGGAGTTCAGGACAAACAGGTTCAGCAACGCACCAAAGGTTTTTGGCAAACAGAAAACATAAACGGTTTCCATATAAGCTGGACTGGGAGGGAGCAACTTCCCCAGACCCTGGTTCTCGTGCGCTCACATTCTTCCTATGCCCACCAGACACTGCCTGTCATGGGTTTTACTGGGTAAACTCATGTGCCATCATTAGCCTTCTCTTCCCCAGCTGCTGACGGAAGCTCAGGTACAGAGTCACCTGCCAGCTCCCAGTAAGTCCTCAGAGCCCTCATCCCATGAGACTTTAGGGAGAATCTTCCCTCCCTTTCTCATTTTCTACGTGTTGCAAGGTGCAGGTTAGAGATACCGGCTGGGGTGTTATTCTTTTCTATTGCCGGCCTCCCAGATAGGCAAACCTTCAGAACTTAGAAACAGTCTGTGTCGGGGCTCAGTAGAGAACAGAAGTCACCCTCTACCCCTTGATCTGTATCCCCTGACCCCAAGCATGGGGGATTACAGGATTCAAAATACAGGAATCAGAGGAATCAGCTCAGCCAAGTGCTCCAGCCCTAAGACGAAGAAGCACAAAAGAGCATTAGGACTTTTGACTGTGGATAATGGCAGCTAATCCACCACCATGTTCTCGGAAGCAGAGTGGGTGCCTGCGGAGTGGTGCTGCCTCTTTTCACTGGCAGCTCTTAAACCATGGCTTCCTGAGAAAGCTGTCCTGGTCCCTCCTTGTGCATAGAAGCCTGGATAGAGGCACAACCTTAACCTTATTAATTTTCTTATTGTCTCAGGATGGGAGTTCTTATTTTTTTCCTCATCCCTGTAGCATCCCTGTAGCAAGAATAGGTAAGTAATTTGGGAGCTTACTATGTTCCAGGCATTTTATATGTATGTAAGTGTGTGTGTGTGTGTGTGTGTGTGTGTGATCTCATGTAAGCCTTATGATAACTATGACTGTTAAGTATAACTATGAATATTAATTGAGGAAGCGAGTTTCAGATGTTAAGCAACTTGCCCAGCCCAAATCCACATAGCTAGTGAGTGGCAGAAGTGATAGCTACTTCTGTCAAGCGCCGAAGCCCTTATCCTTCCTACTGTGCCAGGCTGCCCTACACTTCCCAAGGGTTGTAGGACTAAAGCCAGAGTGTCAGTGAGCTATATTCTTTTTTTTTTTTTTTTTGCCCACGCTGCACAGCATGTGGGATCTTAGTTTCCTGACCAGGGATCGAACCCATGCCCCCTGCATTGGAAGCGCAGAGTCTTAACCACTGGACTGCCAGGGAAGTCCCAGTGTGAGCTATATTCTAAACTCTTAAATACTTGGAGCTTTCTCCAGAGGTATTGAGCTCATCAGTGCACTTTATGGATGCCTCTTTTCTTCAAAAATACACACACACACACCCCCCAAAATAATCAGCCCCTTAATGTTCCTCCCCGTATTACTTGCCTTACCTCTATAACCTTCTCATTTCCATTTTCCATCCTCTCGGGCTCCTATTTAGAGCCCACTTTCTCTAAATCTGCTCCCCTCAGCAGGTGGCCATTCTCCAAAATTGTCCTTCCTTCCTCTCCCTCAACTCCATCAACACTCGCATTCACTCCATGCTCTTAGGAGGAAAGTATTCCATGAAGCCAAACTTGATTTAAGTTCCATTTCTGAGATATTTACCTTTTGACCAGATAGCCCACCAACCTAAATGGGTGAATCGCCAATCATAGGGTACTCTATTTTTCACCTAAATGTCTAACCTCATTATACAAATGATAAAGCCTATTATAGAGGAGAAAAAATGTACCCATTTTTCTCAATAACCTACGAAAAAAGTTACCAGTTTTCCTTTTTCATGTTTTATCATACACATATGCAATTTTATGTTTTTGTGATTATAGTATAGATCCAAAGTGCTATTATTTTTTTCCTATATAATTTCTCCATATCAGGCATCACCTATTTGAAGGAAAGGCTGACTGAGGTGGCGGCAGCAGATTTTTGTCCCCTGGTGCTGCCTTTTCATGAGTTATTAACATGGGAATTTGAGGGCGCCCCTTTACTAAACAGTAAAGATAAAGGGAGAAAGTCCTTCTCTTTGACACCCCCTTTTCAGGTGAGTTTGGTGACCCTGATCCTACCACAAAAACCAGACATCAGATTTGAAATGTTATAAGTAATAATCCTCTCTTACATACTAATGATTTTTAGGATTTTCAAAGATCAGAAAGAGACATTCATTGAACACCACGTGCCTGGCACCCTGGTGGGCACGTTACAGTGAGTTGTCACGTTTCAGTCGTACAACAGTCCTGGGGGGAAGGTACTATTACTCTCCTTTACAGATAAGGAAACCAAGGTTCAGAAGGATGAAGCTCCCTGCCCCGGTGACAAGTGACAGGACAAGATTCAAAGCCCTTTTCAACTTGCCACCTGACTTTCCTCTTAGAAAAACCTTCACTAAATAAATGTTAGTCCATGTGACATTTCCAAGACATACCAGAGCAAACGTAACAAAGAAGAGGAAATGGATAAGGTTTTACAGTCAGTGACACACACATACATTACAGGCACACAAAGAATATGAAACAAATGTAAATTTATTCAAAAATTATGAGAGAGGCAGCTGTAGTGATACATGTTAACAGGAGACCTATTACTCATAATTGATTTTACTAGTATTTTAGCATCTGACCTGTTTCTCTTAATTGAATTGAAATGTCTTATGCAACACATTTGTTTTACTGACTTTGGAAAGATATAATCACCTTCACCTACACTTTTCATTTTAAAATAGAGGTCTTTAAAAAAAAATAATAATTCCTGAACAGTGGCCTTAAAGATAAGTAAAATGCAATTAGAGTTTTCTTCGCTAAGAAATGCCTAGAAAATGGCAGTGACTTTGTTTTAAAGGGAAAAAACAAAGAAATGGCATTTTGCACAAAGATCAGTGAGGTCACCCTGAACAAAAATAAAATACGTCCATTAAACTCTTCCCAAGAATCACAGATCAAGTCACTTGGAGTCACTACTCTGCCCTGTTTAATTTAGTCAAAATTAGTCATTCCGAAGTCCTTAAATTATACACTAATTTCATGTTTGCAGAAAATACTTTACCACCGGGAACAGGGTAAATCAGAGAGACACAGAGAGGTTCTTACAGGAGCAGAGGCGTCTCAGATCTTGGCTTCTCAGGACAGATGACTTGCTCTGCCACACTGCAGAGAATGCCACTCTGCCGGGTTTGCTAATGCCTGGGCTGGCACTATACCAAGGATGAGAATTCAAGAACATACCAGGAGATTGTTCACGAAAGCAAGTAAAAAATGATGGCTCTCACCTCAGGCCTCAACTGGGCTCACGTCCACCAGTCTCTGCTGTGGGTTAGCTGAGGCTTGGAGAAACATGCCAACACTAGGGGAGGTTCATTTTTGTTTTTCAAGTTGGCAGGTCTTGTCTTGGAAAAGAAACCGAATTGGTATACTAGCTTTAATGGATTATAAGATGATTGAGCATTGGCCGAGAGCAGAGGGGGGATAAAGACAAGCCAAAAAAAAAATTTATTTTGAGAACTTGCAAGAAAGAGGTCTTGCTGGCCAACAGTGGCCCTAGGTTTACATCTGTTGTATGTTAGTTTCGAATGCGTCTGTTCCTTAGTAAATGATCTCAGAACTTCAGTGATAGCATCCAAGGGAAAATTACAAAATGAGCTTGAGGAAACATTTTTCTGGGTTCCTTCTCCCTGTGCCCAACAGGGAAAGAGCAGAGAGAAGCCCTGCCTAGTCTAACTTGAGGCCACCCATTGGCTGGTAGGACTAGGATGAAACATCAGCACCTTTAATGTGGGGTTGAAAAACGGAATGCCAGGAAGTTAAAAGGACTTAGGGGAAAATGTCCTTTGGCCTTCCGCTGCGTGACAGGATTCTGAAGTGACAGCTAGTGAGCAGAGTAGACTCAGTTAGTCCAGTCAGAGGAAAAAAGCAGCAAAACCAGAGGACCAACATCAGTAATATCTTTGAGTACAGTGATGAAAGAGTGAGGATGGCTCTGCCAGAAAGGCGGGCCTCTTCATCAGGTTTCCCAAAGCAGTTTGTGTCTCTGGGCAGCTGTCGGAGGAAATGAGCCCTGCCTATTGGCTGGTATTTATTGAGCACCTACTAGGTGCTCAGACTAGTCTAGACCCATCGTGCAAAGACGACTTCATCCTTCTTTGTTGTTGCCAAGCTTGAGATTGTTTGAGATGGAGACAAGTGGTGATTTTGTTTCCTACTGGGACAAAGAAAGTAAAATGTAGAATGGAATAACGAAAAAAAGCATGTTCTTGTATTGATAGGAATCTAGTAGTGTACAAACACCAAAATCTTTGAGGAGGGTTAAAGCTATGGTAAACTGAATCCGTTTTTCCCTCCATCTGTGTCCTATTCTCATGCTGATTCAGTGCTGGACGCCTGGTGGGGTATGGGATGAAGAGCCAAAGGTAATAGAGGAAATCAGAACCAGGCTCCAGCCACTCCTGTTCTAGAGACTCGCTTGGGGATTTTTGAGATCTGAGAGATTGAACCCATTCAAGAGTAAAGAATTCTCGGTTCCCTGCTGCCTGTGTACTAATACTCAGCCCGACAGAGTGAAGATAATCAAGTGGGAAGAGATGGTTTATTTCCCTTTGTATGCAAACTCCCTTTGACTTATCCCTACTGAGGAATACCTCCTCCCTCCCTTTTGTCCAAAATTAGGTTAATAGTTAGCACAGGAAAAACCACTGGCCCATAAACTTTTGATGATGCGACCTCTTAGCTTTACTACAAATACATACATCACTTTTGATCATCTGAAGATTTTGTACCTTACATGAACCAATACACTCTCAACCCAGAGGTGTTATAGACAATTATCTGCATGAAAAACAGAATAATTTTTAAGTCTATATATTATATCTTCACAGTGCAATTTATCTGCATTGTGTTTGAGTGAAATTGTTAGTTTTTATTCGGATGATTGCCCTGGATTGGACACAGTCTTAAAGAGTCTCTCTGATCCTTTAATTTTCTCATTCACTCTCTCCCTTTCTCTCTGATCTGGGTGTGCTTGCTCAGTTGTGCTGTTTCTATCATTGCCTACTTAGTAACAGCAATGGGAAATGAGCCATACAAGTGATAACCCATTGTATTTTTTTTTATTCTGCTGGTCTCATAAAAAACCTACCAGTCACTTATTTTATCTCACTTATGGTTGATCAGTCCTGCATTTTTCACCTCCTTACCGTGATTTTCTTTGTGCTGTGGTTCCCAGCCATGGCCCGCTTCCTGCTGAATTAAACTGCAACCCACACAAAACCAAAGAGCATATCTCTCCCCATGTTCACTCAGAAGGTCACCCCTGGTGAGATGGACATGGCAGATGTGCTGGAAAGATTAGAGGCTGCTTTGATAAAACCCACGTCTGTTCTCTGCTCCAGGTCCTCAGAGTGGAAGATCGGATGGATTGCCATCGCCTTGCATTATTTAAGAGTTTTGATGAGCAACTCCCATCAAAATTCCCCACAGACTCTGGACCGTGCATGCGTGTGTGTGTGTGTGCATGTGTGTGTTTTAAACAGCACTTTAGAATGATTGAGGTGTTCAAAAGGACATTGCCGTGTGAGCTCTTTGCAGGGCTCATGTTACATTAGGTTATCCTTCCTTGAGGTCTCTTGGTGGCCCTTCTGTTCTATTTGATGGCAAATTCTGTTCATTCCAGATTGTATTAAATCCCTTTAGCAGCTTCAAACAGCTCTATGTGCTGCAGTTTTAGCATGTGGGTGCTGATCACTCCAGCCCCTGAACTTTTGTTATTTTCCACACCTTTGATGGTTTTCCTCCGTTCTTCTGTTTTCATTGGTTTCCACTTTCATCTCTACTGTCTGTTCGTGATGGTGTTATCTATTCATCCGAGCAAGTCCAGCCATTCAGCCCTCTGAAGAAAAGGCTATTTTCTCCCCTCTCTGGCCTGGCTGCCCCAGTGGGTAGTCCATGATTTGTGCCTTTCATCACACAACTGTGGAGGCCCCCTCTTTGGGCAACCACTTTGGTGATAGGATAAGGATGAATGTATCATGATTTCATTTTTATCAACCTCTTCTGTGTCTTCCCAGTTTTAGTCGAGATGCAGCGGTTTCTGTTATGGCAGGTATTTTATAAATGGCTTCAGCTCCGATCATTGCAAATGATGAAAGTTAGGCCACCTCATTTCCATCTCTGGACTGTCCACAGATGTATATTTATTGTCTCTTCCTAGAGTGTGACTGAATGATCAGAACACTGAATAGGAATGAGACCTTGAGGACTTTATTCCTGGGTCTGTCAGTATCTCTACCTGAGACTTTTACCCCTAGAGCTACCACATTTTTGTTCTGTCTAAAATCCTTGCCATAAATATTGCATATTATTTTGCCCAATTAAAATTTTCACATTTTACTTCAAAGGCCCTACTATCAAGTAATATAACTTTCAAAGGTAATATAACCTATTATGGTTCTTTAATAAATTAATTCAGTATTTTATACCAAGCAAAGGCTGGTAAGAACAAAGTTATGGGGGGCAGGATGCCAACTGAGCACCCCTTAAATGTGGAAGAAGTTTTGGAATTAATCATAGGAATCACTCCCCTTTGCTATTGGAAAACACGTGTGATACAGCTTGCCTGGACCCCCCTCCCCAACCTGAATGGGTAAAATATTAAATGGTACCAGAAAAGTTTAAATTAATTAATGAAAAAGAGATCCATAAAAAAGAAGAGACAATTTAAAAAAAAAAAGAGAGAGACCTAACTTCAAAGCATACTATTCTTAACTTCTGAGGCCATTGTAGTGATGATCACCGGGGTCTCTTGCAAGCACTCCGTGTATCTCTTTCACTCTGAAAGGACAGAAACTGTGAAACAACCATCATATGACTAGGCTTGGTTTACAACCTACATCGTGTGAGCTAGTTTTCTTTGGATTGTTGTGAGATCCAGTAATTAACATTTAATTGGTGATTTATTGGTGGCATATCGTTGAAGAGCCATGTAAATTATCTCTTGTGGCAGGAATGAATAGATTACACAAACATGTATGAACTGAAAGGAAGATATAATTAGTGACAAAAGTCTTCTGAAAAAATATGACAGACTCGGGTTTCATTTTCAGAAATCCTACAGTGGAAAATTTTCCTTATACTTGCCAATCTGAATTTCTCAGAATATAAGTTCTTAAAGAATAGGAAATCAGTTTTCAATATCTAGCATGTGGCAACATTTATTGAGCACTGGACTGAAAGTCAGAAGCCCGCACTCAAGTCCCAGCTCTCCCTTTCTCGATGTCCCAGGCTAAGCTGGAAAACCTCTCCAAGCTTCATTTACCCCATCTGCAAGTGGGGACATTGACTCTGCCTGCTGTCTTCCTGGGCATTGATGAGTGCCGAACGGTAGCCTTTAAACTGTGTTCTCACTAACGAGAACAACAATAGTGATGAAGATAATAATACATTTAATAGCAATTTAGAGGTAGCCATGGTGATTTTAATGCAAAAAAAGCATTATTCTGGAGCCTGGACAATAGGTGGAGTGAAAGAGGCAAAAATCCAAAAGTACGGTCCAGGCAGTTCCGAGAGGTGGCTTCCCTTTCCTCCATCTAGCTTGGAGCGGAGAGAATGCATCTCCGGACCTTCGGCTCCTGCATCGTAGAATCTGTACAATGTGGATCTCGCTGGCAGGTATAGAGGCAGCAGTTTCCATGACTCCAATAAATTAACTAGTGTTCACGGATGTTTTGCAGCTGCCCTGGAAACAGGCTAGCAGTTTTGAAAACGGATTATAGCAGCCATGAAGAAGGGTGTTGGTGTCATGAGTGTGCATGTAAAAAGCGTACTTTTAAAAACCTATCACTTCACCTGCCCTGAATGAAAACAATGCCAAGTTGTGCCGATGTTTTCCTTTTTTTTTTTTTTTCCCATTGAACTTACTGTACTAACTTTTTCTTCTCCAGAATTCCGGCAGGTTAAACATTATTATATAAATAGCCTTTACTATTATATAAATAGCAAGTATCTTAATATAATGATATATATTTAAACCTCAGCCCTGAACACTCATAATTCAAGTAAACATTTACAAAAACATTGTCGCTTTAAAAATAGAGGGGGTATTTGAACAGTTTTTATTTTATTGATATCTGGCTAATAATGAAATGGAATGAAATACTGGGGTACAAAACAGTTATTCCTACTATGGAAGCCCTTTATTTTTCCAGCCGGCTTCAGAGTATTGC
Organism: Leucopleurus acutus; assembly: GCF_964270905.1. Lineage (NCBI taxonomy): Eukaryota > Metazoa > Chordata > Mammalia > Artiodactyla > Delphinidae > Leucopleurus > Leucopleurus acutus. The sequence goes on along the minus strand of NC_139142.1, from coordinate 129,781,948 downwards.
TTACCAAAACTGGAATAACCTAGACCCTGTAAGGTCTGAAGTAATTAGGGTTATTATTTGAAGCATGTATATCAATGCCAGATTCACAAACATTATTAGAAAATGAGATATTCCATGTAAATTAATTTTCTGGAATGTATCTAAGTGCCTAAACTACTTCACTCTGTTTGGCGGTAGGGGAAGCCTTTCAAAATATATTACGTAAGTCCCTGACTTCTTAGAGTTCATGGGCTAATCCATTCTTAATGTTTCAAAGTCATATAAACACTAATTATGATGGTGTGTACAGTATGCTGTAATACAGGATATCCTCGGAGACTTAGCAGGTGCGGCTTGTTGTTTGCCCTTATGCTAAGTAGTCCCAAGCTGCTATACTTTTTGAGTTCTTGCGTCTAACTTTTTATCTCTTCCTTCAGTATTTATTGTTTTTCCTTGCTCCTGTGAGCAGAACTCTCTATTCCTTTCTGCTGGGCTTTTTTTTTTTTTTTTTCTAATATACTCTGTATACTGGAAAATCAGATATCAAGGTTGTCAGAACTGTCTTACATAAGAGTAAATAGTCTCTGAGCGAAAGCCTGAGGGGTTTGTTTAAGCTCAGACACGAACTTTAGTTATTGGAATTTTAGTGGTATCTTTGTGGATCTTTCTTTCTGTTTTGTTTTCTTCCATGTTTCATTTCGTAAGGTTTTTGACTCGCAGTGCTCTAATTACGAAAAGTGTGATAGCAATTATTTATACTATTTTGATAACAGTTCTAACTTAGTGTCACTTAGATAAACATTTGCCTCACCCGTGAATATTCTGGAACCTGCACACCTTCTACTATTCTTAATGACAGTTCTTGGTGCGTCAGCATGGATAGGATGTTTTTAACTTTATTTTTCAAATATCTCACACAGTACCTCGCCCACAGTCTGTTCTCAGAAAATATCTGGTGATTATGTGAGATTTAAAAATAATTACCATGCACAAGCTACATACAAATGAAACTTTCAAAGAACTGTACTTGTCTTTCATGTCATGTCCTGGAAAACGCTCCAGTGCTTTTGACACCTTAGTTAAAAAAAAAAAAAAATCAAGAAAGACCAAGTTGAGCATATCATTGAGAAATGATTAAAAAAAATTGTAAAGGGGCTGAAACTAGAACTCTTCATAGATATGAGTTCCAAGTACATTGCCACTTTCCTATGGGATTATTTTGTTGATGGAAGAATTTGTAGCTCATAATTAGAAACTCATTAATTCATTCATTTGTTCCAACAATAGCATTTATTGAATGCCTTCCGGGCCCACCAGGGACGTGCAGACCTATCAGACACAATCTCAGGAAACAGACTTTTTGGCCAGAATTTGAAGGTTGCTGTGAGTCAGAGCCCAGCGGCCATATGTTAGAAGCGTCTCCCCCCAGTTAAAACTGATGCTTAACATGAAACTAGCCTTGATTACATTAGAACGATCCCAAGTATTTCATGTTCTGGGAAGAAATCTGGAGAAGTGGTGTCATAATGTTTTCATGTTCCCTGACAAGTCATTCAGTAGCCCTGTCCAAGATCATTTAAAATAGCATGGAAATAATCGGAAGTGATGTCCCTCTGTGGAAAACACTTGGAGGATGCCTGTCAGCAAATAATGTTTTAAACTCTAGGTTTAATTTAGGCCTGTGGTTAGGTTCCTTATAAGAATTTATGTGTTGAAAAGATGTCATCTCAGGAAAAGTTAATATGAATCTAATTTAGGAAACAATGAAAATTTCATATAAAATAATGATTATTGATCCTGAGGTTTTACTATCTGTTCTGCTTTGTAATCAAATACACAAAGTTAACATCTCTCCCTCCCTACCATTAGCTTGCTTTGCCAGTGAATCATCATGCTTTGCATCTACTAAAGACCAACAGTCTTAAATAGTGTCACTTAGTCATATCTGATCATCATAATTTTATAAGGCAGTCCTCTGTATAAATTTTGAGTGATGTAACCATTGTATTGTTTATGCAATTTCTTTTCCACAGGACCTGAGCATTTACTTTGTTAGCCTTAGTTACACGCAAAAGGATTGTGATGATTTTATAGAAATTATTGATTTTTATTGCCTTGAAATCTTAAGGGAGGTAACAGATCTTTGCAAGAAAACATTTCAGGCAGAATCATGGTATGGTTATTAATTAAATTTAATTCTTTGTTTTTTCGGTAGTGTTTGAAAGAGAAAAAAATCTTGTTTCCAAAGAATACAAACTCTATGTTATTGCAGAGTGACTTTCAAACGTTCAGAAAATATTTTTGAAATGGGGTACATAAATCATCAGTTGCTATGAAGATATATTCATAGTGTATAGTGTACATAACCTTTGATCTTAAAGAGTGTGGCTTGATGGAGTGCAAAAACTTCTAAAGTGAAAAATTATCTTAACTATTGGAGTCCCCTGAGTTCATAAAACCAAATACATGAAGAGTTGGTAGTATGTAGATGGCTAAATAAACTTGCTGTTCATAGTGTTCATCAGTATATTTTATACTGCTCATATAGTTATAAAAGTCTAGTCGTGGTTCAGAAACCATGCCAATCCAGTGACTTGGATATCAACAGATACTAATGTTTTCAGGTTTATTGTCTGACTTTGAAGGCTTAATTTTTTTTTTTTGAAATATGGGCATTCTTTTTCCAATTTTACAGGTGAGAAAACTGAGGCTCAAGGAATATAAGTAACTTGTCACCAGTTACACAACCACTAGGTATTAGAACTGGGATGGTAAGACAAATTTTCCAACTCCAATTCTAGTGCTCTTTCCAGCATACGTGCTGCTTTCAAAGAAGCATTCGTTTATTCAACAAGTATTTATCCAGCGTGTAGCGTATACCAGGCATTGTGCTCAGCCTTCATGTTACAAGAGGTACAAAAGCGAATCCCTGCCTCTTGGAGTGTAAAGTCCAGTGAAGAAGACGGAAAAGAGAACAAATGATTACAAAAAACAAAACCAAAACAGTGTGAAGAATCAGGCTTACAGAAAGGGAAGAACAGGATGCCAGTGGGAGCCCAAAGCTCATCTGATGGAGGCTAGCAGTTTGGACAAGACATCCTCAAGCCTGTGACATTTAAACTGAAACTGTAGGATGGCAAGATAGATAGATAGATAGATAGATAGATAGATAGATAGATGGTAAAGTTGATTCACATTATTGGCATTGTGTATTTGCATATTTGCCTACTCACCAAAATTTATTTGTAACCCCCAAATCTATACTTGCTGCCATTAACATTACTCAGCCATGAAAAGAATGAAATAATGCCATTTGCAGCAACATGAATGGACCTAGAGAATATTATACTTAGTGAAGTAAGTCAGAGAAAGACAGATACTTTATGATATCACTTATATGTGGAATCTAAGTAAAACAAATGAAACTATATACAAAACATAAACAGACTCACAGACATAGTAAACAAACTTTCCCAAAGGGGAATGGGAGGGGAATGGGAGTATGGGATTAACAGAAACTACTATACATAAAATATGTAAGCAACAAGTATTTACTGTATAGCACAGGGAACTATATTCAAGACCTTGTAATACTCTATAATGGAAAAATAATCCGAAATATATATAACTGAATCACTTTGCTATACACCTGAAACTAACACAATATTGTAAATCAACTATAATGTAAATCGATTGTACTTCAACTATAAAAGAAATTACTGGCTGCCTTTCTCATACTTAGGCAAGCGCAAAGCATCCTGACACACATGTTCCCAGCTGAGGTTGGTTGAGGCAGCGTTCTGCCTTCTTGTTTCAGCTTTCATACTGTAAACAAGTGTCCTTTCCACAGTCTATTTAGTGCCACATTTTTCTAATTTGTGTGCTTTTTGTTGGTAATATTGCTGTTTAAAGTAGCCCCCGAGCATAGTGCTAAAGTGCTGGCTAGTGTTCCTAAGTGTGATGTGCCTTACAGAGAAAATACGTGTTAGATAAGCTTTGTTCATTGCTGTTGGCTGTCGGTTAAGTGTTTGGTCTGTTTGTTTGTTTGTTTTGGCTGCGTTGGGTCTTCGTTCCCATTACTAGATATTTACCCAAGTAAAATAAAAACTTATGTTCTGGGCTTCCCTGGTGGCGCAGTGGTTGAGAGTCCGCCTGCCGATGCAGGGTACACGGGTTCATGCCCCGGTCCGGGAAGGTCCCACATGCCGCGGAGCGGCTGGGCCCGTGAGCCATGGCCGCTGAGCCTGCGCGTCCGGAGCCTGTGCTCCGCAACGGGAGAGGCCACAACAGTGAGAGGCCCGCGTACCGCAAAAACAAAACAAAACAAAAAAACAAAACTGATGTTCACACAAAAAACCTGTACATGAATGTTCATAGCCGCTTGGTTTGTGATTGCTGAGGAATGGAAACAACCTAAATGTCCTTCAATCAGGGAATGAGTAAACTGCAGACTGGAATACTACTGAACTACAGAAAGTAACAAATTATTGGTTTGCTCTTGGAGTGTATCTGAAATGCATTGTGCTAAGTAAAGAAACCAGAGTCAAAGGGCTACATTAATATATTTTTCCATTTAAATGATATTCTTTAAAGGCTAAACTATAGGGATAGAAGAGACAAATCTGTGGTTACCAGGGTTTGGAGAAGGCGAATAAGTTGGCTACAGAAGGACACAAAAGAATTTGGGAGGAGAGGGAGATGGAACTCTCATATCTTGATTGTGTTGGTCATTATGAAATTAAAAACCTTTGTCAAAATTCGCAGACCTGTTCACTAAGAAGAGTGAGTTTTGCTGTATGTAAATTATAGTTTGATAAGAAATGAAAAACAACTGAGGTCTGAAGGATGAATCAAAATACAATTCCTCTAGTTTGCCACAGTAACATCAGAAAATACTATTAAAACGTATTTTACTACAGTTCTCGATAAAACACTGTTAGTGTAAAATAAACACTATGTAGTAATTTATGTTACACCATAATTGAGCAGTGGATACAATGAACATAAAAAACATGTTTTCTTTTCTGCTGTTTTGTAGTGCTTAAATTTATTGTGGTTCTTACTGGTTTACAGGAAGTATTTTCTTACTGGTTTTTGACAAGTGGTGAAATCTGCAAACTATACTATAACTCTAATATTCAGTATATGCATTACTCATAAGAGAACAAAACTTTCCTTTGACTTGAATTACCCAGTGAAATGGCATATCGTCCCTGGGATAATAGAGAAAATACGAAAAGAGAAAAAATATATCACTTACCTTGCTTATATATGATTACTTAATGATAGGCAGCTGTCAGACATGGACGGTTTAGCTGCTCACATCCTTGGAAGCAGGAAGACCTACCACATGACCTCTCTGAGTGTCTTGCAATTCTGATATGTCCTTTTAAAAATTTTTCCTTGTTTACCATGGCTCTGCCACATTATCTCTGTTATATTTCAAGGAGCAAATATGTGGTAAAGTAAAAAAAATTACTTTATATTTTACTTAAGATGTGTTGTCAAAACATCTTGAGGCTACGTATGTACTATGTCTTTGTATAAATAACAAGGCCATGCATGACTATAGTCACTTAAAAAATGTAGACAATGATTTATTCAAAGTGTATTGAAAATTAAGTAGCTCTGCTTATTATACTATGGAAGCCATTTATTGGGTGATTAAAATAGGTGAAAGAGATGCTATATTATATGACATGTTGCAAAAACTATTTATGAAAAGAGCAGCCGTGATACAATTTGAAAAAGTAAAAACAGTAACTATCTCTATCTTGTGCTTTTCCTGTAGAAGAGGATGAAGTATAAAATTATTTTTTGTGTTTCTGACAGGCTTGTTACTTTGTTTGGAGTCTTTAAGAAACACCAGCTTTGGCTTTTGTAAGTTGTTAGTTTCCTTCTAGTCCTATGTCACATTCTATTGCCAGTATTTAGAGTTGTGTATTCCAAAAGTGCAAAGAATTCCCCTCAAGAGTTAATGTGTAGCAAGTGTTTATTAAATGGACAAATGACAACGTTGTCTTCAAACAGGGTAATTACAACGGTGTACAGTATGTTTCTTCATTAGTAGGTAATTAAATAATTTACTAAATTGTGCAATAATTCATAATGACACATGCTAACCCCACTGAATTATGAGAGCTAGTGATAAAAGAATTTCTTGCACGCATGCCTAAATTTTATTAGAGTAGTCAACTTCGATTCCTGAAGAAGTCAGCTTGCCTTTTTCAAAATACTGAGTAGTGCACAATTCAAGGAAATTTCAGAAAGTGTTTGAGAGTCATCACGTAGCTGTTAAGGGTGCATACCCTAGATTCAGTTCACCTGGGTTTTCCTTATGGTTCCTTGTGTTCTTGGACAAGTTAATTTATCTGTGCATCAGTTTCCTTACCTACAAAAGAGAGTTTTGAGTGAATTCAGTGTTAAAAAGTACCTGCCACAGAGTAAGTTCCAAGGAATTGTGAAGCAATAGGTGAGGTAAAAGCAGGAACAGCAGCAGTGTGATATAAGCATTGGAAAGCCATTTTGATTTCAGAAAGTCATCTTTGTGGAACTCAAGGTTTAACTGGAGTACTCAAAATCTCATGTGAATTTTGGAGCCTCTGAATGGAATGCCTAATTTAATGAACCTCCATCTTACAAAATGTAGGAACCGTTTTTTTAATTCAAGGGAAAAATATTGATTTTTAAATATGAATCTAATATATTTAGAAGAAATTAACATTTTTTATGAAAACAGAAAGACACACCCAAGTCTGTTCTTGTTTCAGTCCTCACAGCATACTTCCTCAGTGCAGGACTGGACATAAATAATAAGTGTACTTCTGAGGGCAGAGAATAGACTTCTGACCCAACATTGTCGGCCCAGTGAATTCCATCCTATGAGCTGGAGCTTAAATGTGAGCCTCAAAACCATTATTGACATGTGGTACAACTGTCTGAAATGTCAATAGTTATAAAATGAGTATCATAATGCATAATAATTGATTACTTTGCTTGACTGAACAGAAGCATATTTTCTCTGCGAAAGCAAAATAATGCCAACATTTTCTCCTGGGATGCTCCTAGCTGCGAGACTCAGATTTCCCAGTGAAGCCCACGTTACGCTGTGGTCCTTGATCATGCGTGACAAAAATAGGGAAAACCATCTGTAACTGCTTATCTTCTTCCCATTATTTGAAAATATATATTTTAAGAGTTCTTAAAAAATAACATATCACCTCTATATGAAACATCTGTATTAATAGAACTGTCTCAGATCATTTTCAGAACTGAAATGGATGAGATACGAAATCAAATAACACTCAATTTACCTAGTTCCTGTTAAAATGCTCTGCTTAGCTTTTCACTCTGATGAAATAACACCCATTTCCAGTTTTATTCTTCCTGGGTGTGCTGTGATGTGGAACTCTTTTGCTCTGTGTGTTTTATTAAGTGTAATTTAACTTTATGACTATCAGACCAACTACTAATCCTTAGAATAAGACTATGAAATAGGCAAGCTGCAAAGAGATTTATTTTCTAAAGCACAGTTCCCTTCTTCTGCCCTCAGTTCTTTTTTCAAAACTCATTCTCTGACTGTGTATACTTTGCAAAGCTCTGTACTAGGCACTTTGAAGGAAAGTGAAAGAAATAGCTACAACCTATATTCTGAGCTTTCTCCCCTCCTTATCTATATGTACTTCATGATACTCTAAACCATCACTACTAGTTGTTTCTTAAGTTAAAAATGCATTTTCTATCTCGGTCCTTTTACCTGTGTTCTGCCCTCCTTCTAAGATGTCCTTTTGCCCTTTATTCCTTTTTCTATCCACTAAAATTTGATTTGTCTTTCAAGGTCTAGTTCAAGTGGTACCTCCTCCGTGAAGTCCTTCTGCTCATAAAGTATAAGATTAACCCTGCACAGAGTAACCTCTCTTACTCTTGGCTCACAAAGCACCTTAACTTAGAGTATGTGTCACACATTCTGCCTTACATTATAAGCATTGAATTCATTTTCCTACTAGATTGCAAGCTCCTTGAGGGAAGGTCTGACATCTTACTCTTTTTCCTTTCCTCTCCATGTCCCAGCACAGTGTAATGCACAGATGTTTATCATTGTTCATTGGATGGGAACTTGCATTCTTACAGGAAACAAGACATAAAAAGCCTGCACTCTTATAGAAAATAATACATTTTAAAAAGAGGCCCCTTATACCAAGGGGTAATTTAATATTTATCCATCTTTGTATTCCCAGTACCTAGCAGGTACTTAATAAATGCTTGCTGCACACACACACGCGCGCGCGTGTGCGCACACACACACATGCACAGACACATGCACACACACACATGCACACACACACGTTTCAAAATTGTAGAAAGCTTATCAAAAGTGTGTGCTGATAATCATGTCAACACATCTTTATTAAGGTCAATAATTTTTGCCAGGCACAGGATATGCGTGTATAACAATGTGGGAATGGTGATGGTATTTCCACTTGTAAGTCTACTAAGAGATAATCGCTGTGTCCTTTCTTTAAGTTGTTTCATTTAATCCTCCCAGTGTGCCTACGAGGTTCTACTCTCCTTCTTTCACATATGAGGAAACAAAGATTTGCTCAAGATCATTCAGCTAGTGAGTAGGATGAAGGTTGGTTTGGAGCCCAGTTTTGTCTAATGGCAGAGCTCACGGTAGCCTACCCTGGGGTTCAGTGAAACAAGGAAGGCTCCTTGGAGAAGGAAGTGGACATGGCGCCCCAAAGAGGAAGGGGTGAAGGTGTTTCTGAGAAGGGGCTGGGACATGGTCTTGAAAGTAGTCACAGGATATTTGAGTTGCAGGAACCCTTTGAGGTCTGTTCCCATTTCTTCATTCTATAGGTCAGGGGCCTGACGGACTGAGAGGGGAAATAACTTGCCCAAAGTGACGTAGAACGCTAGTGACAAGTGTGAAATTTGAACCCGGGGCTCCAGGTTCTGAGTTCACTTCTGCTACCCATATTCCTTTAACTTAAAAAAGAAAAGAAAAGGAACATCATTTCCTACACTCTTTACAACAGCCAAGACACAGAAACAACCTAAATGTCCATCAACAGATGAATGGATAAAAAAGATGTGGTGTACATATATACGATGGACTATTACTCAGCCATAAAAAAGAATGAAATAATGTCATTTGGAGCAACATGGATGGGCCTAGAAATTATCATACTAAGTGAAGTAAGTCAGACAGAGAAAGACAAATATACAATATCACTTACATGTGGAATCTAAAATATGAAACAAATGAACTTATCTACAAAATAGAAGCAGACACAGATAGAGAACAGATTTTCAGTTGCCAGGGGGCAAAGGGGTGGAGGAGGGATGGATTGGGAGTTTGGAATTAGCAGATGCAAATTATTATACAGAGAATAGATAAACAACAAGGCCCTACTTTATAGCACAGGGAACTATATTCAATATCCTGTAATAAACCATAGTGGAAAAGAATATGAAAAAGAATATATATTGTGTATCTATATGTACATATATATATGATAATCACTTTGCTGTACGGCAGAAATTAACACATTGTAAATCAACTATACTTCAATAAAATAAATAAGAATAATTTCCTGAATGCCTGTTCCACTGCCAGCTGTAGGAGGGGGGTGAGGACATCTCATGGGAACACCAGGAATGGTAGCTCCTCTGGCCTCGGAGATGAGTCTCCTTCCTTGCCGCCTTAGCAGGTGTGTGTGTAGTGAGGCACCTCCCACATACCTATTCTATGGGGGTTGCTTGGGTCTGAATGCCTGTGAGCTTTACCCTTTCCCTCCTTGTGATGGTTACAAAATATCTGCCAGTTCTTGAATTTCCTAATAGGTGTATGAGATATGTGGTTCCAGAAACTCACAATCTCTTCACCATTGTCTCAATGCAGCCAAATCTTTCACCTCTGACATCCCATTACACTAACAGCCACACTAATAATTTGCAGCCATCTATCAACTGTGAGGGGTGAAGTGCTGTACAAACATCTTTTCAATGGGTGACTGACCAGACACTGCCTTTCTTTAGGAAAGTTCAGACTCAGGGAACTGACTTCTATATAGTTTTCAGAGCCAAGGTCAGCTGATTAGGGAGCTTCTCAAGATCAGAGCTATTGTCTTGTTCTTGTTTGATTCTCCAGTATAGGGCCAGGAGCATAAGAAGTATTCAGTATATGTGCTTGGTAATGTGAAATATGTATGTGTGTGTGAGTGTGTGTGTAAAATTGAAGATGTCTCTTGCTATCAAAATATCATTCATTTCACTATATTTCATGGACTATGTATGTGCATACATACATGTACATTTAAATCTGGCATCTATATTTGCTTTAAAATCATGAATAAAACAAGTTATATTAATCTGTTCATCCCCTCCCCCTAACACATATAAATAAGGGGACCCCTCTGTCACCTTGGTCTTACGAGTATTATTCCATTTATAAATGTTTCTTTATGAGACATTGGCTCCTTCCAGACTCAAAACTAAGCAAGGCTGTGATCTACTGTAGGCAATTTTGTGTCTACTCTGGAGCTTCCCAAGTAGTCTTGATCAGAACTAAATCTGACCCTGTTTGGTCTGCAGGAGACCCAGTCCCCTGGCTTTATGTCGGCCTGAATGGCCCAACTCCTACAGATCACAATGCCATGGAGGCTAAGGATTCAGCTGAATCAAGCTGCCTGGGACCACATTAACCTTTCACTGATCCCTTTCTTGTTCAGCTAGGAAGAAGTTAGTTGAATTAGCAAGCTGCCACACACTGGAAAAAGAGAATCAGGGCCCAGGCGAGACAGAACCTCAGAGCCAAAATGCTCCCTCTCGGGTGCATCAGCCAACTTTGAAAACATCTTTGTACTGCGAGCCACTTGCCGATTCTGGAAAAGTTTGTCAACCCATTGTTTTGCCATTCTCCCCAATAGCACTCAGTGTGTGAGTCGGCGTGGTATACCGTGAGATCAGATTCCGTTTGGTAGAAAACCAAATGTACTTTCCTAAAGTCAAGGATCATTTCTTTATTTAACCTCTGAAAGTGGGAAGATAGACACCAATTTACTGATTATACTCCAGTCTAGACCCCTGCAGAAATCCAGCAGGCTTTTCTCATAGGCATTTTGGAACAACCTGACATCGGTCATGTCCCTCCAATTCCTTGCTAAGTAACAGATCCAATGTGAAACCCAGTACGTAGGGACACCATGTGGGGCTTTCTCTAGAGAACTCTGAGTTGAATTACATGTGTTTTAAGTATGCAGTGTGTGCCTTCTTTTTCAGAGTTTAGCCAACAGAAATATTTGACTTGAGAATGCATGTATGATATAATCCCATTCACGGTAAAGAGTTCCCATCCTGTTTAATTATCTTCATGTAAGCAATATTCTATTTATGTTTTTTTTTTTTCCCCAGAACACTTGGTAAAAATTTTTCAAATGGAAAGAGTATACTGCTTAACACTGTTTTTCCCCCATAGCAGGCACTCCAGGAGTGTGTATTTAATGGAATCCAAATAATTATTCCTGCATTTCAATATTTAGCTGGTAAAATTTTGCACTGAAATGTGCATCTTTTTTGGCTCCAGTTTAGTAGTATTGAAGGGAAATACAGATCCTTTCATTCCTGACTGATTTACTTGGTTGAGGACGTATAACTCTGTAGAAAAGTTGTATTCCAAGAGGCTTTAAAAAACCTCTTGTTTTTACTTTTGAAGTTTCACGAGAGCTTTGTGTTAATATAAAGAACACTAATATACCCTGGGTTGAAAGCTGTGTTGAAAATAAAAGAATACATTTATTAGAGGCATGTATTACAAATAGCATCTAGCCACACAGGAAGGTTACGACAATATCTGAAATTCTGTTGCTCATTAGTTGTAGGGTGAGAATGAAATACATTTCTAAAGGGCAGGGTCAATATTACATTATCCTGGAAATGTCTTTGTTAAATAAATGTGTAAATATTTCAAATAAGTATTGTGAGAATATATTTCTATTGGGGACATATCTATAGGATGAATGATTCTTCTTGTAATTGCAGGAGCACATGTCATGTTACATGTCATTCCCAATTACCGATTTCATTTGAAATGGCCTGGAAATAAATACCAATTACTAGTAATATAAGACTATTTACCTTGGAGTCAGATGTCTGACAGGCAGACCAAATGGATTTGGTCATTTTCAAAGCATTATTTTCTAAAGCAGCATGCTGTTTTAAAGTAACACTGAATTTTCAGAGTGGTATATCTGGATTCGTTTGCAGCGAGTATGGACAAACACCCCTATGAGCACGCACTCTGTGATGTTTTTCCATCCTTTAACAATACAAAGGATAGAAAATCATATCCAGGACCTACCAACAGGACAGCTTGGCATTACCCATCCTTGTTAAAGTCGTTAGGATGAGGGAAATCAAGAACCAAATATGAAGGATAGTGTCAGTGTAACTGAGGGGTGTTGCCTCACTGGGAGATGCAGTTGCATCATGGGAACGTGGTGTGACTTAATTTCATCATTATAAACATCACAGTGGGTATGATTGATTCATTTGAAACCCTTGTCCACTTCGCTATGGCTGCGCAGCTGAGTTAACATGAGTAGATCTTGACTCCACGTTTTTAGGATTTCTTATTTTTGTGGTTTTATTTGGGGAAAACTCTAAAGAAAAAAACTGTGTTGGGATGACTTTAGTTGAAATCAAACTTTTATAAAGCTGCAGCTTGATTTAATGTACGATGAATTTTTTTTGTTTTTGACCTTCTAAATCAGAGCGCTCTGTAAATTTTGCCTTGAAGGGGGATGCGGGGGTGGGAGTGTATGAATCCTAGTTTTTCCAGTGCTGATTGTCTGCATGTGTTTTAAATTATGGGCCAACTCAGAGTCAAGGACAACTCGGTTATATGGGAAAAAATGTTAGGACTCTCCTTGTTTAACTACCATGAATGCAACAACTAGTAACCATCTAGTATTTGCGTTGTAAATGGAGACACAGGCCATCAGAAAAGAAAGCAGAGTTGAAATTGTGTGAAGGAACTGGAGTAGGTAACAAACTTGGCTTTTGATAATTTTTTCTGCTACACTCAATACTGTTGACAAGCCTGCAGAAATTTTAAATAACACAGACTATGGGTATGTAGCATCTGAAATTCATAGTAAAGAGATTCATCTGACAATAATATCATGATTTAAGTTTCCACAAGACCAGTAAAAAGGATTGTTTGGAAGGAATTAGGTCTTAGCTGCAAGTTAAAATTCACAAAGTTGACCTTTAGAGGTTGTTTGCTTTTTTGTTGCTGTTGGTTTTTTCTTTTTTGTTTTTCCTGTCCAAAGTACCACAACATCTCATTTTTAGGGTATGAAAACTAGAACCTTTTCCACTTGTAGATTGGTTCTCTGGAGAGAATGGTGGATATATGGAAGAGCCTGGGAAATTAGTGGCTCAAATCGGCTGGCGACGAGTTCATTTAGGTGATTCACACAGAGTTTTCTGCTCTCCTTCCAGGTATCAGTGTTCCTGGGGGAAGGGAGAGGTGTAAACCAGGACCTTAGGTGTAGGTGTGATGAGAAATATCATCGTCTGGGTGGGCGGAGTTCCCCCTTCCCAGGCCGAGCCTCCCAGGATCTTACTGAGGAGGCGCTTACTCCACTCCCCGAGCAGTCCGGATGACTGCGTTCTCCACGGCCCCCGGAGGGGGCTCTACCTTCCGAATAAAGCTGGGGTGATCTGGGAAATTGGAAGTGAGGGTGACTACAACACCCCCCGCCCCCGCGCCAGACCGAACAAACCCCTCTTTTCCGCCAACGAGTTGGCACAGTTATCACCCCTGGGAGATCCGGAAAGAGAGCAGGAAAGTAGCGTCTGGTTGCGCCCCTCTAGCCCAAGAGGTGCGGGAGAAAGTAGACGCGCGATCTTCCGGGCGCTGCACGCCGAAAGCGCCCGGGCGGCCACAGGTGCCCAGGGAGGCGAGGAGAAGGCCGGGCGCCCGGGTGCGGGCCGGGGGCGTGGGAGGGCAGCGCCAGCGCGGGTGCGCCCGGGAGCCGCCGCCGCTCACCTGCCCGGGGGGGCGGGGCGGGGCGCGGCGCTAGGGCGCCCCCGCCTCCCGCCGCCCGCCTCCCGCCCGGGGAGGAAGCGGAGGGGCGCGGTGTAAACAGAGCGGCGGCCGTGATGTCAGCCGGTCACATGGAGCCTCTTATGGCTCGGGATGGCTCTCGGCGGACGGGCAGCTGCGGCAGCTGCTGCTGTGGCTCAGGCGGCGGCGGCGCGGCGGCGGCGGCAGAGGGGGCTCCGGGGTCGGACCATCCGCTCTCCCTGCGCTCTCCGCACCGCGGCTTAAATGATGTATTTTGTGATCGCAGCGATGAAAGGTGAGCCCGGGCGCCCCGCCGGGGCCGGGTGGGCTGGCTGCTCCGGGGGGCGGGGAGGCGGGCGCGCAGGGGGAGGGGTGGGCGCGCCTGCCCGAGCGCACGTACTGCCCGGGGCTGGGCGCTGGAGCCCCGCCAGGGCTTTTTGGGCCCCTGCAGGGCGCCCCCTGAGCCCGGTCGCGGGATCTGCCTGCCTCCTGTCGGGGGCAAAGGCGCATGGGCTGGACCCCTCTCTTCTGTCCTCTCCGGCTTCTGTCAGTCGCCCAGGTCCGCCTGGCACCCGGCGGGGCGCCCGGAAGAAAGTTTGCTGGGAGTCGCCGCGCTTCTGGCAGGGAGGGGAGGGTCTGAGGAGCTCGGAGGAAGCCAAGGGGCGCCCGCGACGGGTCCCCAGGGCCCGCACCCCGGACAGCTCCGGCCTACGTAGGGAAGGCGCCGCGCCCGGGCCGGGCCGAGCGTGCGCCTGGGCGCGGTGTCATTCCTGGGGACTGGTCAGCGTCCCGGGCCTTGCACCCTGCTCCCCCCCGCCCCCCTCCGCCGCCCGGCGGCCCCGAGCGCCAGGGCGGCCGCCTGCAGGGGTAGTGCGGACGGTCCGCGCTGCGTGCCCGCCGCGGCCGCTTCCGAAAGCGCGCAGGCCCGAGCGAGACGGGCTTCTGGAGCGTGCCAAGACTCCCTGGGCGGTAGCCGCAGCGCACCCTCACTTGATACTTTGGGTTGTGGATGGATGTGGGGAGGCAACTTCTCCCCCCGCACAGGATTCGCGGGCAGTGGTGGAGGTTAGACGGCGGGGAAGGCCGGCGGGCGCGGGTTAGTCGCGGCCAGACCTCCTCGTCCGGCCTTCCGCCCTGATCCGAAGTCCTTTGCTGGGCTGGTGGCGGGATGGCAGCGGGGACTGGTTGCAGAGAGGACTGGCTTCAGGTCTTCTCAGGTGAGGAGGAAAGAAACCATGGCAAGTCAGGGAAAATATAATGGGAAAGCCAAAGTTTGGAGGTGCGCAGGAACTCGCCTGCGCCGTCCGGACAAGCCGAGACACGCAAACCGCCCGAGAGAAAACTCAGCCCGCAGCCCTCCGCCGGCTCGTGCGCCAGCAGGTTCTTCGGGGCCGATAATCTGCCCGCAGACTCGGCCGCTGGGAGTGGGGATTTAGAGCCCCATCTGTTTGCGGCGGACAGGGCTCCCCTCATACGCAGCAGTTTTGCAGACCCAGACTGTCCTGCGGGTTCTGCCCATCCGTGCGGGCGCGGAGCGCTCGTTAAACGTTTGCTAAGGTTGAGGTTTTGTTGCAATCCTAGATGAAGGACACCAGTTCGGTATCTGCACTGGGTTTACTTTCGGATCACCGAGCTTTGCCTTTCTTCACTAGAGATTGGGTGGCATCTCTTTTATTAATTATTAACAGGCCGAAACGTACTGGACGCTAAGATGAGCTGCTTGAGATGAAATCTTTCTATACGACGTGCCCAGAGCAAATTTTTGTCTTTTCCCCGGTGGCTTGGGGGAAATGAAATTTAATCATTTTTAGAATATGCAACAGATAAAGGAAAGGGTAGGAGACCTCCACGTTCTTAAGCACTTAACTTTTTTTTTTTTTCCCAAAATGATTTTAAGATTTTTTTACCGACTTCTTATGCAGACGAAACGTATGCTTCTCCCCTCCCCCTCTAAAAAACTTTTATGCTATTTCCAGCGGTTCATTAATCCTGTAAGAGTAAAACGATTCAGATAGCCTTTGTAGTTAAGACATTTTCTTCCGTTTTTTCTTTAAGGCGTGAAATAGATTTGGGGAGGTGTCAATGTTAGTCCTTATCTATTTTATTTAGTATGATTGGTGTCGACTGAGGAAGGGTGAGCAGCTGATACTATTTCCCCTAATGAACACTAACCACCAAACAATAAGGAAAGTGCGTCTGAATGTTTTAACTTAATGTTGATGTTTCTGAGTACATAGGCTTTTGGTTTTGTAGTGCTAGCACAAAATGAAGTTCCATAGTATCCCTTAGTGATATAACCATGGGAATCACACCGCCACTATATCCCCCAAAAGCTCTAGCCCACACATTTGTCTTGGAGTGACCTCTGGCTGCCACAAGATAATAGATGCATAGTATTGTGCTTTGCGAAAAGTAGCTCAGATGTACTGGCAATTCAGTTTTTCTATAAGCGCAGCTGCGGGGGGGCGGAGGGGGGAGGTGTAGAAATAAAATGCATTTAGACAATTAGAATATTTCATTCCCAATATCATAATATCCTGTGTCTTAATGGGATTATCTTGCTTTGGAGCTTATTTAAACTGAAGAAAAATAGTTTGTGGAAAATAAGGAATGCTGTAAATGTTTCCGTATCAGATTTAAGGGGAAAAAAAACTGTCCCAGAGTCATATTAAATACTTCCCTACTGCCTCTCAGTTTTAATAGTTAAATTGGTCCCATATGTAAGAGAGTTTGTGTAATTAGGTTTTTTATACAAAACAGAAACACTCTTTACAATATAGTTTTTTGGTATGTGTATGCATGTGGCTGGGGGAGGAGAGAACAAGCCACCATAAAAGAGAAACATTCTCTTTGTTGGCTGATTTACTGATGTTTTTAAAACATCATTAAAGCAGGCCTTTTGAACTCACCAAAGAAGAAAATCCTTCCTCTGCGTTAGTTGTCAAATAAGTTTAGGCTTAAAGTGGGCTTGTGCTTAGAAGTAATAAATCTTCATTTGAGCAACTCTAGTCTCATCCTTCAGTTTTGTTTTTGTTTAATTAACAACAGAATTCCAGTACCATTTGGATTGCTTCTTGAGCAAATGGAGAGAGCCAGAGATAACATTTATAATCAGGGGAGCACTTGTTCTACGCATCATAAAAGTGCTTTGGCCAAATGTCAGGCAGCAGCCAGTGCTGAAGGGAAATGCGAGCGCTTCATCAGTTTTAGTAGATTATACCCCCCTTTGCTTCCTAGCAGCGGAGCACTCAGCCTGTGTTCATGTAAATGGAGTTAAGGGAGTGAAGGGAGGCTTAAGGGGAATGTCTGTCCCATCATAGATTCTTCCCTCAGCACAATCCATGTACAAACACAAGGCATGTTACCGCTTTGAAACTACTGTATATGTGGGTGAAACTACTGTATATGTGGGTGATATGTGATTTACTCTAGTAAATGTGATTTTATAGTTTTAAAGAATTTGGCCTTTCTCTTTCCCAAATGAAATTTGAATTTTATCCCTCGTCTTATTTTAAGTACTGTGTCAGTGGTATCCCTTAGCTGGGATTTTTTTTTCCATTTTCATGACCTTTGATGGGTAGGATTGGAAGAGGGTGATGGCTGGATCTTGGAAAGAGAAAACTCAAATAGCTATTTCAGACCCCAGAGTGCTTAGCAGACAAGGAGAGGTCAGTTCTTTTCAAGACAAAGAGGATCTCTGAGTCCATTTGTCCACTGGGTGAGGAGGGAGCTCGGACCTTCTATGAAGTGGAGAATATTTTAGAAGCGCCATTTTCATGAGCAGTCTCTTGGTTTTACATATTTCAATCACATCACTTTCAATTTATCCTAAGTAAACCACTTTGCCCTCGATTTGAATTGAGTACCATATAATTTCTTTAATGCTGCCCAGTTATAAAATAATACAATTTCTAAACAGACTTAGTCCTTTAAATATATATATGATTTAAATATTAGGGCTTTTTTTTTTTTTTACTATCTAGTAGATACATTAGTAAATATATTAATAGTTCTTACTAGACTCCTTTTTTTCCCAACCTTTCCCTCCCAGCCAAGTGAATCACAATAAAATGGATGAGGTCAGCAAGTAGATAATTGCAAAGCCTCAGCAGTAGCACCTAGCTACTTTGTAATTTGCTCTGGGGCACCTAAGAAAATAATATTCACAAATGACCATTTACTGGGAGAAAAAGTTACTGGATGGTTAGATACATAGATAGATAGCTAGATCTGCAGAGGCAGAGTTGAGTTTTCTTAAAATCTTCTCAGCTTATTTTAGTAATCAATAAACCCCTTGTATGGAACTAATCTATGAATACTTTGTCATAGAAATTTTCTGCATGGATTCTAAGTATTCACAGTGTTTATTAATAAGAAATCAAGCCCGCCTTAACCTATATATTTCATATTTATTAATTTAAAAAACCATAATTAGATGCTCAGAGTTAGCCTTTATGTTTCTGTGCTTTAAAAATAATAATAATTTGGAGGGGTCCACCAGTGACAACACAGATGTGAATTCACATTTGATATTATCTCAAAGACCACATATTGACCCTTTGAGGAATGATTTACTTATTCTCTCTCCCTCCTCTAGCTCCTCCACCGACAATACCTCCCTTCCACACCAGCCCTTGAGTCATGGCCTTAGAGATTTGCAGTCAGAGATTTTTGTATCTGTCAGTATTATCTGTGACATGATTGATCATGGTTTTTCTGTTCATTGTCAGAGTGCTATATCCGGAAATAAGAGGTCTAAATAGACAGATACTAGCATATATTAGCCAACAGGCAAAACGCAAGAAAGCAGTTGAAATCTTTTGTTTCTGGATTTTCTAAGCTGCATTTGTTAGCCCTCATCATAATATAAGGAAGAATTATGATGACTTTAAAATCTTTGTATAAAAATTAATGTCAAACCTGTTCCCTAGGTTTGCCAGCGATTTCATTTTTTGCCTTTGATTTCATTGCCTCTGAAATTTACTAAGCATTTCATAAACAAATCGCAGTTTGATGTTAATCTATATTTGTTTTCTGCTTTATGGTTTGCAGCCATTCTTGTCGCATTTAATCTTCCCTGGGAAGTCATTGACACTGTCGTGGTTTTTAGTCGAAGAAACTGAGGCTCACAGAGGTTATGTGTTGGTTAGCCAAGCTTGACAAGTGAAGCGAGGGCTAGAGCCCTAATTTCTACTGTCTTCACGCTGCCTCCCCTGGAGGAAGCTGTGAAAATGTCCTGGATATAACTTTGTCTCTAGTTAGTGGAAATTATAACTCTGGCGTTTATAAGGGAAAAAAATAGATTCAATTATGTAATGCTTTGCTGAGCCTAATATCTTTAAATTACTATTTAATAAAATCAATTTGGTACAAATAGGGTTATTCTTATTTGCTTACCATTAGCTCTCTTCATCCACGATTTTCATTAAGTCTGCTTCTTGTAAGAGGATCTGAGTGAAATGTAAGCATTACTTTCCTAAAGAATATGGAATACTATGAAATGCAGCTAACCTGTGTAACCTAACTCCATTATGAGAAAATCGAGCTGGAGACTTATCTATATGGTCCACTTAGCTTTAGGCGAAGGGAGCATTCAAAATCGCATCTTCTAAATTTCATATCCCTTTATGGAGTAGAAAACTCATGAATCCTTGGGCTTGTGAGTGCTGTCCTGGTTGTTTCCATGACAGCTAACGGGCATGATCATTGGGCGTATTCTTGAGAAATCTGTTGTCTTTTAGAAAATCAGAGTCAAAGTTTCCAAGTAGATAGATCTGCAAAAGTTCATTTCTCACTTGATGGGGGTTTATTTCTCTGGCAACTGGATTGAGTGGTCTTTGCCTGAAAGCAAATAAGCATCATTTCATAGAGTCTCAGGGAGAGCAGAAACCTAAAATGTCATTCAGATACACACCCTCTTGGCATTTGGTTCCTCTCCACGGCGTTCCTGGCAAATTGTCTGGTTATGCTTGAACACCTCCTATGATGGGGAGCTCACTATCGTTAGAGGAAGCTTATTCCATCTTGAATAAGAAAATTATTTTTATTTCAAGCATAAGTCTCTCTTTTGTACTTTTAATCCCTCGATTCTGATCCTTTCTTTTGGGGCTGTGTACAATACAATTTAATCCATCTTTCATATGAAAGATTGAAAGATTGTCAGTTATTTGAAGACTAAGTATGAAACACACACACACCCTCCCTCAATCTTTGCTGTGTGTCTCCACTCCATTCTGTTCACAGTCAGCCTTCTAGCAACCTTGGTCATTTTTTTCCTCAAGCACATTTCAGTTTGACGAGAACCTCTTGAATTGTTGTACCACAACCCGAGTCCTAGTTGTGATATGATTGACTCAGCACTTAACCCACCATGTAGTAAAGAGAAAAGAGTTTAAATTTTGTTTTAATTTTTTTAAGATTCATAAGCTAGGTTGTATCTTTTGAACGTCATGACTAGCCTTTGTGCTACCGTTGTAATTTGTGAAAGTGGACCTTTGACCTACTTAGAAATACTTTTGGATGAACTGAAGTTGATATTAAATATCCAAGAAAATCAAAGATATTGAAAAAATAATTAAAGGAACATGAGAAGCATTTCTGAGGTGTTTTACGCCAAAGTAGTGTGTCAGAGCTGAAATAAGGCTGCCCTCTAGTGGTTACTTTCTCATGGAATGCTAAAAGCGGTAACAGTGCCAATGCATTTCCCATCAGGCTAGTGGAGAAGGTCAAAGGTTGAAGTTATTTTCTCGATTGCTGTGGGACTTTCTACATCAGATTCAAAAGTGTAATTTATTGTTTTGCATGGTTGTTAGAAATGCGTCTGTGGGAGAGATAATGAATGTTAAAAGTTCGCTTGGAAGGGAATTTTTTTTCAAACTTAAGATAAAGTTGATTTATAAAATTCTGTTTGGCTCCATATTAAAGTTAAATATTTAAGTGAGATTTGGTTTGTGAGTAAACAGTTACGACCTTTGTGGTAATCCTTGGGTTTTTTTGTTGTTTGGTTGTTTGTTTTTAGAATTTCAACCTCAATTCTATTCCTCTACCCTCGAATATTTTTTAAAAAGAGATTGTCAGTCATTTTGTTCAGAGAAATCCGGCATCTTCCCTTTTTAATTCTAAAGCTTTTTTTTCTTTCAAAAAAGGGAAACATTTAGAAAGAAGTAAACTATTGTTGATCTTTTTGGCAATAAAGCAATTTTTCAATGGATGCAAAACTATTAACCCGCTGATTTCTGAAGTCTTAGGGTTAGAGCATTTTATTCACTTAAGTATATACAACTTGCCAAAGAAATTGAGTATATGTTACACAGGTTTTTAGAACATTATATCATTTATGCTTTAAAACAGTGCACAAAGTAGAGATAAGCATTCGTTTGTGTAATTTTTAGGATAATAGATAATACAAGTGAAATGTGTGCTTAGATTTCAGTGGTATATTGAGTGTGAAACTATTACAAAACAATCTGGTTTCTGTATTGGAATCAAAGAAATGATTATTGACCTTCCTATTTCCTTAAATATCTTTTGTTACTGATGCTACGGGGAGAGATGAGAATTCAAGTTTACGTGAATTTTGCATTGCTCAAGTAGTCCAGGCTTCTGAGCTGAGCTAGAATAACCAGGGTGATCTTAATGACAGATAATCACCAGGATTTTAAAGGACGACAGTGCTTACTTGTTCCTACCGGAAAGATTAAATTGCATCTTTACATGAAAAAGAAGGAAGGGAATTTTTAAAAAGTCAGGAAAACCTGCTGCTTAAACCTTTTCATCATAGAAATAAGGTAGTGGTTCAGAAGTGAAGACTTGTGGTTAAGTTTCAGATCAGTTACTGAAGCAAACCGTTTTTCAAACTGCGCCACCCAGAAGTGTCATTCTTTGACCACATGAGAAATATTCTCTTTTTCACAGAATGTTATTTTCATTTTGCAGTCGTTGCGTTTTTTTTTTCTTCTTTTCTTTATCTCATGTCAAATCTTCGGTAGAACCCTGGGTATAAATAACGAAATAAAGTTGTTCCAGCAAATACTTATTAAGTGCCTATTGTGTGCCACGTTGTTTAGGTGCCACCTGTGTGCTTTTATAATAGAACAAGGACACCTTCCTCCCTATCGTGTATCTTAAGCCATGAATCAGCGTTTAAAGACATGCACTGAGAAATTGCCTGCCATGCTTAACTAGAGAAAGCTGCTTTAAGACTTTTGAGCTTATAGGTTTGTAGTTTCTATGAAGTCCGTGCCATTTAAAACAAAGAGTTTGCAATACGCAATGAAACATTAATGTAATTGGATAAAGTTAATCCTTCTATTTATGTGTGAACATGATTCCCTTCCAAATAAGCCATAGGGTAGCTCTAAAATCCTGTCTAAGCAGTGGCTCTGAAACTTTGGAGAGCAACCCATAACCCGAAGAGTTACAAAGGCAGATTTCCGGGTCCCACCCATGGAGACCCTGCTTCTGTCAGCCTGGTCTTCCCAACCCAGGAAGGTATTTAAAAGGTGTCTCAGGTGTTGCCAGTTCAGATGGTCCTCCTCACCCCCTCTGTGAAACCTCGCCCTTGCCTGTCAGAGCTCAGATGGGCAGCAGAATCCTCCAACCCTTCAGTGGTTCCCAAATATCATTGATCTTCACGGTTAGCTGAGAAGCATTTAAAAAAACTAAGTGCCCGGTCTCTATCACCACCTATATGGATCACGATTCCGATGGTCTGGGGAGAGGCCAAGGAACCTGAATTTGTAAAAGCTCCCCTGGGTGACTGAGGATCTGACAGGTTTGGGAACTACTGCTCGGGTCTGACCCTCTCCTCTTACTAGTGAGGAAAGGATGCTCAGGTCAGTGATATTAAGGTAAGCCTAAACTTTCCTTTGAGGCCACTGAAATCTCCTTTCAGAGTGGGTGAGGTGCACACCATGAGCAGTTTATGCCATTGTTTGGATGTTATTAACACATTTGAGATATTCTTCTGACTATTTCCGGCCTTTCTATCAACCAGTGTGTAGGAAAAAAGTGGGCAGGCTCCCAGTCTGTTACCCCAAATGATCCAAACAGAAGAGGCCCCTGTGATGCTTTCCCAACCCTGTATTCCTTTTCTGCATAAACCTTGCCCAGGAGCTCTGGCCTTCTAGCCCTCAGTGAGCCCCGAGGCTGGGTCTTGCCACCATTGTGACCACTCAGTGGGGCAGGCTGGGGATTGTGCCTCAAAAGTCAAGGCCAACTCCAGTGGCAACAGTGATGCCTCTTCTATGTTGCTTTTTTTTCAGCAACAAAGTCCAGGTTTTAGAGCCCTGCAAGTTGTGAATGCTTCCTATTTATAAGGTGGTGTTTCTCAGGCCCTGAGCACCTGGTGTGTATCTGCCCCCCTCCAGGCACTGGAATGGCGAAGTTTGAATGACGCAGACACCACACTGCCTTTGTGCAACTTAGATTCTAGTCTGGTGAAACAGAAAAGTGGAACTACTCTGGCTGATGTGGAGGAAGGCCGACCCCCTTCTGCACCAACTCCAGCCCCTCCTTCTTTGGAAAATGGCGGTGCCGTAGCCCATCATGTGGCAGATGTGATGTTGCCATGGGGGCAACAGCAAACACAGCAGGCTTCACCTCTGGTCTCTTCGAGTGTATGTTCTCGTGGGAAGAGGTAGATAATACCTAAGTAAACATATAAATGAACTAGATAAATACAGATAGTGACAACAGCTCGGCCAGCATAGAAATTGTAATGGCTTAGAATTGCTTATGGCCTCATGGATGAACAGCAGGGAATGAAATCCAAGAATTTTTTCTAACCAGTGATGAATGTTCTGCCGTAGACCCAAGAGGGAGTTTAGAGGTCATCTGGTCTCTTAGTTCTCAGCCTTGTCTGCCCACTAGACTGTCTAGAGAGCTTTTTGAAAAACACCAGCCCAGGCTCCACTCCTGGAAGCTCTGATTTTATTGGTCTGAGGTGGGTCTCAAGTATTGATAATTTGTTAAAGCTGTCCAGATGATTCTGGTCGAGAAACCTCTGAGGTCCAACACCCTTATTTGACATGTGAGTCGTCCGTCCCCAGTGCAGGGCAGTAGTGTTGGATGGTGGAACCCCCCACCCCCACCCCCATGTAGGGTGGGAGAAGACATGGGTTCTCCTGCCAGGTCAGGCTACCTCAATTGCTCACTTTCCCCATTTGTAAAATTAGGGGAAATTGATAGCCATGAAGAGCTTTTCCAGCTCTCTCATTCTGTGAAAATGTTTGTCTTAAAACAGAAGGAAAGGTCTGGCTTCTCGTCCAAGACTGGGAGGAAGAAAACAAATACACTCTAGTTTCCTTACTCCTTGTCTCAACCCCTAATTGCTAGAGGTCCCTTCATCAGCTGATCGGTTCCTTTGGGGAGTGAAAATTTAAGGTAGAAAGAGGTAATTACTTTCTGCCAATTATTTAAATAAATTTAAGAATAAGCAAGCTTTCATTAATATTTATGCCCTGATTTAGTTCTGGTAAATTAGTCATACCTTATGTATCAAATTCCAGCCCAAAGCGTTTTTTGATGGTTGAGTTAAAACCGAGGAGGTCGGGGTAGGGAGGTTGCTTAAAAATGGAAGCCCTGGAATAGTCTTAACCATCACACACCACAGTAATTTTATTCCTTACCAAATATTCCAGGCCAGAAACCCAAAGACATTGAGTCTCTCCCAATATATTGTTTGCAGATTTTTAACAAGCAGAAACAGTGTATCTCTCCTGTATTGCCAGCTTAATAAAAGAAAACTACAAAACTAAGTTCTATCATGAAAAATATTCTGCTTCCTCATCTGTGACCCTGTATCTCTAAGAACTTGGGTTTCGTTGAAACATTTATTCAGAAAGATACCAGTTCATTATAAACCAGCATGGTGTGATGTAAGCACCTTAACTTTATTTCCTTTTTGTGTGGAATCTCCCAGCTGGGTTTGATAATATTCGGCAGTTGCACAGATGAGAAGGGAGTTTGAAAAGTAGATCTGATGGGAGCCGGTAAATGAAATCAGAGCCGTGTATTTTTCAACAGAGATTTTTTTGAGGATGAGCACATTGCCCGTTTGGCATGCATATATTTAAGAAATTGACACATGTTGATATGCATCCATATGTTCTCCTTAGACAGAAAATTATAGAAAGCCATCTTCCTGTAACTTAAGCTACATCCATAATAGCAAGCACCTTCTGAAAATGATACTGTTTGACAAAATAATTGGCAGAAATCTATTTCAAAAGCAATGTTTCTATCACAGGCATAATCATGTAGAACAGAAGTGTTTTGTTTCCCCCACTGCAGAGAAACAAAGTCATTTAATGTGAGTCAAGACTTCTCAAAGTTTTGGCAGACTTTCTAAGCCCCCTGTTGCTGTTGCATTCAGAATCCCTTTTAAAGTGGCTTGGAAGTTTCTGTATGATTTCAATGGCTGCTTAGGGGAAATATTGGCTAAACTCCTCATTTTGACTGTTAAGATGGCTTGAGTGTTGTTTTCATTTGCTAGAAATATGTTTTGCGCTCAGGCTTCTCTTGTTGCAGAAGGTTGGTAACCAGCCGTCTGATGACGCCTCAGGGTGTTTACAGAAGATGTGGGTGCTATAGTTATATTTGAGCACAGCCCTCCTCCAATGAAGTGTGTGGTAGTCAGCAGAAATGCGAAAACATGTACTTAAGGATTGATGCTTGTAAGAGATGTGCCGTAAAGAAAAACGGTTGTTCAGATGTACGACATGACTGACAGCTCTCCTTGTAGGCATGCTAGTAACAATAAAGTCTAGAAGTTCAACATCAAAGCGATCACAGCTTACTCCACCAGTGACTTACACATCAAAGAGAGAGCGCAAGACAAAGGAAGCGCACCGAGGTGTGTTTTTCTGCCTCGATGCTCTGGGGTAGCTCCCAGAGCTCCTTTCTTGAATGCAAAGTGATTTTTTTGCAGATCAGCGTCTTCATTTCATAAATGACCAGGAATATAAAAGGAGGGCAAATGAGCTCTATAATTGCTCCCCGTCGCTCTAAGTTTGGTTAGGAGAGACTCATCGCAGGAGAGATTGGTCTCTGGTTTCCTTAAGAAGCGAATTGTGTACCGGCATGGGCAGCTCTAACTTCACCTAATAGGGTCCAAGGAATTATTCACTAAATAAGAGAGTACAAATTGGATACATTTCAAGTTGGTTGTTTTGAATTATGCTTGACATAAAACTGGACCTAAGTTTCTGGAGTTGTCCCCACCGGCACCCCCCCACACCCTTGCTTTTAAATTTTTTAACATTCGCCTTGTGGGTGGATTTTTTGCTGAATCAGGTGTGCGTTACCTAACAGGTGTGTGTGATAATGAAATTTAGACCTGTTACACCGGCTCTTAATTAGTCGCCAGATCGGTGCCTCAGTTCTGTCAAGCAAATGGTGTGTACTCCAGAATGCTAACGGTAGAACGGGAAGAAGAGTCTGGATTTGACTCCCCCCCGCTTCTTGTTATTAAATTGAAAATAAAATTAACCATGCAAGCATTATGGGTGGTTTGAAATAATGTGCTTTTTTTTTTGCTTGCCTTTGACATTTGAAGTTCTTTTATAGTTCATCTTCAGTAATTTACTCATTTTTAAATGCTATCGAAAAATAGTAGTGCTCTGCGTAGTCATTAATAAATACAAAGCAGCTTTCTCAAGGCTCTAGGGAGACCTAATAAACAACTGTGTTACTAATTGATGCTATACTGAGCTGACAAAAGTAGTGCATCGGTAAACAGAAGTTAGAAAGCAAGAAGTTAAAGAACTATAGGGGATTATGTAGACATCAAGGGTTGGAAATTATAATAAGGCCTCTTTAGGGGAGCATTAATTTGCATGTGGCTGAATTAGGACACCCAATTATTTCTGAGGACACTATGAGGAGCTCATCCAAAATACCCCCGAAGTGAAAAGGTTTGGGAGGGTTGGGAGTTAGACGGGATAGAAGGGGGACTGAGCATGTCATATTTCCTATAACTCACAGTAGTTTTCCCAGTAGCTTGTTAGAGTAGCTTTCTTTGTTAGGGAGAAAAATGCTGATGAACTCAAGAGTACTGCAATTTCTTTGTTCTATACACACTATTTATGTTGGATCGCCACAATGGAATTTTTTTTGAGCAGGGAGGGCAGGAATGTGGAGACAGAAATAAACCTTTTAAATCTTCTTTCTGTGAACCCCACAAGGACATAAGCATTGAGCAGATTAGAGAGTGGATTTATACTGGTACTATCCACCACAGCAGTGGTCCTCAACGTGTGATCCAGGCACCCCTGGGGGTCCCCAAGGCCCTTTCAGGGGTTCCAAGAGATTAAAACTCTTTGCATAATAACACTAAGACATTATTTGCCCTTTTGACTGTACTGGTCATTTGCATTGATAGTGCCAAAGCCCTGGCGGGTAAAACTCCTAATACCTTTGCAGGAATCAAGGCAATAGTCATTTTTGCTATTACTGTGGACTTGCTGGTAACAAAACATTACCAAGTTCATTTGAGACTGTCCTGATGAAGCAGTAAAAATTATTAAGCTTATTAAATTTTGACCCTTGAGTACAAGTCTTTTTGACAAAATGGGAAGTACACATAAAGTACAGAGCGCTTCTGCTCCGTACCGAAGAAGGATGTTGATCTCCAGGGAAAAGTACTTGTGCCATTGTTCGAGTTAAGAGCTGAACTCACTGCTTTTTGAATGGAATGCCATTTTCTTACTAGAACCACTGACGGCAGTTGTTCAGACTTACGTGTATGTCCTACATTTTCTCAAAAATGAACCAAGTAAGCTCATCATTTCAAGAAAAATAGTTGACAATATTTATTACTAATAGATTCAAGCTTTCAGGCAAATATTAGAATTTTGTAACACTTGTACCCAACACCGTGAACCTGACAGCATCCTAATACATAAAAAAATTTTCTGATGATGTAGGTGGTGATATCAATAAATGTGATTACTTGATAGAATCCCATTTGGTAATGCAACATGTCAACATCTGGAAGAGCTACATAACTCATTGAACTAATAGCTTCCAAGTGACCAAATGCATGCCATTATAAAAATATGGATGGGTGTAAAAGATTCATTCAAAGTACAAAATATACCAGTGTATTTGAATTTAACAGAATACAGAAAATTACTGGTATGGTTTCAGGTTCCATATTCCAACTAACCTTTAAGAAACTACCACTTGTTGAGTTTTGGTGTAGTGTCAAAGAAGAAAATCCAGAATTATTTGGAAAGCCCAGTAAAATGCTCCTCCCTTTTCTAGCCGCATATCTGTGTGAGGCCAGAATTGCTTCACATACTTCAACCATAAGAACACAACAGATTGAATGCAGAAGCAGATATGAGAATCTACCTGTCTTCTCTTAAGCCAGAGATTAAAGATGCAAAAATAATGGCATTTTTTACTAACTTTTTTGTTTTGTAAATATATATTTAAACACTTTATGTCAATATGTAATGAATTTATTCCTGTTATTTTCAAATTAATTATAGACAAATATTGTTAAATGTTCTGTTTTAATTCCTTGTGCAGTAATTACTGATATCTAGCCCACATAAACAGAAGCTCTCTTAAGAGCGTGAAATGATCCAGACACCAAAAGTTTGAGAACTGCTCTCTACAATTTACTCTAGGAGACACAGAAGTTTTTTTTTTTTTTTTTTTTTGCGGTACGCGGGCCTCTCACCGCTGCGGCCTCTGCCATTGCGGAGCACAGGCTCCGGACGCTCAGGCCCAGCGGCCATGGCTCACGGGCCCAGCCGCTCCGCGGCATGTGGGATCCCCCCAGACCGGGGCACGAACCCGTGTCCCCTGCATCAGCAGGCGGACTCTCAACCACTGCGCCACCAGGGAAGCCCGACATAGAAGATTTTGTGATAAAGCATAAGGTAACAATAGAAGGGGCTTTAAATTTATACAGATTTAACAGATAAACCCCCAATTATATATTAAACAAAGCACTTTCAAACATGAATTTGAGAACAAATTTTCTAATCCCTGTTTTCTTTATAACGTTACTTCCTCTTTATTGGCCGTGTAAGACCATTGCTGGTGGTTACCTTTTTGTTGTTTTCTTTTTTAATAAAACAGAGGTTTGGCATAAAATTGTGGTTTATGGAGACTTTATGATTTATCTTTACCAACTAAGAGGCACGCAGGTCTTGGTTCCATGTGGTTACCTACCATCAGACCATCAGTTGACTGGGAGCAAATGTATTTTGGCACATTGTGCATTGCTAGGGTCTTGCTCCTGACTCTTCTTGCCAAGAGAAGAGTTGGTGCCCCTAGAGCCAGATCAGCGTCAGAGTACTGGGTTACCTCGCTCCCAACATGGTCTTATTAGCCAATTAAAGGTTAGGCTGAAACACACTCACTGTGAAAACAGTGGTTGTGCAATGGCCCAGAGTGAGGCTGGCCAGGAGAAAGAGTGCCTCATTTCCTCTTGGATCTGCCCGAAAGCAGGAGGGCTAAAGGAGAGTGAGAGAGTGAAATGGTCTCACGTCAGAACAACACGCAATGATGACGTGAGGGAAGGACGGGGAGCGGAGAGGAAGGAAACAAAAGATAGCGTCCTCTCTCCTTAGAAAGGCTGTGGGGAAGGCGAAGCCCTCACCTTTGTCAAAAGGGTTAGAGAGCGAACTGCATGCCTACTTACGGTTACAAAGAAAACAAAACTTCCTCCAGATTTCCGAGATAATTAATTCTCTTTGAAGGAAGATGGCTCTTTTTAGGCATTGTATTTTATTAAATTTCTAATATTTTCCTGCTAACTGAACTTAAAATAATAAGTTTTATACCTTCAGTTTTGCATTAGTCAGTGGTTTTGACCCAGGCACAGAAAGACTAAAAACCAAAAGGCATTTTTTTTTCTTGATCTCAAAGTGTTTACTGTGAAAATTCATCAAGCTTACATTTGTGAGTTGGGCCTATTTCTGTGTATGTTGCACTTCGACAAAAAGCTTACTAAAGGGCTTCCCTGGTGGCGCAGTGGTTGAGAGTCTGCCTGCCGATGCAGGGGACACGGGTCCGTGCCCCGGTCCGGGAAGATCCCACGTGCCGCGGAGCGGCTGGGCCCGTGAGCCATGGCCGCTGAGCCTGCGCGTCGGGAGCCTGTGCTCCGCAACGGGAGAGGCCACAACAGTGAGAGGCCCACATACCGCAAAAAAAAAAAGCTTACTAAAGGGTGGGGGCATTCTAGTACGCTTTGTGTAAATAAGACACTCACAGTACTGAAAATATTCTCTGGACTCCAGGCTTTGGAATTTTTCACTGCCATTTAACACACATTGCGTTTATCCTCAATTTCTTCGTACTACCGCTTCACAAACAGAAGACTGAATCTGTGACCCGACGAAAGGGAACTGAAGGCATTTGTATACTTCAAATATGTGTACAAAGCCATAAACTATATCACAACAGCCACCTTTACATTTTTCTTTTCTTTTTTTTTTTAATGTTGGCTTTTGAATGATCCAGGAGGAAGGTAGGAGGAGAAAGTGAATCAGAAGACACGGTGATATTGTTATGGGTACAGGAAGTTCTTCTAAGACTTAATGCTTTCTGTGTACCTTTGAGCTCTTTGCTAAGGGTTCTGGTTCTAGGTAAGGATGGCTCAGCACACTCGCTGTGTTTTCAAAGTCCATCATCTCCTATCTCAGCTCTCCCAGTGGTCTCCTGGCTTAGCAGCCCAGGGCTGAGTTGCACCACCCCCCGTCCCCCGCCTGGCTACATAGAGATCAGCGGTGCCTCTTTTCCAGACCGCCCCCTCTTCCCTCTCCCCAAACTCAGTGTTTCCATCTTGTGTCCCATTCTCTCCCAGCTCTTCCAGGTGACATGAGGGAAATGAATAAGGAAGGAATGTAAGAAATTCGGCACAAGTATAACAGCATGGATGGATCTGAAAATTTTTCCCAGTAGGTTTAAATCCCATAAATACTGCATATGCCAGCTGAAGGATCTAAGGCAAATCGTGGAACCTCTCTACACCTCAGTTTTATCAGCTGTAAAATTAAGAAATAATAATAACATGGACCTCATATGGGTTTTGGAAAGTAGGAAGTAACACATCCAAGGTGCTTTTCTACAGTGTCTCACCAGTAAGAGGTGCTTAGCCCATAGTAGGCAGTGAACAAGCATTATGATGAATACGGTCCTCATCATATTCACGTGGGGAATGGGACACACGCCATGTACACAGATTTGAAGTCGGGGTAATGACTTCATCCAATCTCACCTCAGCTGATGCACACTGGCATTTTAACCGGGGCCTTTGCCGGTGCCCAAAGACGTGAGTTATGTGATTTGGTCGCAAAGGGGCTGGTGGAACGGGCACCTGGATGATATTTCTCAGCATACAACCTAAGAGGCTTCTAATTCTGCACGATCCAAGCCCTACCACTGTGAACAGTAATACAAGTCCTAAGCCTGTCATTTTTAAAGTGCTTCCCCTGTGTGCCAAGCGCTGTGAAGTGGATTCCCACATTTCTTACTCCTGTGAGCCTTTTACCGCCACCCCTCGGAGGCAGGGACCTGCCCAATGGCCACAGAGCTAGCACGGAGCTGCCCTTGGAGGCCAAGCCTGTCTGACCCCCAAGCCCATGTTTCGAACCTCCTTGCTGCTCTGACCCAACAGCGCAGCACCACAGTGGGAGTCTCACAAAGATACATTGTTCCAGTCTCTGAGCTTGGGTGCAAACTGGGGTGGCAGGCTCCTTCGGAGCACTTTCGTGGAGTGAGAGGTAGGCAAAATACGCACAGATATTTATTGAGCATCTGCTGTGTGGCAGGAACTGTACAAAGTGCTAGAAGCAGAGAGAAGGGAAGATGTAGTCCCTGCCTTCAAGGAGCTCACAGGCCAGTGAGGACTCGAGGCGGAAATAAAACCATGACACGGTGTCAGTGCCAGATTGGAGAAATGGGGAGTTTGTTGGGAGCACGGAGAAGCCCGAATCAGACTGAGGGCTTAGGAACAGCTTTCTGAGGGAGGCAAAGGCTTAGCTGAGCTTTGAAGCGAAGGAAGGTCTTCCCAACAAGGAGTAGAGCTTGGGAAAATTCTCAAAGGCTAGACAGGGAAGGAGGCGAGTTTGGGGCTGGCAAGTACTTGAGTGTGGCCTGTAGGGACTGCAGGAGATGAGGCAGCTAGAGGAGGCCAGTGGAGTTCAGAGCATGAAAGGCCCCAGCTGTCGCTCCAAGAGTGTTGTTCTTTAGAAAGGTTGACGGGAAGCCCCTGGGGGAGGTCGCCAAACATTTTCAAGGCACATGGAATTCATTAGGAACAATCAGATGTTCTCAGTATCGTCCTTTCCCTTAATCGTTTCAGGGAAGGAAAACAAAAAACAAAAAACACTTTTTGGATGTTGCAAAAGACCTTTCTATGGTATGATTTGGGTTTCTGTGCAGACATTTTGCCTCTCGTATGCTGTTGAGAGATATATGAAAGGCATCAGCCACGAGACCCCTTCAATGGATTTTTGCACTTTGCTTGTTAGAAATTGATTCCGGGACTTCATTTTGATGTCGCGAAGATGAATGGGGCAGTAGTGTTTTGGCTTGCGCTGCCAGGAGGAGGGAAAACAAGGTTCTGTGGTGCCGCAGTTCAATCACGCTGCTTACAGAAGTAGGGCCATGAAAGGATGGAGGAGTGTGTCTTTGATACTGGAAGCCCTGTAGCCCTGTTGGTGCTACAAGTGAATGCTTAAATTAAAGGTTGGAGCCCGCTTTCAAGTACTGACTAGCAAGCAAAAAGCTCAGCCCACACTCATGCACCTACTCAAGCTGGTTAAAATAAAAATCCACTCTCGGCTAGGCTCGTGTCACAGCCAGCGTAATTATGACATGGAAGACTACTGTTTAAATTTGAGAGGCTGGAGCACACGTTTATTTAAAGCTACACTTGGTAATTGAATACGTGTTAGTCAGGACGTAGGCCCAAACTGCGAAGAAGTAAGTATCATTGCCAACTGCTTCTCAGGTTGTTTCTCCTTCATGTATTCAAGATCAACACTTGGCACTGGGCAGATTCATCCAGAAGAGAGGTGGTTTGACTCCCTTACCTTAGGACGGGTTACTTACCTCTCTCAGCTCTCATCCACCAATGGGGATAATCATGGCATCACCTCAGTGGATTGTTTTGAGGACTAAATGAGATAATACATTTAAGGTGCTTGGCAACCATCACTGAGTGCTTCATGGTGTAGTTTTTTTGCTGGTTTTTTAAGGTTGTGACTCTATGTACTGACATACAGTTGATTTACAATGTTGTGTTAATTTCTGTTGTACAGCAAAGTGATTCAGTCATATATACACACACACATATACACACACACACATTATTTTTTTTATATTCTTTTCCATTATGGTTTAATCTCAGAATATTGAATATAGTTCCCTGTGCTGTACAGTAGGACTTTGTTGTTTATCTATAATGTAGTTTTGTTGTCAGTATTACTTACAGATTTTTTTTTAAACAGTGGGCAGGAGTATGACTTAAATGCCCCTCTTTTTGTCTGGCTACCAAAGATAAAGGCAGAACAATGCAGCTATTAGTAATAGCCATGGCCTTATTAGGCCCGTTGAGTTAGAGTCCCTGCATTTCTGGTGGTTAGATAATATGCTCAAATTATCCAAGTGTTTGGGAAAGCCATGGTATCATGCTCATTTTGAGAGCATGAGGTATCGTGCTCATTTTGTGATTGGTTTCTCATGAGTTCTTCCCCTTGCCATAGATATTTCGAAGTCATTCTCCCTCCTTGCCCTGTATGCACCATGTGAAATGCAGGGTAGCATGTTCTCCAACCAGTGAATCCCCTTTATACCCACTTTATACTGAGCTGCTTTCTACATTTAAGGTATTCAACCTTGCTATGTCATTTTAAGATCCCAGAATTCAGATTACAGATACTGAGGAACAGAGGAGGGTGTGCCTAGTATCTTTTCTGCAGAATCTATGGAATCTCATGCATGGAACTTAGAGGTCAGGCCTCCGTCTCCCCATCTCAGAGTGCTGGGATTTATGACCTCTGCAGCATGCTCTGGTATCTTTAAGTTAGGGCATTATTCTATTTATATAACTCACACTCTGCACTTTTGTGTGGATTATCACATTTTTCTAAATTAATTTATTTATTTAATTTATTTTTTGTCTGTGTTGGGTCTTCATTGCTGCGTGCCGGCTTTCCCTGTTTGCAGCGAGTGGGGGCCACTCCTCCTTGCAGTGAGCGGGCCTCCCACCTCAGCGGCCCCTCCCACTGTGGAGCCCGGGCTCCAGGCACTCGGGCTTCAGTAGTTGTGGCATGCAGGCTCAGTAGTTGTGGCTCGCGGGCTCTAGAGCTCAGGTTCAGTAGTTGTGGCGCACGGGCTTAGTTGCTTCGCGGCATGTGGGATCTTCCCGGACCAGGGCTCGAGCCCGTGTCCCCTGCAATGGCAGGCGGACTCCCAACCACTGTGCCACCAGGGAAGTCCCGATTATTACATTTTAATGAGAAAAGTAGTGAGGTCAGTTTAGGAGTTGGCACAGTGTTCTGATGAGTGAATTTTGATAACTCCCCAGCTGGATTTTTTTTTTTTTTTTTTTTTTTTTTTTTTTTTGCGGTACGCGGGCCTCTCACTGTTGTGGCCTCTCCCGTTGCGGAGCACAGGCTCCGGACGCGCAGGCTCAGCAGCCATGGCTCACGGGCCCAGCCGCTCCGCGGCATGTGGAATCTTCCCGGACCGGGGCACGAACCCGTGTCCCCTGCATCAGCAGGCGGACTCTCAACCACTGCGCCACCAGGGAAGCCCAGGGAGCAGGATTTTGACTGTGGAAGATGACATAGCTAAAAACAAGAGTCCCTTAGCTAGTCAGGCATTTTATAGGATACTTGACCTATAGCAACTTCAGAAGTCATCTAATCCAATCTGTGTGCTTTACACAGCAAGTACCTGGGAGATGAAATGCCCTGCCCAGGCTACGCTAGTGGCAGGGTAAGGACTAGAATCAGAGTCTCCTTACTCCTCTTCTGGAATTGTTTTCACTGATCATGTTTCATCTGAGAGCTGCGAAGAGTTTACAGTGGAATATTCTTATATCAGAGAGGGCTGTAGGTGATGTGTTAGGTCTGTTTAACCCTTTAGTAACAAAGCCATTCATTTTTATCAAAACGTCAGGTTGCATCATTATTTGTATTTTCATAGAAAATGGACAAAAATTAATTCCAGCTAAGCGTAACAGTGCAGAGAAGACCTGGGCTTTAGTGTAGTCTTTAAAACATGGAAAAACACAGGAAACCACTTCAAATATACCATCACAATGGGTTCAGACTGTGTCAGAGAAGCCAGCAGAACGGTGTCCCTTCCTGCTGAGTGTTGTGAAAATCTATCCTCGTTGTTTGCTGTGGTCTCCCTGCGAGGGACACATCGAAATTCCTCTCCAAGGGAAAAAAAAAATAGCAGGAACAGTAAATAACAACCCTCAGATAATACAGATGGGTAAACATTTCCAGCATTGATTATATAAAGTACCGTTGACAAGCCATGAGCAGGCAAAATGAGAAGACAGTGGAAAAGAGGACTTTTGTCTGCCATTCAGCGCTGGGCTTGTGAGGCAGGAAAGAGAGCAAAAGACGTGATTAACATGGTAATGTACATCATTGCCTGTGTAGGATCCCAGAGGGCCCTGAGAGTTATCTGGTGTGGGCCACTCCTGTTATTCCAGAGGAAACAGAAACTCAAAAAGGTTAAGTGGCTGGCCCAGTGTCACACACTTCACAGCAAAGCCAGTTTGGGAACCGTGGTCTCCTGCCTGTCAGTCCAGTGTTCCAGCTGCTGTAGCATGACCCCCTAACTGAATCTATGACAGGGGCGGCATCAGGGGTACAAGATGAGGCTCATAGAAACCTGTCTAAATAGATAGATGTTTTAAAGCAATCCCCAAAGGGCAAAAACTTGTTAATTCAATTTTGTATAAAATCGTAAGCTGTCATCAGATACAGAAAAGAAGGGACCCCTCATGTATATTTAGTTATGCAACAAATATTTACTGAGTGCCTGTGCTGTATTTGTGTGACCCGTGGTCCATGCTTCATTATCCTCTCTCTTTTCTTGGAGCCTCATACGCAGGGGGATCACTGGATCTGTCCCCTTCACCTCCCTTCTGTCTAAGGATGTCACGCTCACATCGTTCTCTACTTTTTCCTATCCTTTTAATCTAGTCTTTAAATGTCAGTCTCTGTTCTCGTGTCCTTTTCTAGCCAGTGTGGGTTTCTCCTGTTTCTCTTACTCTCCATTCGCTGACGTATTTGCATCACTTTAGCTGCAGTTAATATCTGCTAAATCAAACCATATTGGATTGAATAGCTTCCATTGATTTGTGAACAAAAGGATGCTTCAGCTGCCCAGCCTTGCTCTCTGTCCCTTCTTTGTTACCAGTAGGGTTAACTTACTCAAAACCCTCCTTGTCCTTGTCCCTCTGTTACCCCTGTATTGTTTATCCTCCCCCTGTTCAAGCCGGCTCATCCTTTTGGACTGTCGTTACTATCAACACTATCTCTTGTTTGTGGAGGTGCCTGCTATTTCATTTACTCATTATTTACTGAATGAGAAGACCAGTTGTCATTTTTCTTTGCTGTTGTCCTGTTTTTACTTTTACCCATCACCCCTCCCCCAAATTATCGTGAGGACCACAGTCCTTATTGTCATGAGCTAAGCCATATTGAGCATCTACTCCCTATTTGCTAAACATCTGAAGACTTGAATTTTGTTAAAAAAAAAATGGAGCCTTTCATTTCTTTTGAGAAGGGGTGCACAACGAACAAGACACTTTCACCGATTAATTTAATTCAACCAATTTTCTCTAAATAATACCTCTCCCCAGAGGGAAATGATTAGATTCTATATGCCGAAAGAAGGAATTGTGAAAAGCACTAACCACAAAAAATAGGATTTTGTAAGTCGTATCATCAGCCTATCTATTTTACACTCCAGGAAATGCCATAATCTTGATATTTCTTTCTTAGTTCAAAACCAGTCCAACCTGAAATCCATATGAAAAATATCAAAACTCTTCCATCAGCTTTCACCTACTTCTTGCCTTTGTCACTCAACAGTTGCCCACTCTTCACCTGCAGAAGAAGCTCATCTTTTTTTACTTATACTAGGAAAGCATACAAAATCACACTGACAGGTTGCTGATAGAGCAATAATGCGTAGATTCGAGAGAAACTTGTATTCCCGGAGAAACGAAGGAAGCTCTCAGATGAGTGAGCTCTGTGTTGGAGGCCTTAAGAGTTGGAGGACCGGGAGGCCCTGGACGTGGTCTGATGTGTTCTGAGGTCTGTACCTGGCCTCTCCCAGGTGTTAGCGCAGCAAGCCCTGCTCTCCCCAGGGACACCCAGAGCGGACCTCGCCACTGCCTTGTTGGGGTGCAGAGGCTTTATCTGTCCTCAGAGACATTCTGACGCCACACTTGGCCAGGGTATGTGAATGGGGAGGTTTGGGTCTTGAGTAAATTGTGTAAGTTCCTGTCTTCTTTCCCTCAACTACATCAGTAATTAAGAGCATAGAAAGAGGGGCTCTTGGTACAAATGAACTTATTTACAAAACAGAAATAGAGTCACAGATGTAGAAAACAATCTTATGGTTACCAGGGGGAAAAGGGGGGGAGGGATAAATTGGGAGATTGGGATTGACATATACACACTACTATATATAAAATAGACAACTAATAAGGACCTACTGTGTAGCACAGGGAGCTCTGCTCAGTACTCTGTAATGACCTTATTGTCCTGGAAACCCTCCTCCCCATAGAGCAGCAGTTCTCAACAGGGAGTGATTCTAACTCCTAGGGGACATTTGTCAGTGTCTGGAGACCCGATTGATTATCACAACTGGAGAGAGCTACAAGCATCCAGTGGGTGGAGGCCAGGGATGCTGCTAAACATTCTACAATGTCCAGGGAAGCTTCCCAAGATAAAGAATTATCCAGCCTTAAATGTCAGTAGTGCTGAGGTTGAGAAATCCTGCTGTGGAGCATGTTCTTTACGCCATGCTCACTGTGGGCCCCTCACACATGACATCTGCCTTTTCAACCCACATACATTCTATTTAAAAGTACTTATCTTCACTTTTAAATAAAGGTATCAATGGAAAACCTCATTGGCAGGAGGGGTCCAAAAAAGGGGTAAAGGGATGTACTGGCCAAAGAAGCCAGAGATCATCAGTATGAATTAACTCACTGAAGTTAATTTATGCTGCTTGCAGTGGTAGAAAGACACGTGCTGTTGAAAGAGGACATCTCTTTAAAAGAGAAGGCACAAACCCAAATATTTAGTGCCCCTGGGCAGGTGGTATGAGCGTGGCAGAAAGAAGAGGCACCTGGGCCACTGGACAGCACATGTACCATCTGGGGCAAGCCACCTCCCTTGGCTCTGACCAACTGTCCCCATTTAGAATAACGGGTCCACCATTGCCAGGCCTATTGATTTTTCTCAAGAAAATCTGGAGATCTGAGCTTTTATTGAAATTCCCTGGTTATTAACTGTTAGAAACAAATTTTAAAACTCATAAGCTTTGTGTCGTTGAACGTGGATCAAAGTCTCTTCTAATACATGGATCTGAATAGGCTGCCCACCCCCTCCGTTCGAAATCTCTCAGTGACTTAGAAAATAAGTCCAAATTCCTTTGCAAAGTATTCGAGACCCTTTAAGATTCGGTCTCACCAAGCTGGCTACCTACTTCCCATCCGTTAGCTCCTCTCCACCCTCCTTTGAACACACCACGCATGCATATGCGGAGACCTCAGCCTGGCTTTTTCCCTCACTGCCATCGCAACTTTCTCTGCCTGTTGAACTGTGATATTCATTCTTCATGGCCCAGATCAAATGACAAAGGATCTTCCTGAATTCCCTCAAAAAAATCTGGTTTGGTGTTTTATGTTATCATGATCTTTACAACTTACCCTGCATTCATCTAGTCATCTCCCCACCTCAAGGAAAATATAAGACTTGGAGGCTGGGAACCCACTCTATTTACTGTTCTCTGCCACATGTGAACTTAGGTTTCAGTATATTTCAATCACCTTCTCCTTAACCATCCACCAGTATGCACTGTTATTAATATGGCAGTTTCTGTATGTAACACGAAACTCTCTCTCTTTCATTTCTATGGCCAAATTCTCCCCCCAAATTACAGTAACATTGAAATAAAGTTATTAACGGCAATAAGGGAATTGTGAAATTTTTTGCATCATCTAGGACCTTTTATCAAGAGAAAAAAAGTAGAACTTCAGAGATGAGTAATACTTATTAGACACTTGGAATAGCATTAAAATAACTACTTTTACATAGTTAAATATTTGTGTCTATACTTAGATATATAAATTACTATTCTTTGAAGTGGATTTTGAACTGTACTTGCCACAATTATAATAATCATACAGTTTATTTGTTGAGCTATATAGACATTAACCAATTAATTCTTGATCAAATTGCCTAATAAGGAGACTCTCCTTGGGTACCCACTTTTCAGAGTACGCATAGGAGCGTGTGTTAATTATAGGCCTCTGTTTTTAACTTTGCATTATATTACCCAAGTGCTTACTTAATAATTTACCAACATCGAGGGGTAGGTGGACAAGAAGCTTGTATCCGACTTAACTTCTGTTTCAAGCCAGGAGGCAAATGACATCTATAAATCCATCAAGTACTTGGCCTGAGTTCAAGGACAATTTATTTTCTTTAAGTGTTTGAGTTGGGTGTTCAAGGGGATGTGTTGACTTTCGCAATTCAGGTCACATCATAATTAGCTAATTTTTGTTGGAAAAAACAGGGATGATAGATAAATGTGTCTGAGCCAAATTGAGTTTTATGATGATCCTGGTTCTGTGTAGAGGATATAGCTAATAATTAAGTTATCCCCATTCAGTTATGCTTTAAGTTGCTGTCACCTGCTGCCGGTGTCATTTAAAAAACTACCATACTTATTAATTTTAACATGAAACAGATCCATTTGGAGAAAATCCATTATGAAGGAGACAGAGTTGTTTGTTCAGTAACATAGGTTCAGGCTCAAGGCTAAACATAAACGTGGTACAAATGGGAAGATATTGGACAAATGCGATTTATCTCATTATTCAGCAGCGAGGTATTCCCGATGCCTAATGAATGCATAAAAACAGATTGCATATAACGTGCACACTGTGAGTCTCATTTGCAGAATTATTTTTGCCACCTCTATCACTGTCTGAAACCAATCCTGTTTGAATAGCAACAGTTCTTGAGCTTCTCAAGATTACAAGAAGCAGCTCCTTTAAAGAGAAAAAAGAAAACTCAGTGTCTTATCTGTGGAATTTACCTTTATGGAAGAATTCTTGGGAATCCATCAGTTTTATCTTAGTCCGATTGTGTTGTCCTCTGTTAAACCTCTATTGTCCCTTGAAATCGGCCCACATGAAAAGAAGACAGTGTTCTTCAAAGCTCTGGTGGACGACTGCAGAGACTGAGGTTTCTGGAACACTCAGTCTCTTTGCTGAGATATTGTTAGAACACAATAGATAATATTCACTGAGCTCACGGCGAGGACACTGCTTGCCCATAGCAGTTTGTAAGCAGTTGGTTGTGGCATTGAATTTAAAAGCCCCAAAGAGTGAAGCAAAAATGTGTAATGATGCTATTATTTGCCCTGGTTACAGGGTTCTAACTCGGGTGTTATTCGGGTACTGAGTAATTTAAATATCACTCTATGCTCTCCTATAATTTTCTGAGAATAAGCATTATTTTGTTTTTTTAATTAGTTTACTTATTTACTTATTTATTTATCTGGCTGTGTTGGGTCTTGATTGCTGCACACGGGCTTTCTCTAGTTGCAGCAAGCAGGGGCTACTCTTCGTTGCAGTGCACAGGCTTCTTATTGCGGTGGCTTCTCTTGCTGCGGAGCACGGGCTCCAGGCGCGCGGGCTTCAGTAGTTGTGGCTCGCGGGCTCTAGAGTGCAGGTTCAGTAGTTGTAGCGCATGGGCTTAGTTACTCCGGGGCATGCGGGATCTTCCTGGACCAGGGTTCAAACCTGTGTCCCATGCATTGGCAGGCTGATTCTTAACCACTGCGCCACCAGGGAAGTCCCAGCATTATTTTACTTTGAGAAAATAGTGTTTACTCTAGAATTCTCTCTGATTCCCATTCCCCCAAATATGTTTGAACAATACATCTGTTGAAAGTTCAACAAGTCGAAGATGACTTGCTCTCGTGGGCCCCCATCTTTCATGGTTAGAGGATTGTCCTAATGAGACCGAAAGATCAGATTTACGACAGCCTAGGAGACTTCAAACACAGGAAAACAATTTTTTGCAGCCCTCCATTGTACTCTTAACCCTAGCCAGCTCCCTCCTAAGTGGAAGTAAAAGTAACCAGATGAGAGAGTGTGGGTAATTCTCTGCAAGTTATCGTCCCTGCATGTTAAAAACCAGCTCCTAGTTGGAGGGCCAGATGTGTTACCATGTTAGGATAAAGTCAGCAACAGTAACAACACAAGCTGTCATTTATTGAATCTTTTCTATCTGCCAGGCCCTGGGCTCAGCAGTCAACATGCATGGTCACACTTCACTTGTAACAGCTCCCTAAGTAGGAACCATGGTTACTCTCCTTCTGCAGATGAGGGAAGCTGAGGATGAGGGAGGTCAAAGTGACTTGCACGAAGCCACATGGTGCTGTCAGCTGGGATTTGCGTTTAGGTGTCTAACCCCAGGGCCTCTCAACCGTGTCTCCACAGCCATGCTGTGTACCGATTGTAAGTGTGCACATTTCTCAGATGTCAGAGTCATTGTCTGGACATATAGTTCACAGGCTAAAGGAATGAAGTGTGTGGTGACAAGCAGGCTTAAGTTAGAAGGCCTGCGGAAGGCTGTACCTGAGAGGACGGAGTGAAGGCTGGATATACTTCAAGCCCACGGAGTACTGTGAGAGCATTTTACCCAATCCTGAGGGCCGTGATCACAGTTCAATATATATATATAGGCCACTGTTATCAATGTGTGTACTCGCCGTATTGGAAGAATTTCCCGATGACAACTCAAGAGTGAACCACAGTGAATTAAAACCTATGTCCTCTGATAAACAATGTCTGTGATGTCGCCACACAGGAAAAGCCACGGTTTGAACCTCTGGGAAGCCAGTTTCCTACATTTACTGAGAGTCCTGTATCCCCCAAGCACTGTACTATCTCATTTCGTTTTTAGGACACCATGAGATGAGGTGAGTGGTAAGATCCCCCGTAAATAAAATTTTTAAAAATTAGAAAAAAATGAAGCCTCTTAATTTGTTAAATTTTCTTTTTGCTTTTCCACTGTTTGTACAATTTTGCCTAGGCTATGGGATATGGTAAAGAAGAAAAATATATATGAAAATATCAACTTAAAAAACTCTTCTTATGATGTGCTATTTATATTTACAAAGAATTTTTGTAAAGAAAAATCTTGAATATTGGTATAATTTGCATCTGCATCATTCTTTGAAAAGCATGAATTAAGGTGTTTAAAAAAAAAAAAAAAAAAGATCCCCATACTACAAGTGAAGAAACCGAAGCTGAAGGAAATTTTCCTAAGATCTATTTATGTAAGTGGCAGAAGAGAAATCCTAAGTGCTCTTTAGCACTACAGTGGATGAAAATATACACAGGAGCTAAAATCTCATGAAGCTTCCCTAATCAAACTCACAAGGTAGACTTCATTTTGAAGTGAAGTGAGACACCTTCTAAATGAAAGCCTGTTTAATATCTTCTATCCATTAGAATAAATGTACACTTCAGCCACAATACGAGAAGTGGAATCCCACATGGAAAACCGCAGGCATATCCAGTTAGGCAGAGGAGCACAAAAGGCTGAGCAGTTGTCTGGCACACCTGGTATTTGCATAATCAGGATCTTGCACGTAGTAGGTATTCAGCAAGTATTTGTGGTTTGTTTCAGGAACAGGGATTTTTGTCTGAATATTTGAATACTCGCCTCATTTCGGATTTGCTT
Source organism: Leucopleurus acutus (assembly GCF_964270905.1). Lineage (NCBI taxonomy): Eukaryota > Metazoa > Chordata > Mammalia > Artiodactyla > Delphinidae > Leucopleurus > Leucopleurus acutus. The sequence goes on along the minus strand of NC_139142.1, from coordinate 129,738,907 downwards.
CGGTAGGCTGACTCTGTGCTCACTTTGGGAGAATTTCAACTTCTATGGACATAGTTTTGGATTGACATTTACTTTCCTTCTGTTTTTCTTGACCCTTTTTAAAAATGCATTGGTATTTTACGATTTGGAATCTATGGAAGGGGGTCCAAAACCTTGGGAGCCATCTTGTGGTTAAAGCATCTTCCTTAAGTTTTCCTGCATCTACAGCACTGGGTGAAATTCTTGTGTTCATTTCAAAGTTAAAGAGTTTAAATTTTTCTGTATTACTTTTTTATCACAATTGCAATTATGTCTCAATTATTTATAAATATTTGCATTTTCTAATATTAAAAAAGTACAAATTAAAATCCTGTGTATGGAAGCACTTGTATTTTAAAACATTAAATGTTTTAAAACATGTGTGAAGATGTATGTATAAAGGCATGTACACATTTAAAACTTCGATTATCTCTAGGAGTGAAGACTGTGAAAACATATTTTTTATACTTTTGTTTATTTTCTAAATTCTGTCCAATAAGCCTGTGTAACTTTTAAACAGAAAGAATATTTAGCCTAAAATTACAGTTAAATATTAGCAGCTGCTGCTAAGGGCAAATCAACAAGTTGTCCAAGCAGCCACATTAGAGGGAGGATAACTACTTGAATCTAGTTATTAAGCACAAATATTAAAAAAATGGAATGGCAGCTCAGTTCCTGTGTTAACAAAATATAAAGGGTGTGGCTGGGGCAAGTTGACCCTGGTTGGGTCACATGATTTTTTTATTGTTTCAGAAAGCACTCTTGGAAACAAAAAGAAAAGCAAAAGAAGAGAAAAGAAAAAAAAAATTTTAAGCACTCTTGTTACTTGGTGTTTTTTAAGTGACGTACATCGTAACATATAGCCAGAGTGCATTTCGTGGCTGTATAATCGTTTTTAACCTAAATCTCCTTAAGAAGTGAGTCAAATTCTCTAGAGAGATTTAAAATTAATACAGTCTCATAGGAAACATAATAAAGACTTGCTCTGATAAACTTATTGCTTTGCCAGATATGAATGACACATGATTGGTTGGCAGGGTCCGAAATGAACTCAGACCACACATTCAGGTCATTCACAGACATCTTGTTATAACTTAACCCCTTAAGAAAAATCAACTATAGTAACTTTTGACTATCTGTAACAAAATAAAAAAGACAGTAGCCAGAATTTATCAAGTCTATATATTTGGCTTGGAATATTTGGGGGGGAATCATAAAATTTGTCTTGCTAAAGTAATAGCGAATCAATTTGCTGTTCCTTAAAACATATCTACTTGAAGGCATTGAGAAGGATCTGAGAAACTTTCTCAAATTTAATGTGCTTTCGATAATTATCAAGCCCTAATGCCAATAACAGAAAGGTGAGTGTCATACTCTCTGCACACACTTTCTCTGGGTATCTTGAAGAACATGGTCTTACAGTCACTCTGTTTGCCTTCCTACGGTAGCGATACTTCACCTATGATAAATCTGTCCTCTTGCGACCTCTTTTATCAGGAACCATCTGAGGACTTAAGCAGTAAGCAAACAGGCCTTTGGGTTGCCAAAACAGAGTCCCAAATTTCAGGCACAACAGCTCATGTACTTGACTCAGAGGAAATCCCTGTAGACCCGATACATCCTATTTATAATTGGTCTTTATACAGGTCCTCTATATAAAGTTTGGGTGTCTGGCTGGGTTCCAAGCACATAGCGGATTCTAAGATGAAATATTAGTTATAAGTAAGAGGGCCTCATGACATGTAGCATATGGCTACAGATGGAAGGAAAACAACTGGTAAAGGGGAAAAAAACTAAAAGGGACAAGAGACTAGGGCATTTGTATTCTAGGGCGAAATGTCATATAAACCTTAGAAGGCCCTCAGAGTATTACAGCATATAAAATAATTTTGTGCTGTGTTGATAAGTTTCTATTTCGTACTGTTTTGATAAGTTTCTAATAAGTTTTAAAAATAAGTTTTGAAATACTACTTCATCATCAAGAAAGAGTAAATTATGTTCCAAATACTCTAAGAAGAAGAAAAATATGTCATGATTTTAGAAATATTCCATAAAAAAGATTTACGATAACTACCCCCTTTGTTTTGATGTGCTTGCTTGGATAAAGCTCCAACTATGAGAAAATTTAGCTTTACTTAGTAAAGCTCTAATCAGTTGAGATTCATTGCCGTTTGCTCTGGTGATGCTCTAAAACACATAATGTTCACAAAAGTTTTCTGCAGGTAGGAGAATTTACTTCGTTGAATTCTTTGAGAGAACTATGTAGAAAATGACTACTTGTTTCCAATTTGCAAGATGTTTCTCTTGTAGCCCAAGGAAATATGCTCCCGATGAATGTTGGGCTTGACAGACTGGAGGATGGAGGACAGAATTTCGTGTGTTTATCCTCCCATCCCAGAGTTTGAACAGTTGACTCTGGTTATTTAAACTCAAGCAAGGCTGAGCTTGTACTTCATTACATAATAGTACAAAGCTAGTTACTTAGCCAAAACACAGTGTTCACTACCCTGGCCCTTCCTGTCATGTAACCACGACCTCTGTGATTTTCGCTGCTTCCAAGTGAAGGCCAAACCACATCTTACACATTCTCTTCTAGGGCCAAAAAGCCCCACTCTCTAGTTCCCAGGTAACCATAACGGTTGTGTGCAACTTAGATCTTACTTAATTAAGAAAGTGGGTTAATTTTAGATATGACTATAGAGGAACAATGCAAATTCTTCCAAGGCAACTTGAACTTCAGCCTTCCCAGAATTAAAGAGTACTGGCCAGAAAGAATACTTTTTTTGGTAGCAAAAAAATTATTCCTGCCAGCAAGGAGAAGGAGGAGGAGGAATTTCTTTAGAAAAAAGGAGAAAAAGACATCCAGTGACAGTGGGAGTAAATCAGAGAGTCGTCGGAATTGGCTATTTAAAGGGTATTTATGGGGTACTTATTGCTGTTCAAGCATTTGAGGATGTTCATTTGGAGATGATACAGAAATATATGCTCCGATAAATCTGCTCCTTGTCATTTATTGTTGAATTAGGGTGGACATACAAATGTTCCTGGGGGGAAGGTGGGAAGGCAACACGTTCACAAAAGTAGGATAAGGAAGTTCACACTGGCTTCACGAATGGTGGTGGGAAACATCTGTTGTAATTTGCAAGGTTTCTTCATTTTACAAGACTTTCAGGAGGAAGTAAGGTTTGAATCAAACATAGCCTATGGTAGAACCCGAAATGATGGGTAGAGAGGGGAACCCATGAACTTCTAGGCGTAGAGGACCTCATTAGTGGCCAGTGGATTTGTGGATGCTGACTTGGCCCACAGCACTTTCTCCTACCCCACCTACTCAGAGTGTGGGGAGTAGTCAATGGCACTGTCTTCACCTACAGAGTAAATGGAACCAAGAAGATAGCCTGGATCCTCAGAGTAGGAAAAACATTTCCCTAAAATATTTAGAGGAGTAATACAGAACTTGTTTTCAGATAACTGCCTTAGTTCTCTATTTTTTTTTTTAAATTTATTTTTGGCTGCGTTGGATCTTTGTTGCTGTGCGCAGGCTTTCTCTAGTTGTGGTGAGCGGGGGCTACTCTTCGTTGCGGTGCGCGGGCTTCTCATTGCGGTGGCTTCTCTTATTGCGGAGCGTGGGCTCTAGGCACGCAGGCTTCAGTAGTTGTGGGACACGGGCTCAGTAGTTGTGGCTCGCGGGCTCTAGAGCGCAGGCTCAGTAGTTGTGGCGCACGGGCTTACTTGCTCCGCGGCATGTGGGACCTTCCCGGACCAGGGCTCGAACCTGTGTCTCCTGCATTGGCGGGTGGCTTCTTAACCACTGCGCCACCAGGGAAGCTCCTAGTTCTCTATTTTTACATGATGTGCTCGTGAAATAAGAGGGGCATGGGAAGAGGTGAGGATCAATGGTATAAATTCAGAAGTTGTTACTTAGGCCAGATTTTTTTCCTCCCTGTTCCTATTCATGAAACTATCCATAGCCCCTTCAGTTTTGAGGATAGATTTCATTTGGAGATGGTGAGGGAACAGAGAGCCTCCCACGCACAATTGGATGCATCTAAAGGAGAGAGAGCATGAAATAAAGATGAGAGACACCCAAGAGGTATCCCATTTTTTTTTCCCCTAAACACTCACCTGAGGTGCCAGATGCTCTAAAAGCGTTCATTACAGATAATGCGAAACCCCTCTGTTGTCTGTGCTTCTTGGGCACATAGATGGACCCCTCTTTCAGGTGGGGGAGATTTGTGTAACAGAAAGAAATAGCAGAAAATAGGTCAACAGTCAAGTGACCCACACAGATGGGTGCTTTGAGATGTGTAAGCTGTGGTTCCAGAGTCACTACCCAGATTCACTCAAAGTAAAGGCCGGAAGTGGAAAAATATTCTCTGGGCAGGTGGGAGAGGGGAATATGGAGAAGTGGGTTATCATTCTTCTTTCAAGTAACTGCTACTTGAAACATTTTTTTAAAGTTTCCTTCAAGTCATTTTGCTCATCAGACGACAGTATTTCTCAGAAAAGAAGCAGAAGAAAATGTCAAGCAATGTGATTGTTGTTCCAACCTTCCCTCTCTTCCCACCTGTGAACACAAAACAATTCCTTTGTCCTTTATTGGCCCCGTTCTGCTTAGATATCGCAAAGTCGTGCAATCACATCTTGTTTGAAACAGTAACCTAATACCAAACAATTTAAACACAGCCACTAATCCTTTTGAACAAGGCTGTGTTGGCAATTATGAAACAGGGCAGACGTTGGCAAGCGCTTTTGGAATAATTATAGGGTTCCTTGAGTAGTACAGTATAAATAATTGAGGGTTTAAAAGCGGTATTGTGAGCAGCAATTTTTACTAAAATTCATATTTGCTCCTTGAAACCAATATACGTCAAGAGTGCCTTGCTCCCACCCCCACGTCTCCACCTTGAGATCTCAAGGGCTTTGGAAGCTTTTGATTCCATTGCACTTTTAACTCAGCAAGGCAACTACAGGGCACATCTGGGCTGTAGTGAACAAGGGTAAGAGTGATGCATTTAATAAACGGGCATGAATGAAGTAATGAAACTCTTCCAGCTCTGGCCACCCGGCATGCTCCCATGGTACTGGCATGCAGAAAGACCAGTTTGGTACAGAGAGAAGCTAAGAAGTGCAGTGGTATCACTTTTGCCTGGCAAGTAGGGCACACCGAAGAAGATTATCGCCTCCTCTTTGGCTGACGATGGTGTGACTGCAAGGCACAGAGGACTGAGGCATGTCCACTGCGGAAACTCGTGGAGATAATACAGCTCTAAAATAGCCACAGAGACTTATTAAAATATCTGTTTTCCTCTCTGTGGAAATTCTCATTTTATCCTATGCCACAGGAAAGATGGGTAGGGATGTCAGGAAAGTAGGGGGTGGGGCTGGGATGGGGGTGGGAGAAAGCCAGGGTGATGGAGGGAGCTGGGTTTTTTTTTGCTTTTTTTTTTTTTTAACATCTTTATTGGAGTATAATTGCTCTACAATGGTGTGTTAGTTTCTGCTTTATAACAAAGTGAATCAGTTATACATACACATGTGTTCCCATATCTCTTCCCTCTTGCGTCTCCCTCCCTCCCACCCTCCGTATCCCACCCCTCTAGGTGGTCACAAAGCACCGAGCTGATCTCCCTGTGCTATGCGGCTGCTTCCCACTAGCTATCTACCTTACGTTTGGTAGCGTATATATGTCCATGCCACTCTCTCGCTTTGTCACAGCTTTTACCCTTCCCCCTCTCCATAGCCTCAAGTCCATTCTCCAGTAGGTCTGTGTCTTTATTCCTGTCTTACCCCTAGGTTCTTCATGACATTTTTTTTTCTTAAATTCCATATATATGTGTTAGCATACGGTATTTGTCTTTCTCTTTCTGACTTACTTTACTCTGTTTTTAAAGGGCTCTGCTCTTGGGGTGAATGCTGAATAGAGGCCTTTCTTTTTCCAAGTAGGTGACTGTACGTGGCATCTTCTTGTCTTTCTCTTGATCCTAGTGGCTTCTCTTACCCAGGCTGAGAACTCCCCTGAGATGTTCACATCCTGAATGTTTCTCACCAAGCTAGCTAGTGTCCTCAGATAATGTGGTTTTTGTTTCAATTGCTGTTCCTGGTTTCTGCTCTCTAAAACCCTTTTAAACCATATTTTCCATGATTGTTCAGTGCTGGCTTTGGTATTTAAATAAGGCTTTCAATGGGTCATTAGCCCTGTAATTAATTCCAGCTATTTTTAAATGGTGCCTTGGTTATTAAAAGAGCTGCCATATTCTCAGCAGCCTTGTCTTTCTTGAAGCATCCCTAAGCATTAGCTGATCTTTCCCTTTTTTTAGTGCCAAAAATATGGTAACTTTTTTTCCTCCTTTCAAATATATTCTTCATGGGTAGGAAGAATCAAACTTTTTGAAGGAGGACAGAAAATATTGAGCTGTTACACTTCTGCATGACAGCCTTGGGCTTTTATTTTTCTTTCAGATGATCTCAGCAGATAACCATCAAGGACTTCCTGTAGGCCAGGCCCTGCCTTATGTATTTTTCACTTATGTTTTTAAAATCAAGATTGGTAAATCACAGGATTTGAATAGAAAGTGATTTTATGGAGAAGAAGTGGCTGGAACAAAATCACTTTAGCCAGTTAGTTACAGAGCTAGAGTTAGAACCCAGACCACCTGACCCTTAGCCCCTTCTTTCCGTTTCTTTGTGCTTTGTTATATAATACTAACATAGCTGTTGGTCTCTGTGACACTAGGAGAGGCTTACCAATTCTAATATTAGCACCAGTGAGCGTGGCCCCATACCCTTGGCAGACATCACAGTCAACCACAGCACAGTGCATCACAACCAACATCTTAGGGATCCACTAGAAATCCATCTGACTTGGAAAATGAGCTGAAACCCACTTGCCACCTTGACCTTATAGTAATCCCAGGATAAAGCAGTAATGCCTGGTTCAGAAAAGCAGATGGAGATTAACTTTGATTATTGAGTATTATCTGAGATCAGAGAAAAATACCAATAGCTCATACAATAATAGTTAATAGGGCTACCATTGTGTGCCAGGCACTGAGCTAGTTGTTTAGATGTCTTCTTGCATTGAGCCTGCTAACAACCCTGTGAAATCGTTACTATTACCTCCATGGTACAAATTACCATAAAGATAAATAACTTGCCCGTGATCACTGAGCTAAGAAGTGGCCAGCTCAGCTTTCGGACCCAGGTCTCTCTATCTCTAAAGCTTCTCCTTGCCATCTGACAGCCCACACAGGGTATCCATGTGCTGACCACTTGTGGACCAGCCCTCGATGTCAGAAGAATATTCCTACATTTCTCATCCTGAGACTCCCCCTTGCCTCCACCCCCAGCCCCAGCCTTTTTTCTTTCAATCCTGTGAGGTTCTAGTAAATGTAGTTCCGAAAAGAATGCTTGCCCCAAGTGATTTTGTTTCATCTTTTATGATAAATTAGGAATCCTTTCATTTATTTTGGTTCTCGCCATGGTTTCCATTGCTAGAAGGACATGCCTAGGACTGTCTAGGATAGCTTTAACAACCCTTTCATCCCCTCTAGGGTACCAGAGAGTACATGCTAGAAGCAGGTGATAGAATCTCTAATTTATTCATTTTTTGGAGCCCCTGCTGTGTGTCAGGCACTGAACTAGGCACTGGGGATATTGGATAAGGAAAAAAGACTCATCCCTGCTCTGTACCCCTTCCATTCTCAACGTGTGGAGACAGCTAATAATTATGTAGCATTCCAGGGAGTGATAAATGCTATGAAGAATGAATCCAAGTAATAATGGTAGATGACTTGGGGGTAGAAGGCTAGGAATGCCTCTGGTTTTTTATTTCCTGTGGACCCTAGCACAAATATTAAGGGAGACTTTAAAAGGCAAGTTAAGCTTCTGTATCTCTAGATGTGTCTGCAGTGCACAGTGGCCAGGACTGAGACTGGGGGAAAATGTCCAGTGGACACAGTTTTATTTCGATATGATCTTCCTCTTTGGTACCACCATCATTTTTTCAATCTGCCGGGACCTTATCTCCCTGATAGCTCTCTCCACCCTCAGCTGCCCAGCATTGTGTCTGTGATGCCAAAGCTCTTTGTGTCTCCCTACCACCACCACGGTGAACCATGAACTGTCCTGTGTTTTGTGTCATCAAGGTCAGGCCCCCTGCGGCTGCCAAGCCTTTGACTAGCCACCCTGATAAATTAACCTCTGCTCACTCCTCCCAAGTGAGTGATTTCTGTTGACACTGGTTCTGTTCTTTCATCTGTGAAATGGGGAGGTTGGGGTAAACCTAGTTGGAAAGATGGCAGGAGAGTGAGCACATGTGGGTGGAAATCTCTCCTGGGTTTCCCACCAACTTGGTAATCTCGGTACCTCTCCGAGCCCCAGTTGTCTTGGCTAAAAAGTCAGGCGTGTGATTGGGTGATCTCAGAGGTCTTTACCGCCTGGAATTCTGTAATCTGAAACGTTAGGTTTAGCTCTTTAGAACACACTAAACAAAACAAAAGCTATGATTCACAAGAGGCGAATCATACCTTTATTGTCTAACCCAGAGAACGAGTTTCAGACAAGGAAGGGGGCCAGCAAGTATCATTGCAAGGGCAGTAGGAGAAATTATTCGAGGTTTTCTAACTTCCCTTCCTGAGAACAGTCAGTGTGATGGAATCTTATTGAGATTGTTAATGAAATGAGAACCGAGATGACTCTTCATATACCCAAACTATGTCTAATATATTAAACCTTGGAAATAGCAGGTTTTAATTAAGTCTGCCACATCTGCTGACCAAGATGTGGGAACTGAGCAGAGGCCAGAATGAGCCAAAGCATCAAAATCACTTACTTGTGTAAGTGACCAGCTTCTCCTTCCTTGGTGTCTGTCATTGTACTCCACATTGAGATCAGAGTGGTAAAGCCCTTATGCAGTATACGTTTCCTTTTGCCTAAAAGATATGAGATTATCAAGACAACAGGCAAGGGCACTGAATCCCTCTTACCAGTAATTTCCAAATGCTGAAGATAAATGCATCGTGGATCTAGTCTACATGGGTATATCAATGTGTTGCGTATGCCTTGTATAGCTATAATTATCACTCAATTGATAGCACTTATGGAATCCTGAGACATCTCCTTGGAGAAATCTGAAAGATGAAAAGATGCAACATAATTCATAGCTGTCTTGTCTTCTTCTAAAAGTGTTGGTTTAGTGTGTTAAAGAACAAGTGGTCCACACAGAGCATCTTCTGCTCAAACTAAATTAGCAGGAAGAGCAGCAAAACCAGTGTGGTTCTGCAGAGTGCTCCTCTTGTTTTCTGTAAGTGTGGTAATGATTTCACACAACTGAAAACTTATTTCTGTAAGCCTGTGTTTGGTGTAATATTGAGGTGTTAATTCAGTCATTCATTGCTTGAACTGTTATTGTTTTAGAAGTAAAGCAGCATTATTTAGATTCCTTCTTCATCTCTTCTGAGAGTCACCATTTACCTGATAATATATACCTCCATTTACATCTTTTGCTGACTGTCCTTGAGAAAAACAATGTCAAGAAAAAGATTAATTATTTTCCAATGAAAGCTTATTATACACTGACAATAACTTTAATCTCCTTAATGTCCAAATGAAGAGGATTGGTAACTGATAACACTTCCATTGATGTTTTCCAGAAATGATTCTATAGCAAAAAAAAAAAAAAAATTAATGCCTTTTTGGTGAGCACTAAAGGAAGAAACCATTGATACATAATTATAAATTCTTAGCCTTTAAACATTTTTTGAAATGAATATGTTGTGAATTTTGAAACTTTAAAATGCCCATCCAGATTTCAAGCCTTAGGTGTTCCTTGCCTATACTTTTTACTAGGTCAAAAGCAGCTCACATATAAACAGTTATGTCCTTTGGTCATTTAGGTTTCAAATATCAGCTATATTTTGTTTTATAAAGTGATCTACGTTGTCCTTGTGAGTTCATTCATGGCTGGAAGAAAATCAGACACTTTGTATAAAGCAAAACTTGCAAAACCCTGGAGTCCTATTTCTGGCTGTTTCATAATACAAGTGATAAAATATAAATTTTTGTTTGGTTTGTAGATTAGAAAGGACATGGGAGAGGATGGAGAGTGACACTGTAGTTTGAATTTATAATTTGAAAGGAAGCATAGAAAATAAGTGATATAAAAAGATTACCATAAAAGTATCACCATTTTGCCACCCACCCTGCCTCCAACACCCAGACGATCTGTGAGACTTCACCTTGGCTGTTTAAAACTCATTGCAATTAAAAAGTGATATTAAAAATAGTATACTACCACTTTAGCCAGTACAACACATATGTGATATCCCGGGAAATTGCAAAACATCTTCTTATCCAAAGTTTGGTACCTCGCTCTTAGAGTTTTGCAACCAAGGAATATAGCAAATACTGTTTTACATTTCACCTATTCCCTGATGCTTTGCTTGTTTCTTAAATTAATTCATGGGCAATGCATGGCGGGAGGAAAATAAAGAAAGCAAAATACACTGATGATATGGTAGCAAATACCACTTCCTAACACTAGCAACCTAAGACATTAGCTTCATTTGCTTCTCTCGGGTGCCCAGCTTGATTGCATAGAGCAAAAGAATAGATGGCAGCTGTTTTTTAATGTACTGTTAATTCCCTCCCAACCCAATATGCTTAATTCCTCATTCTTCATACCTTTGGGATGAAGTATAATGTTTTGTTGCTTGTTTACAGTATAGTCAGGCAACAGACACCGTACATAAAAGGTGCTACATATCATCAAACATATCAGGAATGCCAGAGAGTTCTGCTTTCATCAATAAGGCTTTTCCACTGTTCATATCAAGAAGTTCAAGGGGAGCAGTGTAAAGCTACTCTGCTGTTGTAATATTTTTATCCACTACATTTTTTTTTTTTTTTTTTTTTTTGCGGTACGCGGGCCTCTTACTGCTGTGGCCTCTCCCGTTGCGGAGCACAGGCTCTGGATGCGCAGGCTTAGCGGCCGCGGCTCATGGGCCCAGCCGCTCCGCGGCATGTGGGATCCCCCTGGACCGGGGCACGAACCCATGTCCCCTGCATCGGCAGGCGGACTCTCAACCACTGCGCCACCAGGGAAGCCCCACTACATTATTTTTGAACCAACTCTCTGTACCTTTAAACGTAGTATTCATACTTCTTGCCTTTCAAAGTTTGAGGATTTCGTCATTCACTTGCGGTATTCCTCAGAAAGGAACACGTTCTCTTGTGGAAATTATTGGCTAACATTAGCAAATTCAGGCCACCTGTTCATTGAAGAGTGTTGTATTTATTGGCGTACCTAGAATGGATTGCCCAGAGGTTCTCTTTTGGAAAAGTGCCAGCACAGTGCCCGAAATACCAGAGAGTGGGAAAGTCGTGGTCTGGACGGGGAGTGACTGCTGCACTCATGAAAACAGTGTTTGCGCGTGGCTGACATTAATGACAACCCAGGGCTGTGCGCTCACCGAATGTTTTCATTTCAGAAGAGCATCAAAACCACCGAGTCCTTTCAAGTTACCTTCTTTTACTGTGAAACCAGAAACCATGCCGACGGCGACTTCCAGTAATAACCTGGGTCCCAGCTGCAGGCTGTATTGAACTGCGTGTCATATAATTTTCTAATTTGTGTGTAGGTAGTTGTAGCAAACAACTTAGTTTATTTCAGAGCATGACATCAGAAAGCACATTTTAATGCAGCAGTGATGGGTCATGAAGTCAGAATTTCCACAGAATCTGCTCGAATTGAACAGTAACATAAGGAGGAGGAAACGGGAGACTCACAGGTTCCTCTCAAAGTCATTTACATTATTAGGTAAGGAGGCTGATTTTAGTTTAACAAATGTACTAGAAGGTATGCTTCCACGGGAACATTGCCCTGTCAAAGCAGTCAACCGGAGAGGCTAAACCTCTGTACCTAAAACACTGTCACAGCCCAAAAACTAATACGTGATTTCTCTTCTGGAACTGCTTTCAACTCCTTTAGCAAAGTTTTAATGTTCTCCGTAGTGACCACTGTTCCTCTGAAAAAGTGAATTTGATTTTTGAAAACAACCAACAGTTACTGCGATGAATAAAGAGAAGAAACCAAGCCAGGCTGTTTTCCTTTAAAAAAAAAAAAAGTGACTCTAAAGTGACAAAGGTGTCTTTCTCCTCTCATCTCATTGGCACTGAGAGCAGTTGCCAAAGAAGGGACTCAGAGTAGTCCTGTGGCAATGACAACATCACTACTTTGCAGATCAGTGCTTATTCTGGGGTAGAGGCTGGTGCCAGTGATTTTGCTGGAAGAAAATACTGGCCACTAATTTTCTTCCTCCAGAATATTAATATGGTAGATAATGGCCACAACAGAAACAAAGGATGGTCAAAGGCCATCCTCTGCCACAGCACAGGAGCACCTCCACACATCCAGTATGTGTCCAGGATCCAGACGACCTTACCCTGATCGTACATGTTTTCGGTTGTGTCAGAATTACTATTCCCCTGACTAACAAAATTGTACAGCAAGTGTCAAGGGTGGGGAGTCGAATGGAGGAAAAACAAAAGGGAAACTCCTGCCCAGGAGGACCACGGAATGGTGACTTTCATGGTCATAATCTGATGGTGGTCACAGGAGAATTCTGACTGCAGCCACCAGTTGAGAAATCACTAAGATGAAGCAGGGTTTGGTTGTGGGGCAGCTCTGTGCTTTTACTGCAGTCAACACAGAGTTCCATGGTTCCGGGCTGGGTGAACCTCACCTACTCAGCAGGGTTCAATACAAGGGCACCCTGGGGAATTCGATGGAAACGTGAGTTGTGGCATTGAAGTTTTCTCCATGAGAAGTCCTTTGGAACTACCCATGTTTTATCCTGTTTTGCAGTTTGATGTGTTTGGGTGTATAAAAATGGGCTTTCTTAAAGTGTCCTTTCTTTTAATGTCTGTGAAATGCTGCTGGATGATATGCAGAACTGCTACCTATCTTCTTGTCCCTATGCCTTTCTCGCAGGGGTTGTTTTGACTTGTTGCAGATGGAGAAAAACAACCACACGGGAGTGAAGGGAACGTCAGCAGAGTCCTGGAGGAAGCATTCTTACATCTGCCCCTCATGATCTCAAACCCCTTGGCTCACTAAGCCCACTGCTAAAGTCTTTGTGACTAATCTCCCCCAGTTTAGCAATTACTCTCTCCATAGGCTGACCAAACATTAATTCAAATAACAATTAATACGAATTTAAATTCCTAGATTATTAAAATACGTTATTCGTTTAGGAACTAAAACCGTCGGGGTTTTTAGCTTTCTCCTATATCATCCTTTCTTCCTCCCCGTCTCGCGATTGTAGTTGAATAGAACGTGGGCCTGATAAAGTCAGCAGGGATGGAGAAACCACACAGCTGTTTATGAGGTTAGACGAGGAGTGAAGAAACGTGGTACCGGTGGGGTGAAGGCTCCCCAGCCCTTTGACCCCTTGACGTACGTTAGACTAAAGGCAGCCTGATCACCACTTTCAAATTTTTGTTTTCTCCATTTTAATCTCTTCCTGAAAGCCCCTTTAAGGAAAGCCCCTGGAATGACGCAATATAAAAGTCACACAGACCTTTTTTTTTTTTAAAACATCTTTATTGGAGTATAATTGCTTTACAATGGTGTGTTAGTTTCTGCTTTATAACAAAGTGAATCAGTTATACATATACATATGTTCCCATATCTCTTCCCTCTTGCATCTCCCTCCCTCCCACCCTCCCTATCCCACCCCTGTAGGTGGTCACAAAGCACCGAGCTGATCTCCCTGTGCTATGTGGCTGCTTCCCACTAGCTATCTATTTTACGTTTGGTAGTGTATATATGTCCATGCCACTCTCTCACTTTGTCCCAGCTTACCCTTCCCCCTCCCTGTATCCTCAAGTCCATTCTCTAGTAAGTCTGTGTCTTTATTCCCATCTTGCCCTTAGGTTCTTCATGACTTTTTTTTTTTTTTTTCAGGTTCCATATATATGTGTTAGCATATGGTATTTGTTTTTCTCTTTCTGACTTACTTCACTCTGTATGACAGACTCTAGGTCCATCCACCTCACTACAAATAACTCAATTTTGTTTCTTTTTATGGCTGAGTAATATTCCACTGTATATATGTGCCACATCTTCTTTATCCATTCATCTGTTGATGGACACTTAGGTTGCTTCCATGTCCTGGCTATTGTAAATAGAGCTGCAATGAACATTGTGGTACCTGACTCTTTTTGAATTATGGTTTTCTTAGGGTATATGCCCAGTAGTGGGATTGCTGGGTCATATGGTAGTTCTATTTTTAGTTTTTTAAGGAGCCTCCATACTGTTCTCCATAGTGGCTGTATCAATTTACATTCCCACCAACAGTACAAGAGGGTTCCCTTTTCACCACACCCTCTCCAGCATTTATTGTTTGTAGATTTTTTGATGATGGCCATTCTGGCAAGTGTGAGAGAATATCTCATTGTAGTTTTGATTTGCATTTCTGTAAAGATTAACCATGTTGAGCATTCTTTCATGTGTTTGTTGGCAATCTGTATATCTTCTTTGGAGAAATGTCTATTTAGGTCTTCTGCCTATTTTTGGATTGGGTTGTTTGTTTTTTTGATATTGAGCTGCATGAGCTGCTTGTAAATTTTGGAGATTAATCCTTTGTCAGTTGCTTCATTTGCAAATATTTTCTCCCATTCTGAGGGTTGTCTTTTCATCTTGTTATGGTTTCCTTTGCTGTGCAAAAGCTTTTAAATTTCATTAGGTCCCATTTGTTTTTGTTTTTATTTCCATTTTTCTAGGTGGGTCGAAAAGGATCTTGCTGTGATTTATGTCATAGACCGTTTTTGCCTATGTTTTCCTCTAAGAATTTGATAGTGTCTGGCCTTACATTTAGGTCCTTAATCCATTTTGAGTTTATTTTTGTGTATGGTGTTAGGGAGTGTTCTAATTTCATTCTTTTACATGTAGCTGTCTTACATGTAGCACCACTTATTGGGGAGCCTGTCTTTTCTTCACTGTATATTCTTGCCTCCTGTATCAAACATAAGATGACCATATGTGCATGGGTTTATCTCTGGGCTTTCTGTCGTGTTCCATTGATCTATATTTCTGTTTTTGTGCCAGTACCGTACTGTCTTGATTACTGTAGCTTTGTAGTATAGACACAGACCTTTTTAAATCATTGCACTCTCTATGCCTGAGAACTCCCTACCTTACTGATGCAATTATGTTTTTGCAAAGTGCCCTGAACTTTGGTATAGGTTCTCAAAGAATATTTGTAAAATTATGCCCGAAGAAAACATTCTTTGAAATGAATTAGTAATGTCCAAAAGTCAAGAAAGAAAGGAAGGAGGTGAAGAAAGGGAAATAATAAATTCACTTTAAAATGAACTGTACTGTCTAATTGGGCAATGAAGTGTATCTCTTGAGCACCATTTAGCTCGACAGACCAGAAGAGGGGAAGGGATTTCTCTTTCATAGATGAAGTAATTCACTCTCAAGAAACATTTTGAAATGGACTGATATTTCTCTGGTAGAGTTACCTGCTTTGGTAAATTTTATGGTAAAGTAATCAGTTCATCTTGTCTAACTGACAACTCAAAAAGCTGATTCCAAGAACAGGAGATTGGCTTCAATAGAAATACTATTTGTTTATTTTAGAGGGTGGGGATGGGTAAGGACCCGGTCAAGCTTACTCTCCTGACTTATTTTAAAGGATGTTTTAAATGAATGATAATTCCTCATAAGTCATCCTTCTGATTATTGGTGGGTGTGTTTGAGGTGTGACTGATTTTTTAAACAAACCTACCAAGGTTATGCACCTAAAACAATCCTGTTCCATTCAGAATTTCAATTTGAAAGTCTGTATACTTATTCAACTTATTTTTTTCTAAGCCTTAATTTTTTTTTGAGCTCCATTTTTTGGAATTGCTTTCATTGACTGGTTTGGTTTCCCTTTAAATAACAGGAAACGCAAGATCAGGGCAGGTCATGGTGAGTAGTTAGGTTGCTTTTCCTGGAGCACTGGAATGACTCCACTCACCCCTCTGGGCATTGGTTCCTCAACATCTCACAGGGAAGGCTCTTGTCTGATGAGTACATTTTGGTGTTACCACCAGACCTTGCTTCAGAATTTACTTCTCTATGTCCTAATGGTCCCTGACATGGCCTTGGACTTGATCCTTGACATTTAATGCCTTAGACAGTTATAGCTGGGAACCATGTAGCTTGAGGGCCCAAAATGCTTCATTGGTGGCGATGGTTTTGTTTTGAAAAACACATATCAATGGGAAATAGATTTGCATTACTGATGCTACCTGCCAAGGGCTTTGCCTCTGTGGATTTAAAGCAAAACGTACCTATTGTGGGCTTCGACAAATAAAAAGCACCAAGCCCCTGCACAACCAAATAAATAAATAAATATGTAAAAAAAAACCCACCTGATTCGGTCCCAGAACCGTCCATTGAAATTGTTTACCTTGAAAGGAAAACCAAATACTTTACTTTCCATTCGCACCATGTTAGCATTGTGCTGCCCTGTCTCTTCTATCAATATATGGCAGGGTGTGGTATTGAAAGGAATTCTCTTTGACAGTAATAAACACTATTTTTTTTTTTTTTTTAGTAAGGCCAAAAAAAGGAGGGGACAGGTGTGTAGAAACAGAGGGTTCTAGCTCCAATGGGTATTATGCCGGAGCTTTTACTCTGGACCTTGACGAGAACATTTCAGTGTGTTCCCTTGTCTAAACCAAAATGCAATTAAAATGGACAGAGTGGTTGCCAGATGGGCTTCTCTATCACAGTCTATGACTACTTTTCCTGACTAGTGACCCCTGGTGGGTTTCACCATTGAAGAGATCCCAACTGTTGGGGAAATGACTGTTCAACTCACTCAGAATCATCGTATCACCGTGTAACATAGCAGGACCGGATCTGACAGTTTATCTGGTGCAACACTACACCGAGGGGCAGGGAGTAGCTACAGTATTCCCTAGGAGGGAAGCTGAGCCCTGGAGAAAGAAGGTCACAAAGTTTCACACATGTCTGGTAAATTTCACTTGCTAGCAGGTAGTTTTAGAAGCTTCGGAACCCTGCAGCTGAGTCCCTTCCCTACTTCACCACACAGCTTTTAGAAGCCTGGCTCCCACTTCCTCTGCTTACCACCTCTTCAAGATGCCAGCCTTGCTGTGGGCTTTACTTAGAAAGTGGGGAGCTGCTTAATACCCAGTGGTTTCTTTCCGTCATGCTTTGTACCTGCTTAGTGTTACTTCTCATATTAGGCCTCTGCATTAGAAACAAAGCCGCTGGGACTTCCCTGGTGGTGCACTGGTTAAGAATCCACCTGCCAGTGCAGGGGACACAGGTTCAAGCCCTGGTCCGGGAAGATCCCCCATGCCGCGGAGCAACTAAGCCCGTGCGCCAAAACTACTGAGCCTGCGCTCTAGAGCCCGCGAGCCACAACTACTGAGCCTTTGTGCCTTGAGCCTGTGCTCCGCAACAAGAGAAGCCACCACAGTGAGAAGCCTGCGCACCGCAACTAAAAGTAGCCCCCGCTGCTAGAGAAAACCCGTGCACAGCAATGAAGCCCCAACACAGCCAAAAATAAAATAAATTTTAAAAAATAAACTACTTTTAAAAAATTTAAAAAAGAAAGCCACTGAACTCCATGTCTTTATCTGAAAGGAATATAATGACCTATCCCTCATCAACCTTCTTGCTTATTCCCACAACTCCAGTAGCAGCTCTTGCCAAATACTACTGTCCTTGAAAGATAGGTGGTGTTGGTGATGATGATGATACCTAATATTTATTGACCCCTTACTATGTGCTATGCACTGATTCTATAAGCACTTGGTTACCCTATAATAAGGACATAAGGGTTATTTTAAAGGCTAGGAAAAGAAGGCACAGAGATTAAGAAAGCTGTCCAAGTTCACATAGCTAGTAAGTGACAGGGCAGGGATTCAACCGCAGCCTCCAGCGCTTGCAAAGTGAGCCTCTCCACTTTACTTCAAGGTTGTACTTTTCTTTCTTCTTTAAAAAAAGTGTCCACTATCATCCTTAATTCACATACAGTGAAGCTAATGTAGCAAGATGACGTGGGCCAGTGGATTCTGTGTACCCTCTTGTCATCCCTGGTGCCTAGTCGTGCAGGTTACCAGCAAGTGGTGGTAGGACTTACAGCTGGAGAGACCTGTGTGTAAGGGTATGGAACGTGTGTGTGTGTGTGTGTGTGTGTGTGTGTGTGTGTGTGTGTGTGTGTGTGTGTGGTGATTTAAGATGGTAGCAGCCATTAGCATTAAAAAGGACCTGCTATTCTGAGCTCTGGCTGTGACAGTAAGATGTGCCTGTAGCAGCTGTTAGCAATCAGAGTGTGTTTCCATATGATGTGAAATGTGCTGCCATCACTTGTGAAGTGGATTTCAAAACGTCGCCGTCCTGAAGTACCAAAGTGTGTGAATGGTGCACTTTTACTGCAAATTAGAAAGATTCACTTATGCCAGTGATAGTGTCACACTCACTCAAGCTCTCTTTAAGTGACAAAGACGCACATTGCCAAGTGCTGGCTAGCTGATAGGCGTATGTGCAGGACAGTCATAAAATGTCATCTGAAATGTTTGTCTGCAGGCAAAAGGAGCTCCTCGGATTGGAGGAGCAGAAACTGAAAATGGAAGAGGAAGGACAGGGTTGTGAACCTTATTTTGCTATCTTTCCATGGCTGTGGCGTTCTTACCCCACCCCTACTGCATGACTTACATAAAGATAGATAGTTTCAAGGTAAACCCCCAAGATATACATTTTCTGTTGTAGGGAAGAATGACATTCGTTAGGTGTTACCGTCTGGGAATTGATGCTTAGATGTCAGACCTTCTTAAAATAAATCTGACAATCTCTAAGCTTGGTCCAGAGCATCCCCTCTCCTCCTGTCTCACAACTACTTAATACCCTCAAGGCTCTGCTGCCTTTTTCTGTATTTGCCTTTCCAGTGAAGAAATAGCTAGAAGCTCCTGCTTTCCCCCCTTGGGAGTAGACATAGAAAACAACTCTACTTCAGCTATCAGCCCATATTGTTATCCATTGTCCAGTTGATGTTATACATTATAACTAAATATGGAAACATTTCTTTAATAAGCAAGTTTGAAGAACACGTGTTTAGGTAGTCAGAAAAAAACTCCTTCGGGCACTTGTCTGGTCATTCCTGTGTCCAGCTGAACTGGTTGTCTTAGAAAAGCATTATAAAAGAGATTTTTAATTACCATTGACCTGCAGTCCAGAAATACATGACTGATGTTTTCGAAGGCTGAGAACTTGCCATATCTGTTGTTTAGATATCATTGGCTCTGTCCTGGAAATTGGAGGTGGAGAACCTAGTAGAATTTGTCTTCTAGGAATTGGTCACTCATCCTTCAAGATCTTAGAATCTTAAAACAATTAGTGTGACAACATGTACACTTCTGCTTCTGGCAAGTCTAAATAATTTGCTTGTGATTTTAAATAAAAAACAGACCTTTCCCTGGTCTCTTGCCCAGAGTTCCATTCTCCCTGTTAATTCTAGGGAGACTTTGTGAAGTGGGAAACAGCACAAAGGTAGAATGGGGATCTGGGCTGTGAGATAATCCTCACCCACTAAAATGATCTGTGGACCAAGAAATTTTTGGTATCACCAGTCTGTGTTCCTGTGGCTATGGATGTGTTGTCATCTTAGTTCTCAATGGCTTAACATAGAGGAAAGCAAATGTATTTTCAAGGTTTAAAGTTACAAGTTATTTCCAGTTTTTTTTTTTTTTTTTTTGCCATGAATCCAAACAGTTTGGTTAAGGAATATTTCTTAAATGACATGGTCTAATATTCAATGAACAGTAATTGATCTTCACAAAAACTACCTAAGCTAATGGAAAGAAACAATAGGTTCCTTGGCCTGGTGAGCTATGATGACTTAACCTGGATTCTTGTTATTTTGACCCACTTCTGCACATCTTCAGCAGGTGATGGCACCGTTAAGGAGTATAGAAATTGTGCAGTTAGAATTAGCAATCAGTAGCTGACTTTTTAGGCAGGAGACTTTGGCCCTTTAAAGAGAATTCTGAGACAAACAGAATATTTGGATTGATTTATTCAGTGAAGTATGATGCTATGTGCTAAGCATACAATGGACCAGACTCATAGGAAGCCATAGAACAAATAGATTTAAACAGATATCCGACTTGTTTTAAGACCCATTTCTGTGTCAATGGATTTTTCTGTCTTTGGACTTTGTAATTGAATCACCAGGTTTGTTTCTTTTTGTAACATTCTGTGTATCTATTGAAAAAATACAATCTTGTAAATTGAAGTACCAAGATCATACAATACCTATAAGTTGAGGTGTGCATAGGCAGGTGCAAAGTTAAGAGGGCTGTAAAATGGAGTGCTTATCTCTTGGGCTTAGGTGTGAGAATTTGGGGGTAATGGTGTAAAGTAAGGTTATTTCATAAAACGCAGTAAGAGTAATTTTGATGTTTTTGGTAAAGCAGAAACTAGATAAGATCTCCAGATTTGGTTTGGTTTTAAAGATGTTCTTTTCTGTTGTTGTGAAAAACAGACTTTGAATGATGAAAGCAAAGAGCTGACCCCATTGCTCTCAACTGTGAGCAAAGGAAGACGTAACCTAAATGTGGCACAATTGCTCTTGTTAAGGGAAAAAAAGGAATTGGTATCTAGAGTGAGGTTGATCGCTAGAAAAGATTAGCTGCAGTTCTGTGAGTCAGATGACATTTTTTTGGGTCTAGTATTATCCAGAATTATATAAGGGACACATACCTATTGTTGGAAAAGAAGTTTTTAAGAAACTCTCTTGATCATAATCTAACAACTTAGTAAGATAAGATGGATTCTTTTTCCTGCTGATATGAAATGGCTTAACCCACCCTGAGAGATTCAAGAGAAGGATTTTGATTAGACATTTCTGATTTCAAGGTCCAAGAAAATCTGCAAGAACTTCATATTGAAAAAATGTAGTTAATTCTAGAATCTTAGAAGGACCTTGAGAATAATTGAGAATAATTGGCTGAATGGCCAGTTACCTTTGTCTTAGTCCCTGATTTCACATAACCCCAGAAATCCTCAACAACAAGGATGCTCCGTTGTTCACAAAAGTGATAGAGATTAGATTAGGAAAGACCAAAAAAAAAAAAAAAAAAAAGAAAAGAAAAGTATTTGTATTGCTGATCTTAATGGCATCATCTTTTGTTGGGTGAGAATTTCTTCAGTATTTGACCTGCTGGATAAGTAAAGTGGAGTATGAGGAAGCAGCTTCTCTTGCTGTTCAATTATTTTATTCAAGGTCTAATTGGTCGCCAGGTAATTATCAAAAGAGATAAAGAGTATGTTGCCTTAAATTGAGGTCTTCTGTGCATGACTGTGTCGTAGGAGAATTCTAGAGAGAACTGGATCTAAAAATCAAAGCCATCCACTGTTCCTCTATATGAAAAATCTGTTTCTTCTCTGATTTGACAGAATTTCCCCATCTAGGGACAAAAGTACTCATTTGGATTTGGCTTTTAGCAGAGATACATGTGCATCAGGGAGTGCGAGTCAGTTTCTCTGGAAAGCTTAATCCAGTAGAGATTGAAACATATTACAAAGGATTAATATTCAGTTCCCATTGTCAGAACTACCTGCATATTCACAGAAAGCCACATGACAACACATACTTGTCTTCCTCATTCTTCAGATATTTCCTGCGTACACAGCTCAGCTTTCTCTGAATTCATATGGGCTTTAACTCCTAGGCTCCTAAGTCTTACATGTGTAAAGCCTGAAGGAAATAAAGTTTCAAAAATCTAGTTTTGTCATATTTTAGCTTTAGTGTGCAAATGCTTGATCTCTTGAAGAGTTTGAGGTGTGTTTATGTGTATGTATTCGGCAAGTATATGTAACACTTTTTATTTTAACAAATGATTTTTAAAAAGCTGTTACATTTTCAGCAGAAGCCACAATCCAGTTAAAGCTTTTAAGAAGTGGCTTTAAACAGTATGTAAGGTGTAGGACTTTGGTCGGGGGGAGGCAGAGTAAGGTACAGGACCTGTTTTTGGATGGCTATAATTTGACAGGGTCCTTTGAGTCAGACATGAACTTAATACCGAGGGTCAGAATGTCGGAGGGCAACCTGTGTGTTTATTGTGTATAACAAGTGGGAATCATACCATTTCCAGGATACCTCTGCAAGACAACTGAAGCCCTGGTGAAGGGCTTAAGTTCAGTGACTTTGCTTGTGACAGCTGTTACAGAGAGGTGACTTCTCCATCTATGTGCTTTTTCTCTGAAGCTGAGACAAAGATAGTAACCTCTGGACCCATGAGTCCCTCAGGAAGGCATTTTGGAAACCAACAATTAAAAAAAAAGTTTGAGTCTGGTTAGCAGATGAAGATTACAGTTCTGTGGATTTTTCTTTATTCTCTTGGTGGCAGAGCCTGTAGTGGGTGGTGAGGGCACAGCATCCTGGTCCTTGCCGAGAATGATATGCCAAGCTTCCCATCTATATAGGTCTTTTCGTCTTCAAAGAGCTTTCTGAGCATTCGTTTACCACCACCTGCCTGGGAGACAGGAGTTATTCCCATTTTATAGATGGAGGGAGTGGAGGTGTAAGTGACTTGCTTGAGGCCACTCAAGGAGTTGAGGGTCAGAGGGAAACGCAGGAGTGCCAACTCCACTTTTTAGCTGGATCGACCTCCAGCTCTTTCTCTCTCATGGCATTTCCCCTTGAGAGCCCCAGATTGATGATAACATAAATCTAAAGTCATCAAATAATCCTGAACAAAAAGAGACACCAAGTCTCTTTTTTTTTTTTTTCTTTGGTGGCTGCCTCTACAGTTAAACCCTGGGAAACCTAGACCTAGAGAAGAAGCCATTTAACCCTCCTGAGGTTCACTTTCCACATCAATAGAATGGGGCTAATAAGACCCACCTGCCTACTTCAGAGTTGTTGTGAACACCAAAATCAAAACAAGCTAGTGAGGACAAAAACTTGGAAAACCGTTCCAGAGCTCTGCAAATATCAAGCATTATTGTTGTTGCCAGAAATGACCACAAGACTGCTCTACCAAAGGGGTAGGACTTTTCTAATTAGGGGGCTAACTGCTTTGGTGATGTTGCACTAGGATCAAGTACTATCATGAAAAAAATCGCAAAATCAGTAGAAGAAAAGACTGTACCGGGGACACATACCAGTATTATATTTAGTATATATTTAGTAGAAAAAATGGCGGAACAAGTTGATTTTTAGTTTGCAGAGTGTGTAGCTGGAACTCAGCCCTCCCCACCCAGGATGCCTATTGAACATGCCTGCACTGTGAAACAAATCCATGTTATACTCCAGGCCTTAGGTCCAGGGACAGAGTGTGCCAAACTGTTTGAAGCCCACAGTCTGTTCTTCCACCATGAAGATGTATTGCAAGCTCTCTGCAAACCCTGATGGTGGCCTGGGGCCTCCAGCAGCAGCGCTGAGAGAGTAGAGAGAGAAAAAGGCTCCCTCCCTCCAAGCTGTTCCAGCCACTCTGCAGCAGGGCTCACAGGCAGGCGAATTTCAGCCCCTATTTTTGCCCCCTTGGCTGAGCAGAGTCCTTGGAGACCCTGGAACTAGAGGTGGCCAGATCCAGAGGGGCTACAAAACTCTAGAAGTCAGGAGTTGCCGAAGTCCCTCCAGGAAACCAGGTGAAGACTCCCTACTACCCCCCCATCCCCCCCCCCAACCCCCAGCTGGCCTTGACATACAGGCCAGACTGCCATCCAGGCAGCTGCAGAAGCCTTTAATACCCCAGCAGTTTTAAACAGGGGATAAAATAAAATGACTAATCCATAAAGGACTCAAGCCATTTTGCCGAAAATAAAATCAAATGCCTTAGGGTTTTTCTTTTTAATCTTTATTGGTTTTTCTGCTTACAAAAGTAATACATGCTGGTTGTAAAAAAATCAAACGTTAGAGAAATATGTAACATAGCAGGTGAAAAGTCCTCCATATTCTCAGCCTTCCAGGAAAAACACGGTCAGCAGATTGGTATAAAGATAGGGGTTTTTTTGGTTTTTGTTTGTTTGTTTATAGCAGCAGTTCCTGACAGTTTTTGCAAGACACAGAAAATTGCTTGGCATTCATATGTGTGACATAGTGTCATGGGTATACCCAAGGTTTGGCCGTTTCCTGGCAAGCCAGCAGTAACCCCACCCTGTTCCGTCCAATTTGAGAAAGCATATGGTTGTGCAAGTGAGCTAGAGTGAAAGATCTTATGGGGATGATCTTAGGTCCATGTTAGTTTATTTTTTTATATGAACCAGTAAAAAACTTTATTTTTTTTTTACTATTATTAGCAACAAATGCCTTGTGACACATCCCACACTGATTACAACATGCTGCTATGTTGTAGCAGTTAAGTGCCAACGTTGTAAAGGATCGCTGTGGTAGCTGGTATGAACTGCCTGTCATATTAGCTAGAGGCTAAGCCGCTTTTCTCTATCCCCGCTTTGGAAAGAGCTTAAAGTCTGCAGAAAAGAATTTCATTTCACTATAAGGCAGGATTTCTTATCAACAATAACAATAATAATAACTGTGTTTTGAGAGCCAACTCTTTCTAAGGATTGTGTGTGATGTGCATATATATAGAATACATGTATAAAATAATCATATGTGCTGTGTCATTTATACATTATATCATTGAATCTTCAAATAGAAAACTGAGACTCAGAGAGGTAGGTGAGGTAATTTTCCCAGCCTTAAGAATTGTTAAACATTGGTATTGGTCAGCCTAAGGTCAAAAACTTGGAATTTTATAAAATTGAGAAGAATGGTCTTAGAAGGTTGATGATTATTTCCAGTTATAAACTAGTCAAGTAACTCCCAGAAAGACATCTTGACATGAGTTCTGAGTAGTATTAAGTTTAACCAGATTACTTGTGAGATGTCTTTTGATCCTTGGGTAATGGTTTCCTACCAAGAGCAGTATATTCCCGATGTTTGTATTGGAGTGATTTAGCTCGGCTATTCAGTATGATGAGAAGGGGGGTAGGGTGGAGAGGGAATAAGCTTTTGAGTTAAGAGAAAAAGACCAAAATGTGTCCAAATTCCAACCTTACTTCTTCCAAGCTCTCTGACTTTCGGCAAGTTATTTAGCCTTTCTGAGCTTCAGTTTTCTCATCTAAAACAAATGCAGTTAATGATGATAATAATACCACCTACCTTATAGAGTTGTTGGAGCAGCAAATTAGATAATGCCTGAGACTTTATAAGCCCAAATACATGTTCAATATTATTGATTATTATCAATCTATTTAGATTATCATCGAGACATCACTATTCACCCACAGAATGAAGTGATGGGTACAGCTCTTGTGCAGTTATATTTTTTAATACTTGGGCAGAATGGGCATTTTTCTCTGGACCACGATAAATCCAGAAATAGGTCCTGAGGAGCAAGTGAGGTGTTAAGAACGCCAGTGTCTTGTTACCTTTTATAATGAAAAGTAAAAAGCACACTTTTTTACAGAGGTACAACGGTAAATGCCCACCCAGCCTAAGGACCACTTGGCTAATTAGCACACCTGCTTTCCAGGATTTCCTGATGCCCCGCCGCCACTTGTTGTCAGCTCCTTGAAACTGCAAAAATTTGCCTGTGCAGGTGTGGAGAGCCTGCTTGAATTACTTAGGGTGCATGAAAGAGCAAATTATTTAGGCAATAGAGCTGAAAATGTAGGCAAATTAGAATTTTTCATAGCGAGATTGTTCATTGTTAAGCCAATTCATGATTATATGTGTGCGTGCATCTTGCTTCAGATATTCCGCTACAAAATAAACCTCTTTGCTGCAATGAATATGGATGTGGACTAATTTAATCAATATACTTGTGACAGTTGTGGTGTCTGACAGATTTCATCCTTTGAAATACTGGCTGAGTCAATGTGTGCAGTATATATATGGGCCAAGACTCATAATTTTTGTTACAAGAAGATTATTTTGAAAAGACACAATACTGCCTGTCAGAAAATGGAAAAGCCTGAGGGATAGAAAGCAAAGGGCAAGGGGATTTTTGTCCTGTTCCCTCTTACTGGTCTGAAAACTCAAATTTGTGAAACTAAACTGCTTTCCTTTCCAAAAATTTTTAAGGCATTGGCTATTTTTCTTCTCCTTGATACATTTGAATTCTGTAAATTGACTAA
Source organism: Leucopleurus acutus (assembly GCF_964270905.1). Classification (NCBI taxonomy): domain Eukaryota; kingdom Metazoa; phylum Chordata; class Mammalia; order Artiodactyla; family Delphinidae; genus Leucopleurus; species Leucopleurus acutus. Next base: position 129,712,719 of record NC_139142.1, on the reverse strand, counting down.
AAGGTGAAGGGAGGTGGATTTTGTGCATTGTTGGATGAAATGGAAGATTGAGTAAGTGCCCTGCTCCGATCAGCAAATGTTTACTTTCTGGAAAGATCAACACATGTGATAGATCACTTTCAGAGAATTTGCTTTTTAGAGCAAGTGGATTTTAGTCATTTCCTAAAGAGCACTTGCACCTGAAATTGTCTTCTGAGATAAGAGAGCCACCCAAGGGGGTAGGCTAGTAGAATAGTTTAATCCAACCAATCAGAATATTGGAACCTGGCTTTGGAGAACCCTCCCATCACCTCACCATGAGATCCCTAGGGAAGCTTGTTCTAACTAATTTGGAATCTTTGACCAGCATTGCCCACTGGAGCCAAGCACAAACACAGTGCAGCAGGGGGCAAAGTTCTAGGCAAATGGCCCCTCGCTTGAAAATACAGGTCAGTCTACAGTGAGTCCATTCATACTAAGCATCTTGGCCTCCATGAAGTCTCGTAAAATATGCCTCAGCTTGAGTGCCCTGCAGATCTGAAAGACCCTGAGAGCTGAAGGAAGGCTGAATTGAAGACCAAGAGTTTAGGAGCCTGACTCAGGCCAGTGATCCTATGCAGTAGTGGCACCAAACTCTGGATTTATACTACAGTGACTTTCCCAACCCTCACTCCCACCCTCTCCCCAGCCAGCTGAGAGCCATTCCAAGGGTGGAAGTGCTGGGCCAGGATGTCAATTCCAGGGGCACCCCCATCATGATCAGACCCTCCCTGACAGACCTGCAGATCACTTGCAATGTTACAGGAGCCTTTAGTAGGCATTTTGGTCGCTGCCTTAAAGATCATGATGTCACTGCTCATGGGTCATCCACTAGGAGTCCAGGCAGAGTGAACAGCAATACACCATTTTCCATTTGATCCAGATACATACAGTTTTACTCAGTGTTCCCTGTCTGGCCTGCCCAGAGCTTTCCTATCTTATAAAGGACTAAATAGATTTGCTTAATCTCTCCATTACTAAGATGGAATGAAAATAACTCTTGAGAGGCCCGAGTTTAGTGTTAGTGTTGCTTTTAGTTTTGATGCTGACTTAAACTATAGGACCTAATGAGGTTTGTCTAATTTCTGTGACTACAACTTGAGGTGAGACATAAGCAGAAGCAGCTCAGTGTCTGTCTTCTTTATTTCTTGTATGAGTTTTATTTAATAGGTGGTCCAAGTACTTTGTGTTGTCTAATTCTTCTCTTCCTTAGGGGTTGGGGTTGGGGTTAGGGTTAGGGTTAGGGTTAGAGGTTTCAGCTGATATCACCTTTCAGAATTTCTTTACTACCACTTGGCTTTTATGAGTCTCTGAAAAATGTGGGGCACAACCATCTCTCTGGAGAGCTGCAGACAATCTGTGGCACAAAACTTTGCCTTAACTATGTATTAAAAATATTGGAGGAGGGCTTCCCTGGTGGCGCAGTGGTTGAGAGTCTGCCTGCGGATGCAGGGAACATGGGTTCGTGCCCTGGTTCGGGAAGATCCCACATGCCGCGGAGCGCCTGGGCCCGTGAGCCATGGCCGCTGAGCCTGCGCGTCCGGAGCCTGTGCTCTGCAATGGGAGAGGCCACAACAGTGAGAGGCCCGCGTACCGCAAAAAAATATATATATTGGAGGAGCCTAAGTGTGAAACATTATTAGAGTTTAGATTTCATAAAGAATTTTCCTTGAAGAAATCAAACTAGTCTCTAAGATGAGGAGGCCGACTTGAAGTTGACGGTTTTTGTTAAGCGTGATCTTATAACATATTAAGTTGCATAACTCAGAATAGACATTTAGATAGTGTACAAAGATGCCACTATTGGGGTATTAGGAGGCTTGAGGATTATGGCACATTTATTGGAGGTGAGATTTTGAACAGTCTCTAACTCTGGATAGTGAAACTCAGGATGTCAACACTAAAAGTGACTGGTAGGCAAAGGACTCACTAAAGGCACTGCAGTACTTGTGGTCCCCTTGAAAGGATGTTAGCAGGGACACATGGTTTATAATGAGGTTAAGTCCAGTAATTTAATGTGTCCTCTTTTGAAGTATTGAATACAGTATTGTATCAAATCCAGAGTAGGTGGCTGTGGAAATTACCCCAGGATATGAGATCACATTGGAAGAAAGGGTGGGCTCTGTGTATGTGTGTTACTTACATCGTGCGATACGTTCGTTAGACTAGTCACTGCTTTGTGTGAGGCATGGCACTAGGTAGGGGCTTTATGAAAATGAAATATACTTGGGCACTTGCAACTGCCTTTGTGTGTGTGACTTAGTAGGTAATCTGACATGATATCCAGTAGTGATAACCATGGAAAATAAATTTAGTGTAATGGAGCATGCCAGGTAAACGGGTGAAACTTGTCATCCTGTGTATGCAGCTCAGTGTTGGTTCTTTATTTCGCATATAAATTGTATTTAATAGGTGGTCCAAGTACTTTGTTTTGCCTAATTATTCTATTCCTTAGGGGGTTTTTTAATCCTTAATTATACTCTTTCCAACTCTGCTCAAGATATAATGTGTTTTCTTAGAAACGTGCTTTAACATATTTGAGAACTTTGATGTAATATGTATGAATTATTTGGTTATTCTTCCAGTATGAGGCAACTGTAAATAATCAGTTAGATAGAAACACACGCACGCTGTACCAGAAAATCAATTTCCAATGTAAAGAACTCTGAAGCTACATATTCTATTTGTCCAGATTCATCATTTTTAAATTCAAATAGGATATGAACTTTATGGTTGAAAGGTTTTGATTGTACACAAGTCGACTAATTTTTAACACATGGGAGGTACATTAATTAAAAAAAGATGAGTAAGAAATTCTTCCCATCATATGTAACTTATTAATATTTAGAGTTGAATCATTTTCCTAAGTAGTTTTGGCTTTTTGGAGTCTGTTTTTCTCTACCAGCCGAGCTACAATGCTCAGCCCAGACAGGTTTTTGACCTTTTAAAAATAATGATGGAAAATGAGATCGGAGGAAACATTTTAGTATCTGCTTTGCTCTGAGGCCTAAACTGTGAACTCTCCAGTTCTTGAAGGCTTTGAAATGCTGATTCCAGTCTTCTTGTGGGTTCTTAAACACCTCCTCAAATGACCCATTTTAATAACCCGAAAGCTATTATATAACGAGCAGCCATAATTTAGTCCAGGGCTCTAGGGGGACCCTCACAGTTCAGCAATGAATAGTTAATGCAGTATAATGTTTAGCAGGTTATTAGTTTTCACTATACAAATGCTGATCAGGGAACGCTTTTATAAGGTGTTTAAAATAAAATGTAATTAACTGGTTGCGTGCTTCTGTTGCAGCTCAAATTGAAATTATTCCATGCAAGATCTGTGGAGACAAATCATCAGGAATCCATTATGGTGTCATTACATGTGAAGGCTGCAAGGTAAGCCTTTTTAATTGTTGTTGTTGTTTCTATTAACGTTAGGATGTATCTTTGTGACTTCTATTCTTTACTTCTACTATGCCTAAAAATTCAACTCCTTGGCATTTTGAGTGACGAGAAACGACAGGACAGAATAAATATTTGGGTGTTCATTACAATCAAGGAAGTTATATATATTTTTATGCCTCCCATCACAATAATGAGAGGCTGGAGAATAGTATTCGAGCATGGCTTGTTTGTCACTTCCAATCCCAGAACTGATTGAACTGATGAAAAAATCTCTTGGGTTATCTTTTTTCAAAAAAGAGATGACTCTAGACTTCTGTAAGGTCCCTGTTATAAGCTTTATAAGAAGGCGTTTCCAAGAAGTTTAATGGGAATGTGATTGAAAGTCTTATTGCTGGCTCACAGATGTTGACACGTCTGGCCAAATCATGGCAAGGTTTTTAGAAAGCACTGAGTTCTGGTCCTGGGGCCGCCCTTTGTCCCTATTGTTTTGGGCATGTCTTCATCTTTTAGTGACTCTGTTTCTTCATCTGTAAAGTGGCATTCTTCCTACCTTTTAGAACTATTCCAAGAATAGAAATAATAACTGTGAATAAAAGTCCTGATAAACTGAAAAGTGCTATTTAAATCTAATAGTCTTATTGCTGTTGTTACTATTTTAATTATTACTGATGCTGATCTCAGGGCAACATGGACAGCACATGCATAATGTGGGAGTGGAAAATAGAGATGTTTATCCTAATCATTCAAGACCCCCGAACCTAGATTGCCTCCGTTATTCAAATTTCAATTTATTAAGATTTAAATCCTCCTGCTTATCTTGGAAGGGCCTTGAGACAGCTTATAGGATAAAACAGTGCAAAATAAACAGGAGAGAAGCTATTTAGACATGCATGAGGCCTCTGAGACAGTTCTTTGCCACTGAACCAGGCCTGAATTAGCCTTAAAGCATTTGGAGGCTAAAGCAAAAAGTAAAATCCACAAATTTGGTTAGCTTTCCTTTAGTGAAATTAGAAAACTACAATGTCAGAAAATACAAAACCACCTTCAGACACAAATAACTCCTGGGAGACTTAGGGAAATTTGCCCTGTAGTTTCCTTATGTCTTTGTTTTACTGTTAATCATCATAGCACTTGCCGCTTTGTACATATACAAATGCTTCATATTGATCCTATCTCGGGGAAGCTTGAGATTTTTGCACACCACCTACCATACTTCATTATTCAGAAATCCATCTCGGAACAGAAAAAGGACATTATCAGAAAAACTGATGAAATCCAAATAAAGTCGGTGGTTTAGTTAGTAGCACTGCACCGATGTTAATTTCTTAGTTTTAATAAATATAGCATAATTACATAAGGTGTTAACATCAAGGGATGCTGGATGAAGGGTATAATGGAAATGTCTGTGCAATCTTTGCAACTTATTACTAAATTTAAAATTATTTCAAATTAAACAGTTTAACAAAATTAAAAAAAAAAATTCACCCACCTTTAGGAATAGAGAGCTTTCTACTCAAAGGGGATTTTGAATTATTCATCTCTATGGTACCCTCAAGACCTCAAGCTTCTGTATTACCAAGGAAAAAAATTATTTCCTCAATTCGTCCTCCCTCCAAATTAATTAATGAATTAAAATTAAACAAAGTAAAATCAACGGCCTGGCCTATGTTATCCCAAGATGTAAGTAAGCAAGAGAGGCACCTGCCTGTGACAACTGTCCCTCCATTGATTTGGGGGGGTTAATTCGGCTGATGTGGCTGGGCCCGTCACACTTCACCCTCACCCACTCTGTGTACGCACCTTCTCATCACTGGTAGAGGATGGCATGGTCCTTCTTGCTGAAGGGTGTATAGACAGCAGTGCTCCCCTACCAGGAGTTCCAAGCAGACTTGATTTTTGTGCATTGCCTATCACCTAGGTATTTTCTTAAGTGGTCTGGGTCCCAGGGATTAACCACGTGTGTACCATCATGCTGTTCACGAAACTGATCGCTCTCTCTGTGTCTCTCAGTAATGCCACATGTAGTAGTATGTGGCAAATTGAATACGATACCTAGGAATGGCGCGCAGGGCAGGACCAGGGAGAAGATGGGGGCTACTTCATAGGAAACGCCTCAACAATTCAGAAGATTAATTAACAACACGCTATTCAATAAAATCTGAATTCTCTGAGTACCACTGTGTTTACTGAGGCATAAACAATGTGTGTTTTCTTTTTAACACAATGTTTATTTATGACAGAAATAAAAGCAATAAGAAAACAAAGGGCAGCTGTTATTTCACTGTTGTCAGTTTTCTAGATTCCCTTCCAGATCTTGTACAGCCTCGGTGCCAGTGTGTTTTTCGGTCATCTGCAGTTCTGCTTCTCTTTCCTATTGACTTTATACAATGGAAATCACAAAAACAATCAATTAAAACTTCATTTTATTAACAGATTGGGCCTGTACCCAGCCTTGGACCTGTACGGTAGCATGTGTTTATATTCGATGCATACAGTATTTGCCCTGCGTCATAGTTTCTGCTACAACTAACATTTTTTTTTATTGAAGTATAGTTGATTTACAACGTCATGGTAGTTTCAGGTGTACAGCACAGTGATTCAGAATCTTTTTCAGATTCTTTTCCCTTACAGGTTATTACAAAATAATGGGTAGAGTTCCCTGTGCTATACAGTAGGTCCTTGTTGGTTATCTATTTTATATATAGTAGTGTGTACATTACAACTAACATTTTTATCTCTAGGTACAGTGAAGTCAAGAGACTTCTTTTGCCACTGATGTTAATGAGTTATCACGTTCTAACCAGGTGAAGGTGATTGTATCATGACAAATTATAAATAATTTGTCTCTGTAATAGTAGCATTAGACTTAAGGAAAATTTCTGATTAGATATATAAATAGAAATCTAATGAGAGAGAAAAAGTGACTCGGTCATTTTCTGAGCTAATCGCTTTGTGAATCTATTTTAAATTGCATTTTAAAATCAACAACCTGAAACCACAAGAAACCGGAGAACCTATTTAATTGCTGAAATGCTTCTCTTTCACCACATACTTGCTCAAATAAGCATTGCACATGAACAGCAAAAGTGGTGGACGTTTTGGTAGCTCTTTTTCTGGTTCCTGAGTATTCCCAGCTCACCCCCTCCAAGTCCCTTTGGCCACGTGTAGAGAGACGGTATAGTGTCAGGCTTATGCCCTGACTCTGGAGCCAGACTGCCTGGGTTCAAACTCCAGTTCTGCTATTTACCAATTTGAGCAAATACCCAACCTCTCTGTGCCTCTGTTTCCTCATCTGTAAAATGAGGATAGTAATTGTAGTTACTTCATATGGTTATCACGTGCATATAGGTAAAGCACTTACACGAGTGCCAGGCATGTAACAAGCACACATTGAGTGTTGGCTCTTATTATTATCATTCCTGGGCAAACTCCTCATGTCTGAGTGATGTGCTGTGTAGAGTCAGACACTATTTCCAGGATATCTGTGGGTCCAGTCTTGATTTTGTGACCATTTGTGATTTGTAATGTAGACTCTGCCAATAAAAACAACGAAAATGTGAGCACCCCCTTGGGTGGTCTCTAAGCACTATTAGGAGTCCAAAGACATAGAAGACCGAATCCTTCCCTTGAGCAGCTTACAGTGTAGTTGTAGAGATGAGGCCTTCATAGCAAACGAAGAACTAAATACTAGAGTAAGGCCGCGGTCCGTGATGTGACCCAAGAAGCACACATCCACTAGGCAGCCAGAGCCTAAAAATGGGGAAGTCTTGGTTGTATAACCCGGTTTGACTGGAGCAGAGAGTCACTTTCTGCAGATAGTGGAAGCTAAGGATAGTCAGGTGTGCCACTCCCAAATTTTTAAGAGCTCTGTTATGCCAAGGTTTGCATTGTAAAATTATTTTCCTTGTTCTTTGGAGATCTTGAAGGAACAGTGTACGAGCACTGGGCCAGCCCTGAATATTGCATTTCAGAAGACCGTTGAATCCAGGCCTGCAAGGGCTTAGTGCTGCCAGTAAAGACGTTCCTGAGCTCTTGGAACAGAATTTAGTCCCAGCCCTGGGTGAGCATTAGCAGGGGGTGTAAGGTAAGCTGGGTAGGCCTGCCAGGGAGGAGGGGCCCGGTCATGGAGCACGGGGACAGCAGAAAAGGCCAGAAATAAAATGAAAGGCGGCAGATGTTAGGGTTAAGGTTCGATCTTCAAAGTGAGTACAAATGCTGAAGTGCTTATAGGAAAACGACGACTGGTGGAGGCTTTCTTTCGAGAAATGGTTCTGTTTATCATTCAACTTCATTTCCTAGCTTCAGTATTAGATACAGTGGCTGCTTAGAGGAGGAGGATGAAAAATTTATCTCAAGATTAAAGAAACACACACACAGAATTTTTAATCCATATCTATTTAGACTTTGGGCCTCTACCATAACGTTTTTCCCCAATTTTGTTGAGAAATAATTGACATACGTTACTGTATAAGTTGAAGGCATTCGGCATGACGGTTTGATTTACATATCTTGTGACATGATTACCACAATAGTTTCAGCTGGCATCCATCTTCTCATGCACAGTTGACCCTTGAACGACATGGGTTTGAACTGCATAGGTCCACTTACTTATACTCACATGGATTTTTTTATTGGAAAAAATCATAAATAAATATGAATTTCTTTTTAACATTATCTTTTCATTTTTGATGTCTAATGTTGGTAATACATATAACATCTCCTTTATCGTATATGACAATATGGATGTAGATACTGACAGACAATTCACCTTGAAAACAAAAGGACATAAACTTATGGTATTGATAAATACAGTACAGTACTGTCAGTGTATTTTCTCTTCCTTATGATTTTTTAAATAACATTTTCTTTTCTCTAACTTACTTTATTGTAGTATTTTGGTATATAGCACATACAACATACAAAATTTTTGTTAATCAACTGTTTATGTTATCAGTAAGATTTCCGGTCAACTGTAGACTATTAGTAGTTAAGTTTGGCGGGAGTCAAATTAGGATCTACTCTTGTAGTAGCTTTCCTTTATATCATAAAGCAGTGTTAGCTATGATTATCATTCAATATAGCTTCTTAAATAATAATGTACAGTTGAGTATTGAAGTTAGTGAATTGATTTCTGATTACATCTAAGACCCTTTGCCTCGTGATAAGTCTAAGAATAGAGTCCATTCATGTGTCAAATATTTATTCATCAATTAATACACTTAAGATGATGTCTTATGCAAAGCTTCCTCTTCCACCCAGGAAAGGGAGAACTTGGAATAGTTTCGTCACATTAACAAATATGCTCTCTGAAATTAACAATAAAAAGTCTTTTCAAAGATATCCAGAATGTATAATTGGTACTTTTTTTTTCCTGAAAGAGTTAAAGCATTTTCTGGAGCTTTTTATGTATTAGGTTAAAAACCATATCCATAAATGTTCCTTTTAGAGCCAAATTGTTTTTTAAAGGATTCTAATATTTTTATTTCAGTTGTAAAATATCGCTAGCCCTGGATCAACTTGTCCACTTTTCAGCATTGGTACATTCATGCTCCACATTTTTACTTTAATATTTTATAACACTTGGCCCCAGTATTAGAGCTAGCCATTTAAAATGAAAATTAGACTTGGCTTTTATTACATCCTGTGATATCAGAGTTTCACTTCTGTTATATACAGGTGATAAGAACAAATTTGTATTTAGCAAAATCTTCCAGGCCTGTGATGAAATAAACGCACAAGTGGTAGGATGTGTTAAACCCCAGTTTGCATCAAGATGATTTGAGGGTTTTTTTTTTTTTTTTTTTTGTATTTTCCTGGTTTCTTTGGTTTGGTCTTAATCGTGCCTCAGCTCACAGAAGATGCTGGGCTTCTGGCCTTGTCATAGATAGGGTCTAACATGGTGTCTGGCTCAGAGTAGGGCCTCATGCTTGCTTGGGAATCACTGTTGCTGAATGTGCCCACTGGATTGGATCTGAGGGTGGCACATCACCGTATGGCAAAGCAGACATCTCCACTTACCAGACAGAACACACGAGGTCAGCTTTAATGAGAGATCATTTGCATATACAGTTCTACGGGGAGGCCAGTCACTACTGAACAGGAAAGTAGTTGAGGAGATCCACACTTCCATGGCTTATTGCTGCCCGATGACCATACCAGCTCACTTTGGAGAATGAGGTTTCCTGTTTTGTTTTTTTTTTTTCTAAAGAACAAATTTCCTTCTTATTTGCTTCCTTGGGGACTGTTATTCCTGTCTCCTCCCCCCATTTTAATTTTATCATTTCTTCTGCCTCTGCCTCTCTCTGATTTTAATCCTTGCATGCCCTCTCTTTCCCCCTCAATAAAATTAAGTTGCCAGTTATCTTCTCTCTTAACTTTAAATCCTTAACTTTCTGCCCACGTTTATCCAAAGATATTTCTTGTTCCTCACCCCCATACTTCCGAACATTCCAACAGAAACTTCCCAAAATAAAAAAAATTGAAACAGAGTTCATGCCTCTCCAACTAGAATTCTCAGCTCATCTCAGCCACAGAAATGGAATGAGAGGGATTCCCACGTCCATAGTCCCCCAAATACCAACATTTCCGTTGGATTGGAAAATACAATAATCCGCTCAGGCATGTGAGCATTCACCATAAATCATAGAGTTATGAATAAATCTTGGTTGTCAAAAGCAAATGTGTAGCCGTTCCAACGCGTCTGCCATTAGAATTCAGCAAGGCAGCTGTCAGCTGTTTTCTTGTAATTAAACAGCCAATGAGCAGCTAATTAAGACATATGTGTATACAGAAGTGGAAGTGGGTATGTTAATGAACTGTAGGAATCAATTCATTAAGTGAAAATTGTCAAAAGACCAAACATCAGATCAGCATTTCAGCCTGTGCCTCACTGGGAAGGAGCCCCGAGCTGGAGGGGAGCCCCTCAGAGCTACACCCCACTCCACCCCAGCACCTTTCCAGCCACACCCACAGGTCTCTGTGCAGCCAACGCCCTCTTGGGGGCAAAACGACTAATAACCCCAATAGGGAATACCATGTCTGTTTCAAAGCTTTTTATCAAGGAGACCTAGCAAAGGAGAGCGTTTTCCTACTTGTGTAAGCCTGGTATTCGATACCCTATAAAATGCCATCTCCCTCACCTTGTGTTTGAACCATTACATGGAACTTCGTACAGCTGAAAAGTGGGGCATTTTTACTTGTCTATTTTGTTGTTTATCTGTTTCTGTTTGGTCTGCCCCACATGTTTGTCTGGATGACTTTTGGATAGTGTATTAAGAAGTCTCTGACCTTTGGGTTAAGATGCACCCAGGGTTCAGGGATTCAAATCCTGGCTCCTCCCCTTACCTGCTGTGTGACTTTGGATACATGGTTTAACCTCTCTGAAGTGTCGTTTTCTTATTTGTAAACAGATATAAAAATACCTACTTTGCAATGTTGTTGTGAACTGCAAATAAATCGTGTTTGCGAAGTGTCCTCCACGGTGCCCGGTATAGAATAGGAGCTAAGCATGTGATTGTCACCACTGTTTTTATCACTGGCATCATTTTTCCTCTGGTCATTCATTTCACAAGTGTTTGTTGACTGCTCCAAGTACTAAGTTAGCTACTGGAAACAAAGAAACAAAGCTGTCAGTGAGGGAGACAAATTAGTAATACAGCAAGTTAAGGGCTATGAGGGGGATAGCTGCAGGGCTCTAGGGGTGTACATGGGAGGGACCCCTCAACCAGCCTTGGGAAGGGCAAGGTCAGAGAAAGTGAATCCTCAAGAGAAGAGAACTTCCAGGAAGGTTGCGGGGCCGGGGTGGGGGTGTGTGTGGAATCCTTTGAGGAACTGTGGACACAGTGGTTTAGGCTTGGCCAGAGTGTGACTTCGAGGAGAGGAGAGAGCTGCCTGGACAGGTGGTCATAGCCAGGTCATCAGTGAGGAGCCATTGAGGGCTCGTAAGCAGGGAAGGGACTTGATCAGGGTTCTGTTTTTAGAAACAGAACATCTTCAGTGATTGTGTGAGGATGGATTGGAGGGAGGGAGGATGGAAGCAGGGAGCAGTGGGGAGGCTGTGTAATAATAACGCATTCAGGAGATGGTAGATGTGGGAACCTGAGAAAATTGCAGTAAAGATGGAGAAAGGTAGATGGATTGGGGAAACATGAAGGTGACCAGAAACAGCCTAACTTAGTGAGTGCATGGATGTGGGTGGCGAGGGGGCCGGGAAGCCCACCTTTGTGCCTTGAGTATCTGGGTGATGGTGGTGCCCTTGACTGAACAAGAAAACACTGGAGGAGAAGAGGCTGGGAAAATGGTCAGTGGGTCGGGAAATGTTCTGTTCGGAATGAAGATCAAGCCATTCAGTATGTATTGAATGGGTAAACAACAAGGTCTTACTGTATAGCACAGAGAAAAACTCTACAGTATTCTATGATGAACCATAATGGAAAAGAATATTTAAAAAGAAGGCATAAAAAAAAAGGCATATATATATATTATATATATATATATAATATATATATAGCTGAATCACTTTGCTGTACAGCAGAAATTAACACAACATTGTAAATCAACTCTACTTCAATTAAAAAGAATAATAATGCCATTCAGCTGAAGTTTCTGGAGAGTGTGTGTGTATGTGTGTGTTGGTGATGGGGGTGACAAGGCTATAGAAGGCCAGGCCACAACTTTGGGTTTGTGCCTGTCCAGAATACAGGGGAGCCACTCAGACAGCCTGGTGAGAAGCGAGGGGTCCAGCAAGGACTGGGCTCAGTCCAGTCACGTGCTGGTCAGTTTTTAGCAGCCAACAGTGTCTATATGTATGTCCGTAACTTTAGTGTATATGTCACTGATGTAATTTCATACATTTTATAAATAGTAAAATCGACAATATTATAAACAGAGAATATAGTATATAGTGTGTGTGTGTGTGTGTATATATATATATATATATATATACACACACACACACACACTATATAGTATATATATAGACGGCCAATTCTCACGGAATGTGCACATTGATTTTTGCTGAACTCTCACATCCATACCTGTGGTTGCAGCTGACGAAAGACTGTAGCACCAACGTGATCTTTCGCTTACATTAATGAATAAGAGGAAAGTGAAACAAGGAAAAACATGTTTTGGAACTTCACTCATTCGTCAGTGATGACTTGAACAACTTCTTTGCTGAATCAGATAATGGTTTTTAAAAACTGGAAGAATATTTCTTTACATTCTTTCTTGTGCTCTTCACAATGTGATGGCTACAGACATGACATATTTTTAAATTGAACCCACATCATTATCATTTTCTTCATCACTTTTTAAAAATTTTTATTGAATTATAGTTGATTTACAATGTTGTGTTAGTTTCAGGTGTACAACAAAGTGATTCAGTTATGTATATATGTACATATATCTATTCTTTTTCAGATTCTTTTCTCATATAGGTTATTACAGTGTATCAAGTAGAGTTCCCTGTGCTATACAGTAGGTCGTTGTTGGTTATCTATTTTTATATAGTAGTGTGTATATGTGAATCCCAAACTCCTAATTTATCTTCATCACTTTTTAAATCTAGACGGTAAGCAGAGCCATAAATCAAGCCCTGATCCACAGCACTTGTCAATTTCTGTGGCGGGAATACTCAGCACCTGGTCAATTTCAAACCTCCCCACATGACATCTCACTGCACGCAGGATAAGGAAAAGGTGCACAGTAGCACACCGTTATACAGTGAGCTACCATTCAGATATAATTGATGTAAATAACCTCAAAAACAGGGACAGTAGCAAAATAGTAATAAAATAATAAGTTAACGTTTAATAATGGTGATGTTTAACAGTTGGTTCACGAAATTCCTGAAATGTTAACATTCAGCTCTTGCAACCTGGTATCAGCCTTCTCCCACACCCATGGCCTCAGTCCCTGTCCTGGGGAGCTCCAATCTAGTGGAATCGATGAAAAATTTCATAGCATACATCCAAATTGTTTTTTTTTTTTAATTAGGAAATAAAATTCTCCAGGGCTTCCCTGGTGGCACAGTGGTTAAGGAATCCGCCTGCCAATGCAGGGGACTCGGGTTCGAGCCCTGGTCCGGGAAGATCCCACATGCTGCAGAGCAACTAAGCCTGTGCACCACAACTACTGAGCCTGCACTCTAAAGCCCGCAAGCCACAACTACTGAAGCCTGCGTGCCACAACTACCGAAGCCTGCGCGCCTAGAGCCTATGCTCTGCAACAAGAGAAGCCACCGCAATGAGAAGCCCGCGCACCGCAAGGAAGAGTAGCCCCCACTCGCTGCAACTAGAGAAAGCCCACGCGCAGCAACAAAGACCCAATGCAGCCAAAAATAAATAAATAAATTTATTTATTTATTTTTAAAAATTTTTTTTTCCAGAGAATAGAGGCAGAAATCAGAAATAAAACTCAAGGAAAGGCACTTTGAAAGACTTGGTGAAATAAGGGGAGATAAATTTGAGAGTTCTCTTTGAGGCAGCAGGAATGGGGGCAGAAGGCTGTCATGTGTGAGGAAATCAAGACTGTGTGACATTGGTTTTGTTAGCCCAGCACTGCAGGAGAGATGCTTACGTGGGAGGACACTGCACTTAAAATTAGGGCACTGGAGTTTGAGTCCCAGCACTAACACGTAGCCATGGGAGAGTCTTGGACAAGTCACTTACCATTCTGAGCTTCATTTTTGTTATCTGCAAAATCAGAAAACTAGACCTTAACAAGGGAAGGCAGCAGAGTCTTCGGAAAGCTTTGTTAAAATGTTTGCCATACAAAGTGACATTTCTTCTTATTTGACCTATAAAAATGGTGCTTTCACATTGTTCAAACTAGTTTGTATGCCTGTGACTATACTCCCAAAGGTTGTAGTTCAATAGATCTCATGTGTATTTTATAAAAGCTCCATGGGTGGTTCTCATACACCGTCAGTTTGAGAACTACTGAATCTGATAATCTCTCTACTTCATTTCATCTCTAAAGGCCTGTTTGTATTATTCTTATGTATTGCAACAACTGCATGTGAGTATGCTGCCACTAGGTGGTGGTAGTGTGCCGCAGTCACACCAAGTCCTGTATCTTACCCTGCAATTCATCATGGTGGCCCTCTCTGCTCAAGCCCACCATGTTTATAATGGCACATCTCCGTGTATCTTGACATCCATAAAAAGTGAACTTTTAAGAAAGCCAAAGAAGTCATTCATTAGCTCAGCTTTTAGAAATAAAACTCCAAAATTGTGTACTTAATATCTTTCCCAGCTGACTCACAGCTTCAGCACTTTCTTCTTTATGTATACCTCCTCAGTTCCACCCCAAAACTCCAAGTGCTGCCTTGTGCTGTCACTGCTCTCTGTGTGGCCTCAAGCTTCCCAGCCCCTAGAACTGGTGTCTCAGCTTACTCATTTCTCAGTGTGACCCTCTCCAGGATTGCTCCCCAGTCAGTCAAGATCCTGCTTCTACATTTATGAGCATACTTCTCCCTTGAGGAAGGAAGGTACCTACCATACTTTCTCCCTTTCTTCCTCTTCTTTCTTGCTCTTCTAATCCTTCTCCTCTTAGGTGTTCATCAGCTTTAAATACTTTATCAGTTTAACTGCCCAAATCCTCTGAGAAACCCCAAGGAATACTGAAATGAAAAGTTTTGTTTGTTTTTAAGGGAAAAAAGGGGGCAGGAAAGGAAGACCAACCTCATTCTGTCTGAAATGCAAAGTTTAGTGTATCTGAGTCACCCAGAGGCTTACCCCCTTTCTCCCTTCACAGCTCTCACCTTATAACCCCACCTGACCCCTCCCACTTGGTATTTGATAGCTAGCCTTGTGGGCATGACTCTGTCGACTTAATCCAAAAGAAAGGTCTCTTCTCTGGTTCTTAGCACTGCCATTCTCTGAACTTTCCACAGTCATTTGCTCAAATGACTCAGTGAGAAATAAATGGTGTTGTAAAGAGTAAGGTGAAGCATCCATGAACAGGAAACTATATTCAATATCCTGTGATAAACCATAATGGAAAAGAATATTTAAATAAAGAATATATATATATATATGTAAAACTGAATCACTTTGCTGTACAGCAGAAATTAACACAACATCGTGAATCCACTGTACATCAATAAAAAACAAACAAAAAACAAAGCTGAGGCATCCGAAGAAGTGTAGTCCTTTTGCAAACGTTGTTTCCAGCCTCAGTGCTGTCGCTCCAAGAGCATGTGGAAAACCTCGTGGATTTGCCTTGCAACTGATGGCATTTCTCAGACATCTTTAATGATAGTGATTGTGTGTCCTTGAAGTGAGTTTGTTGTTGTTATTGTTTTGTTTGTTTTCTAAACAAGCCAGAGTAAAAGTAACTTGAATAAATGGGGACATAATCCTCCCAGTCAGAAATGAGGGAAAAATCACGAAATCGTGAGACTGGTTTCCTCATGTGAATAACCCACATCAGGAGGTGGCAGTAGAAGAGGAATCTGTGAAATGCCTGGGCATTGGCGCCGTGGCCAGCCAAAGGGGCTAACCTGAAGGAAAACGCTAATTTCAGAGCAGATCAGTCTCGCTCTTTTGTCATGCATACCTTGTGTCTTGACACTGCCTCCTTTCAGGATTGCCTTCTATGAGAACCCCCAAGTGGGAATCCTTCTGACACCCAAAGGAAGCAGAAAAATAACAAAAGGGATAAACGTGTGAGTTCTGGAATTAAACCACCTAAATTCAGATCCTGGCTTTACCCCCATGCAGGGGGGTGGGGGGAAGGGGGTGGGGGGGGTTCTGAGCTAGTGCCTCTCTCTCTAAGCCTCAGGTTCTTTGACCTAAAAACCAGGGAAATGATAGCAACTGCCTCGTGTTGCTCTTGTCAAGGTTACGTGATGAAATCCGTGTAAAGCACAAGGTGCCTAGCAAATAATAAGCTCTGTTTTAACGATTCCTGGGATTGGTTTTAATCCGGTAGGTGAGACATATAGACACAGAATGACTGCTGTGAAGAGGAAAGACTGTCAGATTCACAGACTTAGAGAGTGAATTTGTGGTTACCAAGGGAGAAGGGTTGGGGGGGATAGATTGGGAGTTTGGGATTGACATGTACACACTGCTATATTTAAAATGGATAACCAACAAGGACCTACTGTATAGCACAAGGAACTCTGCTCAATATTATGTTACAGCTTAAATGGGAAAAGAATTGGAAAAAGAATAGATACATGCATATGTATAACTGAATCGCTTTGCTGTACACCTGAAACTAATACAACATTGTTAATCAACTGTACTCCACTATAAAATAATTTTTAAAAAGAGAAGTTGGTTATAACATAGGTCCCTTGAAACAGGAGGCACAGCATGCCACACAGAGGACCACAGTGGAAAGCACCAGGGTCAGTCAGGAGGCAGATGGAATGAGGGGGAAACATCGGAGGAGGTGGCTGGATGTTAGGGCTCTGGATCGGTTGGTCTGCATGTAAAAGGTGTGCTCCCAGGCAAGTTGTTTGCTATTTCTAGGAATTAGGTAGTCCTGGGAAGCATAATCTCTCCTGGGTCATTTGCTCCTGGGTTATCAAGACCTCAAGATGTCAAAGCATTAAAAATACAGAATAAAAAGATATGATTAATACAGACACTCGTTAAGATCTCTCTTATCATCATCATCATTATCATTATCGTTATGCCCTCCCAGAATTCTCTTGTAGCCGAGCAAACTAGTGGTTGTATACAGCGTCTGTGCTAACATCCTGGAATTTCATTAGTGGTGGTTTGATGTTAACTTGAGTTTAGTATGTGAAAACTAAAGAGTAGCCTTTTTTTTTTCCTTTAATAATGATCCAAGCATTATTCAAGAGCTGTGTCTAGGGGCTTCCCTGGTGGCGCAGTGGTTGAGAGTCCGCCTGCTGATGCAGGGGACACGGGTTCGTGCCCCGGTCCGGGAAGATCCCACATGCCACGGAGCAGCTGGGCCCGTGAGCCATGGCCGCTGAGCCTGCGCGTCCGGAGCCTGTGCTCTGCAACGGGAGAGGCCACAACAGTGAGAGGCCCGCGTATCGCAAAAAAAAAAAAAAAAAAAAAAGAGCTGTGTCTAGTCCTGGATTTCAGATTTTTTAAGCAAGTGGAGAAACTGGAAAGGATCCTAAGAAGAAATACTAAAGGTACAAAAGAACCTAGAAAGAAAGGTGACAGATGCTGTGATTCGGTCTACAGACAAGGTACTGGGAGATAACTTGGCAGCCTGCAAGTACTGGTTCCATTTAAAGAAAAAAGAGAGATTGTGTAGACATTCTCCATATTCGACAATTATAGAACGAAATGGAGCAGGCTCATTCAGCCTCAGTTAAAGGAAAAGAAAAATTCAGCGTCAGCTAAAGGAAAAGCAAATAATTCCTGATCCTAGGCACCTGCAGTGACAGCAAACATGGAGGGTCTGAAGGTGGTGGAGTCTCAAGAAGGTAATAAACACCTTTCAACCTTGACAGAGATTATGTGTCTCCGACTCAACTGAATGCCTAGACAGGTGACCTCTTGGTATCTCTTTCTAAGGATTATCTGCCTCTGTTACCATTTATATTTTCTTGAATTCTCTCCACTAAGCCCCAAAGAAAGCTTTACTTCTCACTTTCTTGTCAACAGAGAAAAAAAAAAAAAAAAAACCCACAGCTTTTTAGATATTTTGAGAAGAGAGAGATTGCCTCACAGAAGAGGCCAGACTTGATATCAGGGAGGTTTGAAGTACAATAGAGAGACAGTCTGAGACCCTGGGCCCCCAGCCTTGCCCGTGTTGGTCAGTGAGCAGCCTGGCAGAGAGGTGGTAAGAGGTCAGTGCCTGTCCCTCCCATCCTAAGTTGGTTTCCAAAAGGAAAGAACTGGGAACTGAGGTCATATCCATCGTAACCGTGACTTAATCCACCAAGTCCCCAGCCATCACAGAAGAAAGCAGATGTGCTGAATAGTTCTTCC
Organism: Leucopleurus acutus; assembly: GCF_964270905.1. Taxonomy (NCBI): domain Eukaryota; kingdom Metazoa; phylum Chordata; class Mammalia; order Artiodactyla; family Delphinidae; genus Leucopleurus; species Leucopleurus acutus. Next base: position 129,694,372 of record NC_139142.1, on the reverse strand, counting down.
TGAGTAGCTCACATACCTTTCTACCCACATACTGTAGAAAAATCAGAAAGCACAGATGAACAGAAAGAAAATTAAGATCACTCATGCCCCCACCAACCAGTGCCAGCTGTTCTTTTCACTCGAGGGCATAATTTTCCAAAGTTTCTTCCATGTTCAATATATGGATTTTCCCTACAGAATTGGATTATGTTGTGTTTAGTTCTTTAGCTGTTTTTTTTTATTCAGACGTATATTTTTAATAACCTTTTTATGTCAATAATTGTATTTCTAAAACACCGTTTTTAAAGGTTGCTGAATGTATAGATATCCAGTATGACTCTTCCAATTCACTACTGTTGGACATTTAGCGTCTTGCTAATTTTTTTTTTCCCTTACCGATAGTGCTGTGATGAACATCCATGTAGGTAAATCTCTGTACCATTCTTAACATTCCTTTAAAATATATTCCTTAAAGGGTAATTACTGGTTCAATGGATAGGCATGTTTTTAAGGAGTTTGATAGAACTGCCAAGTTGGCCTGCAGAAAAATCTTCTGGTGAGAGAGTGCTCTTATCAGTTTGCCCAGCACTCTGTCAACTCTGTTAGTTCTTCAGGATTTTACCTTACCTTCTCCACTAGTGTCCCCTTGGTTGGGATCATCTGTCTTTGCCATTAAAGATCTGAAGGTGACTCTACTCTTGTGTACCTTCCATGGCTCTGCTTCATAGAAATGACTCTGGTTACCTTCTTTTTTTTTTTTTTTCAGAGTACATCCCTAGTTTGGAAAACCACTGAGAGATAAGTAAACAATCAAAAGATAACCAGATACAAACCCCCCATATGTTTGGAAATTAAGAACTGTGCTTGTATAGATAAACAACAATATCCTACTGTATAGAAGAGGGAACTATATATATATATATATATATACACACACACACACACACACACACACACACACACACACATATATGTAACTGAATCACTTTGCTGTACACCAGAAACTAATACAACATTGTAAATCAACTATACTTCAACTTTTAAAAATGTGCTTCTCAAGAACATATGGATTAAAGAAGAAAGTTGTTGAAAACTAGAGCATATTTCAGGTTGAATAATCATGAAAATACTACATAGCAGAACTTGTGGGTTGCTACCAAAACATAACTAAAAGGAACCCTTGCAGCTTTAAGAAAAGAAACAGCAGTGAAAATTAATGAGCTACTAAGAATTCAGCTCAAGAAAGTAGCAAAAATGAATGAATCAATGAGTGAATGAATTAGTGAAATCCTTGAGGTCAGTACTCCTTACGCATCTTAGTACAGCTCCTTATTTCCAAAACAGTGCTTAATAAGTGGAACTTGATGAGCATCAGATTGGATTTGTTCAATCTTCAAGGCCATGATTCTAAACACATGGTATTTCCAAACTGTCAAGGGTAGAGTATTCCCAGTCTGATTGATCTGCCAAGATAATCCTTCCAAGTGTCACTTAACTTCTTGGGGCAGTAGATTCTGGCTTGAGGAATGGAAGACGCCTAAAAGATGGTGGATTTACGTGGTCTGGTTGAGATGAGCAGTGTACCAGGATTGCAGCCACCTGGGTTGTGGTGAGGCTGCATCTTCTTATCTCTGGACACCCCAGAAGAGTGTTTTGTGTGTATTCTACTAAAAATGTTTTGGAGATAAAGGTTAAAGATAAGTGCCTTGGTACCGTTTCGTTAAGCACACAGCTTTTGATCATCAGAGACCAAGAAGAGGGCCCAATCCTGTGCCTTCTACGTAGGCAGCTGTCTGCTGCAGTTAAAGAAAGCTTTGCATGTGTAAGGGACACAGGATGGGGCTCTGGGGATCAATTTGACTCGAGGAAAAAGAAGTGACTTTAATTTCATTAATGGTCTCCAGGATGATTGTGCTAGCAGTTTAATTCCCCATTAAATGTGCATGCTGCGTGGCGCTCCGTTTCTTGCCTTTAGTATCATTCAGCTCCAGCTGACACTAACCTGTTTTCTATTTCATAACTGAATCACAGGGCTTTTTCAGGAGAAGTCAGCAAAGCAATGCCACCTACTCGTGTCCTCGTCAGAAGAACTGTCTGATTGATCGAACCAGTAGAAACCGCTGCCAACACTGTCGATTACAGAAATGCCTTGCCGTGGGGATGTCTCGAGATGGTGAGCACCCGCAGCCTGCGTTGTACAGTAGCACGGGGTTGTGCAAGTGCCCTCGGAAGCCTGGACCCAGATCTGCCAGAATATGTCCCCTCCACCCCTCCCTCCTCTGGCGGCTTTGTGGGTGTCACAGCAGTTACTTCTCCTCCATAAACCATTCCAGTCAGTTCACTGGCTGATGGGGGGCTGGGGGCGGGGGTGGCATGGAGGAGAGTTGTCTGTGTGGTCAGAACACCTTCAGATTTTTGACGTTTAAAACAGGGGTCCCTTGGACTTCCCTGGTGGCGCAGTGGTTGAGAGTCTGCCTGCCGATGCAGGGGACACGGGTTCGTGCCCCGGGCCGGGAGGATCCCGCATGCCGCGGAGCAGCTGGGCCCGTGAGCCATGGCCGCTGAGCCTGTGCGTCCGGAGCCTGTGCTCCGCAACGGGAGAGGCCGCAACAGTGAGAGGCCCGTGTACCGCAAAAAAAAAAAAAAAAAAAAAAAAACGGGTCCCCAACCCCCAGGCCCAGGCCATGGACCATTACCAGTTAGGAAATGGGCCGCACAGCAGGAGGTGAGCGGCAGGCCAGCAAGCTAGTGAAGCTTCATCTGCCGCTCCCTCATCGCTCATATTCCCGCCTGATCTCCCCCCTCCCCCATCCGTGGAAAAATTTTCTTCTATGAAACTAGTCTCTGGTGCCAGAAAGGTCAGGGAACACTACTGGTTTAAAACATTACATGTGGATGAATTGATGGAAGGTAAGTGTAACCTGAGGATCTTAAAAAGGATACCTTCTAGAAGCATTTTTCCCCACAGAAAACACAAGCCAGAGCTAATTGTTACATGTCTTACATGAGTAAGGTTATTGGCAGTTGGGATGAATTAGCTTTTATGCTAACTGGATCCAAAGTCAAACATTTGTACATACAGTATGTGTGAAAATAGTGCAAAGCATGCCCAAGTGACAAATGTTCTTTTCATTAAGAGAAGCTATTCTAAGAACTAGAGACCATCTACCATTCATTTGCAAAACAGTTCAGGATCTTCCTGGAAGACTGTCTTAAGTGCACGGAATAATCAACACCAGATTTCAAGACTATTCTTATATAAGGAAATTGGGCAGTTAGTGTAGTGGATACATTTTAAGGACTTTTCCAAATATACTGGCTGGCTGGTTCTCTTGAGAGATCTCTTTGAAGGAAACATCTCTTCCAGTGGAGTTTCAGCCTGTGGAAAAATAACCTCAGACTGCTGGGCAGGCATTCTGAAGGTCTCCTTTCCCCATAATCAGATGTTCTTGGGCCCTGTGGACCCACCCAGGCACAAGTTGTACACAGGGTGACCTCTTAGAATTTGTAGGACCAAAGTGAAGTTTTGGGGATTGGAAGATGCAAGTCACAGAACTTACACTGTATTCTCAGAAATCCTGTGATATGCAGCTCTGCAGATTTCATCTTCCAATGGCACTAAACTCACAAAATTAGGTATATCTCTTATGAATCTGTAAGTTAAAAATCACAAGTTATGTGTGTATTTTCTCAAGACCCAATCCAGGGACTTCCCTGGCAGTCCTCTGGTTAGGGCTCTGGGCTTCCACTGCAGGGGGCGTGGGTTCGATCCCTGGTCAGGGAACAAAGATCCCACAAGACGCACAGCACAGCCAAAAACAAAAAAAACCTGATCCATTCATTTCACTTACGGGATAGTATGATTACTGTTGTTAATATTAAGAAAAGAGTTAAAACACAATTCAGAGTCATAGCAGAACAAGTTTCCCCTATGGGTATTAATCCCCTTGGGGGTTCCAGAGTATTCTTTTCAAAAAAAATTAAGTACCTTCAGTATGCCTTGTGGAGATTTCTCGTATAAGTGACAGCACACTTTGTTGTGGACTTGGAGTGAATCTGGGGACTTATACAATTATAGGCCTGAAATTCAGAGCCTACATCAGCCTGACTGCTATCTAACCAGCCCCACCCAAGTTTGTGAGTTGTGGAAACTGGAAATTGACCAGAATCCAGCTCACTTGTTTCCTCTGTGCAAAATGAAAGCACATCCTCCTTGGCAGGAAAAAGATCCACCAGCTGGCCTGGACAGTGGGCCCTGATTCCCAACTTCACTTCCGTCTTTCCTGCCTCCTGCCCCAAGACCCATAGAATTATGTTGATGGTCAGATGGGTGAATTCATCCACCTGGTCAGGTATCAATTTAACCATAATCAATTAGGAGGTTTTAATCCCTCCAGCAGCGGCTTTATCTACACATACAGAGTCAGGCTGAGAAATAAATGGGTTAGTGGGGGGTTCAGACCAGGAAATCATAGGATTTTTTTTCTCAATTATCTGGGTGTTTTAGGAGAAATCATTTGGGATTCTAAATGAACTGGAAAATTACTGCAGTCACTGTTCCACTTTAAATATGGGGACACATCTCGCGGAGAAGGGCTGCACACACAAATTCTCCCGATGGGGATCTTCCACAGAGTCTGCCCTTTCCAAAATTCTCATATTCTTTTTACTTGAGGCTAAATGAGTACAGCAGAAAGTGTCCTTTAAAGATGGGTCCAAGGCATGGAAGCAACCTAAGTGTCCATCGACAGATGAATGGATGTAGAAGATGTGGCACATATATGCAATGGAATATTACTCAGCCATTAAAAGAAACGAAATTGTTATTTGTAGTGAGGTGGATGGACCTAGTCTCTCATACAGAGTGAAGTAAGTCAGAAAGAGAAAAACAAATACCGTATGCTAACACATATATATGGAATCTAAAAAAAAAAAAAGTTCTGAAGAACCTAGGGGCAGGACAGGAATAAAGACACAGACATAGAGAATGGACTTGAGGACACGGGAAGGGGGAAGGGTAAGCTGGGACGAAGTGAGAGAGTGGCATGGACCAATATATACACCACCAAATGTAAAATAGCTAGCTAGTGGGAAGCAGCTGCATAGCACAGGGAGATCAACTCAGTGCTTTGTGACCACCTAGAGGGGTGGGATAGGGATGGTGGGAGGGAGATGCAAGAGGGAGGAGACATGGGGATATATGTATACATATAGCTGATTTACTTTGTGATACAGCAGAAACTAACACACCACTGTAAAGCAATTATACTCCAATAAAGATGTTAAAAGAATAATAATAATTTTAAAAAGACAGGTCCAAGGGTCTCACAGGGACCTCAAGACCCAGGAGCAAGAGAGGGCATAGACTCAAGAGATGTAATTCATGGAATTGCAAATGCTTCGTCCAGTCTGTTGAGCTTTCTCAAGGAAGCCCCAGATTTGGCTGTTTGATCAGGAAGAAACTCATGTGAGCATACGGATTAGTGAAATGAGTGCAAGTTGAGGTTTGACTGCTTGTGCCCCAATAACACCTCCGTGAGTCTGTGCGTCCCTGTGCTCTGGTCTGAACACTGGGAAAAGAAACATCTAGACCATCTACCTGGGTAGAGAGGGAACAAGCCCATCAAGTCGCATTTCAGTAGCTCCTACTGAGCCTGGGGTTGTGTGACAGCACAAAAACGTAGGTGGTCATTGCTCTGGGTCTCTTGTACCAGCCCTGGGTCTGTTTCTGAAACGCAGCTCCTCTGGGATGTGTCTTTGCTGTTTGGGATGTGGAACAAGCCTGTGTGAGGTGGGACCATTTATTTTCACCTCAGGATCACGTCCTTATTTTGTGGTTGTGTGGTTTTTGATGGAATTGTCTGCAACTTCAAAGGAACTCCTAAAGCATGCTGGAGAGGACCATGGAGAAAAGCGTGTAGTATATGGTGTGCCTTGGCTTTTTTCTTCCAGCTGTAAAATTTGGCCGCATGTCGAAAAAGCAACGAGACAGCTTGTACGCAGAAGTACAGAAACACCGGATGCAGCAGCAGCAGCGAGACCACCAACAGCAGCCTGGAGAGGCCGAGCCGCTGACTCCCACCTACAGCATCTCGGCCAACGGGCTTACGGAGCTTCACGACGACCTCAGCAGCTACATTGACGGGCACACCCCCGAGGGCAGCAAGGCAGACTCTGCCGTCAGCAGCTTCTACCTGGACATACAGCCTTCCCCGGACCAGTCAGGTCTTGATATCAACGGAATCAAACCGGAACCAATATGTGACTACACACCAGCATCAGGCTTCTTTCCCTACTGCTCTTTCACCAATGGAGAGACGTCCCCAACTGTGTCCATGGCAGAACTAGGTAATGGCTTCCGTGTTTCCATTGGGATGGACTACTTGTGCCATTTGAAGGAAATGGGATTTGTCTGACTTTCCTTTAATGAGTTATGTTATTAAAATGATGCATCTGGAAGGGCGAGTCACCTTTACCATTTGGACCACTTCATGATTCCAACCTGCCCCCTTGGTTTTGACTGTCCACTGTTTCCCATCATATATCCAAGAAACTCAGTGACCTCTCAGCATCACAGCTGAGACAATATGAACGTAAAGCAATCTTTAAATTCCACAGAAAACTGTAAGTTCAGGGAATGGCCCCATTAACTCCACTGATTTAGTTATGTTCTAAGTATTGCTTTATAACAAAAGTTATAAAAATAGCAACCCACAGACTTAACCTGGCACATAGGCATGGGTTTTTGACCAGTGCAGAGCTTTACAAGTTTTGAATTGGTTGATAAAATTTTAAACCTGGACAATTCCACCTGAAAGTTCAGATTTTCAGTTTCTCGTGGAAGGAAAAAAAAACATGATCTAGTTACACTGGACCAGCATTTGGGAATGGCAACAACCAACTGGTACCACTTAGGGTCTAACGCCTTGAAATGGGCCCATCCCACTCTCGGCATTTATATCACTGCCCAGTCCCCGTATGCATCTAAGTTTTGCAACTCTGACACATTCTATAATCGTTAAAGGGAAATTGGCTTCTTTATTTGCCAAAATGTTTTGGTGATGGATATTAATGCAAAACTGATGTATGTCATAGAAGACTCACCATGCCAAAAAAAACCCCACAAAAACCTGTCATTTCCTTATTCCTGTGACATTGGTGCTTCTTGGGAGATGTGACCTAGAAATGTTAACACAGACAATGGAAAACTTTTCATTTCAAGGAAGTTGTGTTATAACATCCTCTGTTATATTTAATCGATTTTTAAGTACAGCACTATTATTAGAGAAACTTTGATAAGGACCTTTACTGTTTGAGAATTTGATCTACTCCTCCCCATGGTTCCTCACACAAGGTTATAATCCTTTGGGATATTTCAATTAGTTGCTATGAAGATGACTAAGTTAAGACGAAGAGAGAAGGAAGACTTCACATGGAAAAGAACCAGCAGGTTCTGACTTGAGCACAGACGTCCTTAGTTCACAGAAATAACGGTTGTGTTCTTTAGACGGTTTCTCCACCTCTGTACCCCATAAAACATTTTTAAAGTGAAATTTATATTTCCAGTAAAATCTTTCTCCAAATAGAACAAATTGAATGTTCTTTACGGTTTTTACACAAGCACCTCTTTATGGGTCTAAATTTAAATCCTCAGGAGCAGGGACATTTTAAGCCTGGTCTTTAACCACTGAACAGCATTAAAGGTGTATCACAGCTCTTTTGATTAACAGAGAAACCTCTGAACTAGAAGCCAAGCTGAGCCAGAGCTAGGCTTGATTTTTTTTTTTTTTTTTTTTTCTTGAACTAGAACAAAAACCTTCCGTTTTTGTCGTGAGGTCTTGGTTGACTGAGCCTTAAGCAGAGCTGTAATGAAAGTAAAATTTTCAGAAATGAATAAGGATTTGATTGAAAACTGACATGATACAGTGAAAAATGACCTAGCTCGCTTTAGGTTTGCTTCTACTTTATCATAAATACTAGTGAATCTATGCCATTTGCTTGTCGAATGTTCAACCCAGAAATAAACTCACACCGCTTGGCCTAAGTGTGTCCCTTGAACATGGCACTCGGGCTAAATGTGCACTGATACCTGAGTGGAGCCAGAAGTCAGCCGATTTCCCCAGCCCCTCCTTCACCCGCAAATCCCTTTCCTCTTCTACAGCTGTCACCTCCCAGTGAGTCTGAGAGCCCTGTGCCCTCATCCATTCTCCATGTTCTCCTAAACTACGGATTTTTCACACGTAATTGTGGCATTTTTTTCCACGATGAATAAAACTAACTCGTCGCTAGGATTTGCCCCAAACCCAAAACTAAACAAGAATTTCGTTGAAAGGGATATAATAGAGCTCTGATTTTCTGTCCCATTTAGAGGTGCAAAATAGTTTGAGGAGCTAAGAGTAGCGTAAAAGCAGCCAGAGACCTTGCTGCTACTTCTTCAAAGCTCTCTGAAGTTCCCTGACATTTCCTTGGGGGCTTAAGTCCGACTCTTTTCTTTAACTAACTTGACTTCATTTTAGGCTAAATTTTATCATCAGATTTGAAACAAATGAAACCATTTGTGCAATTGGAAAATAAATTGTAAATTAACATATCCTAAGCTCAGTTCTATCTTTCAACAATAGTACCTACTAATCCATTACTGTTAGTGGAAATACATCTGCATTCCTGGCTATGAAATTTTGCCCTTGATGTACACTTAGTACCTGAATTATACATTCCAGATAAACTACCTAGGTTCCTTTTTTAAAAAAAAGCTAACTGGGGAATTCCCTGGCGGTCCAGCGTTAGGACTCAGTGCTTTCACTGCCATGGGCCCAGGTTCCATCCCTGGTCGGGGAACTAAGATCCCGCAAGCCGAGCTGCACAGCCAAAAGGAATAAAAAATAAAAAAGCTAACTGCCCTTATGACTATAATTAATAACTAAAGCCTTGTACATAAGAGATAACAGATATGTTGGGCAAAGCATGAGACAAGAAGTCAGCTTCTGTGGGTTGTGGTCCTAGCTTTGCTGTAGGTTGTACAACCTAGTATAAGTCATGTTACCTCTGCAACCTGCAGTCTCCCTACCCATGGACTATAAAGATTCAGAGCATAGACTCTGGAGCCAAATTGTGTATGTTTGAATCACTGCCCACTTGCCAGCTATGACACCTTGAAAAGTCACTTAACCTCACTGTGGCTTGGTTTTTTCATCTGTAAAATGGAGATAATACTAGTATCTTCCCCCTAGAGTTGTCGTGAAGATTAAGAAAAAATATTTGTATATATACACAGTGTGTATATATATATATATATATATATATATATATATATATATATATAAATGTATATATATAGATGTAGGTAGGTATATTAGTCTGTTATATGAGTCTATGTTATATAGAGTTTATGTAATAAACTCTACCCAAGTGTTAACTTTTATCATCATTGTTAATGTTATTATCTACAAAGTGATGAGAGTTTGGCCCAGATGATACCTAAAGTTCCATACCACTGTGAAAATCTGTGACTTTCTCAGAAGACAGGATTTTCCATCTGAAGTATCTAGACCTTGGCTGTCCTGATGAAGCCATCATAGTTGAGGAGGTGAACTGATTTGCCTGTCACAAAGTGAGTTACCCAGCTGAGCTCAGACCAGAAACCAGGTCTCCTAACTCCTAGTTCCAAGGTATTTCACTATTCCAGACTGTTTGTCTGAGAGACCACACTAACTTCTTAGCTTTTACTCAGTCTGACCATATTCTCCTTTGCTGAAATGGAGACTTAAAAACAGCACAGTGTCTAAAATCTTACACTTGCCAAATCAAGTATGAATTTTGATCAAAGGCAGCTGGTGAGAATGCAGCCACTGCCCTCTACTGGTCATTGGACATTGCATCATTTGTTGTCGCTTCTAAAAGCTGGACTCAAATAGGTAGGGATGGGTGGGGACAATTTTTAGGATGAAGTGAAACAAGAAGATGCTGACCATATTAACTGGAAACAGAGCATGATCTGGAAGAGAATACTGTGAGCTTCTTCCCATTCTTCCCTTCCTAGGATTCTCCCAGCTTCCCTGTGAACACTTTGCCTTCATCATTTCTTTCATATTTACAAAAATTGAATTTACTATGTACACACTTATTTTCTTGTTTCTGATTCCCCATTATTTTGTCTTTATTCCCCTCTTCTCTTCACACACGTCACTGATTCTAAGACATAGACATAATTTCTTTCTCTCTCTCAGTTTCTGTCTCCTTTAATTTTTTTTCTTTTGTTTATGTTTTATTTTTTATGATATTTACTTATGTTGTTTTCATGTCTGTGTGTTGCCAAGTAGAGCTGTTAAGGTTTATTGTGCTTCAGTGTTTCAGAATCTCTGAGGAGGTTCTAGTCTCGAGCTTTGTTTAGGTGAACCTGCTCTGTTTTCACACAAACAAATCTGATTCTGTTTGACGTAAGCAGTAACAAATTTCCAAACAGACACCCTTACTAGTGTTGCTAAGTTTGCCCTCAGCACCACTGTTTTAAATAACTTTCCTATTATATATTCAAGACCCTGGGAGGGGCATCACTTTGGGGTATGGTTTTGTATTCTTGGAGTCTTGTCAGTTCTTCTTTTAAAATACTTCTTGAGTTGTCCTTCCCTTCCATAACAATTATTAGCAACCTATTTCAAGCTCTTAGTCCCTTACATCTAGATTTCAGCAGCCTTCTAATTGATCCTCCTGCCTCCAGTCCACCAGTGACAAAACTGCTTGTTCTGTTTCCCCAGATACAGTGTTCAGCATGTCAGCTCCCTCTTGAGACTCCTGCTGACTCCTTTTGTTAATCAAGTCCATACTCTCAGTCTCAACATTCAGGATCCTTCAGGATGTGGACTCTTCTCTACCCATATTTCTGTTTTGACACCATCACTTTATCACATCTTCCTGTCTCCTGTGGATGCCATATCCATTCTTTCATCTACCATCCCTTGAACGTGGAACTGGTCCACGGCCTCACACACTGGCCTCTGCCTACCAAATCCTCCCCTTCCTTCAGGGGCCAATCCAGATGTTCCTCTTCTGTCAAGAAGCATCCCCTAACTCCCCTCATCTCTCTGACAGCACCTATTATGTTTTTATTTTTCTTTCTCTTCTAGTAGAATTCAACTTCATGCTTTATTGTCTAGTGTCTTGAATTGTCCTTTCAGCATGTATGTACATGTTCACCAGATTATAAGTCCCTAGAGAAACTTATTTGCCATCTATTTCTTTTAAGATCTTCAAATTCGGTACACTTCAGGATAATAAGAACAAATGTTTATGTAGCAGATGCTATGTTATCCTCTCTATTCTAAGTGCTCAACTCACTTAATTTTCACAGATGCCCTATGATAAATAGGAAATTAGGTACTATTTTCCTCATTTTACAAATAAAGAGACCGAAGCGCAGAGAGGTTAAGTAACTTACTCAAGATCACACAGCTACTAAGTAGCAGAGCTGAGATTCAAACCCAAGCAGTCTGGGTCCAGAGTCCATCTCATCTCTTAACCACCACACCATATATATATATATATATATATATATATATATATATGTATATATAGTGACATAGTAGGCTTCAGTAATGCTTGTTCTGCCATTTTTGCAGGAAAAACAAAAGAAATATGTAGTTGTTGTCCCCCCAAAAATACCATTTTCTAATTTTTCAAGAGTAATCCTCCACCAGTCAATGTATATGGCAGATCTGTCTTCATAAAAACACCAAGTAGAGGTCGTGTCAGTCATTTTTCACACTTCTCTAGGTCAATATTTTCAACTCCAACATTCACTCCCAGACGCTGGTGTAAAGGCACAGAGAAGGTCAGGTCAGGAGGGTCTTTGAAGATGCCAAGCCTTATTGCTAAATGTTGGCTTTGCCTGTCCTTTATCCTCATGTCCCCAAATATAGAATAGTTCCAAATTGCTTACTTAAATATGTCGAGATCATTAAAACTGGTTCAGCCATGTTGCTTTATACTTGTTACTTTTTAAATCAAATATTAAGTAGGGAAAACCCTGAAGAACTTGGCTGTTCATGTTGTGATCTCCTGTTTTCTCCTTAGAACACCTTGCACAGAATATATCTAAATCACATCTGGAAACTTGCCAATACTTGAGAGAAGAGCTCCAGCAGATAACGTGGCAGACCTTTCTGCAGGAGGAGATTGAGAATTACCAAAACAAGGTAGACTGAAGAATTTTACCTAAGATTGAGGCAATGTTGGGAAGGATGTTTGTGCAGGAGGTTTGAATACAAACAGACCAAAGAATGAATGTTTTTCATCAGATAGCAGATTTCTATTTAAAAATCTTTTTTCCAGAGCTGATCACGTTCTTGGGGCTTTATCACCTTATTGAGATGTCAGTGTGCGAAATTTCAGAAATAGCACACAGATTCTATTGTTCCTATGACTATACACATATGTCCTATCATTTGTCAACAAGGAGCTAGATTAAGGAGCTTCCAAAAGGCTCAAAGAATTGGGATTTTTCCCGATACCACAATGGAAGATTTCACGGTCCAGAAGTTGATGTAAAATAATCTTAGCCTCATGGTTCCGAAGTTAAAAAGGAGGAGTTTAGAGAATATGTGTAGAAAAAAGTTTGGAAGCTATGATTCTAATTCCAGTCTGAATCTAGCAACATGAGGCTGACAAGTAGTACTGCCAGTTACCTTTTTCTATAAAACAGTCTGATCAACAAATTACCTAAATGGGAGGGCAGGGCTGGAGAAGGAGGACTTTTAATTTTCCATTCTGCCTTTAGTAAAAGAAAATGCTGTGATTTTTCCCAATAATCATAGAAATTCAGGCTTAGGAAGTACCGTAGAGATTATCAAGGTTAATCCTCCCCTTCATTTTACATATGAGGAAACGACCATCCCTTGGCACATGGCTGAGAGTGAAAACATCAGGACTAGACCATGAGTCCTGGTTCCTAATTCAGTGTTTCTTCCATCCTGTTGTATTGGTAGAAACAGTCTTAAACTAAGATTGGGGAAATAAGTGAGCAACAAGATGGATCCAGGTTAGCCTGTAACTAAATTGGAGAGTGGGTATGTAAAAGGAATTAAACAGGACAGGTTGGGGGAATAGCAGCGCATCACCTTGTTTACCTTTGAGATAGCAGGTAGCACCAGCCGCCAAAATTACAAAGGGAAGCAAGAAAGCAGTAGACAGCAGCAAGGTGTGTGAAATGGGATTCAGAGTCAGAAATGCTGGGATTTGAATCCCACCTCCAATACCTCTTAGCTGTGAAACCTCTGTGAGCATTTGTGTCCATTTATGGGAAATGGAAAAACATTCTTGTGAAAATGAAATGAGACAAGGATGTCATAAAGCACCCAGCTCATAGCAGGTGCACAGTAAATATAACTGACTCCCCTTTTCTTCCCTTCCCCCAGTAAAGTGGTGTGAAATTCCCCAAGGCAAAATAATTGCTTACAAGGAGATTCTACTTTGCTACTCTCCATGGCCCAGGGTTAAATCAGTGGCGTGAGTTGCTTTCTTGACTCCCGTTTTCATCTTCTGCTGCATGTATGCTCATAACATCTTCCCCCTGTCCCTTTGCCACCAAAATGGTAAGAGAGGAATTGGAGGAGACCAGGAAGAACTTGGAAGCAGTCATTATAACGGGAGTAACTGGCCAACTGATTATTTTTAAATCCTCTAGCTTTTTTGGATCCATTTCCAAAGAAGGATTTTACACGATAGGAACAGTTAAAACAACTGTGTCAAGGGTATGGGTAATGGGGATGTTAATGTGTTTCCCTCTTCAACAGCAGCGGGAGGTAATGTGGCAGTTGTGTGCCATCAAAATTACAGAAGCTATACAGTATGTGGTGGAGTTTGCCAAACGCATTGATGGATTTATGGAACTGTGTCAAAACGATCAAATTGTGCTTCTCAAAGCAGGTATGTGCTTTGCAAGTGAATTTTGAGATCTCTGACTAACCTGCTTTCACCGGCTTATTAAAGAAATGCTTGGTAAGGAAGGTGTCGAGAACAGTTTTTCTCCAAATGATAATAGCTCAGTTTCTCTTAGCAGAAACTGAAAGGTTTTTTTTTTTTTTTTTTTTTTTAAGGTTTTTGAGCTATTTGTGGGAAACATTCCCTCCATTTTGCTTCTCCTCTGGGTGAAAAGATTAATTTGAAAGACACCTGCATTCCACAGTTTTAACCATCACCCGTGTTTTGTTTCTGTGCCTCAGGTCCTCAGGAGGTTTTGGTAAGCTGTTAGGAAGAAGGCTGTTCGTGGAACTCAGAGAGACATCCCTGGGTTTTTGTTTGTTTTAATAACAGGAGTCCATGTTTTTCTCGCAACTCTGAGATTCTGTATTATTGCAGGACAGAGAAGTGCCCAAGAAGTAATTCATAAGTCAGTCTCTCTTCAGTAATACAGGCCTTAGCTTTGGTACAAGTCTTTAATTACTCTAATGAACTCTGCTCTTTTAAATAGAGAGCTAAGGTAACTGAGAGCCTGCTAGTTAAGCCCAGCCCCATTGACTCAGAAAGGGTCTCTGTGGTCAAAATCAACTCACCAAGACAATAACCCACCCCGTTTCTGCCTTTGCTCAGGTTCTCTGGAGGTGGTATTTATCAGAATGTGCCGTGCCTTTGACTCTCAGAACAATACCGTGTACTTTGATGGGAAATATGCTAGCCCCGACGTCTTCAAATCCTTAGGTAAGGAAATCTCTGGGTGCTTTGTCTTCAAATCAGGACTAGGGGAAAAGATGGGAGTTGGGTGAAAGCTCTTCTTGAACAAAATGGAGATTGGAAAAAAAAAAAAAAATGGAGATTGGTTTTTTGGACACAAGAGTTAAAGGATTTTATACCTATGTTACTTTATAGTTAATCACCGTAGAAAATATACACAGCTCAAATGCTTTTTGTCTATGTTACACGTAAGGGTCTAGAGTTTCATTTTATCTAATTGGTAATTGAAGAAATTTATGTTCTATATCCTTCCAGTTCCCTTCCAGATTTTAAGAACCAGGTTTGCAGGGGATATATTATTCAATAAACTAGAGGATGTGATTTGCTACATAAAATCAAGCAAGGAGCTAAAAGTCTGCCCTTCCATACCCGTTAAATAGCAACCGTTAATGAGATATCAAAGAAAGAAAGTATAGCTAAGTGAAACTGTGACATATACTTTAAAAGTAAATTATTTTAGATTTCTGTAATTTAAAGTAAGACAAAGTCATTAAGAAGAATGGGACGGTATCCAAGATATGTTGTTAAGTGATTTTAAAAACAATTAAATGACGGAAGGTATGTATACTTGAGAAGAGCCCGTTGACACTTTTATTTATTTATTTATTTTTGGCTGCGTTGGGTCTTCGTTGCTGCGCTCAGGCTTTCTCTAGTTGCGAGGAGCAGGGGCTACTCTTCCTCACGATGCGCGGGCTTCTCATTGCAGTGGCTTCTCTTGTGGCAGAGCACAGGCTCTAGGCGCGCAGGCTTCAGTAGTTGTGGCACGCAGCTCAATAGTTGCGGCACGCGGGCTCAGTAGTTGCGGCACGCAGGCTCGAGGGCGCAGGCTCAGTAGTTGTGATGCATGGGCTTAGTTGCTCCATGGCATGTGGGATCTTCCCAGACTAGGGCTCAAACCCATGTCCCCTGCATTGGGGGGGGGACCACTTAACCACTGCGCCACCAGGGAAGTCCCTAGCCTGTTGACATTTAACTATATGTACATAATATGGAAATCTGAAAGAACAGACCCCAACTTAACCAGCTTTGTGGGGGTGGGTTTTTATTTTATGGGACTTTCACATTCTGTGTTTTCAGTTCTGTAATAGTTACAATAGGGACTTCCCTGGCTGTCCAGTTGTGAAGACTCTGTGCTTCCAGTGCAGGGGGCATGGGTTCAATCCCTGGTCAGGGAAGCAAGATCCCACATGCCATGTGACACGGCCAAAAACAAAAAAAATTATAATGGTTTTACCACCATAATGTGTCACTTGTTTTCATTTTTAAGCGTGTTGTACATAGAATAGAGTAGAAAACAAAAAAACGAGTGACGTTAACATTTCGGTTAGATTATAGCTGTTAGACTCTGTTGGTTAAGAGTGTGGGCTCTGAAGTCAGGTAGCTGGCTTTGAATCTCAGGCTGTCACTTCCTACTTGTGGAACCTTCAGCACATTCCTTTTCTTTCCAAGTCCATTTCCTTGCCTTTAAAATGGGGATAGTAACAATAATACCTCCCTCATAGGGCTGTTGTGAAATAGTAGAATCCCCAAAGAATCCTCTCAGAGCAGCACCTATCACAGTAATCACACAACAGAAGTTCACTCTCATTACTGCAGATGATGATGATGGTGGCGATGTTGGTGGTAATGGTGATGGTGGCTAAACTGATTTTTCTTTTAACATTTGAAAGTATTAAACTATAGAAATGTTATTACTATTCCCTCTGATCTTCAACTGCTAGATCCCTCTTCACCTTCTTCCATATTTTTCTCCTAGGGTAATAACCAAACTCCTAACCTGTCTTTAATTTTGGCAGGTTGTGAAGACTTTATTAGCTTTGTATTTGAATTTGGAAAGAGTTTATGTTCTATGCACCTGACTGAAGATGAAATTGCATTGTTTTCTGCATTTGTCCTGATGTCAGCAGGTAAGATAACCAAATACAATGGTTTTTAAATTGTCCAGGTAAAGAATTTCTACAAGTACATAACTTACAATGGCTATAGACTATTCAGAGGGACTGCCACCCTTATTAAGTCTAATTTTAAGTTTTTCAGACAACAATCCCCTGCTACACACATACATATACACGTACGCTTCTAAGAAGACCTCATGCCATTCTGATAAAATCTTAAGAAATGAGAATTGAATAAAATCGCATCTACAGTTAACCTCCTGCTACCAAGAGAAATGCTGTGGTAGAGTAGGTGTGCCCTTTTCAACACCAATCTCCAAGATAACATGGTTTTTAAAACATTCTGCTTTTTGAAGAAAATCCATTTGGATGTCATCCACAAGCCTGTCTGAATTTAATGTATGTTTTCAACCAGTACTGCCTCTTGGTGATAATCACTGTTGCAAATTTGCTATCTTCGTTTTGGAATTCTTAAACATAAAGACTTTATCCTAAATTAACAATCCTAATTCATTTGGCACTCTCTTGACAATTTCAGTTGCCTTGGACTATAAGGCAATTTTCATATTTGCCAGAAAGACTTAGCAGGATTGATATGAGTATGTCATTCAGAAACATAACTATTAGAAAGGCTTAAGGGCCATGGTGGTTTCATTTGCACTCGTCCGAGCATGGCCTTAGATTTAAATGGCTGTCTTTTTGGAAAGGGAGGATCCTTCCTTCTTTCAAGTGTCAGTAAAGATGGAAAGGCTTAACACTCTGTTTTGTAACTGTCCTAGATCAGTTTTTCACTCCTTTAGGAGCAAATTTTGGAAGAGGGGTGAAAGTGGCCTGTTAGTCCCTGACTCTGCAGTGTGGTGTAATAATCTGTATCTAGGAGTCAGGAGGAGTTGGGCTGTTCTGACACCATGTTGGAAGAATACTCAGGAGTATGGTTTTTCATATTTAGATCGCTCATGGCTGCAGGAAAAGGTCAAAATTGAAAAGCTGCAACAGAAAATTCAGCTAGCTCTTCAACACGTCCTACAGAAGAATCACCGAGAAGATGGAATACTAACAAAGGTGAGAGCCAGAGGTTTCCAACTGACAAGGCTGAATTATCCCTTGCCCAGATCACGCCAGCCACGTTTATAAGTCATGCCACCAGACCCCAAAAGTATCAGTAAGCAATGGCCTACTGAGAAGAGAGAAGTATCCTCATTTCAAAAAATTATCTTGGGCCAATATTCAGGTTAAATTCTATTTATTATCATTGGTTATAAAGTGTCCTGGAATAATAGAGCAATGATAGAGTTTTTTTTAAAGCATTAATTCATTCTGAAAAATCCTCCACCTATCCCATCAAAGATGGGCAGAAGGCAGAGTTAATGTTCTGCCGTGATATAAACTAGAGAATTTAGAATTTAAATCTTCGATTTTAGAAAGACGAAGTTATGAAGGACTAAAACAATAGAATTAATCTATTCTAATATTAGTTCTAGTTCCATTAAAGTCATTAGTAATCAACAGTAAATGACTTTTGTATTTTCTTCATCAATTTCTCATTACTACCCTGTATTCAAAGCATAGGGTTTCATTTTTGCTAATTACTGTCTTAATAAAAATATAATTAGGATGTCAATTTAAAATATGATAATGTCCTTCAGTGATGGTGCTAGTAGTATGTATTTGGTCTTAGAAAAATCAGCCCTATTCTTTCTTGGATTATTTTATGTGTTCTATTGTTCCAGAAGATGATTTGAAAGGTTTGGATTTTTCTTCCTGTCCGTTTTCTTTCTTTTCTCCTGATAGCTAGGTTAGGTCAGAAAGGGGAAGCTGGGGGGTTAAATGCGGTTTTGTTTTTGATTTTGCCCCTGTTAAATGAGACACTGAGGCAGGATTGGGAAAGAGAAGGAAAAAGAACTTTTCTCCATCTTCTTGCCCCAGTGCAAGGGTACCATTAGGGTCTTTGATTATAGAGAGCACCTAACACATGGCCAAGATCGATGCTCTGGTGAAAATGTTTCTTAGGATTATTCTGGGTGGAGATAATAAATATTTTGTGCTGTACGGTGCTTTAGAGTTTAAAAAGCATTTTTGCAAGTCATATTATTATACTCAACAGGTAAATAATCAGTGCTGAGACTTCCACCAGGCCTGCTGACTATTTTTTTTTGTTTGTTTTCCAGTCAGGGCCTTTTGCTCAGACCCAGAATTGCTTTGTTCTAGGCAGAGCTCTTTCTCCAGAAGAAACCTGTTGTCACTGGAGTCGACTAGTACTCATTTTGCATAAAATATGTAGGGGATGCCATCATCTCTAGTTGCAGTGACCTCACCTACCGGTGGCTGCCCCCTTGCCCACTCCTCTATTACCACATGTCTTCCTTTTCCCCAGTGCTAGAGGGTGGGGTTCAGGATGGTAGAGCAAAAAGCATGTTTGAATAGGAGGAGGAGGTGAGACACTTGGGTTCTTTTGCTTATGAACATGTTTTGGGGTTATAAATTATTTGTCTTCAAAATCATATTTAATGTATACCCGGTATTCTGTGATATGACTATATCATCATTTATTTTTACCCCTCCTCTATTACTAGACGTTTAAGTTGCTTCAAGTATGTTTCACCGTTGTAAACAATGTTGAAGATGATCCAGATGCCCTGATTTTTGACTCTCACGCCTCTTCTCTCCTGACCCTATGTCCTTTCTTCCACTTACAGTTAATATGCAAGGTGTCTACATTAAGAGCCTTATGTGGACGACATACAGAAAAGCTAATGGCGTTTAAAGCAATATACCCAGACATTGTGCGACTTCATTTTCCTCCATTATACAAGGAATTGTTCACTTCAGAATTTGAGCCAGCAATGCAGATTGATGGGTAAATGTATCACCTAAGCACTTCTAGAATGTCTGAAGTCCAAACAATGAAAAACAAACAAACAAACAAATTAACCGAGACACTTTATATGGCCCTGCACAGACCTGGAGCGCCAACACACTGCACATCCTTTGGTGATCGGGGTCAGGCAAAGGAGGGGAAACAATGAAAACAAATAAAAGTTGAACTTGTTTTTCTCATGCATATGATTTCCATTATGCCTACAGATATGGACCCTTTTTCTGTCTCGACTTCTTGATCATTGACCTCTGTTTACAACAGAAGGCGGGTACTAAAGTCAGAGGATGTCCTTTTTTTGTAGCTCACTGCCCACAGACTTTCTACATCTGTCGGTAACAACAGAGAGTCCAGCACTAATCGGTGACTGGTGTGCATAGCGGAGGTTGCGGCATTACTTTGCACAACTTGCTCTTTGTCTCATGAAGGAAGTTTTTATTTTTTCACCGATTATTGCCAGTCAGCAGGATGGCACGAAAAGGGTCCATAGCACTAGCAACAATAGCATTATAATATATTACAGGGTAAATGGGCATGAAGACTATATATAGCTAAAAGAGATATTGTTTATATATTGTTTTAATTAATATAAAATGTAGTTACTGGTGTAGCTTTTCCTGTTGAATTGATAAGGCACTTTCATTTTGCACCTTTTTTCTTTAAATTAAATGCTAGCGTGTTCACTGTCGTGTCGCATGTGCACCAGAAACACAAGTTTAACTGAGAAGGCTTGGAAGGTACGTCGGGAGGTATTTATGCTGCTGTTTACACAATTACTTTTAAAAGACTGGCTGGTCATATCTAGAAATCACGCTGTTGGATTAATTTTTTTTTTTTTACACGTGAATTTGGAATTAGAAACAGAACTCTCCCTAAATTGTACTTTGCTTTTGGGTCAGTTTAAGGATAGATGTGTTTATGCTTCATACAAAGTTGAGTGATTGATTGATTGGTGCTGTGGACTTACACCCTCGCGCACAGTATTTTTTAAAAGCTTTTGAAAATGCCACCTCATTGAGGCAGGGGAAGGGAGGCTCATTTTGCACAGCTGCGTAGTTATATAGACTCAGCCTCAACTTGGAGTTCTTATGCTTTAAGAACAGATCAGTAACCAGAATATTTATCAGAATCTAGCTTTTATTAGAAGAAGGACCCAAAGATTATATCTGGAGCAAATGCACACTCCCCATGTGAAAACATGAAGCATTTACTTTGTGAATGTTTATGTTCTTGGTATAATCTAGGAACCCTGAGAGTTTATCTCAGAGTGAATGGTTTCTAGACTAACTGCCTCTAGATGGTGTCATTCTAGAACACTGTTCTCCATATTTCATAGTCAATGGATAGGAGGGCAAAGGAGGCGTGCGATGTTGAACCAGTTTCTCTTATTTAAGTATTAAATATTTTAAGCCTTTAAAGTGAAGTCGATGCAAGGTGCAAACATTTACTTTTGTATTTATCTTCACTAGAAAACTGTGGACTGTAATTTATTTTATTAAATCTTTAGAAGATTGTTTGGCTTTTGTGTTCAGGTGAGAAATATTGAGTTGTTTTTGTTTAATTTTGTGGCTTTTCTTTTTAATCATTTCCAGTGGGGGAAGGGAGAAGGAACAGTCTGTTAGACAAGTGTGCATATTTTAAAATAGGTGACCTTTGGGGATGTAGGCATTTAGATGATGATTTTAGTCACACTCGGAGTGGGATTCAAACTTCTGGTCTGCCATCGAAGACCATGTTTGTATAGAAAAGAGAACATTTCCCGTAGTGTAAAGGTAGGAGTTTCCAAGCAGCCCGGTTACAGCGAAGAAAGCATCTCCCCTACCACCAGCGTCCCTCCCAAATCTTCTGCAGGAATTCGGCTCCTGCTGTCGTGCTGGGTCATCAAGCACGAGTTTCCCAGAGCCCTCCACTCTGTTTTTAACTCCACTGGCTTTCTGAATTGTTTCCTGAGGGACTTGGAAACGGGGAAGGAATTATTCACACCGAAGTGTGTATGAAGCCTAAATGACATCTAAAAAATTGTTTTTTCAAAAATATAGTAAGGGTTTCACCATAAACAGAAGACGAGAGTAATATTTACTTAAATTTCTTACAAGCATATAAAACTTTATGGGACTTTATATAGAGAGGTAACTATCAGCATATAGTATTTATATTTGGGCAAGAAGGGTTAAATCAAATTTTTTATTTAAATAAGCATAGTTCCTTGAAAGATCATAGTATTTATACTCTGAAAAGAGTACCAAGCTTAGTTCGGTTATTTATTTATCCTTTTTTTTTTCCTGTTGTTTCTCCTTTCGGGGGAAATGGTGTGTTTTTATTTTGGTTTTGGTTTGTTTTTTCTTTTTTTTTGTCATTCTGATTCACTAAATTTGGGGATGGTTTTATTAAAGTCTATTAACTTCTTTTTAACCAAAGCTTTCTGAATATGACCAGCCTCAGGTGCTAGCGCATTAAAGAGCAACTAAACCTAATTCCAGTGTCCATTTGTGAAATGATGAGAGCTCATTGAACTTCTCTGAGGGTGAGAGAGAACACAATGTTGAACTTAAATTCCTTTTCCCAGAAAGGATTTTGCATGTACCTAATGCAAAAAAAAAAAAAAAAGATGCTCTAATCTCAGTAATAGTCACACCATGGTGACATTGCTTTTAGAGTAAACCAAGATACATTGACATGATGCTGCTACTAGGTCTTTGTGAAAGAAATACAGGGTGTGAGACTTTAAGACTAAGTACATCGACAGTGTAGGAACAGAGTAGAGAGTAATAGAGGCGTGCTAGGTGAAATGAGGGAACAACTATTATTCGGATCGAAGTTGGGATCTGAAGTTAAACAATAATCTCTTGAAAAAAATATGAGGTACAGAGAAGGATGTGAAAAACTTTGTATTTTTATTTTCTTCCTTATTATAGAAACACCTGTGTGATGACACAAAATACTTGGTGATATAGAACAATTATTATTAATCGTTCTTATAATTAAAATTTCCTAATCTTAAATGTCCAATAGTCTTTTAAAGATTGGAATCACATCATTGTTATCCCGGCTGCTGTAATGCCTTTTATACAATATTTTAACATAGGGTAAATAAGGCTTTTGCACAGAGCCTGAATACCTTCGGTTACAGTGGTGTCCAAATGATTGCATTATATTGTGAAGAAACTGGCCGTGGTCACAATGAAATCAAAAGTGCAGGTGAAAGTGCTTTTGGGGGCAGTTTGCAAATTGCGGTTAAAGCTACGGATTTTTTTATTTTTTATTTTTAAGTGTTCAGCATCCCAATTTGCTTTAAAGGTGTGGGTTTTTTTTTTTTAAGTCTTCAGCATCCTAATTCACCCTTTCTAACTTAAAGAAAACATGACTTAAGACACTGCTTCTAAGTTTGGTTGTTCTTTATAGTGTGGATATTCAGATCTCTGTGAGTGTATGGGGGTGGGCTGAGGGTCAGATGAGGAGGGAGCGTGTGTGTGTGTGTGTGTGTGTGTGTGTGTGTGTGTGTTTATGTCTGTGTGTATGGTTTTCGTGTGTATGATGTGTGTGTGTGTCGAACCGCTTCTAGGCTACTAAGTGTCAATGGAAAAGAAAATGTATTCAAAATACTTAAATCAAAACTAGAAGATGGAAAAAAAAGATTTATTCTCTACAAAGCCTTGTCTGGACCACTTTAGAGAGACTTCTATTTTTTTAACCCTTCTATAAATATTTGATGGCACTTGAAATATTCCTGCAATAAAATGTGATTTGTGTAAAGAAAAAAAAAAAAGATTTTGTAATGTGAAACAAAGAAAGAAAGTAATGTAATTTTCTAAAAAAAAAAATACAAACAAACAAACTTTGTATTATTTTCTTGATGGAATTTGTCTATCTGTCTTTGGAAAACTTTTTATTTCATTGAATGTGCCATAGTAGAAATACGTGTTTTTAGTTTTAGACTTAAGGAATAGCTGTTTGTGTTCCGACATTCCAAACTGCAAAACAACCTAGTAGAATCTTTAATGAAAAGGTTTAAGTAGGATGTAAGCTTCTCTCATTGTTGCTTTTTTGCACATGTTCTTCATTCCTCTCTAGTGCAATATGTACATAGAGCACTTGCGGGTGTACCTTGATCCCTCAGGGAAAAATACATATTTGTACAGTTTTTTTTGGTTTTGTTTCTTGTTTTGTTTTTTGTGGGTTTTTTGCCTTTTGGTTTTGGCTAAGGAATGTCGACTGAATCACTTGTTATTGTTGAGGGGCAGCCAGATAATAATCCTAAAGCCACTGTTTCAAACATTGATTGTTTAAATCATGTGTCCTTCCAGTGCTATTATTTGAAGATAATAATAATAAAAAGTTATTTTCTGACAGTTCTTTGTGCTGATTGGTGAAAGAAAAGGGTAAATAAGCACCTTACAATTGACTTACTGTGAATGACAATCCATCTTGATATCAACAATAGAAGCCCTATCACTTTGGAGTTGGGGTTAAGAGTCAGAAACAATGTGCTCAGGGATCTTCTAAAACTCTTAAAACAGGGTGGCCAGTACTACTGGGACAAAATTGTGTTTTGTATTGTTAATAATAATGATAATACTATCCCTCCAAGGCACAAGTGAACTGTGTAGAACTGCGCGTGTGTATAAACTTCACTGTTGTTCATTTTGTTTTGTTCAGAATGTATGCGTTCTTCAGTCTTGTATGCTTAAAAACATTGAATAACTTCCAAAGCAGTACAAAGTGATGCCAGTATGTTCAAAAGATAAATTAATAGGTCATATATCAACAAAGAGCATCATTCAGAGTACAGTCCTGCCTACTCCACTTACCATTTCTCTAATAATTAAAATATTCTTGATAAATATATTTATAGCATTATATGTTAAAAACTATTATTCCAAATCCTATATAGCATGGATAAAAATTTCTTAAAGCAGTAATGAGAGCCCTACCTATCAGTGCAGTGAGAGAGGTAAAAGATGAAACATTGTGGGTTTTTTTCCCCAAATACCAGCAAATAACTCCCATTTTCATCATGTTCTCCTCTAGAAATAAACCAAAAAAATCTCTTTATGTAACACGATTCTTCTACTTACCGCATTTGTAATCTGTACGAGAGCTAATGTTTAAAGACAAACAAAACCCACCAGTGTAACAGCAATGTGAGCCAGCTTTTAGTGTTACATTTTACATTTTTGAAACATTTTGAAAGTAATATTTCGATATATTACTTTCCATAAGGTCAATGAACATCACTGTAATTGTTGGCTTTGGTTCTTGCACACCTAGAATATACTTTCAGAAGAAGCTCTACATGTTTTCTTACCACCATGGAAAAGCAAAATTTGGGATAACTTTCCATGTGTTTAGATTAAAAAGAAACCATCACTTTGTTTTGATGATAAAGACTATGGGAAATGGCAGATCTCTCTCTCTCTCTCTCTCTCTCTCTCTCTCTCTCTCTCTCTCTTTCTCTATCTATCTATCTATCTATACACACACAGACGTTATTGACGTACATATTATAACATTTGGTTGCCACTTCTTACTTACAAAGATATGACACAGCAGAACCCCATAAAAACAACTTTATACTGTGGATCAAATTATATGCCTATACATGCAATTGCAACAGTAAATCTTCATCTGTTACTAAAAGTCTGTGATATGGATCTTAATTGTATTCCCAAAACAGTAGTATTGTTAAAGGGGTTCCACCAGATTGGACAAAGGAGACCTTCCTATTACTGTTTATTCTTAAGAAAAGAGCAGGCTGGCAAGCAATTTCTTTACAAAGCAGTTGGTTTCACTTTTGGGTCTGTTTGCTTGTTTGTGTAATTGTGATCATTTTTGTCAGGCTCTCAGTACAGCTTTTAAAATAATCCAGAAGCCTGGCTTCATACCAAGGAGACATCGTAGATGGGGGGAGAATCTCCATGTTTAACCAGACCTTCAGAACTTAGAGCAATAAATACATTCAGTCATTTATTTATTTATAAATGAATGACAGAATATTCAGTCCAAATAGAAACAATGTTTTTTCAGCAATGCAACATAACATGGGGTCTTATGTTAAGAAGGTGAATATGAGAATATTAAGTAGATGCCTAGAAAATCCACGTTTGCTGTTGACATTTAGTGTGTTTGCCACATTAGTAATATCACACTTCTTTTTCCCTTCTAAGAACTGATGAAAGATCTCTTGCTGTTAGCTTTGACATGCTGCACGTGCCATTATGTTGTTCTCTAAGAGCAACTAAATTCTTTGCAGTATTCGTGTGTGATTCCGTTCTCCCTCGTTATTACTTTAATGTGGATGAATACTATCTCTAGGAACTTGGTTATCATTGAACAGATTGCATATGTAAATGCAGATAATTCTTGAGCAATATAGTGAATCTGATTTCACACACACACACAAAATCCGTATGTACTGTACACATCTTCCTGAATCCAAAACTCTCTCCTTATCCACAATGGTTTGAAATCTCATATAAAACAGTGGTAAATTTTTAAACATTAGGACATTAGCTGGCTGCTTCTTTAAATGTACCTGTATTGTCTGCCTGCTCCTTTTGTGGAGATGTGTTTTTGTATTGGATGTTTGGGCCAATGGGAGGCTTCAAGCTACAACATATTTTCCCAGTTTAAATATATTTAACATACGACAAACCCCAGACAAGGCTTTTAATATGTATAAAGAACTGCAGTGTTAGGTGGTTTATTTGCAAACCGTTTTCAATGTTGTCCATTTTTATGGCACCTTTAACAATATTCTTGTTTCCAAAGTACAAAAAAAAAAAAAATAGGTTAAATAATCTAGCCATAACTGAATGTCAAGCAATAAAACAAATGACTTCTGTGCATAGACTTAAAAAAATACAAATTTTAGACATCTGCATGTAAATGCAATCTCTTGTTTACTGCTTTCTTCAACTTGAGCAATTGATTCCTTATTTACTATTAACTTAAGAACTTGTAATGGCCTGTAAACATTTTCTCTCTTACTCTTCTTTCAAATTTACCTTCGTCCCTGCTTTTGAGTCATAATATTTAATGTTGTTCTGCACATCTCTATACAGTTAACTTTTTGGCTTTCATTCTGTATAGATAAGAAAATGTTATATTATAAACAGCCTACTCAGTGCAAATATTTATCTGTTTATCAAATCCACAATATGCTGTATGATACTGGTTTTACTATATAATCTATTTTAGACATAGCTGTTTAGAACTAGAGTGTGCTATTTTTGTGTTTTTCTGATGTGTGGTGCTAGATAAGTTACTTTTGTGAACAAACAAACAAAAAAAAACCCTTTTATTCCTAGACAATACCACCTTTGGGTCTTGTTAATTTCACTGAGTATAACTATATATTTGTGTATATATACACATATATATATATATATATGTATATATATATATATACATATATATATATATATATATCTACCTGTGCCCAACTGGCAGCTGTATCAGAGTGCTGGATTTGGGACATGCTTTTCTCTTTAAATACATAATATCATTATATAAATTATTCTAGAGTGTATTTAATTAGGATAAAATTACTTCCTTAGTATGGATATTTGACATCTATAGGGTGAATTTGTTCGTAAATATGGATATATAAAAACGTATTAGCATTTACTTTATGTTTGCTACTTGGCTTTGTACCATATCTCCTAAGCTGAAAAATAATTTGCCAGGCCTTCAAGGTCCTAAAGAAACACTCTAGTTTAATGGAGTAATATTTTTTTTTTTCTTACTAAGGCACCTTATTATTGGCACCTGGCAGAGTTATGTATTAGCTCCTATTATAGATAATAGGCACTTATATAAAGTATCCTTGGTGGCTTGATGGCAGAATAAACCTTTCCCCTCCTACCTGAGCCATGAGAAGTATATAGACGTCCGCTATCATGGCAGAACATTGACCATAAAGCAACTTTGACAAGGGGTGTTCCGTGTTAACGTGACCTCAACCAGTTCCATGAACTGAGTGAAGGACCTTCATTTTAAAAGTCATTTAATAATGAGCTTAGTTAAACTCTTTCACCTGTTCTTCCAAGACCTATCGGCATTGTTAAAAAATCAAAGTATATCAAATATCTAACTAAGGATGTAGTTAACCTTATTAAATATTGATTAGAATTGTTCTGTAATATTACTGAATTTGTAAGATCTTTAGCAAAGATTTTTGAGCAATTTATAAATATAGAGCAAATGTTTCTGTTTATTGCACTTTTTGTAATTGAAGGTGATGAATCCTCAAGCCATGGTTATTGGCTTCCATGCACTGAATATTTACCCACAATTCTAGACATTTTCCATTTTTATGGAAGAGTTGCTGTTACCTTAATTATAAATGCAATCATGTGGTTAATGAGAGCTAATGCTAATAGTTAACCTTTTAAAGTGAATTGGCTACAGTTTAGGGAGAAATCTCTTTTAATACAAATCACGTCATTCCTTATTGCTTCGCTTAGAAAGGAATTGAAACCTTTTTTTTTTTTTTTAAGCACCATTTAGTATCCTAAGCTTCCTGAGGATAGAGATTGTATCTCTTTGTGTCTGCACAATGGCCAGAACATGTCAGCATTTGATCATTGTTAAATGACAAAAAGTATGCCCCAATTCAGACTTTTTTCCTGGGTTGTTTTGGAAAATTTATAAAGTATGCCAAGCCTTATGGTTAAAACTTTCTTCTACAACTAAGTATTAAAGCCACATTTTAAAAGACCACATGAAATGCTGATTCTAATTGTGTGTAGGTCTTGAGGATTAAGCACACAAATTTCACAAAACTCTGTGAGTAACAAACTCAGCCTTCTGTAAATATACATGCAAGTTTGGAAACAGTAATACTGTACCTATAAATATATGCTGTCTGTTTTGTGTACAGTATGTAAAAACTCTTTTTCTGCCACACTAAAAATGCAAGCCATTTATGGGAATCCTAAAAATAGTATTGTACTAAAACTTTGCTAATGATCTTTATTAGAGGATCATCCAACTTTTCACTTACATTGGGTTTTCTTTTCAATTCACTCTTACAGTAGTCTGCTTATTTCCAGCTGTTTGTTATTTTATTGAGTCCTGAATTAAAAAAAAATATTTTGATTCATTTTGTACATACAAGCTGTAAAAAAAGAGAGATTTAATGTTGTCTTTTAAATACTCCAATTTTCATTCTAATATGAATGTTGTTATATTGTACTTAGAAACTGTACCTTTAATATTACATTACCTTTATTAAAAGTGCATTGAACACATCAATTTTAGATGTGCTTTATGTACTGTTATCCTATAATAAAATTTCAGCTTCTAATGGAACACTTGCCTTGTTTTTTCTTCTTTTTTCTTGGTTCTTGAGTTGCATTGTACAGTTTTCTAACTTACATCTTGTCTCCAGAGAATGGAGTAGTAGAACCTTGCTACTCAAAGTGTGGTCCACAGACCAGTAGCACTGGCATCACCCGCGACCTTGACCTTGTTAGAAATGCAAAATCCTAGGCACCACCCCAGACCTGCTAAATCAGAATGTGCATTTTCACAAGATCCCCAGGTGATTGGTTTACTTATTAAGGTTTGGGAAGCACTGGTGTATAGTGTAGTACTTTAAAAAATATAATTCATTTCTATTTTGCAGGGGACAAAACACATATACAAGGATCAAACTACCCTTTGATCAGAAAAGGGAGAGAAAGAAACTTCAACTTGTGAGTTAACGTCTATTGATTGATAGTAGCTGCCAGAAATGCAGAATTGAGGATTCTTAAAGGAGGGCCATGACTGATCAGTGATACCTGTCCTGAGTGCAGAAGGGGAGAAATCCTGAATGCACACCACACTTTGTCATTTTTGCTTTAGAAATCATTAAAATAGAATGTCAGAATAATGCCAGAGACTTTAATGATGCCAAAGACTTTAAAAATCTGGCTTTACTGGGCTGTCATTGTACCATCCCAGCCCCACCCCCTTGTCTTGAGTAGATCAGGTAAGAGTAAACTAACAGGGTTAACATCAGCTAAATATCACACTATTTTAATGATGCAAAACCTCATCATAAATTATTTCCAAAGTAATCTCAAGGACATTCAAATTATAAAATATTCAGAAGTCAGAACAAAGGCAACTGAGTTGGGCTTTTCCTCCACCCACATTCTATAGTACCTAAGCGTCTCTTGCACTTTATAAAATAAATGTTTGAAATGATCCCAAAAGTCATTGCGTATAACAAATGTCATGAATCACATTGATGGATCCCCAGCTTTTCTGAAGGCAAGCCTAGAGTCCCAAGAGTGGCAGAAGCCTCTTGCTAGATTAACAGGCACTCTATCCTGGCCCTGTACCACCAGTTGTGAGCTGGAGAAAAATCCCGTTTTTTGCTAATGTCATTTATCTATGATGTAAGGAGCTAACAAACTAGTGTTTGTGTGTTTACTTTGATTCTGGATTTTTTTCTCTCCTTTGAAGGGGAAATATTGACTCTAGTAAGGTATAGTCATGTCTCAGTAATCCATTTGTTGTTTATCTGCTTGATAGACTTCTCAAACAGTATTTTTAATTCCAGAATGATTTCTTTGTGGGGGGAAGTTGCTTCAACTATGAATTGTTCTGTGCTTAGAGAACAAAAATTAATTTTAGCCTCACAATTAATTATGATAGTCACCTCCTAACAAGTCTCACATCCATCCTCTACCATTCTCTCTTTACCCCTCCCATAAAATGCACACTTTATTGTAAAGACAAATATAAATAATTATTTAGTTATCCACTTGGAATTATTTCTGCTATCATTACCTTCTCTCTGTGGGATAGTTAGGTGCTACCTGTAAAAGACCAGCATTCATAAAGAGGGTGTGGAGAAAAGGAAACCCTCCTGCACTGGTGAGCATGTAAATTGGTGCAGCCACTGTGGAAAACAGTACGGAGGTTTCTTAAAAAACTAAAAATAGAGTTGCCATGTGATTCAGCAGTCCCACTCCTGGGCATATATCTGGAGGAAACTCTAATTCAAAAAGATACATGCATCCCAACATTCATAGCAGCACTATCTACAGTAGCCAAGACGTGGAAGCAACCTAAATGTCCACTGACAGATGAATGGATAAAGAAGATGTGGTATATATCTAATGGAATACTATTCAGCCATAAAAAAGAATTAAATAATGTCATTTGCAGCAACATGGATGAACCTAGAGATTATCATATTAAGTGAAATAAGTAAGAGAAAGACAAATACCATATGATGTCACTTATATGTGGAATCTAAAATATGATACAAATGAACTTACTTACAAAACAGAAACAGAGTCACAGACATAGAAGACAAATTTATGGTTACCAAAGAGGAAAGAGGGTGGGGGAGGGATAAATTAGGAGTTTGGGATTAGCAATTACAAACTACCGTATATAAAATACATAAACAATAAGATTCTACTGAATAGCACAGGAAACTATATTCGATATCTGTAATAAACCACAATGGAAAAGAATATGAAAAAGAATATATATATTTATTTATTTATAACTGAATCACTTTGCTTTACACCAGAAACTAACACAGCATTATAAATCAACTATACTTCTATTTAAAAAAAATTTTAAAAGAAGACCAGCATTCAGATGAACAGTTATTTCTGGGTCTTTTTTTAGCCCAGGGACAATCTTATACAGAATACAACAAAGTATACTATAGAAATTATCATCTTCTGAGTAGAAAAATTTGAATACTTTAGCCGTTCTGTTCTGACACAGTATATCCCAAACATAGCATAGCCAGTATTTTTCTGGTTTTCAGGAGTAATAGTAATTCCTCCCCACTTGAAATACCATTTATTGCTGAAAAGCCTGATTTGAACAAACTACTATTGGCAACAGTATTTCCCCCACTAGTTTCTGAATCAATTACTAGATTGAAACCTCTTTGCTAGAGGGCTATTTCTGGATTCTCACTTTGAAAGGGCCTTATGGATGATTGTAAATTCATGAAGTAGTTCCCTGAGTGAAGTAGTTGCCAGCCATAAACTCTCCAAGGCCAAGTTCACCCCAGATCAAGCAAAGGAAGCTCGTCAGCTGAGAGGTAGGAAAATAACTTGGTACTGATAAAAAATAGATGATCTTGTACATTTCTCTGTCTTGATTTGGTCTAAAGAAATACACATCTAGAACAACTCTGATAACTTCACTTAGCCAGGTGCTTGCAGTTTTAAGAGTTATTTTTGAAATTGTGGTCCACTGAAACATAAACTCAAGTAACTACTGTTATCAATTCTTTCAAAAAGAGATTGGCTTCTCATTCAACTCCGAAGTTTGTTTATTTCTCAGTTTAGAAGAAATGGAAACCAAATCTTTTTTCTGCTTGAACATCCACAGAATAAAATGGAACAATCACTTTGGAAAACAGTTTGGCAGTGTCTTAAAATGTTGAACACAAATTTACCATACAACCCAACAATTCTATTCCTAGGTATCTGCCCAAGGGAAATGAAAACACAAAGTTCACACAAAGACTTGTATACAAATGTTCATACCAATATTACTCATAATAGCTATATATATATAAAGTGGAAACCATCTAACATCCATCAAGTGTTGAAGGGATAAAATACTTGGGGCATATACATAAATGTCATTCTACTATTCAGCAACAAAACAACTGCTAATGCTTGCTACTACGTGGATGATCCTCAAAAATGGATAATCTACTAGGAGAAAGAATCTGGATGCAAAAGACTATATATTGTATGATTTCATTTACATGAAATGTCCAGAAAAGGCAAGTCTGTAGAATCACAAGCAGTTTAGTGTTTGTCCTGGGGCTGGGGATGGGAAGAGAGATTAACTACAAAGGAGCACACGGGATTTTTCAAGGCAATGGAAATGTTCTAAAACTTGGTAGTGTTGATGGTTGCACAACTGTACATGTACTAAAAATTAGTGAATGATAACTAAGTGAGTGAATTTTATGGCACATAGATTACACCTCAATAAAGCTGTTTTACACACACACACACACACACACACACACACACACACACACACACAGTGGTTTCCCTATCACCCAGAGAATAAAGTCCAAAGTTCCAAATTCTCTAGCATGGCATGAAGACCCTCTCAGGCCCCTCCTCCCCTGTCCAGTCCAATGGCCTCTATTCCAAAGAGGTAAGGGGAGAGGTCAGTATACATGTGATTCTGTCGAAGTGGGATATGTGCAATCAAGCACATGTCTCAGTAGAAGGTTGCTGCCAGTCACAAGGAACAGACAGCTTAGGTAATGGTTTTAGGGATTTTCTAAGTATGGGAAGATGCAAGAATCCAGGTTCATAAAAAATTTCTTCTGAAAATATCTAACTCTCTAAAGGCTTGCTCTGCCAGTTTACCCAGAACACAGAGTGTCTCATTCCTGATCTCTGCCCTGAACTCCTTTCAGGGTGTGTTAAAGGTCAACGGCTACAGTGGCTAATTACCTAATCCTTGTAGAGCCAGATGGAGAGCGACATTCTTTAGTTGGCAGCGTATATCATTTCCTGTTTATACTGTATTATAATCATTTGTTAAACAATGCCACCACCACCGTGAGTGGTCAAATGTATTTGCTTGTTTGTCTTTGGCATGAAAGTGTATACTAATAGCTACTACTTGTTGAGCATTTACTCTTTGTAGTGAAATTTTTACATGTTACTTCTAATCCTCACAACAATCCTGTAGGTGAGATATTACCTCACCCATTACCCAGATGAGGAAACTGAGGCCCAAAGAGGCAACACAACATGTCTGGGATCACACTGCCAGTAAGCAGGAAAACTGAGATACAAACCTATATCTGCCGGACTCCAAAAATCCATGTTCTTTTCATTAAACTGCTTCTGGTTTACAAAGTAGCGTGTAAAGAGGGAAGGATGCATAGACTTAACATTTTAATGGCAAAGGTTATGAGACCTGATTTGTAGTATCAGCTTTACCACTGATCACGTAAATGTTGGAAAAGTCACTTGACAATGTGGGCCTCAGTCTCCTTATCAGGAAGACAAGAGAGTTGGACTACATAATCTCCAAAGTTCCTTCTTGTAACCACTGGCACTCAGATACACGGGACCAGAGCAAACTGATGATAATCTGTAATCTCAGCACAGGCCATGTCTGGTGACGTTACCATGCCACACTACTATGGGCTGGTGCACCCCAGCAGCATGAGTGCTTCAACAATTCTTGAGCAGTTTTTTTTTTTTTTAAAGGAAATATTTAATTTTTATTTTATTGATGCATAGCTGATTTACAATGTTGTGTAAATTTCTTCTGTACAGCAAAGTTTTTCAGATATATATATATATATATACACTTTTTTTTTTAATATTCTTTTCCATCATGGTTTATCACAGGACATTGAATATAGTTCCCTGTGCTATACCATAGGACCTTGTTGTTTATCCATTCTCTATATAATAGTTTACATCTGGTAATCCCAACCTCCCACTCCATCCTTCCTCCATGCCCCCTGCCCCTTGGCAACCACAAGTCTGTTCTCTATGTCTGTGAGTCTTCTGTTCTGTAGATAGGTTCATTTGAGTCATATTTTAGATTCCACATGTAAGAGATATCATATGGTATTGCTCTTTCACTTGAGCAGTTGCTGAAGACTAGGACATGACTCCCAACTCCGACTGCATGCTTTGCAAGATAGTACCCAATTCTTAAACTTCTACACTGCCTTGATGTCCGTCTCTGTCCTAGCACGTGAGTCAGCATCGCTCACCTAATAAGAAATGCTGCCCCACAGTGCTGGGCACTGCACCAGTTGATTTGCAGGCATCCACAAGCACTGTCTCCTAACTGGCTTCTTCCCTACAAATCATTCAATACATTGCCAGATAAACATTCCTAAAACACAGAAGCTCTGATTGTGTCATTCCTCTCCTTATAAGCTCCTCTCTCCCCTCAGCATCCCATTTCTTATACAATAAAATCAAAATCCTTACTCTGGCTTATAAGGTCTTCTGTGTTCTATTCCCAACCTAATTTTCCAAACCCTTTCCTCTACTGCTCTTCAGAGACCTTGTAATGCAGGCAAAGTAAATTACGTAAGGGTCCCTGTATTCAAGGGAGATTTTTCACATACGTGTGATTTTTATGTAAACATAATTTTAAACAATATCACAAATCATTCTAAACTTTAGAATATGCTTTCCTGCTAGCACACAAACTGGACTCTGTTCATGTGGTAGGTTTACGCAGCTCCCTGTGCTGGTCTCTATCTACAACCATCCTTTTCCATCATCCACATACCTCAAATTCTTCAAATGGGCTGACATGTCAAGTGCCCAAAGTGGTAACTGACATATAAGTGCTCAGTAGATGTCTTTAGCTAGTCAAAGCTGCTTTCTGTTTCTCCAACTAGTGATTTCTCTCCCTCCCTGAACTCACACAATCTTTTCTATAATACCTTTCTTATGTAGCTCATCACTTTGTATTTTATTTTGTAATTACTTAATGTGTATATCTTAGATTCCCAATGATCAAAAGCTCTTGGAAAAACCAGTATTGGCTCCAAGTCCTATGTGTACGCAGCACCAAGCACGAATTATAAGTGCTCAATAAATCTTTCCTGAGTGAGTGAAAATCTTACACTTAGTGAGTGTAAGAGCCAGAGTGACCGCTGGTAGAAAATGACATCTAAAATGGGAGGAGAATGGAGTGGAGATGCTACTGCGTGCCAGGTAACTGTGCTGAGCACAGCTTCATCCCTTATTTAATCCTTTCAAAAAACCCTACTAAGTAGGTGCTTATGATATCTCCATTTTGTTGATGAGTCAGTTAAGACACTTCAGGTCACAACCAAGTCTGGGTCTTTCCAGTACTGTACTGTACTGTCCTCCTTCCAGTTTATGATCTCCTCAAGGTCGACGACTCTCTAGGACAATACATAGCCCCCCAGCCCTCAAGGTGAACTCCAGCAACCCCTGTCTCACAGTTTCCAGCGGAATCTACCAGGAGTCCGGGGGCGGGGAGGAGGCGGGAAGGGGGCGGGGGAAGGAGGGGGAGGCGGGAAGGGGGCGGGGGAAGGAGGGGGAGGCGGGAAGGGGGCGGGGAAAGGAGGGGGAGGCGGGGGACGGCCCTCTCGAGTCGCACGGGCCCCGCCCGCTGCGTCGCTGATGACGTCACGACGCAAGGCCGAGGCGGCGCGGCCATGTCCTTTAAATAAGGTCTTCCCGAGGCGCGCGACGGAGAGGTGTGGGTTGTACGGGCGTGTGACTGTTTCGTTAGGGTCCAGGTCGCGGTTCGGGGCGGAGACGCCGCGGACCACGAGGTGGGCAGCAAGGCTGCTTTTTTGCAGAGACTCGGCGGGGAGGGCGCGCTTGTGAGGGGCGGGAGGAGGGAACATGGCGGCCCCTAGGCCGGGCCAGGACCCTTCGCACCTGGTGCTGGCGCGGTCCCCTCCCCTGTCTTTGCTCACCGATTTACAGCATTTCTAGAACCTTGTTTTTCCTTTGGTTCCCTTTCCCTCAGCCTTCCTTGTGCCTTCATCGGCTCTCCCGCCCCAGCCCCTCACCGGGCAGAAGCGTGGGAGGTGGATTAAGTGGGAGCAGGTGAGGCCCGCCCGCTACTGAGAGATCGACTCCTACGTTTGACTGTCCGTTGCTTACAAACTCTTTATCCGCACGGGGTGGCAGGAGAAGCACTGAACATGCAGTGTTGACGTTCAGGCCAGATGCAAGCCAGATTTCTAGTGCTGGTGAGTCCTCTAAGTGATCCCGTGAAATGTCACTTAAGTTATCTGGCCCTCAGTCTCCTCCAAAAGTGAGATTCTCTTTGAAAGATTCTTGACATCCAGATAGCTTTTGTCCTTCGTTGCTTGCCAGAATCTGCCCCATAATAATGTATGGTTGGGAAAATGGAAGCCAGATTTATTTTGACAATAAGGGAGTCGGGGCAGGGGACGGAGTCAAGACGTACAGCCCATTCTGGAATCTTGTATGTGAGCAATGAGAACACCATTCTGTTTCGGTCTTCTTTCGTGACGTTCCTGGAATAAGTTAAATGGAGAAGGACTGATCCTATGTTAGCTTCGCTGTTCTGCCTCAAAGACCTTGGGAATATTCGTTTGTCTGCCCTTTTCTATTTTACGTGTCTGTGTCGATTGAGGGTGGTTGTTAGGAACAGGTTCTTGCCTCATCTGAGTTAACAGTATCTGGTCCAGCCAGTCACCTGCTTTTGTTCTTGACCTTTGGTTTTTTTCCTCAGTTGAGTGAAAATTCTAGAGACATCCTGCCTCCTTAGGAGCCTACACTGCCAGGCAGCAGAATTGTGAACTAGAGTGAAGCAGAAATCTAGGAATATGAGCTCCATGATGGCCATGGGTGAACCAAGGCTGAACTGGTGAGTTACATCTGTTTGTAATCTCCTAAAGAGAATTGAAGTGGGTCTGGTGGCTGCATTAGGAAAGGAGGGTGTCTGGCCTGGAGAGATTTGGAGGAAACAGAAAGAAGATAAGTACAGTGGCTTAGAGTTTACCCCATTCTCATCTACCCCGTTCTTTTTTTTTTTTTTTTAATTATTATTTTTTCGGTACACGGGCCCTTCACCGCTGTGGCCTCTCCCGCTGCGGAGCACAGGCTCCGGACGCGCCGGCCCAGCGGCCATGGCTCACGGGCCCAGCTCCTCCGCGGCACGCAGGATCCTCCCGAACCAGGGCACGAACCCGTGTCCCCTGCATCGGCAGGCGGACTCCCAACCACTGCGCCACCAGCGAAGGCCTACCCCGTTCTTATCTACACCTGCTTGGCACTTTTGAGTTATCTTTGACTGCACTTCCTCTCCTAAAGTGATAACAATTCAGCACTTAGATTGCTTCTAGGTTTAACTCCATCATGTATTTATTGTTGATCTTAGTAGAGATGCTGGAACTTTCCTGCGTTCAAGAACCTTTTTTTAAGAATAGGCAAGCTTCTTTTTGTTATATTGGAATCTATATCAAGTGATAATGTAAATGCATAGACTATTTTAGAAGTGTATGAGAACTTTACAAATAGAGAACTTTATTAAGTAATATGGTGGCTATGTAGAAATCTAATGTGTGTGCTGCTTTAGATCAATTTAACACACATTTAGTGAGCATCTACTCTACTAGCGAAGGCGTGTGCTAGCGGAGGAGAATACAAAAGTTACAAGAGATTACAAGATGACTGAAATAGTACCTGACTCAGAAGATTCAATCACTATATCCTCTAGTATAATGCATATAGACAATGATATTGTCTATAATTATGTAATGTGATAAATATTCAGTAGCAATCATATTACAATATAGAAATGTTATCAAAGTAACATGCTGTACACCTTAAATTTACAAAGTGTAACATGTCAAGTTTATCAAATAAATACAATCAATATGTGTTCAATAAGTATTTGTTTATTGAAAACAGTGTTTCCTCCAAGGAGCTCACAATTCCTGAGGCCCATGACTTTGTTTTTGTATGTTATGCAAAAACTTTAGAATTTAATGAGATGTCACAGATACAGCACAATAGCAAGTACTAAGAAACTACCCCGGTGCATAACAAATAAGACTTTTTAGATTTATCATTAATACCTTAATTATTGTTTTTAGATAAACACCTTTAAAACAGTAAGAAATGAGTATGGAGCAAATATGCGAGAATTTCCCATTTTAGTAATGGGCCAGCCAAAGGTGCCATTTGACTACATTTTTCTGTTGTAAGTTTTAAGAGGTACGCACATTTATGCTCCTTGCCATAAAAAATGTGTTCAAATGCAGAACAGATGCTCTTCTATATCATTGACATTGTGAAACCAAACGTGGTTTAGAGCCTTTGCACAGTATTACAGTCCTTGGAATGGTCCTTTTCTACAGAATCCTTCTAATTTTTGTTCTCCCTAGATTAATTGTTCTCAGTGTGTTTAATTTTTAAATTCTTTCGTTCAACCAGCATTTATTGGATGCTTACTATACAGAAAGCATTGACTATAGTATGTTAGTCTGTAAATTAATTACAGTATAGAAAATCATATATGACCTTGCAAGTAGTTTTAGTAGAGGCACACCATTTATCACATTTGCCAAGTTAACAAAAAACGTTGGATAATCAGTCTTTGTAGTGTTTTTTGGCTGAGCACAATAGTGAATGAGACAAAAATAGGTTAAGAAGCATTTTCTTTCAGCAATCAAACATCTTAATGTTATGCCACAGAGCCTGAGGTGAACCTTGCCCCTGACAGACCCTTTATGATACTTCAGTCTGTTCTGTCTTTAACTCTCAAGTATCTCTGGCATTTAGTTGGGTACTAAAGGAAAAAGCAAGGCTGATTGTTGGAATTGGAGAATTTCAGAATGGGCCTAGGTTAAAAACTATCCAAGAAGTAAAACATCTAAACTCACACATGAAATTAAAATTACTGAGGTGATTTTCTGGGAAAGGGGATGTAGGGGACATGTAGTTTTAAATTACAATTGTACCATTATGCTTGTTAATCTAACATGAAATTTTGAATTGTCAAATTCAAGTAAATTACTTTGTTTTACAGGGATGTTTCCCCCAAAAATGGCCTTAAGACATTTTTCTCTCGAGAAAATTATAAAGATCATTCCATGGCTCCAAGTTTAAAAGAACTATGTATTTTATCTAGCAGGTAATATGTTTATTTATTTGGTTATTTATTTCCATATTTGATTGTTATTTTCCTGATAGTTGAAGTTTTATATGTATCTATATCCACCATGATAAATTCAAATTGTAGAAATGTAGAAATTAAAAAATAGAAGAACTCAGTACCAAAAAGTGACCACTCTTTGGTGTGCATATATATCTTTTCAGACCTTTCTCTCCACTCATGAACAGATACATATTAAAACAAAAATGGGGGGACTTCCCTAGCAGACCTGTGGTTAGGACTCCGTGCTTTCACTGCTGAGGGCCCGGGTTCAATCCCTGGTCAGGGAACTAAGATCCCGCAAGCCGTGTGGCATGGCCGAAAGAAGGGGTGGGGGATCACACCATAAATGCTGTAAAATGCTGTAAACACTATAAAACTGTTTTGCAATTTGCTTTTTTCATTTAAAGTAATAGTTTGGGTATTTTGTGCCCCTACATTAACTCAGTCTTCTTAATGGTTGCATATTATTTTACTATACAGAGATACTTTTAATTCTTTTAGCTAGTTTTACATTGCAAAATGTTTGTGTTCCTCTTTCTTTGGGATTTTAAACAGTAACATTTATAAAGTTCTTGTAATTATTTCTGTAAGATAAATTCATAGAAACTGAATTGTTTGGGCAGATTCTATAAACATTTTATATTTTAATAGATACCACCAAATTGCCATAGAGTTTTTTTCTGGTATGAAAATGCCT
The DNA here is from genome assembly GCF_964270905.1 of Leucopleurus acutus. Classification (NCBI taxonomy): domain Eukaryota; kingdom Metazoa; phylum Chordata; class Mammalia; order Artiodactyla; family Delphinidae; genus Leucopleurus; species Leucopleurus acutus. The sequence continues at coordinate 129,654,549 of NC_139142.1, read as the reverse complement.
ATTAAGTGATGATTTTCCCTTCTCACTGCTTACTTGCCTGTAACAGATCTTCTTTCCTTTGTGATTACCTGTTTCAACTCTATTGTGGGTGAATCTTAAAACTAATCAAGTTTACTAGAAAGCAGTGAAAATATGCCAAATGAGGAATTGGGGGGCTCCCCTAGGGGAGCTTAATTTTTAACTTTCATCCTTTCTCCACTCCTTTTGCAATGGAGGAATCATACTTGTAGCCTCTGCATGGAATGGGACCCCATCTTTTCCTGCCTTTTCAGTACCCTTTCTGTCAATTAGCATCCCCTCTTAACTCCTGTCTCTCTTTTTTTTAAGCCATGCCGCTCAGCTTGTGGGATCTTAGTTCCCATACCAGGGATCGAACCCATGCCCCCTGCAGTGGAAGCGCAGAGTCCTAACCACTGGACTGCCAGGGAAGTCCCTCTTTGTTCTCTCTTGACCAATATTTAAACATGCTCAAGTTTGTCCCATCTCAGTCCCTGGGTTCCACATTCCCTCCTCGTTGCTTTCTTAGCTCTTCTCTCACTTGTACTTAGACTTCTTTAAATACTTGTATATGCTTGCTGGGAGGAAATGAGGGACAAAAAATCTATAAGACATACCGAAAACAATTAACAAAATAACATTGCTGAGTCCCTCCCTCCCAATAATTACTTTAAATGGATTAAACTCTCCAGCCAAAAGACAGATTTGGAGAATCAATTTAAAAAACGGGATGGAGGGGGCTTCCCTGGTGGCGCAGTGGTTGAGAGACTGTCTGCCGATGCAGGGGACACGGGTTCATGCCCCGGTCCGGGAAGATCCCACGTGCCACGGAGCGACTAGCCCCGTGAGCCATGGCCGCTGAGCCTGTGCATCCGGAGCCTGTGCTCCGCAACGGGAGAGGCCACAACAGTGAGAGGCCCGTGTACCGAAAAAAAAAAAAAAAAAACAGGATGGAAAAAAAAACCCTTCCCTTTATTGCGTATCCCATTGCACTTGCTTTCACCGAACATTCCACTGTAATCTGCCTTTTGCCCTCACTAGGCTACTAAAACTGCTCCTCTTAAAATCATCAATGAGCTCTTGACCATAGAGATATCTCACTCTAATTTTCCTCCTAGTTTTCTGGTGACAGTGGTATTTCTTAGTGGAATCAATTAATTGCTACCACTGATACTCATTTAGGTTGTTTCCATTCCTTTACTGTTACAAACAATGAGCATCTTTTTTTTTTTTTGGCTGCATTGGGTCTTCGTTGCTGTGCGTGAGCTTTCTCTAGTTGTGGCGGATGGGGGCTACTCTTTGTTGTGGTGCGTGGGCTTCTTATTGCGGTGGCTTCTCTTGTTGTGGAGCACGGGCTCTAGGTACGCGGGCTTCAGTAGTTGTGGCTCTAGAGCAGAGGCTCAGTAGTTGTGGCGCACAGGCTTAGTTGCTCCACGGCATGTGGAATCTTCCCGGACCAGGGATCGAACCCATGTCCCCTGCATTGGCAGGCAGATTCTCAACTACTGCCCCACCAGGGAAGTCCCTTGCTACTGCTTCTTAATTATTTTATGGTCCTTTTCAAATCCGGTTCTATTCAGCATATCCCAAGCGTGGGTTATAGTCTGAAATTTGTAAGGGAGAGGACGTCCTACTGGAAGTTGAGTACACTTAACACCTAAAATCTTTTTTTCTTAGAATATCACTTGTTTTTCTTTAGATTTCTATATAGCACAAAATAATTTGTTAGTATAATACACCTTTTAGCATAGAAGAAATAAAGACACAAGTCATTGATTTCGTATGTTTCTAGTCTTTTTTGCTAACCTTTAGTTTTATTATAGTAAGAATGGATTTTCAGACTATATTAAATTACCACAGTTTTCTTGATGAAAAAACCAGGAAGAAAAAAACAAAAAAAGACTCGGAAGAATGTAAATTTATTAGCCCTAATTTTGTATTTTGTTTTCTATAAAAACATATTTGGGAAAATATTGATACCTCTAATTATGCTACTTTCAACAATATGAGGTTTTTATTCCACCCTTTTCCCTCCACTGAAAGGTAAATATTTGCCTTTTAAAAATTAGTTTCTGGGGACTTCGCTGGTGGCGCAGTGGTTGGGAATCCTCCTGCCAGTGCAAGGAACAGGGGTTCGAACCCTGGTCCGGGAAGATCCCACATGCCGCAGAACAACTAAGCCTGTGCACCACAACTACTGAGCTTGTGCTCTAGAGCCCACGAGCCACAACTGCTGAGCCCACGAGCCACAACTGCTGAGCCCGTGTGCCACAACTACTGAAGCCCATGTGCCTAGAGCCCATGCTCTGCAACGAAGAGAAGACACCGCAATGAGAAGCCTGCACAGCCCTTGCTCGCGGCAACTAGAGAAAGCCTGTGCACAGCAACGAAGACCCAATGCAGCCAAAATTAAAAAAAAAAAAATTAGTTTCTGGTTATTGATATTTATAACTGAGTTTTAAGCCAACAAAGGGGAAAGAAGCTTCAAATATACAAAGAAGAAAAAGAAGAAATTTTAACATGTTTAATGTACATAAGTAAATCAAATTCAGGAGGTACAGGTGGACTTTAGATGGAGGCTAGAAGTACCATTTCCAAATGCTACTTAAAGAAGCTACCCAAACCAGGAGACTTAAAGCATAGGAAACGAAAACTTTTGAATTCTGCCTTTTTTTCATAGAGACTTAAAGTAAAAAAGGAGAGTTGACAAAATGAAGGGAGAAAACTTCAAACCATCAACTTAAATAAAATATAATGCTGTAAATGTGGTTAGAAAAACCCCATCAGATGCTTTTGGCTTGCACCCTGATGAAGATTTTGACAGCGCTGCACACAGAAATGATCTTGATGTGCTGCCGTTTCATTCTTTGCTGAATGTAGCCAATTTAAACTGCTAGAATTTCTTGACATTCCTACTCTGGCGTATCTGAGTCAGCATCTTGTTGCTGCAGCAGCTTAATTAAATTTGCCAGTTTGTGTCACAAGGACAGACATGTTCTCATATTCAGAGAGACAGCTGTGAAGCAGTATTGTTAAGAATTGCGGACACAATACTGTTAGGTTTGAATAGCTCTCAAGACATTTTCTAGTGAGAAATCAATTTGCTGTAATACATTTCTCCCAAGATCAGCAGTTAATATTCATTTTGTTAACCTAAAATATGCTTATTTTTATGCAGTTATTGGAGAAACTTTAGTAGCTAAGTATGTCTTCTTTCACCTGTATTATTTTCAGAGCCAATCTAAGCATCCTTATTTTAATTTCCAAAATTCTTTTTCCATTTACTAGCCTGCTCTCTTGGTTAGTTTTACATCCAGAGTTTAGCTCTAAAAGAGTAATCTTGAATATTTTGCCTTATTTGAGGGCTCTAAGTCTTTTTTTAAAGAATTTTGGAATTTTTATCGTATTTATTCTAATATTTTAACGTTGATCTAAAACAAATTAATGGTAGCTTTGGATGGGGCTTAACTCATCCTTTTTCAGTTTGGAACCAAATCATTACTGTGGTGGAAATTGAAGTTGTAGAGGCTAAGGAAGTGTAGTTTCGTGTGTGTATGTCTGTGTGTGTGTGTGTGTGTGTGTGTACTTTAAGACTTTCTTATGAAAAATGTAGGTTATAACACTGAATAGCAGCAATAGAGACAGATTATTTACAAGATAAGAAATTTGTGTCATATACCTTAATTGGGGTAGTAAGGTGATTTTTTTTTAAATTTGGGGTAGGCTTTCATAAACAGATAGGGTAACAGGTTCTCTAGCTACTCACCAGTTTTTCCTGTAGTGTATTTCATTATAGATGTGCCAAGATTTCTCTTTTGTATCTATACAAAACATAAAGACATTTCCATAAACTCAGCCATGTGCATGAGTGATAGAGGATTATACAACTTTTCTAAAACCACTGTTATTTCCATAAAATATATCACAGAGTGTTGGGATTTTCTTTTAAAGTCTTGAGATAATTAAAGCAGAGGAAACCAGAAAATTTAGAATCTCAGTGAATTTGTGAACTTCAAGTTTGTGACCCCAACATATCCTGCTCTTAGTGGCTTTTGTTCACTGCATTAACTGATATATCTTATTGAAGACTTTAGGTATTAAAAAACAACTTGAATTGTAATAAAATGTAAACACAAAATACCTGCATATATAACTAGCAAGAGTGATTTACCCCTCTTCAATAAAGGGAGGAAGCTTCCAAATTGAATAACTTGTCTAAGGATTTTGCCTCTTCCTCTCCATCAGGTAATTGAAGGTAAACTTGTAATGTGATCCTATCCTGCAGAATACTTAATTTATACTAAATGGCTAAACATCAAAATGCAGGTGGCAGAGTTAGATAATAATCCAGAATTTACTCTGTTAATCACTCTGTATTCTCCCTGGTGATTGAGAATCATGAAGTTTCATGATAGTAATCTTCATGTGAAAAGCACATATTTGTAAATTGTATTTTTTTTCCCCAGACGTATAGGAGAAAATTTGAATGCCTCAGCAAGTTCTGTAGAAACTGAGCCGGCAGTTAGTTCAGCAACTCAAGCAAAGGAAAAAGTGAAAACCACAGTTGGAATGGTTCTTCTTCCAAAACCAAGAGTTCCTTATCCTCGTTTCTCTCGTTTCTCACAGAGAGAGCAGAGGAATTATGTGGATTTGTTGGTTAAATATGCAAAAATCCCTGTGAGTTCCAAAGCTGTTGGAATAAATAAAAATGAATACTTGCAGTACTTGGTATGTATTGTTCTCTTCAGCGTCAGTTAAAAAATATTTAAAAGTTAGGAAATATTTGAAATTTGCTTTTATGTTTTTAGGTGCAATCACATTAATAAAAATGGAAACTATAAGGAGTTTAATTGACAGAACATTGGTGCTTTAATTCTATTGTTTCTATTATAGTTGAGGCATTTTGCTCTAGTTCTGAGTATATTTCACCCCAGTTCATATTAAGTACTAGCAGTAGAACTTTACCTTGCACCTTGAACCACTTTAAAATTTTTGTTAATTATTACTTTAATTAAGTAGTTACCAAATTCTCGATTAAGTAAGTGATGCTGTGCTGAATGTCATTGTTGCAAACTCTTTGTTCATATCTATGATTGTTTCCTTAAGATAAATTCTTAAAAATATAATTACCAGATCAAAAACTATACATGTTTTTAAGGCTTTGATCTGCAGTTACACACGAGTAAATTGTTCTGAAAAAAAGTTTAAACCAATTTGTATGTACCAGTACTGTAAGAAGGTTTTTTTCAAAATATCTTCACTAACAATGAACATTATTTTTTTTGCCTCTAATTTGATATGGAAAAAATGGCAATCTCTTGTTTTATATTAACTTACAGTGGTTACTAATGAAAATAAGCATTTTCCATGTGTTTATAAGCCATTTCTAATTCTTCTTTTGTAACTTGCATATTTATATGTTTGCTTATTTTTCCATTTGGGTGTTTGTCCTTTTTATGTTAAGATCATTTTATAAAATGAGCTTATTAATTCCTAATCATATATTGTAGCATTAGTCATTAGCTTTTCTCTTTTTGTGGAATGAACTTTTTTGTGATTTCTGCTTTGGACATGATACTTTAAGTCCATATTATTAGTACAGCAATTGAGAAGTGATTGTTTTTAACCAAGCTTCTTATTCTAAGATATGTCTACTTTTTTTTTAAATCAGGATATGAAAAAACATGTGAATGAAGAAGTTACAGAATTCCTAAAATTTTTGCAGAATTCTGCAAAGAAATGTGCACAGGATTATAATATGCTTTCTGATGATGCTCGTCTCTTCACAGAGGTAAAAAAAAAAAAAAATCACATTTACTTAAACTGCCAAGTAATATGCAATAGCAGCATTTTAAAATGTGTGATGATTTTCCAAAAGCACATGTTAATATTGTCAAATTAGAGACCAAATTTCTGTAGGTCTTTTATTCATCATGTATTTAAATAATAGAAATACTGACACCTCAAAATCAGGTACTGTAGTATATTCATGTTTTTTTCTTTTAATGATCTACTGTATTTGAGTTATATTTTACTCATATGGGTGGTTTGATCTGATGCACTGCTTTCCCTTGCGAGAGAATGGGGTTTAAGGAGTTATATTGGTCCTTAAAATTCTGTATGGTCCTTTAGAACCTAGTCATATAAATTTATATTCACTATTTTCATGGTAACCAGCCACCGGATGATAAATTTCATCAAATAATTTTTTGATACTTAAATTATTCATGCAGGTTTATTTTTTAATTTTTTTTGAGGGCAATTATCATTTATTTTTTTAATGCATCTTTATTGGAGTATAATTGCTTCACAATACTGTGTGTGTTTCTGTTGTAGAACACAGTGAATCAGCCATATGCATACGTATATCCCCATATCCCCTCCCTCTTGAGCCTCCCTCCCACCCTCCCTATCCCACCCCTCTAGGCTGTCGCAAAGCACGGAGCTGATCTCCCTGTGCTATGCTGCTGCTTCCCACTAACTATCTGTTTTATGCTTCCCACTAACTATCTGTTTCATGCACATTTATTAGCAAAGCATGTAAATCCTCCCATCATGTAGTGGGCGTAGGAAAAATTTAGAGTACACTACTTGAATAGTAACTTAATAGTAGAGTTGTAGTAGAATTCATCTAGAAACACCAACACCAGTCTGAATTTTTTTTTTAAGCCTTTAAAACTAGTCAGGGCTTCCCTGGTGGCCCGTGAGCCATGGCCACTGAGCCCGGAGCCTGTGCAACGGGAGAGGCCGCAACAGTGAGAGGCCCGCGTACCGCAAAAAAAAAACCAAAAAGGTTAAGATAGTAGGTTTTAAGGGTATTTTAGCACAGATTTTTAAAAAAGTGCTCATTATAAATTGGAGGACAGCAGAGGGTATAAGTTCTACTTTAAAACAAACACTTTTTTTTTTTTCTTCAGTACGCAGGCCTCTCACTGTTGTGGCCTCTCCTGTTGCGGAGCACAGGCTCCGGACGCGCAGGCTCAACGGCCATGGCTCACGGGCCCAGCCGCTCCACGGCATGTGGGATCTTCCCGGACCGGGGCACGAACCCGTGTCCCCTGCATCAGCAGGCGGACTCTCAACCACTGTGCCACCAGGGAAGCCCTATCTTAACCATTTTTAAGTGTAGCGTTCAATACTATTAAGTATATCACATTGTCTTGTACAGTGAGTAGTTTTATTTATTTATTTATTTCAAATTTATCAATTTTATCATGTATGGTTTATTTTTTTAATTTTTAAAATTTATTTATTTATTTTTGGCTGTGTTGGGTCTTCATTGCTGTGCACAGGCTTTCTCTAGTTGCTGTGAGCGGGGGCTACTCTTTGTTGTAGTGTGCAGGCTTCTCATTGTGTTGGCTTCTCTTGTTGTGGAGCACGGGCTCTAGGCGCGCAGGCTTCAGTAGTCATGGCTCTCAGGCTCTGGAGCGCAGGCTCAGTACTTGTTGTGCGTGGGCTTAGTTGCTCCACGGCATGTGGGATCTTCCCGGGCCAGGGCTCAAACCTGTGTCCCTTGCATTGGCAGGCAGATTCTCAACCACTGTGCCACCAGGGAAGCCCACAATGATGGTTTTAAAACATAAATCACATCCCCTCATTTTGCTGGTTTCAAATGGCTTCTCATCTCACTCAGGAAGAGACAGTCTTTAGAAAGTTCTGCAGTGCCCTACATGATCCTGCCTCCTCACCACCACCACCCCAAGCCTGCTTCATCTCCTGCGTGTTCCTCTCAGTTATTCTGTTCCAGCCTCCTGACCTCTTTGTGTCTCTTGAATACATCAAGCACGGTCCTGCCTTAAGGCCTTTGGCTGTTCCCATCTTTCTGGCAAGCTGTTCCCCAGATACCTGCATGGATTAGTTCCTTGATTCCTTTAAGTCTCTCTCTGTTCAGTTGCCAGCTATCACTGAGGATACTCCTAATTACCGCATAAAAAGTAGCATCACCCTCAGCATTTCCTTTACCATGTTTTGTTTATTGTCTTTCTCCATAACACTTGTATGTAAGTACTGTTTGCACGCTGGGGTGTTCCCAGTCACTGGAATAATGCCTGGCACACAGTAAGTGCCCAGTATAATTACTTGTTAAGTGAATATAAAACTGTTTATGAACAGAGTACATTATTTGATAGCTAGCAGTCAGCATTAGGTCTTGCTTTTTAGCCAGGTTGACTTGGCAGCACATTGTCTTATTACACTTTACATCTTACCCCAAAGACTCACTGATCTTTTTCTAACCTTTTTATTGTTTTAAAATTTTAATTTTATATTATGAAATGTAATGTACCTATGCAAAAGTATTTAGAACAAATATGTACAGCTTAACAAATAATTATATAGTGAACACCTATGTAACTCTCTTCCAAGTCAAGAAATAAAACATTACCGGTAACCTAGAAGGCCCCTGTGTATCCCTCCTAGATAATAACATTTTCCCTTGTTGAAGAAATAATCACTGTGCCAAGTTTGGTTTGATCATTTCCATGCCTTTAAGAAAATTTTTTTTTTGATAATTCAAGTTTTCTTTTGCCTGTGTTTGAATTTTATGTGAATTCTTTTGCTCTTTTATGTGAACAGAATTCTTCCTTTACTCAATAGTATGTTTGTGAGATTCATATGTATGTATGTGTGTAGTTGTATTTCATTCATTTTTATTTCTGTACATCTATAAGTAAACTGATTTATTCTGTTGATCAAAATCTGGGCTGTTTCCAGTTTTGAGCTATTGTAAGCAGTGCCCCTATGAAAATTCTCATACATGTCTCTTGCTGCACATGTACACACATATCTACTGGGTATATGACTAGGAATGAAATCGTTGGGTTATAGAGTATGCATATCTTCAACTTCAATAGATAATGTTAGACTGTTTTCCAAAGTGGTCATGCCAGTTTACATTGTACCCAGCAGTGTTTGAGAGGTTTTTACTCCATATCCTCAACAATTGATACTTACAGTCATTTTAGTTTTAACCAATCTAGAGGATAGGGTGCTATATTTATAAGACTATACCTTTTCCTATGTTTCTTGGTCATTTCCTGTGAATTGAGTGTTCAAGTTTTGCCCTTTATTCTACTTGATTTTCCATCTTTTTGTTACTGATATGTGGGAGGTTTTGTATATCCTAAATACAAAAGTTTTATGGGTTGTACAGTAGTCCCCCCTTAATCTTGGTTTTGCTTTACTCCGTGTCAGTTACCCACAAATGGAAATTCCAGAAATACTTCATCACACACCATTCTGAGTAGTGTGATGAAGTCTCTCACAGTCCCGCTCTACCCCACCCACAATGTGAATTATCCTTCTGTCTAGTATATCCCACCCATTAATCTCTTAGTAGCCACCTTGGTTATCAGATGGACTTTCAAGGTATCACAGTGCTTGTGTTCAAGTCACCCTTATTTTACTTGATATTGGCTCCAAAGTGCAAGAGTAGCGATGCTGGCAGTTTGGGTATGCCAAAAAGAAGCTGCAAAGTGTTTCCTTTCAGTGAAAAGGCGAAAGTTCTCAACTTAGTAGGGAAAGAACAAAAATCATATGCTGCAGTTACTAAGATCTGCAGTAAGAACGAATCTTCTATCCATGAAATTATAACAAAGGAAAAAGAAATTCATGTTCTGCTGTCACACCTCAAACTGCAAAAGTTACAGCTGCAGCGCATGATAGGTGCTTAGTTAAGATTGAAAAGACATTAAATTTGTAAGATATTTTGAGAGAGAGAAAGTTACCACATTCATATAACTTATTACAATATTGCTATAATTGTTCTGTTTTTATTTTATTATTAGTTATTGTTGCTAATCTCTTACTGTGCCTAATTTTTAAATTAAACTTTATCATAGGTATGTATGAATAGGAAATGATATTCAGTCTTATCCACGATTTCAGACATCCACTGAGGGTCTTGGAATATTTCCCCCATGGATAAGGGAGACTACGTTGGGAGTTTTTTCTTTTATTTGATAAAACAGTTTTTTTTAATCTACAAGATCCCCCTCCATATTTTTTTTCTTTAAACTTTATCTTTTCAAAAACCTGGGTCATTTGACCTTTCGAGTTTCCCACAGTCTAGATTTTGATAACTATATATTCATGATGATGTTCAACATGTTCTTTTTTCCTCTTTATTTCTTACAAATTGTGAACTGGATCCAGAAGCTTGATCAGAATTATAGCCTTGCCAAAGGGTTTGAACATATAGATGGTAGTGTTTTCTTTAATCAGGTGGCACATAATGTCTGATTGTTTTTTGTGATGTTAGTAGCTATTGATGCTTAATGCCAGATTTATTCATTCACTGGGGTTTGAAAAATTCTAATTGCGTCATTTATTTTTATTCATTAGTTGGAATAATTTTATTAAGATATGTTTTTCCTCATCTACTCTTTGGCTTCCCATTTCATGTAGCAGAAAAAGTGCTAGATTCTTTATATACCAGTTTTGAAAAAATTAATTGGTTCCTTCTTATTTTACAATGGTGATCACTTTTTAAAAAAATATTATTATTGAATCATGAAGTTAAACACATTTGATGGGTTTTAGTCCGCTACAATTATCCTTTTTGAAACTCAGATAATACCAACTTTGACCAGTGATGGGGTCTTCATACTGGCTTTTGAGTCACTCTAGGAGTCTTTGAGGCTTATTTTGTACATTTCCTATCCCAGCCCTGGAAACATTTTCTAGAGTCTTTGTTTCTTTTAGTGCGAAATGGCATTTCAAGACTACAGTCTGGGCACTGGGGATGCTCACTGCACCTGAGTTGATCAGTGTTTATGAGACTTTTTCAGTAGATGGAGCTAGAAAAAGTACATTTAAAGAAAAAATTACCACGTGTCTCATTTGCTTTATCCCACATTATACTCACAACAGCCTCAGAATAATACAATTGCCACCAATCAATAGAATTTCTGAAAACAGTTTGAAAAAATTTTTTCGTATGTTCTCACCATGAAAAAATTTTTCATATGTTCTCACCATTCTCCCGTACTTTTTTTTAGTACTGCATTTATATTGTTAGAACGTGTAGCCATTACGTACTAAATAAACTCTGTCTTTTTTTTTAAGTATAGTTGATTTACAATGTTCTGTTAATTAACTGCTGTACAGCAAAGTGATTCAGTTATACATTTTTTACATTTTTTTTAATATATTCTTTTCCATTATGGTTTATCATAGGATATTGAATATAGTTCTCTATGCTATACAGTAGGACCTTGTTGTTTATCCATTCTGTATATAAAAGCTTACAGCTGCTAACCTCAACCTCCCACTCCATCCCTCCCCCAACCTCCTCCCCTTTGGCAACCACCACTCTGTTCTCTATGTCTGTGATTCTGTTTTTGTTTCATAGATTGCTTCATTTGTGTCATATTTTAGATTCCACGTATAAGTGGTATTATATGGTATTTGTCTTTCTCTTTCTGACTTATTTCACTTAGTATGATAATCTCTAGTTGCATCCATGTTGCTGCAAATGGCATTATTTTGTTCTTTTTTATGGCTGAGCAGTATTCCATTGTATATCTGTACCACATCTTCTTTATCCATTCATCTGTTGGTGGACATTTAGGTTGTTTCCGTGTCTTGGCTACGGTGAATAGTGCTGCTATGAATATAGGGATGCATGTATCTTTTTGAATTACAGTTTTGTCTGGATATGTGCCCAGAAGTGAGATTGCTGGCTGATATGGTAATTCTATTTTTAGTTTCTTGAGAAACCTCTCTACTGTTTTCTTTCTTTCTTTTTTTTAATATTTTTTTCTTTCTTTCTTTATTTTGGCTGCGCTGAGTCTTAGTTGTGGTACGTGGGATCTTCATTGCGGCATGTGGAATCTTTTAGTTGCAGCATGTGGACTCTTAGTTGCGGCATGTGGACTCTTAGTTGCGGCATGCGAACTCTTAGCTGCAGCATGCATGCGGGATCTAGTTCCCTGACCAGGGATCGGACCTGGGCCCCCCCACACATTGGGGGCTCAGAGTCTTACCCATTGGATCACCAGGGAAGTCCCTCCCTACTGTTTTCCACAGTGGCTGCACCAACTTACATTCCCACCAGCAGTGTAGGAGGGCTCCCTTTTTTCCACACCCTCTCCAGCATTTGTTGTTTGCAGATTTTTTAAAGATGGCCTTTCTGACCAGTGTGGGTGGTACCTCATTGTAGTTTTGATTTGCATTTCTCTTATAATTAGCAGTGTTGTCCATCTTTTCATGTGCCTGTTGGCCATCTATATTTCTTCTTTGGAGAAATGTTTATTTAGGTCTTCTGCCCATTTTTGGATTGGCTTGTTTTTTTGTTGTTGAGTTGTATGAGCTGTTTGTATATTTTGGAAATTAGGCCCTTGGTCACATTGTTTGCAAATATTTTCTCCCATTCCGTATGTTGTCTTTTCATTATGTTCATGGTTTCCTTTGCTGTGCAAAAGTTTGTAGGTTTGATTAGGTCCCATTTGTTTATATTGTTTTTATTGCTATTGCCTTGGGAGACTGACCTAAGAAAACATTGGTACAATTTATGTCAGAGAATGTTTTGCCTATGTTCTCTTCTAGGAATAAACTCTCCCTTTTTAGTCTATATTTAACTTTAAATCAGTTTTACTGAGGTAAAATTTACATACAATAAGAATCGATTTTAAGTGCATGTCAGTGAGTCTTCCTGTGTAACCATGACGCCAGCCATGATATGGAGTATTTCTTTCTCTTTTCTTTTTTTATAATATTTTATTTTTTAATGTATTTTATTACTTTTTTTTTAAATTTTATTTATTTTTGGCTGTGTTGGGTCTTTGTTGTGGCAAGTGGGGGCTTCTCTCATTGCGGAGCACGGGCTCCTGGCACGTGGGCTTCAGTAGTTGCAGCACGCAGGCCCTAGAGCACGTGGGCTTCAGTAGTTGTGGCACGTGGGCTGTAGGGTGCTTGGACTTCAGTAGTTGTGGTGCGCGGACTCAGTAGTTGTGGCTCGCGGGCTCTAAAGCACAGGCTCACTAGTTGTGGCGCACGGGCTTAGTTCCTCCGCATCACATGGGGTCTTCCCAGACCGGGGATCAAACCCATACACCCCTGCATTAGCAGGTGGATTCTTAACCACTGTACCACCAGGGAAGTCCTGATATGGAGTATTTCTATCACACTAAAAAGATCTCTGTGCCTCTTTCCATCCATGGCCCTAGGAAACCACCGATTTGCTTTCTGTCACCATAGATTAGATTTGCCTTTTCTGGAGTTTTATAAAAATTGAATCACACACAGTGTATTCTTTTGTGTCTGACTTCTTTCAGTCAGCATTTTTGAGATTCATCCACATTGATGCAAGTATCCATAATGTATTCCTTTTTATTCCTTTTTGTTTTATTGTATGGTTATACCAAAATTGGTTTACCAGTTCAACTGTTGATGGGCAGTTGTGTTATTTCCAGTTTGGGGCAATTTTGAATAAAGCTATTAAGAACATTCTTGTACAAGATTTTGGGGGGGCATATATTTGCATTTTCTTGGGTATATAACTAGGTATAGTATTTATAGATCATCTGGCAAGTGTACAAAGTTAAATTTTATTAGAAACTGCCAAGCTGTTTTCCATAGTGGATGTACTGTTTTATGCTCCCGCCAACAGTGAATGTATGAGTTCCAGTTGTTCTACACTTTAGCTAAAACTTAACATTGTTGATCTTTTTAAATTTTAGCCAACCTATGGTGTGTAGTAGTGTCTCCTTATGGCTTTAGTTTGCATATGCCCAAAGAGCAGTGATGTTTGAACATCTTTTTTGTGTTTTTATTGGCTTTTGTGAAATGTCTGTTAACATCTTTTGCTAATTTTATTGTTTTTTATTTTTATTGATTTTTGAAAGTTCTTTATATATTCTGAATACAAACCTGTTTTATATATATGTGTGTGTGTGTGTGTATATAGTTTTCTCCCAGTTTGTGACATGCTTTTTAATTTTTTTAATAGTCTCTCAAAAACAATTTTAATTTTAATGAAGTCTAATTTTTGCAAGTGTTTTATGGTTGGTGCTTGTATGTGTTCTAGCATAGAAATATTTGCCAACCCCAAGTGGTTCTTATCCGAGGTCACTTTTACTCCTTTACCCTTGTGCCCACTCCCCACGCAGGGGACTTCAGCAGTGTCTGGAGATACTTTTGATTGTCACAACTGGCAGAGAATTACTCGTATCTAGTGACTAAAGGCCAGGGATGCTGTTAAACATCCTACAATGTATATAACATCCCCCACAGCAAAGAATTATGGAGCTTCAAATGTCAGTAGTGCTTGTGTTGAGATACCCTGATCTAGAGGTTTTATAGTTTTAATTTTTATGTGAATGTGTGTATGTTAATTTCAAGTTATTTTTTTGTGTAAGATGTGAGGTTTGGGTCAAAGTTAATTTTCCTTTCATCTGGATATCTCGTTGTCCAAGCATAGTGATTCTCTACTGAGAGTGATTTTGCCTCCTACCAGACATATGGTAATGTCTAGAAATATTTTGGGTTCTCATAACCGAGGAAGGAGTGCTTCTGGCATCTAGTGGGTAGAGCCAAGAATGTTGTTAAATATCCTGCAATGTAAAGGTTGCCCCCCAACACAAAGAATTATCTGGTCTAAAACGTCAGTAGTGCCAATGTTGAGAAATCGTTTTGCGCTATTGGTTGAAAAAGCTATTTTTTCCCCTCATTAAATTGCCTTTTCACCAATGATGTGTGGGTCAATTTCATGACTCTAATCTGTTTCATTAATCTATATCTCTGCCTTTATGCCAATACCACCATGTCTTGTAGTGGAAGACTACAAGAAACCATCTGGTAGAAATCCTACAACTTTGTGCTTTTTTTAAATTGTTTTGGCTTTTATTGGTTCTTTGCATTTCCATGAAAACTTTGGAATCAGCTTGTCAATTTCTAGAAAAAAACTACTTTGGAATCAAAATTTCTAAAAGAAAACTAAGTGGGACTTTAATTGGGATTGCTTTGAATCTATAGAACTTATATTAAAGTTCTGTAGATTCTATAGAACTATAGAAATAATTTTTAATTATGGAAACAAATACCTCTTAAAATGATGTTTAGCTAGAGTGCCATTTTAATAAATAAGATCTGACCATCTCTTGCCTATTAATTAAAAAGTTGAGTCATTTACATTCATTGTGATAATTTATGTATATAAACCTGTTTATGATTTCTATTTGTCTTTTTCCAAACTTCTTTCTTTGACTTCTTTTGAGGAGATTGACTTTTCCCCCCTCCTTTTTTCCCTCTCTACTGATTGGAATTTATACATTTTTGATGTTGTTGTTGTTCTTAATGGTTACTCTTGAATTTTCACAATGAATTTTTTCCTTATTGAATTACCTTGTCACCATTGACCTATGGGTAAATTTCTCAACTCTATTTAGTTCTATTAACCTATACATCTACAGAGACCATAGAGCATTTTGACTTTCATCACATCCCTCCTCACTGATATTATTGTTTTGATACTGTCTCTTTTTTAAACCTACGTAGGTTTAAAAACCTAGGTTTTTAAAGGTAAAAAAACCTAGGTACATTATTATTTTATATGAACAATGTTTGTCTTCATTTATCTACAAATTTGGATCTTTTTTGCCTTTCCATCTCCTCTTTTCAAATCTACATTCTGAAATCCTCTTCATTTTTCCTGAAATGTTATATGTTCTAGATGTTCCTTTGGTGAAGGTCTCTTGGTAATGAACAATCTTCTTCTTTGTTACCTGGAAATATTTTTATTTTGTTCTCATTCTAATAAGATAGTTTTGCTCCATACATAGTTCTAAGTCGACAGTTTGTTTTATTTCTCAGCGTTTGATAATATAATTCTATTTTTTCTGGCTCACGTATTATTATTGAAAAGTGTATTGTTTGTTTAATTGTCATTTCTTTTAGGGAATCTGCCTTTTCTTTCTGACTGCTCTTAATTTTTGGTGTATTACAGTTTCATTACAATGTACTTTATTAGAATAAAATTCTACTTGTTTCATTGTGTGTCTTGTATCTGTAGATTCAAATCCATCATCAGTTCTTGAAAATTCTCAGCCATTTTCAATTATTGCTTCTTTTTTGTTTTCACAACTCTCTCTCTGGAATTCCCAAACGTCCTAGGTTTCAGTCTGTCTTCCATTTCTCTCTCTTTTTTTTTTTTGCGGTACGCGGGCCTCTCACTGTTGCGGCCTCTCCTGTTGCGGAGCACAGGCTCCGGACGCACAGGCTCAGTGGCCATGGCTCACGGGCCTAGTCACTCCGCAGCATGTGGGATCTTCCCGGACCGGGGCACGAACCCATGTCCCCTGCATCGGCAGGCAGACTCTCAACCGCTGCACCACCAGGGAGGCCCCTCTCTTTTTTTGGTGTGGTAAAATATATATAACATAAAATTTACCATTTAACCATTTTTAAGGATAGTTCAATGGCATTAAATACTTGTGCACTGTTGTAAGTGGATTTTCATCATCCATTCCCAAACTTTTCCATTGTCCCAAACTGAAACTCTGTATTCATTAAATAATAACTCATCATTTCCTCTTCCCCACAGTCCCTGACAACCACCATTCTATTTTTTATTTCTATGAATTTAACTTCACTAGGTACTTTATATAAGTGGAGTCATTTCAATATTTGTCCTTTTGTGATTGGCTTGTTTTACTTAGCATAATGTCTTCAAGATTCACCCATGTTATAGCATGTGTCAATATCCTTCCCTTTTTTAAAAACAATTTTTAATTATGGTAATATACACATAACATAAAATTTACTGTCTTAACCATTTTTATTATTTTCTTAATAGATTTTATTTACTTATTTATTATTTATTTATTTATGTCTGCATTGGGTCTTTATTGCTGCGCATGGGCTTTCTCTGGTTGCGGCTAGCGGGAGCTACTCTTTGTTGTGGTGTGCGGGCTTCTCATTGTGATGGCTTCTCTTTTTGCAGACCATGGGTTCTAGGCACGTGGGCTTCAGTAGTTGTGGCTCACAGGCTTTAGAGCACAGGCTCAGTAGTTGTGGTGCACAGGCTTAGTTGTTCCGTGGCGTGAGGAATCTTACTGGACCAGGGATCAAACCTGTGTCCCCTGCATTGGCAGGTGGATTCTTAACCACTGCACCACAAGGGAAGGCCCTTAACCTTTTTTTTTTTTTTTTTTTTTTTGCGGTACGCGGACCTCTCACTGCTGCAGCCTCTCCCATTGCGGAACACAGGCTCCGGACGCACAGGCTCAGCGGCCATGGCTCACGGGCCCAGCCGCTCCGCGGCATGTGAGATCTTCCCGGACCGGGGCACGAACCCGTGTCCCCTGCATTGGCAGGCGGACTCTCAACCACTGCGCCACCAGGGAAGCCCTTAAGGGGAGTTTTATGGAGATTTCATTTAGTGGGCATGCTTGATTAAATCATTGGCTGCTGGTGATTAGCTATCTATGGGCCTTTTGTCATCTAATTAGCATAAAAAAGACATTCTTATCACTTAGGGGATTCCAAGAATTTTAGGAGCTGTGTGTCAGGAACCAGGGACAAACAGGAAATATTTATTTATTATTGTGCCACTCACCATGCTACTTTCTGTGTCTGAATTTGTCTATTGTAGGTACCCCCATATAAGTGGAATCATATAGTATTTGTCTTTTTGTGACTCGCTTATTTTACTTAGCATAATGTCTTCAAGATTCATACATGTTCTAGCATGTGGCATAATTTCCTTCCTTTTTAAGGCTGAATATTCCATTGTATGTATATGGACATTTTGTTTATGCATTCTTCCATTGATGGACATTTGATTTGCTTCCACCTTTTGGCTGTTGTGAATAATGCTACTGTGAACATGGTTGTACAGATATCTGTTCAAATCTCTGCTTTTCAAGCCTTAAATGTAGGGCTCTCCTGTTCAGCTCCCTA
This sequence comes from Leucopleurus acutus, assembly GCF_964270905.1. Classification (NCBI taxonomy): domain Eukaryota; kingdom Metazoa; phylum Chordata; class Mammalia; order Artiodactyla; family Delphinidae; genus Leucopleurus; species Leucopleurus acutus. The sequence continues at coordinate 129,636,654 of NC_139142.1, read as the reverse complement.
CCTGATCTTAGAACTGGTTGAGGCATTTGCCCTCAAGCCACTTCACCTTTCATGGGTTTTCTTACTGCTCACAGCTCCTGTTTCTCCTCATTCTAGATGTTTGGCGTTTATTTATTTATTTATGGTCCTTGGAGATTCTCCTCACTTTTACCAAGCCCAGCAATGCATGAAAATTGTTAGTTGTAATTTATCCAGCATCTAGTGTGGTTTGGATAGGAGTGTTCTTCAGGGTACCTACTTTACCATATTGCCAGAAGCAGTATCTGTTAAATTTTAAGCTTCAAACATGTATGAAAACGTATTATATTTTCTCTTTCTGGAGCATAGTCATTTTCATCTTTCTTTGTAAATGATAAATGTGTTTTTGATGTTTTTAACTTTCAAGATACTTTGAGTGTTAAATAACATTCAGGAGTGGGTGATGATGGGGAACAGCCTGAATCTCTTAACCTCCTTTGTTCACTCTTAGCAGTTTTTCAAACATAAGTAAATTACTAATTAAAATTTTAATTAAATATATTAAATAATGCTCCTTTAGTTACTTAATATCTACCAGTTGTGAAATACCTTTAATACTATGTAGTGTATCTGAGTATAGGTATAAAACTGTCTTAGATTTTCCCTTGAATTTTTCTCTTGCCATAATTACTGAGTTAAGTGAAACTCACTTAAAAAGCACTGTAACATCTAGCATAGTTTTACCAAGAAAGATGTGCTGATAAATATCTAATCAGAGTAGTCTATATGTCACATAATTCTTATATATTGCTTTCCTTTGCATGTTTAGATTTTTGTAATGACTTCTATAGGATAGGAGTATTAGGGGTGAAAGTTGACTAATATTATAAATGAGGAGCAAAGATATTATGCAGATCCGAGTTTGCAGTTTACTAGGGTTTTTAAGAGCAAACAGAAATTCTTCATATTAACCTATATCTGCCTTACTTGCAAGTAATATCCTGATTAAATATCAAGGTCATTATTGAAAAGCGTAGAATTGAGGGGGGGAAATGTGAAAGATAATAGAGAGTGAGGATTAAAGAAGGAAGAGGATATGAAACTATAGATAAAAAGATGTACTGGAGTAATGTTATTGATTTGTAGCTTGACACACTTTATAAATATCTGAAGGGAAAGAGGGTGTAAGATATAAAAATATGCTTATTGGGGCTTCCCTGGTGGCGCAGTGGTTGAGAGTCCGCCTGCCAATGCAGGGGTCATGGGTTCGTGCCCCGGTCCAGGAAGATCCCACATGCCGCGGAGCGACTTGGCCCGTGAGCCATGGCCGCTGAGCCTGCACGTCCAGAGCCTGTGCTCCACAATGGGAGAGGCCACAACAGCGAGAGGCCCACGTACCAAAAAAAAAAAATATATATATATATATATGTGTGTGTGTGTGTATATATATATATATACACATATATATATGTATATATATATGCTTATTGCTAAGCGCTTTTGTGATATAAACTATATTCTAAAAGGTTCAGATTAAGGTTCATTGAGAGAAGAAGAGAAAACACATACATTGGGCCCTCCATATCCGTGGGTTCTACATCAGTGGATATGGAGGGCTGACGGTAGTATACCATTTCAAATAAGGGATTTGAGCATCCTTGGATTTTGGTATCCATGGGGGATTCCAGAGACGCGAGGGACAACTGTATCTTAGAAGATAATGTAGTATGTATGGTTTTATAACTCCCCTACCCCCTCCAAAACTGCTGTGCTTCTTTGAGTTATTTACGTGTTATCACATGCTTGGGTGAAACTGTGAATTTTTCTTCCTCATTACATTTCCTGGTAAGTCATTAATATTTTGAGAACATTTTGGAGAGAAGAAAATACTAAATACTCCATCATTTGAAGTAGTTATAGAATTTCTCATTTATTTTTTAGATTGAAGGTTAGAATGACCTGTAAGATAACTACTTCATTAATTCATTGTGCTTGGGGATCTTTTTAGGGTATTAAACTTACTTATTTCTAATCATTCATGTAACTGCTTTTATTCCCATAAAGTGTGTTAAAATTTTCACGTGGCTTTATTTCTTTGACAGTTTCTTAAATAGCAGAGAAAATACGATGTGTCTTCTCTAACTTTAAATTTTAATACAATTGCTAATTTTAGTATTATTAAACATCAATGTTTTAAGAAATTAGGTTAAAAAGAATTGTTAGGAAAAATAAGAGTTTAAATCAAGTAAGGAATATACAGTGTGCCTGGATTGTTAGAAGTTCGGTTAATGAAATGAGGCTCATATTTGAAATGAACAATTATTTAGTCATATGTGACTAAGTTATTTTTGTTGCATTATTAGAGAAGTACAAAAAATGAATTTCTCTTAATTTTTATTTTTTAGCAAATTTTAAAAGCTTGTATTGAACAAGTGAAAAAGTATCCAGAATTCTATACTCTCCATGAAGTCACCAGCTTAATGGGATTCTTCCCATTCAGAATAGAGATGGGATTAAAGTTAGAAAAAACTCTTCTTGCATTGGTAAGGTTTGCCATAAGAAAATAAAAGTAAACTTATTTTTGTCTGAAACATCATCTGTATTTCACACAGAAGCATAATTTAGACATATTTCAGTATTTATGTTTAAATTTTGAGCAGTAACAAGATATACTTTTTAAAATACGCAATACAAATGTGTCCCCTTTTAATGTATGACTACCATTACTTGATGTTTTTAAAAATATCACTACTGGGACTTCCCTGGTGGTCCAGTGGTTAAGACTCTGCACTCCCAGTGCAGGGGGCCTGGGTTCAATTCCTGGTCAGGGAACCAAACCCCACATGCCGCAACGAAGATCCCACGTGCCACCAGCTAAGACCCGGTGCAGCCAAATAAATAAATAAATATTTAAAGAAAAAATAAAAAGTTAAAAAAAAATATCACTACCAACTTTATTTCTTGATTTTCTTTTCTTAGTTTCCATCTCTTTTATGTTTCTGAATAGAAGCAGAAAGCTCCTTTTCTTTTAAGGGGATTTTACTCAATATCATGTTGGAAGTAGGTGTGTGTAAAGAAGATATTTTAGAGTTTCTCGTATGCCCTGCTCTGACTTGTACTTCATAAAATGAGAGGTTAGATTTTAAAATGACAGGGAAGATTTCATGGCACCCGTATCTTGGACCCTTTTTTAAAAAAAAACCTGTATGGGGGACTTCCCTGGTGGTACAGTGGTTAAGAATCCACCTTCCAATGCAGGGGACTCAGATTTGATCCCTGGTCGGGGAACTAAGATTCCACATGCTGCAGGGCATCTAAGCCCACATGCTGCAACTACAGAGCCCATGCACCCCAACTATAGAGCCCACGCGCTCTTTAGCCCACGTGCCACAACTAGAGAGCCTGTGCACCACAACGAAAGATCCCACGTGACCTAGCTAAGACCCAATGCAACCAAAAATAAATAAATAAATAAAATCTTTAAAAAGCAACTATATGGTGGTTGTCAAGTAAAAACATTAAGGTCTTGTCTTAAGATGGCTCTAAATTTGATATTTGCATTTAGTACAATGAAGAATTTTAAGTTGTAAGTTTCATATGATGAAAAGATACTTCAGGGAAAAAATACATCAAGATTTCTGCAATAAAACATTCATTTTTTTTCTTATTTAGGGCAGTGTAAAATATGTGAAAACAGTATTTCCCTCAATGCCTGCAAAGTTGCATCTGTCAAAAGATATACCTACCACTGAAACACCAGAACAAACAGCTGCAGCTATGCATTATGTAAGTAGTAAAGTAGTTTTGGATCTTCCTAAGCAATCTTCTGTACCTCATAAAGTACATGTAACCTGGTTGTTCTAAAGTACCCTTCCTGAATTTCTCCCTTCTTTTCATTATTTAATCAAAAAAGTTTCTAATAAGTGTAATCAAGTAACAAGTTTCATGTTGTTTTTCAGGACATTAGTAAAGACCCAAATGCAGAGAAGCTTGTTGCAAGATATCACCCTCAGATAGCTCTAACTAGTCAAGCATTATTTACCTTATTAAATAATCATGGACCAAGCTACAAGGAACAGTGGGAAATTCCAGTGTGTATTCAAGTAATACCTGTCACAGGTTTGTGATTTGCCATGTCAAGTAACACTCTCAAAAGAGGAGTTGAAACAGTTCTATTTCAGCTGTCTGATTATAGGTGGTCATTTGTCAAATAAAAAAAGCTAAGTTTTGATTTAAGGAGGATGTAAATTTGACAATTACATTCAGTAGAAGAACTTTTTAATATATAGTGCTAAGTATACAATTGACACTCATAAATGAGTTATTAGATTTACAGGACCTGTATGCATGCTGAGTGTGTGAGAAGTAGAGAAAAAATTATAGTTTAGGGTGGCCAAAGATACATGAAATGGTGAGGTTCTTCTTTCACTGAAATAAAAGGAATGCAATACTTTATTAGATAGCCTCAAATGGGTTAGTTTCCAGGGTTTATTTACTTACCTATTATTGGAATTCAGATTTAAATAAGTCTATACTTATAAGATAGTCTCTCTCTTAACAGTAAAATTAATATTTACACATAAATTCTGTACCAAATATTATTCTCCTTCTATTTTTGTTCATATTTAATAATTTTCTCATATCTTTTAGAATTAATATTCTTGTATGTAATAACATAATTGGAGTAAATGAAGGACTATGTCTAAAAACAAAACTACAAATTAGAGTTAAATGTAATATATTCTCCGTGGTAAACATTTTATCACTTTTTGAAAGTATAACCCAAGAGGAACCGAGTAATAATGACAGTAAAAGTATAACAATAAAAAACAGAAAATCTCTTTTTAAATTGTTAGAAAAAGAACATGTTTTTCTTGCCAGTAAGAGTCTCTTGCCCTTAGATCTCTAAGGGACTTTAAAAATCTTTTCATTCAAGGCACACGTATGGGACATGCGCTTCCAGTTTCTATCCTGTGTCTCTTTGTTTAGTAATTCTTCTGTTATACATCCTGGTTTTTTTGTTTTTTTAATATGACTACTAGTAACAAATCACTCCCATTCTTTTTCTGTGTTAAGGTTCAAAACCAGTTAAAGTAATTTATATTAATTCACCACTTCCCCAAAAGAAAATGACAATGAGAGAGAGAAATCAAATCTTCCATGAAGTTCCCTTAAAATGCATGATGTCCAAAAACACAACTGTTCCAGTCTCTGCAGTATTTATGGACAAACCAGAAGATTATATATCTGAAATGGAAGTATGTAATGCTTTCTTTTCTTTTCCTTAAGAGAATGTACTTGTTTATCCTTTTGAAGAATAACATTTTATTGCAAGTCTCTAAATCTGGTAGTTAAAAATACAGACTTTAGATTGAAACTTAAAATTGAACCCCACGTGGATCTAGACTTTAGACAACTAATTTAACCTCCTTCAGCCTCAGTTTTCTTCTTTTATAAAAGAAAGATGATAATACCTACTTCATAAAATTGCTGTCAGGATTAAGTTTGATATTTATACGTAAGATGCTGAGCACAGTCTTTAGTACGTATGTACTAAAAATTCAGTCAGTAATGGTGGTCATAGGGGTGATGGTTTTATTTAATTAGTCTCATTTGTATTCAAGAGTTTTTAAGTATGAAAAGAAACAGATGAGTTTGACTGGGGCAACAAGAATTTGCCGGATTGTTAATCCTTTTTAGTGTATGCTTATTATCTGCGTGACCATAGGCAAACTACATAATCTCTTCGTGTCTAGTTTGCTCTGTCTGTAAGATGGGTATCATGATAACCTAACTCATAGAATTCTTGGGGATTAAATGAGTTAATACACCTAAAGCATTTAGAACAATGCTTGGTACTTCATAAATACTAGCTTGTATTATTTTGTGTATTTTGAAATATTTTTCCATGATTATTAGAGCAAGGCATTCTGTTTATACAAAACTTTATTCATCCATTCCACAAATATTTATTGAGCAGATACTGTTCCATGCACTGAGGATACAGCAGTAAATAAAAATGAAGTCTCTTTTCTTTCAGAACTTACATTAGTGTCAGAGGGCACAGATAATTAAAACAGTATCAAAAAAGCACACACTGATAAATGCTATGCAGAAAAATGGAATAGGTTAAGGGGAAAGAGATGGGAATGGGATTCATGATCAGGAAGGCTTTCCCAAGGACAGGAAATTTGAACAGGGACTTGAATAAAGTGAGAGAGCAAACAAAATTAGAAAATAAAATAGAAAAATTTTTTCTTATTTACATATAAGAGCTCATACTATTTTAAGAATATTGGCCTTTTGTCTTTCATATTTGTTTATTTTTTTTTGGTTTGCCATTTGCCTTTCAGTATTTTTATGATGTGTATGTCATAAAGCACTTCCAACTTAAGTTTTTTGGAGGTATTTTTGTTTTTTGTTTTGTTTTACATTTTTAAATCTATCTAAAATTTATATTGGTGTGAGGTGAATGTCAGTAAGTAACAAGTGCTATGAAGAAACATGAAGTAGGTTAAGAGGGATGAAAAGTGACGGAGTAACTTCTTTCAGTAATGGCAGACCAAGTAATTTGGGCCTTCCATTACCGATGACAACTAAAAAAAGCTGGACATATTATATAAGTTTATTTCTTAGAATCATCAAAGACCTAACAAGATAGGGGGTACTATCTGAGGACTGAGATACTAAAGAAGACCAGAATCCAGGTTGGTAAGCCTGTCACTTAGGGTAGTTTTTGCCCTGAATGGTATTTGCCAGTTCTGAAGAGGCAACAGAAAATGTGCTTTTGGCAGCATCACAGGACTAGGAGGACAAAAGTCAGAGTTCAGTTTTCCACCATGAGCTTGGACCCTGCAGGGCTATACCCCAGGAATAAGAGTGAACAAGAAATAAATCAGCTTTCTTGTAGATTGTATTCTGGGTTTTCAGGCCTTGAACTTGGATTCAGATGCTTTTGGTTGCTAGTGTCTCTAGATACCTAGCAAAAGCAAGTGACAATACTTCTTAGAGGAACAGAATGTCATTTTGAGCCTCAAATTATTTCTACAAACAAGTTTTTAAATATAGCATCTGGAAAACATTTAAAGATAACTAGACACTGGAGGAGTAAATAAAAATTAAGTTTCTTTTCATGTACTGGATACTGTGAGCAACAACCATCACAAACAATGACCAAAGAAATAGACTCACAGAAATGGATCCTAGAATTATCAGTCACAAACTGTGAGCCAACTCTGTTTAATTATACAGCATGCAAGAAAATTAAAGCCATGTTTTAATTGGAAGGAATATGCCTTGCAATGCAGGGGACGCGGGTGAGATCCGTGGTAGGGGAACTAAGATCCCACATGCCGTGGGACAACTAAGGCCGTGCGCCACAACTACTGAGCTCGTGCGCCTCAACCAGAGAGCCCGCGTGCTGCAAACTAGAGCTCACATGCTTGGAGCCCGTGCATCACAACTACAGATCCCACACGCCCTGGATCCTGCACGCTACAGCCAGAGGGAGAAAACCCGCATGCCACAACTAGAGAGAAGCCCACACGCCACAACTAGAGAGAAGCCCGTGTGCTACAACGAAGACCCAGTGCAGCCAAATAAATAAATAAATATTTTTTTTTTTTAAAAAAGTACAGTTAAGAATTCTGTAAAGGGGGTTATTAGCACATTAGATAAAACTGATAAGAGAATTAATAAACTGGAAGATGGGTCTGAAATGACTATATTGAAACAGGCAACAAAAAGCAAATACGGAGAGTAGGGCAAGAGGTATAGAGAATGTAGTGAGAATGTCTAACATTTGTGTACTTGCACCCAAAAGAGAGGTGTAAAAGAGGTAAGGGGACCAAACCATCTTGGAGACAAAGAAAAAACTCTTAAAAGCCACCAGAGAAACAAAAGGCACATTAGCTATAAAGGACTGAGAGTTAGACTGGCAGGTAACTTCTCAACAACAACGATGGAAGCCAGAAGACATTGGGACAATATATTCTCCTGAGAGTAAATAACCCTCTTACTAAAATTCTCTAACCAGTGAAATATCCTTAAGTAATAAAAAATTAAGAAAAGATATTTTCAGATAAAAACTGAGTTTGCTACGAGCAGACCTCCTCTAATGGATGTTCTTCAGGCACAAGGAGAATAATCCCAGATGGCAAAAGGATGGTGAAAGATGCAAGAATGAATAAAGAATAACAAAAGTGAAAATAATGTGGATGGGCTCTAATTTGTAGGTGAGTGCAGGGGCACTTGGGAACTTAAATAGTTCTGAGATGACCTGGGTCCTAAGAACTCTAGAAACTAACCAGCCAAAGTTCCTTCCGAGACAAAAGCCTTGGCTCAGGAAAATTCACCAGTGGTAAAGTTCATATTGAGCAGAACAAGGACATTAAAGGTAAAGGAAAAATAAGTTTTCAGATAATTGTGGGAGAGGGAAATAGAGAAAGCAGATATCAGAATGTACTAAAGATTTTATATGCACACACAAACACATGCAAACCTACATGCATACATATATACATCATGGTAACAGTGAAGCATGAGCTGAGAGCCATGAAGCTAAGAAAGCTATCCTGGCACACTCTCACACAGGATTGTCCTCCTGCAGAAGCAGGTGTGCCCATCTCAATTAAACATGAGAAACAGAAGACGATTGTTGATGGAAATTCTTACAAAGTTATTAGAGGAAGAAAAGATAATTGCTATAACATTTTTACAGTCGAATGAAGAGAGATGTACCCACAGAACAGATGAAAACTAATGTGTTCATCCTTTGCCCTAGAAATCTCACTTCTAGAAATGTAGCTCAGAAGTACACTAGGAAAAGAATAAAATATTTGTGCAGGGTATTCACCGCAACTATAGGTATTCATTAGAAACAGTCGTCATGTCCCTTAATAGGGTATTTATTAAATAAACTGTACATCTTCAATAGCATACTATGCAACTATTACAGGCATACCTTGTTTTATCGTACATTGCTTTATTGCACTTCAAAGATGCTGCGTTTTTTACAAATGGAAGGCTTGTGGTAAACCTGCATCAAGCAAGTCCATCATCGTCCTTTTTCCAACAGCATTTGCTCACTTCATGTCACTGTGTCACATTTTGGTAATTCTTGCAGTATTTCAGACTTAATCATATTTGTTAATGGTGATCTGTGATCATTGATTTTTTTTTTTTTTTTTTTTTTGTGCGGTACGCGGGCCTCTCACTGTTGTGGCCTCTCCCTTTGCGGAGCACAGGCTCTGGACGCACAGGCTCAGCGGCCGTGGCTCACGGGCCCAGCCGCTCTGCGGCATGTGGGATCCTCCCAGACCGGGGCACGAACCCATGTCCCCTGCATCGGCAGGCGGACTCTCAACCACTGCGCCACCAGGGAAGCCCAATCATTGATTTTTTGATGTTACTATTACAACTTGCTGAAGGCTCAGAAGATGGTTAGTGCTTTTTAGCAGTAAAGTATTTTTCTTAAGACATGTACATTTTTAAAGACATAATGCTATTGCACACTTAATAGATTATAGTGTAAACATATCTTTATATGTACTGGGGAACCAAAAAAATTTGTGTGACTCACTTTTTTGTACTATTCGCTTTATTGTTGTGGTTTGGAACCAAACATACAATGTCTCCAAGGTATGCCTATAAAAAGAATAAGAAAGCTCTAGGTATGCAACTGTAGTGTGATATCCAAGATATACTGTTTAAGTGAAAATCGTCACTCAGAGAATTAAGTGTCTATACATCCTTAAAGATTTATATCCTAAGTTCAAAAAGAATTGCCAAATATCTTAAACTGCATTTAGTAATCATATTATTAGTAATGATATTGCTGTTGTTATTTTGAACACATTAGATAGTATGATAAACAAATAAGTACTTATATTTGTATTAGAAACCAAGAATTTTAGCTTAAGAAATACAAATGGCAATCAAAGGACTTAAGTAAAAACCTTATAAAAGTATTGGAATTATATAAAAAAGATGCCAGTGCCAACTTGAAGGGTTTCCCATTGGCCAGAGTGTGTCAGTTTGACCATGACAAAGAATAACTGATAGTTAAAATCCATGAATTCATAATAATATCTTTTTAAAAAAGTATTAGTCACCTTTGGAGGGTGCTAGTGTATCAAGTCATTATTCTGAAAACTGATTTTTGAAAATTCAAGTATTTGTCTTACTTTTCCAGTACAAACTGTATTTCAGGTAATGATGAAATACGACTGTTACCATTTTGCAGTTCCTAATGAAATAGTGAATCTAGGCAGTGATCATCATCAATGACTGCTAAAAGCATTAGAAGATTAACAAGGAATTTTAATGGGTAGATTAGTTTGTTGACCCTTGATGAATCAACAGAACTGTTGTAATATCACAAGAAGAAAGATAAGCAGATGACATTAGCCTCCTGATTGAAGTGGGAAGTACACAGTACCACATAAACATGTTCAGATTTTTTTAAATGTGCCTGAATCTGATCAAGCTACTAGATCATTTTAATAGGAAATGTAGGGGAAGAGTGTGTTAAACGATATCATGGGGATGCAAAATCCAGAATATGGAAAATTTTATAGGATAACTCATCTAGTTTCTTCTACAAATACCTGGTGGATATGGGAGTTGGCAGAGTATGGGGGAGAGGCATTTGAGAAATAAATTTGAGAGACATCACCCAAATGCAGTGTAGGGATCTTGGTTGGATCCTGATTCCAATAAACAATTGTAAAAAGAAATTGATCAGACTAGGAAATTTTAACAGTGATTAGATATTTCCAGCCATTAAGGGAGTGTTAATTTATTGATACAATTAATGTTTTACCGAAGAATCTTTTTATAACCACATACTAAAATATTTACAGATAAACTGCTGTTTTTATCCAAATTTGTCAGAGGTTGAGAACATTGTTTTTCAATTCATTAATTTTGGTTTTATATTTATGAAATCCCTTCATTTTATTATTGTGATTATATTATTCTTTTCCTGTTTCTTGAAAAGGCTATGAATGATGCTTCAGATTTTTAATGTCCAGTGTTCTCATTTTTATTGCTTTTTAAGTATTCTGTAATTATCATTTTAATTTCTTCTTTTATACAATAATTTGGAGAGTTTTTAAATTTCCAAGTTCTTGGGTTTATTATTGTTTGTTTACTTTTTTCTTAATGGTTTCTAATTTTATTTTCTTCTAAACAGAGAGTCAGACCTTAACAGATTCTGCTTTATACTATATTGATGTTTTCTTTGTGTATTAATTTATAGTCCATCTTTGGAAATGCCCCTTCGATCCTTGGGAGGGAAAAGGTATATCTTTGCAGTCTATATGTATGTTTTCAGTCATTCATGTATCTGTTTCAGTCATTAAATATTATTCATACTTTCTACATCCTTATATTTACTAAGAGACAGTGTATCAGTGACCAAGTACAGTTCTGTTTCTGTCAAATTTTCCTTTTATTTTTCAGTTTTGACAATTTTGATGTTGTTATTTGACATGTCACAGTTCATTATCTATTCATCATGGATTGCATCTTTTTCAACATAGGATTCCTTTTTCTATCTAATGCTTTTTGCATTGACTTCTGTCTAACACTTAATATTGCTAGTCCTTCTTTCTTTATTTCTTGGTGTCATGTCCCATTGTTTTGTTTTGAACCTTTTTGTGTAAGAATGCCTCATGTAAACAGAGTATAGTTTAATTTTATTTTTTGACTAAATATGGTAGTCTTTTTATTTTAGCAAGTGCTACCATTTGCTGAGAAACTGCTTACTATGTACAAGGACTATGCGAAGAAACTTTCTATATATAATTTCTCATTTAATCCTTAGAATAAACCCAAGAGGATAACCCTATTATCCTTATTTCAGAGATGAGGAAATTGAGTTTCAGAGAGGTAAAGTAATTTACCCAGGTAGATCTTTCTTACTCACTACCTGAGGCTGTCAGAATATTTTTCTCTCAAATCCTAAACTGTAATCCTATTCCATGGTATTTATCTAAAGTGCTCTGCCAGACTGAGGAGAGATGTTGCTACCTAGGGAGAAGATAATTTATTCCTGAATAAATTAGAACTGTCTGTAGTTCTTCTATTACCCAAACAGTACATGAAAAACTATAACCTCAGTGGCTTCATGCCCCAGAAAACAATAAAACCACTTCCTATCCATTTCTCCTCTTATTACTGAGAGTTGTTTTCCCTGAGTAGATGTATAAAGAAAGTCACTGATTGATATGAGAGGCTGTTGACACTTCCCCAGTTGCATTAGAGAGCAGCTTCCTTACCGTGGCGAAGACGCTTTCCTCCTGGTCAGCTAAGTCTCTGCAAGAGTGTATAAAGTGGGTATGAATGAAGATCTTTTGCCTTCCTATTTGGCCTAACATTTCTTCTTTGTGGTCCTGTCTGTTTTTTTTTTTTGCGGTACACGGGCCTCTCACTGTTGTGGCCTCTCCCGTTGCGGAGCACAGGCTCCGGATGCGCAGGCTCAGCGGCCATGGCTCACGGGCCCAGCCGCTCCGCAGCATGTGGAATCTTCCCGGACTGGGGCACAAACCCATGTCCCCTTCATCGACAGGCGGACTGTCACCCACTGCGCCACCAGGGAAGCCCCTGTCTGTTTTTGATTAGTGGAAATACCTCTTGAGATGTGGTAGTTCACAAGTATTCCCCATTTCCTGTGGTATTGCAACTTGGCAAATTTTTCTGTGTTTCATCAACATTTCAATGGGAAGGTAAGGTTAAATAAATTAGGTGCTAGTAGTTTGTCAAAGCAAGAACCTTTCAAAGCCATTAGACTTTTCTTTCTACTTTTAAAGAGTATGAACTGTGTTTGTGATGGGACATTGATGGGTGAGGGGCGGCCTGGAATTTTTGCTAATAGTTTGCCAATATATTTTCTTAAGATGTCTTATGAAGTTAATGAGTGCCGAAAAATTGAGACCCATGAAAACTTGGATCTGGATTTTGATGATGACGTCACAGAACTTGAAACTTTTGGAGTAACCACCACCAAACCATCAAAGTCACCGAGTCCAGCAAGTACTTCCATAGTACCCAACGTGACAGATATGCCCACAGCCCCCAGCATAGCAATCACATCTGAGGCACCAATTGCACCAGACATTACTGCTCATTCTAGAAGTATATCTCAGATTCTGATGGAACAGCTGCAGAAGGAGAAACAGCTGGTGACTGGTATGGACAATGGCCCTGAAGAGTGCAAAAACAAAGATGATCAGGGATTGATCCCCTGTGGTGAAAATGTATCAAATTCTGAGAAGTCTTTGGTACAAGATAGTGACTTGAAAACATCTGATGCCTTACACTTAGAAAGTTCTTCAGAAATTGAAACCTCTAATAAAAATGATATGGCTTCTGATACGGAGTGTGTTGATGAAAGAGTGAATGTTCCAGAGAACACAGACAATAATTCAAAGGAAAAGCATGTTACATCAGAAGCAGCTAAAACTGAAGATGTAATTCTTTGCCATAGTGATACAGATGAAGACTGTTTAATCATTGATACAGAGTGTCAGAATAATAGTAATGGAAAGACTGCTGATACGGGTTCTAATTTAAGTTCTAAACCAGCTAACCTAAATTCTTCCTCAGGACAGGCTTCTGTAGGAAACCAGACTAATACTACTTGTAGTCCTGAAGAGTCATGTGTTTTAAAAAAACCTATCAAACGAGTGTATAAAAAATTTGATCCAGTTGGAGAAATTTTAAAAATGCAGGATGAACTCTTAAAACCAATTTCCAGAAAAATACCTGAAATGCCGTTGATGAATTCAGAAAATTCTAAACAACCTCCTAGTTCTGAGCAACCTTCTGCTACTTCAGATGCCTCTAGTTGGCCAAAATCTATATGGCCTTCTGTGTTTCAGAAGCCAAAAGGACGTACGTAAATATTTACAAAGAATTTTATATGAACTGTTTTGCTTGTTCCTTATCCTTAGGTTTTTCCCCCCCCCCTTTCCCCTACTTTCTCTTTGTTATAATATGTGTATGATCTTTATATAGTCATTGAGAGTTCATTTTCCAGTCTACTGATCAGTATTTCAGCTTTCAAAACCTTCACTCTAGCGACGTACCCACAGTTGTATGGATTTTTCTAACCTGTGTTTATCCAACATTTACGATGGCTGCTAAGCTATAGATAATGTGGTTTGCTGAACTGATGAAGGGAAAATCCAGCAAAAATAATGATAAATATTTATTAGTCTAAATTTACTTATTCTTGGTGTTTAGACTGTAGTTTTGTACTTTTTCATTTTGTGAAATAGATGTAAGGCTGCACCTCAACTCTGCCTCGATTATGAATAACACTACTTTTTTAAACTTTTTTTTTTCTTCATATGTTGTCTCACAGATTTATACTTTGCCTAGGGTTAGTGAAGGTAGTAGGTAAAAGGAAGAGAACCCTAAAGCTTTGATTTCAGCTCTTGCTGGAGTTCCAGTAAAAGTAAACAGAAATGGTAATAGTGTAATGGTCAACTCAGAGGAAACAGAAGGTTGATAGTTGAATTGTTTTATCTTGGATTATGATGGATAAAGAGCTAATGTATTTTAAAATAAAAATGACAAATATAATTATTTTTAAAGGATTGCCATATGAACTTCAGGACTATGTTGAAGATACATCAGAATATGTAGCTCCTCAGGAAGGAAATTTTGTTTACAAGCTATTTAGCCTACAAGACCTGTTGTTACTTGTGCGATGCAGTGTCCAGAGGATAGAGACCAGACCACGTTCTAAAAAACGGAAGAAAATCAGAAGAGTAAGTTGTTACCTGGGGAGTTAGGGTGTGGTAGCATAAGTAGATGATAAGCAAATATTTAACATGCCATTCTTATGAAGTTTAATTTTAAATTGTTGATCACTCTTAGAGTAGTTTTTTCAGGTTGAGTTATTTTAGTAAAATACTGAAAACACTTAAAGTGTTTAGTTCAATGTAATAGTCATGAGTGCCAATAACATTCTTGCATGGAATATATAAGCTTTGTGAAAAACGGCACCATTGTAGATATTGGCACCATTATAGATATGACCTAGACTGGCACGTATGTTCCAGCTTTCTCTGTGAATTTGGATTTCCTTTATGACATATTAGCCTCTTTATTTCTTACTTTGGGAATCTTTTTGAGTCATTTTAGAAGTTCACATTTTGAGAAGTGGGCTTTCATACACATTTGAAATGTCTTCCCAGGACTGTTAGAAAACCAAATGTCTTCCTTTCTTTTTCCCCTATTGTTTCTTTTGGGATTTGATATAAATATTTCCCTCAGTTAAAAAAGTTTTTGCTACAATTTGAGTAATTTGTTCTTTCGGCAGATTGCTATATTTGATATTTTAAGGTCTCTTTCAGATTAATTTGATTTTTGTGTGTGTAACCACTGAATTCAGGTAAATAAAGAGGAGCTTTTATGGTGTAATTGATTACGTAAGAAATAGTGAAGTCTCTTTAATTTTTTCTTAAGAGATTTTTTCAGTTGTATCTATTATATCATAGTTCATTTTTCCTTCCTTCCTCCCTCTTTCCTTTCTTCCTTCCCTCCTTTCTTCCTCCTTCCCTCCCTTTCTTCCTTTTTTTTAATTAAAAAAAATTTAATTTATTTATTTATTGGCCACACCGTGTGGCATGTGGGTTCTTAGTTCCCTGACCAGGGATCGAACCCACGCCCCCTGTATTGGAAGTGTGGAGTCTTAACCACTGGACCACCAGGGAAGTACGTTCCTTCCTTTTTTTAAATTTTTTTTCCTGGTACGCGGGCCTCTCACTGCTGTGGCCCTCCTGTTGCGGAGCACAGGCTCTGGACGTGCAGGCCCAGCGGCCATGGCTCATGGGCCCAGCCTCTCCGCGGCATGTGGGATCTTCCCGGACTGGGGCACGAACCCATGTCTCCTGCATCGGCAGGCGGACTCTCAACCACTGCGCCACCAGGGAAGCCCCATTCCTTCCTTTTTTGATGTCTCTGTTTCTTGCTATTTAACCTACCACCCAATAAGAATCCTCAGTGACCACTTTAGAATGTCAGTATTTTGGATTAGGGAACAGGTGACTCAGGAACAGTGATGTTCCAGCATTGACCCTTATGGATCAAGTCCCTGACTACTACTTTACCATATTAAGGTATAACTGGAAAAAAATTTTTAAAAGAAGAAGAAGAAAAGAAGAAGAAGTGCCAACCTTTCTGAGCTGCTAATAGCAATAGTGTGAGGGTCTATCATGAAAAACCTCTAAGGCTAACCCATCAGGATCAAGGATGTATACGTTGTCCACCAAAATCCAATGGACCTAGTGGATCTTTTGCTTGATGATACTTTTGTTCTTAGAAGGAAGACTGTGAATAAAATTTTAAATTTCTAATTCTCGTAATTTGGTATTTCATCACTGGTTCAGACTTGAAATTATAGAAACCAACTGGTTTTGAATTAAATATATGGGGGAGTGTTTTTTTATAAGAGAATGTCAGGAATGATGAAATGCTATAGGTCTGATTTTAGTCTCCTCCTAGATAAATACAAATATTCCCTGTATTAAAAGATTTTACTTTATTTGCTGATTTTTTCCTGTCTCATCTGTATTTAATGGCCATAGCATGCGTATCTTGAATACATATAGTGTCAGTGCTATGGACTGTATTTTCAAGGTTTTATTTCATTAATTCATATTTGCTATCTGATTTATTTGGGGACTAACCTCATTTCTTTCATTTTCTACTCTGTGAGCCCATACCACTCTGTATTGATGTGCCAGCTTACAGCACTTAGAAATTATTGATGGCCAGGATGTCTTAAGTAAGAATAGCCTAGGGATAGTTTTGGACACTGGTTTAATTGTTGAAAGAGACAACCTGTTAAGGACATTGTCATTCACTTGACTAAAGTGAAATTTGTAAATATTAAGATAAAACCTTACAGGAGAGAATTCACTCTTCATCAAAATATATCAAAAAAGTCAAGCCCCAAAGATTAGCTAAATAGGAGCCTTCTATTTCTGACATGTCAAACCTGGAGTAAAATTTTAAAATTTTCAGTGAATGCTTATCATATTATACCTATCATTATATGTAATAGTTTGGTACACGTGGTTTAAATTCCTTTGTAGAATTTATTCCCTTTGGAATCATCTCCTCTTCATCTCTGTTTCTTTCAAATGTTTTATTCCGTAGATGCTCAATAAATAGGTATTGAATAAATGAGAAAAACTGAGGCGTGAGGAGAGAGGAGGGTGTTGTTAAGGAAGGGAAGTTGAGGCACTAGCTGAGAAATTTTGAAGGTAGTGTTTAAACTCTAGTTAGGTAAGAATGCATGTTCATTAACATTTCCTTCTTAAAAACCAACTTGTTTAGGTAAAGCTTTAAAATACTCGGAAGTCTCTTCAACCTCTGCTCTGCAAGAACCTCATCTCTTCTTTTTTTCCTTTGGTTCTTCAATTCTGTGTTATTGTAGCTGAGATTTTACTTTCCAATATCATTTATCCCTTCTCATCAAAATTCTGCTTAATAAGAGCTACATGACAGAGGAGAACTTAAAGCAGCAGCCAGTCTCAAATGATGGCATGAAATAAAGAGGGCTAATTTGGAACACAAGATGAAGCTAGAACTTACTGAGTTCTACATATAATTATGACATCCAGACCACGTACCTTTGAATGATTTAATATTATGTTATCGTCTGTCTCTGTTAACCAAATTTCCTAAGAGTTATATTCTAAAGTGACTCAAAAATTTAGATCCAGTTATATTAAAGTTTATATTGGCATTCTTGGGCCAGAAAAAAAGGATCCTGAAGGTGCTTGAATATTAGGAAAGAACAGAATGTACCTATTGGGATTACTGACAGGATACTAGCTTTGAAATATTTATTTAGGAATGTATGTAAACGTTTGGAAGGTTTATGTAAGAAATTGGAAGACAGAGAACCAAAAGAAACTTTCATTTAGAATAGGAGTGACCAATAAGGGATAAAGGAAATAGTAAATTTAATTTTTATAATTTGAAAACTTTGTACTTAAAGTTTCACTTTAATTTTGGAATACTGAGATCAAATATTCAGACTTTTCTTTCCCTTGGTTTCCTGGAGATGGCAGTAGAATACATATGGAAATTAATACCAGGTTCAGGATTTAGTTTTATAGATATGACAGTATTATCAAAGAAAATCCCCCAGAGTACTTTCTTCAGAAAGAGTAATATTTTTTAATTTGAAAAGAAATCTTGAATTAATTCTATTACCTGTTCATGATCCAAAAGGGGATCTTCTTTATCAATTATTCTTTTTCTGACTCTGCTGTAAACTGGTTCTCTCTCCTTGAGCAAATATCTTAGCCCTCTGGGCCTTCATTTCTTTATCTCTGGCTTCTATTGGCAACTATAAGCAGCCATAAATGCAGATTACCAGTTGCTGAAAAATTATTATACAATTAAGTGCTTTTAGCAATGAAATTACCCTATTCATAATTTTTTTTTTTTTTTTAAATTAAGAAGACACTGTAGGGACCTTACTACTCAAAGTTTGGCCCCTGGAACAACAACTTATTAAACATGTAAAGCCTTGTCTTTCACCTCAGATTCTGCATTTATTTTAAAATGGTTATTCACACACACTGAAATTTAAGAAGCACTGCTGTAGAGTTTTACTACATTCAAAGGTAATAATGAACCAAAGTTAATTGTTAACAGAAATTTTAGTGGATTTCAATTGTTCTTACCACCATTGTGCTAATAAGCCCACTAAATTTGCTACTTTATGAAAATCAGTAATTCTGAAACATTTATGAAATATTTTCAGGTGTAAAAGTGAAACACAGTATAATTTCAAAAGTACTAACCAGTTATATCACTTTAAGTTCCTTAAATCATGTGTTTCTCCTTCTGCAGCTGGAAGTGAAGAGACTGCTATTAAGATTAGAATTTTCTTTGACTGAAATGAGATAATATGAGCACAGTGAACATGACTAGCACTATGTTATTTTACAAGCATGTATTTCCTTACATATCCTCCTTAAGGCTAGTAGAGGGTATAGTCATTTTGCTTAATCTATTTAGTGTCCTGACCAATAAACGCTAAATGGCTAATTTGCCAGGTACTTAGTGTCTGGAATAAAGCCTTTTGTATTAATGAAGATAGCAACATTCACAGATATTAATGTAGGTGTTAGTGCTACATTCATAGAATGAAAACACAGTATTTAAGCCTGAGACAATGTGACTAATGCTTTAAAGGGGCAAAAAAATTCCTACTTTTTTTTACCCTCTTGAGAATTATTAGTATGTATTACAAGTCATGGCTTTCCAGCTTCTATCTTTGAACCTTGGGCCATTATGTATCCGAGGCTTTGTTCCAAGGATTCTGTCAGTCATGTTCTGTGACAGAAATAAAATATGTGCATGTGTGGAGAGGTATGTTGATTTTGGTTGTGGCGGGGGGGGGGGGCAGCCTCTGGTTCACGATCTCTTATTTATCCACCATTTGCCCACATCTACTAAGGGTTCTATCCATCTTTCTGTCTGAATCCTACTGTATTTGAAAGGATGAAATAAGATTACCTGAAAGTGTTTTGAAAGTGACAAAATTATATAGGCAAATGTATTTACTGTTAATAGTAAATTAATGGAGCTTTATAAGAGTATAACCTTGGATTGCAGCAATTTCCAGTTTACGTACTACCAAAAGTGGAGTATCAAGCTTGTTATGGAGTTGAAGCTCTGACTGAAAGTGAACTTTGTCGCTTATGGACTGAAAGTCTATTGCATTCCAACTGCTCATTTTATGTTGGTAAGTTATGCAAGAGGCTTTGCTCTCCTTTTTAATTCCCTTGTAAATATATACAGTTCAATTCATTCATAGATACTTCCATTCTGTACTTTTAATTTTCAGTTTTCTGATATATTAATATTTCTTTCTATTAAAACACCATTCCTACTCAAGAGTTAAATGGCAGGGTGGGAGTAGTGATTATCAAATGTTTTCTCTGTTACTCCCTTATTGTACATGAATGCCAATGTAATCATTGTATTTTTAAAATACTTATTTTATTTAGGAGTGTAACTAAAAATGTAGACATGTTTTGTAACAACTGTTTTTTAAAAGTACTATTTAATTGGCTTTAAAATAAATAAATAAATAAATATATATATATACACACACACATATATATATATATATATTTTTTTTTTTTTTTTTTTTTTTTTTGCGGTACGCGGGCCTCTCACTGTTGTGGCCTCTCCCGCTGCGGAGCACAGGCTCCGGACGCACAGGCCCAGTGCCTCATGCGGGATCTTCCCGGGCTGGGGCATGAACCCGCGTCCCCTGCATCGGCAGGCGGACTCCCAACCACTGCGCCGCCAGGGAAGCCCTAAAATACATATTTTGAAATTTTCTTAAAATTATAATGACATTGTTTTTTAAACCTCAAATATTACCTTGATGAAATAGTTTTTCACTTTGTTTCTGTTTTTGTTTTTTGTTGGGGGGGGTAGTTAGGCAGGTTCTTAATTTGTGTTGGCTGTGTTCATGTACAGTTAACATACTTCACATGAAGGATTACTTCATGCTAATCATTGTTGATACTGTTCTGTTTCATTTGAATGCCTAATCCTATGCTTCTCTATTCATCCCATACATCTCATGCCAGCTATCTCAAGCTACCCCTCCATGACGTAATTTCCTTCCTTTGAGCTCTCAACGCGCTCTTTTTTTTTTTTTTTACCACTTTTATGATTTGTTGCTTTCTACTTAATTGTTGGGTTTTTTTTTTTTCTTTTTTTGCGGTATGCGGGCCTCCCACCGCTGCAGCCTCCCCCGCCGCGGAGCACAGGCTCTGGACGTGCAGGCCCAGCGGTCACAGCTCACAGGCCCAGCCGATCTGTGGCACGCGGGATCCCCCCAGACCGGGGCACGAACCCCCGTCCCCTGCATCGGCAGGCAGACTCTCAACCACCGCGCCAATTAGGGAAGCCCTAATTGTTTTTTAAGCCTATCCTATCTTCCCCGTAGACAATAAGTAGTTTAAGGTCAGAGTCTGATGAAACTTTATGTTCTTATATTGCTTAGCATAATTCCTGGTATGCCATAAGTGTTATAAGTGTGCTTTTCTTGCTTAATCAAAAAAAGTTTACTCACTTGAAAACCTTTTCCATATTTTGGTTAATCAGTATTTTGTCTTCATATTTTGTGAGAGTGTTAATAAGATCATTGATTCACTCTCTTTACATAACCCAAAAAGGAAGTGGCTAATGTACTACTTGGTGGCCCTAGCCTCTTCGTCCCCCTTCATACACACTGCCAGAAGTTTATTGTAGTAGTTTTCAGCCAATAACCACAATTTCAATGTTCCTCCAAAAGACCTGTTGCCATGACACATACCAACAGTCCTCGTGTAAACTACTTGAAAGCAATCGCCAACCACATCCATTTTAGGAAAGCCCCAAACAAAAACTTATCATTGAAATCCTCTTTAAAGTACTGACAGAAAAGACATTCCTGACTAAAACATTTAAGGTTTTTTTTTTTAATGTACAGTTTAACAGATAAAACTACCATCATCTATATCTACATGGCTTACTTCATCGAAACTATAGTAGTCTCGCCTTAATTGCAGTTTCACTCTCTGTGGTTTCAGTTACCTTCAACCAGTCAACCATGGTCTGAAATATTAAATGGAAGATTCCAGAAATAAGCAATTTGTATGTTTTAAATCTCACACCATTCTGTGTAGTGCCTGGGACGTGAATCATCCCTTTGTCCAGCTTATCCCACCCATTAGTCACTTAGTGGCATCTCAGTTATCAGTGCTTATGTTCAAGTAACCCTTTTTACTTAATAACAGTCCCAAAGTGCTGCAATTTAGATATGCTGAAGAGAAACTGCAAACTGCTTCCTTTAAGTGAAAAGGTGAAAGTTCTCAACTTAATAAGGAAGGAAAAAAAGTTGTATGCTGAGGTTGCTAAGATCTGTGGTCAGAACGAATCTTCTATCTATGAAATTGTGAAGGAAAAAGAAATTCGTGCTTGTTTTGCTGTCAAACTGCAAAACAAACCTCAAACTGCAAAAGTTATGGCCACGGTGCAGATAAGTACTTAGTTAAAATGGAAAAGATGTTAACTGTGTTAAGATATTTTGAGAGAGAGTGAGGGAGAGAGACACCACATTCAGAAAACTTTTGTTGTAGTATGGTTAAAATTGTTCTATTTTATTATTAGTTATTGTTTATCTCTTACTGTGCCTAATTTATACATTAAACTTTATTGTAGGTATGTATGTGCAGGAAAAAACAGTATATGTCAAGTTCGGTACTATAGTTTCAGGCAGTATATGTCAAGTTTCTACTGGGGGGGGGTCTTGGAACGTATCACCTGTGGATAAGGGGGTCTGCTGTATTCTTTAAAGTCATAAGTAGTCATTGCCTTATGTGCTATTTATCTTCGGTAAATCCTATCCACTGATAAGCATTCATTTTAATGTAATGGGGTGGTGTATTTGGTATCTTTGACAACAGAAACAGTGATGTCTGTGTCTCACTGTTTGGTGAGAAACATGTTGCATTGTTATATGGTTGTGTTTGCTTTGTTTGGGTTTTTTGTTTTTTATGGGGGGGTGAATGTTTTGAAGTGCTATTTTAAAAGCATCTATGAGTTTTGAGGGGTTTTATTTATTTATTTTATAAATTTATTTATTTTTGGCTGTGTTGGGTCTTCGTTGCTGCGCATGGGCTTTCTCTGGTTGCGGCGAGCGGGGGCTGCCCTTCATTGCGGCGTGTGGGCTTCTCATTGCGGTGGCTTCTCTTGTTGCGGAGCACAGGCTCTAGGCATGCGGGCTTCAGTAGTTGTAGTGCCTGGGCTCAGTAGCTGTGGCTCGCGGGGCTTTTTTGTCTGTATGTAATGGACATAATAATAATTTGTTCAGGGAATTCCATGGTGGTCCAGTGGTTAGGACTGAGTACTTTCACTGCTGTGGCCCTGGGTTCAATCCCTGGTCAGGGAACTAAGATCCCACAAGCCACGCGGCACAGCCAAAAAAAAAAAATAATAATGTTTTGTTCGATCTACCTCAAGGACTATATGCACAAATCCTTTTTCTTCCAATGATTACATAATATAATGCCCTAAAAGTACACTTCTCCTTGATGAAAATAGATACCACAAGATAATGAAGTGATACTTCGTGTATTTCTGTACTGAGAAAGAACTAGCTATTAATCTAAAATTTAGATGAAAATATGGACAATCATCTTTATGATACAAGAGTAAAAAAGGATTTCTTAACCAAAGATTAAAAGTGGACTAAAACAAAACAACTGGTAACTTCTCTATATTTACACATAATTTTAAAAATGTCTACATAGTACTCCTGTCATAAAATATTGTCAGTTGTAAAATACATCTTTGATTTGATAATGTTTTCTTTTCCATATGCAACTTTTTAAGTATAATATACATTCAGAAAAGTGAAAAAAGTAAATGTACAGCTCAAGGAATTATAACAAAGCCAGCACCTCTATAATTTGCACCCAGACCAAGAACTTGAAAACTGCCAGTGCCCGGGAAGACCCCACCTTGTGCCACGTCCCAACATAGCTGTCTTCTCTTCTCCAGGGGTAACCACTGTCCTGCCTTCTAATGTAATCATTTGGTTTTTGCCAGCTCTATACAAATGGAATTATAAAGTTCTTTTGTTTATACCTTCTTTTACTTAACACAGTTTTTGAACTTTATGTGTGTATAACAGTAGTTTTATTGTTTTTGACATATTCCTTTGTAAGAATATACCACCATTTATTTATCCATTTAACTTTGGGAGCCTGTTTAGGTTGTTTCTATGTTAATGCAACTATGAACATATTGTAAGTGTCTGTTAGTGCAATGGGTACATATTGCTGTTGGGCCCATACCTAGGAATGGAACTGTTTGGTCGTAGAATTATTGGGTCATAGTTTAAGCTTACATTTATCTTCAGTAGATAATTCCAAAAAGTTTTCCAAAGTGATTGTACCAATTTACACTTACATTAGCACTGTGAGGGTTACATTTTCTCCTCATCCTTGCCCACACTTGGCCTTATAAGTTTAATTTTAGCCATGCTGGTGGGTAGGTATTATTAATATCTCATTATTGTTTTAATTTGCCTTTCCTTGGTTATTTATGAAGTTGGACACTTTCATGTTAATAATCATTTGGATGATCAGTTTTGTGAATTGCCTATTCAAACCTCTTTTTCTGTTGTCAAGTTTTTGTTTGTTTGGTAGTTCTTTGTTGGTTTTAAATGTTACAAATATTTTTCTCGTACTCTGTGACTTGCGTTTTCAGTCTCTTAAAAGTGCCTTTTGAACTTAATATAGACCAATATTTAGCCATTTCCTTTATGGTTAGTGCTTTCTTTGCCCGGTTTAACAAATCTTCCTTACAGCAGCATCATGAATATAATATCTTCTAGAAGGCTTTTTAAAAGTATTTTTAAATTTCTAGATACACAGTTTATGTGGTGTTTATTTTTGCATGGAATATCAAGATTTCTTTTTTTCAGTTTTCAGCACTGTTTATTGAAAAGACCACCCTTTCTCTGCTGCTCTCCAGTGTTACTTGTGTTGTAAATCATATATGTGAATCTAATCCGGACTCCCTATTTCTCTATCCTTGAGGCAGTACATGTCTTAATTACTCTAATTAGAGTAATTACTCTAGCTAGACCTGTCTTAATTACTCTAGCTTTATAAAATCTTTTACTGTTTGGTAAAGTAAATCTTGTCAACTTTTTTTTAAATTAATTTTTACTGGAGTATAGTTGATTTACAATGTTGTTAGTTTCTGCTGTACAGCAAAGTGAATCAGTTATACATATACATATATCTGCTTTTTTTTAGATTATTTTTCCATACAGAGTATTGAGTAGAGTTCCATGTCAACTTGTTTTTCTAAAAGAATTTTTTGGCTATTCTTGGCCCTTTTGCATTTACAGATTTTGGAATCAACTTGTTAATTTCTCCCAACAGCAACAGGAAGATTGGGATTTTTGTTAGGAAGTGCATTGACTCAATGTGGAACAAATTGACAGCTTTACAATAACAAATCCTTCAATCTGTGAACTTCAGATATTCTTCTATTTATTTATATCTTTAATTTCTATTAATATCTTTATGATTTTCTTTGTAGAGATCTTGCACATCTTTTATTAAATGTATTTGTTGATAATTGATTCTTTTATGTTATAAATGGTATTTCTGAAATTTTATTTTCTTACGGCTTGTTACTAATAATATAGGATTTATTTGAATATTGATTTTGTATATTGATATTGTATCTTAGTAACTTTGCTAAGCTCATTCTTTCTAGTAATTTATATTTTCTAATTAAATAATTATGTTCTCTGCAAATAATGACCATTTTATTTCTTCTTTACAATCATTATACTTTTCTTTTTCCTTGCTTTCTTTGCCTAGAATTCAAATAGAAGGTGAATAATGGGCATCCTTGCCTGTGTCTAATCTTAAAGGGAAAGATTAGACATTTTGTTTAGTATTTTGTATGGGTTTTTGTAGATAGCATTTATTAGAAGAAAGCGGTTCCTTTCTATGCCTAGTTTAAGAATTTTAATCATGAATGGGTAAAAAAAATTTATCAGATATTTTCTCTGCATTTATTGAGATTATATGATGGTATAACTTTCGTCTTTTATCCTACTAAGGTTATGAATCATGTTAATCAATTTTAAAATGTTAATCCAATCTTGTATTCCTGCTGTAATTCCATCTTGCTCATGATATATTACTCTTTTTATTTATTGGTAGATTTAGCTTGTTAATATTTATTTTGCCGTTTGTGTTTATGAGTGAGATTGGCCTGTAATTTTCCTTGTGAGGTATTAGTATTAAGATTAAGTTTATGCCATAAAATGAGTTGAGATTTATTTCCTCTTTTTCTGTTATCTGGTAGAATTTCTATAAAATTGGTATTATTTCTTACTTAAATGTTTGGTAAAATTGACCTGTGAAGCCTAGAGTTTTCTTTTTGAAAGTTTCTAATTATCAATTCAATGTTTGCTCTTTTTTTTTAATTGAAGTATAGTTGATTTACAGTGTGTGTTAATTTCTGCTGTACAGCAAAATGATTCAGTTATACATATATACATATACATTCTTTTTTTATATTCTTTTCCATTATGGTTTAATCATAGGGTATTAAATATAGTTCCCTGTGTTATACAGTAGGACCTTGTTGTCTATCCATTCTGTGTATAATAGTTTGCATCTACGAACCCCAAACTCCTAATCCATCCCTCCCCCACCCCATGTTTCCTGGCTTCTTTTGTTTCTGTTGAAAAGTCAGCTGTTCATCTGAATTATGCTCTTTTGCAAGTAATATGTCTCTTTTCTTTGGTAGACTTTAAATTTTATTTCTCTCCCTTTCAACAATTTTCATACATTGTGCCTGTGTTAGGTTTTCTTTGTAAATATTCCTTTTTACATGTTCATTTTATAACATTGCTCCTTACTATGTGATTTGATGACCTTTATCAGTTTGGGAAAATTCTTGTCATTACCTCACCAAACATCACTTCTTCCCCATTCGCTCTCTCTCTCTTCTGGGATTTCAGTTGTATTATGTTACATCTTACTGTATCCTTAATGTCCCTTACATGCTCTTCTGTATTTACCTTCCTTTTGACTCTTTATGCATGATTCTCAATATTTTCTTCTACTTTACTAATTTTCTCTTCAGCTATCCCTAATATACTATTTCACCCATCACCTGAGTTCTCAGTTTCATTTATTGTATTTTTTGGTTCTAGATTTTTCATTTGATTCTTTTTTATACATTATAGTTTTCTATAGAAATTCTCAATCGTGTCTTAAGCATATTAGGCAAAATGACTTTAAAGTCTTTCTCTAATACCTCTGTTATCTAGATTCTTTGTGAGTCTTTTCTATTATTTTTTTGGTGTTAGTTTCCTAGCGCTGCCATAACAAAGTATCACAAAGTGGGTGGCTTAAAATAATAGAAACTTCTTGTTTCACAGTTCTGGAGGCTGGAAGTTTAAAATGAAGGTGTCACAAGGCCATGCTCCTGAAACCTGTAAGAGAGAATCCTTTGTTGCCTCTTTTTCCTTCTGGTGTTTGCCAGCAATCCTTGGCATCCTTGGCTTGTAGATGCATCGCTTTCATCTCTGCCTCTGTCATCATATGAGATCTTCTTCCTGTGTGTCTCTATCCTCTTCCTATAAGTACACCATTCATATTGAATTAAGGGTCCACCCATCATAACTAATTACATCTACAACCATTCTACTTACAAAGGAAGTTACGTTCTGAGGTAGTGGGGTTAGAGCTTCAACATATCTTTTTACTGCGACACTTCATTCCATGGCATGTTGTTTTCCTGTCTTCTTTTTTATTCCATGTTTTTTCATTGTATGCCAGAATATTCTTTATCAAGGGACAGATATTGTATATGAAAAATTCTAGAGCAAATATAAGAGCTAAAATGTTATCTTCCTCTAGATAGGATTACTTTTGACCACACTAGCAATCCGGATTCACTGTAATCCAGTTACAGGGATTTAGGTGATTTGAAGCTTGACTTTGGACCCTAGATAGGCCAGTCTGTTTCCCCCTTATTGCTAGGATGTTGCCATTCATGGTCTGACATTGCCAGTCTTTGGGAAAGCTTACTTGCAAGTCTGGCCCCTGGCTGGTATCTGGGAACTTAGCTAGTAAACAGTTTTCTACACTGACGTGAAACTTCCTTTAGCTGATAAGGAGAGTTCATTGTGCCTACACTGTTTGTATAAACAATATGGCTTATTCTGGACATCTGCTTTCCTTCTGAGAGTGTGGAATTTTGGTATGTGTTAGTCAGAGGGTGCCTACATGATGAGTTCCCAATAAAAACCTTGAATGCTGAGTCTCTAATAAGCTTCTCTGGTATAAAAAGAAAATGTTGCTGGAGGAATTAAATGAATATTGTGTGACTGCAATGGGAAAGGCCTCTTTTTTTTTAAAATGTGGTAAAATATATGTAATATAAAGTGTACCGTTTTAACCATTTTATGGTACAATTTACTGTACATTTTTTAGCGTATGACTTAGTGGTATTAAATACATTCACAATGTTGTTCAACCATCATCACTGTCCATTTCCAGAGCTTTATCATCATCCCAAATAGAAACTCAAGAGAGGACTTTTGAAAATTGCATCTCATTTCCTCTGAACTTCACCCACACTTCTTTTCCTTTAGGTGTTCCTCCTTTTGCTTGTATCCTTTTGCTATAACAAATCTTATACATGACTACAACTGTATGCTGAGGCTATGAGTCCTTTTAGAGAATCACCAAGCCAGGATCCCAACTCAGAGCTTGTGTTTATCTAATTCACAGACCCTGAACTCCAGTTTTTGTTCCTCTAATCCTGAGAGACTACTGAAAGCTCTGGTTCATTTCTTAGCTTCTCAGTTGTTTTTTCCACATTAACAGGTACTCCTAAGAGAGAAGCACCCCTAAGTGCCAGACTTACATCTCTGGGTTTCTTTCTTCCTCTGGTTTGTTGGCTCCAAATATATCCTCAATCCCTTTTTGTGGTAGCCACTAACAAATTATGTAATTTAATTAGTCATGATATTTATTGCCTGTATTTGTCTTTTTTTTTTTTTAACATCTTTATTGGGGTATAATTGCTTTACAATGGTGTGTTAATTTCTGCTTTATAACAAAGTGAATCAGTTATACATATACATATCTTCCCATATCTCTTCCCTCTTGCGTCTCCCTCCTTCCCACCCTCCCTATCCCACCCCTCCAGGCGGTCACAAAGCACCGAGCTGATCTCCCTGTGCTATGCAGCTGCTTCCCACTAGGTAGCTACCTTACGTTTGGTAGTGTATATATGTCCATGCCTCTCTCTCGCTTTGTCACAGCTCACCCTTCCCCCTCCCCATATCTTCAAGTCTGTTCTCTAGTAGGTTTGTGTCTTTATTCCTGTCTTACCCCTAGGTTCTTCATGACATTTTTTTTTCTTAAATTCCAGGTATATGTGTTAGCATATGGTATTTGTCTTTCTCTTTGTGACTTACTTCACTCTGTATGACAGACTCTAGGTCTATCCACCTCATTACAAGTAGCTCAATTTTGTTTCTTTTTATGGTTGAGTAATATTCCACTGTATATATGTGCCACATCTTCTTTATCCATTCATTCAGTGATGGACACTTAGGTTGCTTCCATGTCCTGGCTATTATAAATAGAGCTGCAATGAATATTGTGGTACATGACTCTTTTTGAATTATGGTTTTCTCAGGGTATATGCCCAGTAGTGGGATTGCTGGGTCGTATGGTAGTTCTATTTGTAGTTTTCTAAGGAACCTCCTCTTTGTCTCTTTTGTTTATTGATATATCCCAAGCACCTAGAACAGTATCTGGCACACAGAGGTGCTCAATAAGTATTTTTAGAATAAGTGAAGTTGGCTTGGATAATTGATTGAAGGAACAGTAAAAGTCAAAGAGAAGGGAAATGGTAGAAAACAAGCCATAGAATTTATATACTTTATTCTTTTTACTGTCCCTAGATATATGTAAGACAAACCATTGGGATGCAGGAAGAATATATTATAACTCATTTTTTGTATGAAAAATTAAAAATTTAACATTACTCATATTAAGTATGTGGATTGACAGGTGGTCCTCTCCTTAAAAACAATCAGTGTCATGCTTTAGTAAGCCAAGCAGTGAGGCACTTGTTCCATTTGGATCTATGTATCATTGTGGGTATCTTTTTTTAGCAATGGCAGCTGTTAAAACCCATATAGCAAAATGAATTGAACTTTACAGCCATCCTTCAAATAGTTGTTATCGCACAGAATTAAGCCAAGATTTTTCAAAACAACAAAGCATAGTTAATTATATATTATATTGCATATTATTTTATTCTTTTCAAAAATTTTCATCTGTTTCAATTTCTATTAATAGTTTTTAATGTGTGTTGACTGCTGCTCTAAATAAAAGAGAAAAATAAAGCTCAGAATGATTAACTTACATATAGATACAGACTCCATTAGCGGCAGGATCAGAATTTAGTCACAGTCTTTTAAGTGTTTATAACTTTGCTGTAAACCTAAACAGGGCTAGGGAAAAATTGGTTGGGGGGGGGGCGGGGAGGTCAGATATAACAAAAATGAAGCACTGTGTGTGTAACAATGTTAATCAGTGTGACTTAAGGCAGATGATTCATTGCGTCTTAGAAACTGAGACCTTAAAATCCTAACCAGAAGATCCCCACGTGCTCATATTCTCTTTCCCATGCAGTCATGCACCATAGTCCTTTCTCAGTTGTGGCCTGTGTTTCCCTCACTCAACTGTTGCTAGCCACTCCTCCATTTAACTTAAGCATTTCATTGTCAGTTTTCCCTGCCCAGCCCTATGATCTCAGAATTTCAAAGAAACTTAAGACAATCTCGTCTCAGAAATCAAAGTTGGAGACCAGTGCATTAGATCTTTTGGAGAGGACAGTAAGGGTAGAGTTTACATGCATGGTTCAGAGATTCAGATACAGCATATCTTACGAGACACAAGTGACATAGCATCTCATTTATTTAACTGAAGAGCATATTGGTTTATAGGACTCTAGTTCAGCAATTTTGAACTAGAGTCCTGTAGTCTCTTTTTCAGGTAGAATAAACATACTTGTTTTTTGTTTGTCTGCTTTGCTATGAACGTGTTCTTCTGTTCCTTTAGATTGCAGTATTCATTTTATCCTCTTGCCGCATAAAAACCTTAAGATGTATTCCTTAAGGAAAATTCCCAAAGTCATCTTATCACAAGTTCTGTATCTACTTTCCAGTTCTCTAATATATATCAATTTTGTATAGTTGACATACAGGCAGTCCTTCCTTTGCACAATTCTGATACACACAAATTTCAGCTACGCAGGTATTTAACTGTGAGTAATTGCGTAAAGTACAGACATTACTGCTGACTCTTCAGTCCACAAATCACTACATAAGTAACAAGTGCACGTCATGACCAGTGACCAATCATGTCACTTCTTTCAAAGTCTGTCATTGATTGTTCACTGCGCACCTGTTACTGAGTTGATGCACAGGAAGCAAAATGTGTAGTTGTGTTCCCTCCTTGTCTCCCAGTGATAAACTCATGTGATGTTTTACAAAAGTGGATAATCAGAAGAGGGAATTGGCCAACAAAGATTAAAGCACAGCAAAGAAACAAAAGGTGATACTGCTGGAAGTGGAATTTGAATTGAGCATAAATGGAGTTACAGAAGAAACAGCTGACAGTAGAAATGTTGACACTGGTGCAGTTCAGGAGACCAGATATGCCAAAAGGGGAACTTAATGAAGGTGAACTCATAAATGAGGAAAGTGCTTGTGGCATAAAGGATGAAGAAGTGACACTGGCATAATATTTTACATTAAAAGAACTCTTTGAGATATATCATGATATTTAAAGCGCAAAGGCTATCATGTTGGAAGCTGATTCGAGGAGTGTGACCATTCACCACAGCATAGAAAAGGTGCTTGCTCCCTATCGTAAGTTGTACTAGGAGAAGGCGACAAGCACTATTCAGACTCCTCTTAATGAGTTTTTTATAATGAAATAACACTTTAAATCTCAATGTTTTTAATTTACAGTATACTAAATAAAGGTTACTTTTTACTGTTTTTTCATTTCTCTATACGTTTATAACTGATGGGGAATTTATAATGTTTTGACCAAAAAAATCTTAAAGGTAATGGAACAGTTTTAATTTTTCCCATTGATTTTTAAAATTGCTTCCATAGTTCTGGCTTATGTGTGGTTATTTTTCTCATCCCATACTGCATGCAGAGTAGGAACTGCCTATGTATATGTGTGTGTGCACATAAATATGTATGAATGTGTGCATGTATATAAAGCCTTGATTTGTATTATATAACCTTCCCAAACTTGACACACATAAAAAATATTTGGATAGCACACTGTGATATACAAAAGAGATTGCTGTGGCTGAGGGGTAATGTCCAGGAAGCTCTTGCCATCCCACACCTTGCTCAGCTGCCCCAAGGACTGAGGAGATAAATATCTCAAAGACACATGTATACTCATTTAAGGCCCACAGGTTAAAACGCTCCAATGTTGAGAGAATTGTAGACTCCTTGAGGAGGTGGGCCCTCATAGCACTTAGTATGGTATTCTCTGTATATTTTTTGACCTAACTGTATTTGACATATACTATATAATACATACTTTTCATTGAGATTGCTTTAAAAAGGTAAGTACTGTTAGTGATTTTCCTCAAAGGCACATTTAGTAAATGTCTAAAAATGTTTTATTGTACATGATATTCCCTTTCTACAGTTATTAAACCATTGAAATGTGCCCTTTTTATTAGAAACGTCAGTGTATAATGAGTGTTAGGAATGCAGAGGTGAAACTGAAACTTGGCACAGGAAATGATAAGTAGGCGTGGGAAGAACAGATTTGTTGTAGAAGAAAGGTATCTGGTAAAAATGTTTCTAATTCTTTTTATGAGCACAAAGCAAATGAAAGGGGACTAGATAAGAAAATGTGATATTAAATTATATGCATTTTTTTGTTGCACAATGATTGATTCCAGGTCATGGATTTTGATAACCAAATATTGGAAGCTGAAAAAAATTAAAATCAAAATGTTATTATTTTCAGCATTGTTGAGTATTATACTCTTACGCTATTGATGTATTTAACTGCTGTAATAACATGATTTTTGTCTTGACATGGTTATATAACATTTAACTAAGAGCTGTCTTTTATATCATTTCCTTGGAACATTTCAGGACTTCAGTGTTGTGTCTCAACCTGTTTTGTTGTAGAACATACGCATTACTTTTTAAAATGGAAGTGTAATCTTGAGAGTTTTCTATTTTGTTTTTTGGAATTCTAGAATTAGGTCACGTTTGTAAGAAAGTAAGTCTTTGAGCAGACTTTTGATTTTTTTTTTTTAAACCATAGGAAATGTTATGGTGTGCTTTAATTTAAAAATAAGCCAGATTTTTTTAAGGTTTACTGAGATATAGTTAACTAATAAAATTTTAAGATATTTAAAGTATACATCATGATGATTTGATATATGTATACATTGTAAAAGGATTCCTCCCATCTAGTTAAATTAACACATCCATCACCTCACATATTTATATTTTTTCTTTTTTGTTTTTTGATGAAAACATTTAAGTTCTACTCTCTTACTAAATTTCAGTTATATAGTACGGTACTATCAACTGTGGTCACCGTGTTATACATTAGATCCTCAAGACTTTATTCATCTTATAGCTGAAAGTTTGTACCCTTTTAGCCCCCAACCCCTGTGAACCACTTTCCTACTTGTTCCTGTGAGTTTGACTTTTTTTCCCAGATTCCTCGTGTAAGTGATACATGCAGTATTTCTCTCTCTCTTTCTGACTTATTTTACTTAGCATAGTGTCCTCAAGGTCCATTATGTTGTTGCAAATAGCAGAATTTCCTTTCTTCTTATGGATGAATAATATTTCATCGTGTGTGTGTGTGTGTGTGTGTGTGTGTGTATCACATCTTTATCCATTCATCCATTGATGGACACTTAGGTTATACATGTCTTGGCTGTTGTGAATGAGTAAGCCACATTTTTGTAATCTAAATTTTACCTTAACCCAGACTGTCTTAGAAATTTGTAGAGCATGCCCAAACTATAAATTTGACTTTATCTGCTTGCTTTCATAATAGGTACATATTTCTCTAAAAATTTAATTTCCATAAAAATGCAACTTTAATAAAAATTAGAAACACCACTATTTTAACAGTTGTTATTCTTAAATTGTGGGCTTAGAGATGATTTTTTTTGCTATGGACATGTGTAAACTTTTCTATGTTAAGCAAATATTTTAGAATTAATACATATTTCTTTTATAATCTGACTTGTAATTCATTTTATTTTATTTTTTCTATAAATTTATTTATTTATTTTTGGCTGCTTTGGGTCTTCGTTGCTGTGCGCAGGCTTTCTCTAGTTGCAGTGAGTGGGGGGTACTCTTCCGTTGTGGTGCACGGGCTTCTCATTGTGGTGGCCTCTCTTTGTTGTGGAGCACAGCATCTAGGCACGCGGGCTTCAGTATTTGTGGTTCGTGGGCTCAGTAGTTGTAGCTCAGGCTCTAGAGCACAGGCTCAGTAGTTGTGGCACATGGGCTTAGTTGCTCTGCCGCATGTGAGATCTTCCTGGACCAGGGATCGAACCCACATCCCCCTGCGTTGGCAGGCGGATTCTTAACTCCTGTGCCACCAGGAACGTCCCTAATGTCATTTTAAAATACATCTTTAGTTAATAAACTTAATAAAATGTCTATTTCTCCTACTTTTAGAATATAAAGTTACTTTACAATTATTACAGTTTTGTAAAAACATCTTTAAAGAGACTGGATAACTTGGCTTTTTTGTTTTTTAAATACTGCAATTGTTCTCTTTAAGTTTGATCTTTTATTTTAGGACATATTGATACATTTACTTCAAAGCTTTTCCTGCTAGAAGAAATCACCTCAGAAGAATTAAAAGAAAGACTTTCAGCCCTCAAGTAAGAAGCTTTACTTTGTGTTGGGAATTTAAAAACTTAATATGATCACTAATTTTCCTTTATCTGTAA
Source organism: Leucopleurus acutus (assembly GCF_964270905.1). Lineage (NCBI taxonomy): Eukaryota > Metazoa > Chordata > Mammalia > Artiodactyla > Delphinidae > Leucopleurus > Leucopleurus acutus. Next base: position 129,602,061 of record NC_139142.1, on the reverse strand, counting down.
ATATTGGTTAAGTTTAAATTATTTATTTTCAAGACTTTTAGTCCTTTTTTACATTGAGGTTCCGCCCTGACCCAGTTTGTGATCCATTTCACATTAATCATTTCCATTTCCAAATTAAATGTACTAGTGATACTAGTATTTCTACTTAAGACAAAGGAGGCTAGAACAACAGAGGAGTCTTCCGTCTTGGTAGTGTATAGAAGCATAAGACTCTTAGCTCTCAGGGATGTATACACTCATTTGGACACCCTAACTTCTAAAAGTTTGTTCTTTTACCAACTGTTACTGTACATCAGATTGAAATGAATTTAATTTGCATCTCACAACTTTCCGGGAAGGACTGGTGGTAGTTTTATCTCCATTTTATATATGAGGAAACTGGAACTTGGAGTGACTTTCCCCAGAGCATACAGCTGAACTAGGGTGACAACCTTGGTAGTTAATATGTTTGATTCACCTTGAAGGATGGGAAATTGTCCTGACTTTTATTACTTCCATAGTTCCAGTTTTGGGGCTTGTCATAGTTTTTGAAGCCTCCAGATTCAAACTTGAATTCTCTGCTTATACTTAAAAACATCTACTTCTATTATAAGGATTGCTTCTTTTGAGGAGTAACTTTTTATTTACATATGTGAATAGAAAAGCTTTTCTGTACATTACTCACTGCCTGCTCTACCTCTTTCAATGAAAACCATTTTTAAATAAATAATAAAGGGAATGAATTTAGGTCTAGAAGAGATACTAAATCAATATATTTCATTTCCCTTTATTCATTTAAAGTACCTCTCAATTTCTCTGGTTACCACCACCATCTCTAAAAGGCAAACTCTTCTGCAGATTAGTTCTACTAAAGGCTTTTTAAACTTTTAATCTTTAAAAAAATTTTAAACTTATAAACTTCTTAAAAAGTTTATAGTTTCAGTGTAAAATATCGATCTCTTTACAGCTGCTCTGACTCACACAAGCCAAATACTTTATGATTTTGAAGAGAGATCAGAAAATGGCAAAAAATATTATAAGTGAAACAAATTAGAAATAAATTTTGGTGTTTTACATTATTTCATCTGTTTTTTTTTTTCTGCTGTTGAGGATATTTCTCTTCCTGAGGAGCTAAAATTGTTAAGAGTAAGTTTTCTTGTCGCTTAATTTTATATAGATTTCTTCTGTTTAATAGGATATCAAGTTTATTTAACATCCTTCAACACATTCTAAGAAAATTAAGTAGGTAAGTACTTTGGAGGCATTTTGCATTGATATGTCTAATTTTCTTGGGTGAAAATTCATAGAAACTTTGAATATATGTTGTTAGGAATAGATAGAAAATAACCTAGAAATACAGAATTTATTCTACTGTGTCAAAGTTGAAATTGTGAAAGTATAAGTAGGTAATATAATAGTCTCTGGCTTCAGTGAGCTTGCAATTACACTTTTCTGTAAGGCTATTGCAATGGTTTCCTATTGCCACTATAACAAATTACCACAAACTTAGTGGCTTTAAATAACACAAATTTATTCTATTATAGTTCTGGAGGTCAAAAATCTGAAATCATTTTCAGTGGACTAAACTTGTATCAACAGGGCTGGCTCCTTGCGGTGGCTCTGAGGAGGCAGTTGTTTCCTCACCTTGATTTTCAGCTTCTAGTGGCTACCTGTATTTCTTTTCTTTTTTAATTGAAATATAGTTGGTGTACAGCATTCTGTTAGTTTCAAGTTTACTACATAAACTTGCAAGTGATATGATATTTGCAAACATTGTGAAATGATCACAATAAGTCTAATAACCATCTGTCCCCATACAAAATTATTACAATAATATTGATCATATTCTTTATGCTATGTGTTACATCCCTGTGGCTTATTAGTTTTATAACTGGAGGTTTGTACCTCTTAAATCCTGTTCGCCTATTTCTCCCTACACACACCACCCGCAGCCGGCTACCACCCTTTTGTTTCTGTATCTGTAGGTCTATGTTCATTTTGTTTTGTTTGTTTCTGTTGTTTTTCAGATTCCACGTATAAGTAAGTCATGTGGTATTTGTCTTTCTCTGACTTACTTCATGTGGCATAATACCCTCTAGATCCATCCATGTTGTTGCAAATGCAAGATTTCATTTTTTATGACTGAGTAATATTCCATTGTATATATATCACATCTTCCTTATCCGTTTATCAATGAACACTTAATTTGCTTCCGTATCTTGGCTATTGTAAATAATACTGCAGTGAACATTGGTGTGCATATATCTTTTCGAATTAATTTTTTTGCATTCTTGTGGTAGATACCCAAGAGTGGAATTGCTGGATCATATGGTAGTTCTATGTTTAATTTTTTGAGGAACCTCCATACTGTTTCCCAAGTGGCTGCACCAATTTATAATTCCTCCAACAGTATACAATGGTTCCTTTTTCTCCACATCCTTGCCAACACTTGTCTTTTTGATGATAGCCATTCTGACAGGCGTGAGGTGGTATCTCACTGTGGTTTTGATTTGAATTTCCCTGATGATTTAGTGATGTTGGGCATCTGTATGTCTTCTTTGGAGAAATACCTATATATCTTAACTTGTAGCCCCTTACTCCATCTTCAAAGTACATCACTCAAATTTTTGCTTTTATTGTCACATTGCATCCTTAATTTCATTTGCAAAGCCATTGATGGGTAACATTCACAAGTTCTGGAGAGAGGATGTAAACATTCTGGGGGAATATTAGTCAGCCTTCCATAGCTATATTGTGTACATTTTCAAGGTAAGGAAGCAACACAGAGGCTAGTCACTCGGTCCATAGCAAATCTTAGAATACAGATTCTCTACGTGATCATTTGTCAAACCGTTTCATTATACAAACCTTTGCACTCCTTGTCTTACGCCCTTACCAAAAGATAAACTAAAAACAATTCAAGAATTTGAACAAAAACCTCAAAGTTCTAACTCTCCTACTTTTTATGCAACTAGATAGATGTCAGTTTCCTTATTTATAAAATGATGGTGTTGAGTTTGGTGATTTTCTAAGTACTCCTCAGTTCTGAGATTCTGTGGCAAGATTTTTGCTTTATGTATTCCATTCTTCATGTGAAGTACAATGCTTAAACACAAAATTTGCCAAGTGCTTTTTGAAACTTGAATATCAATATCTTAGCTTATGTATTAGTTTTCAACTGCAGCTGTGACAAATTGCCACAAAATTAGTGTTGACAACAGGAATGTATTATCTTGCAGTTCTGTGAGTCAGGAGGCTAACAGGTCTTCTCAGGCTGAAATCAAGGTGTCATTTTTCTGCCTTCTTTTCTGTAGGCTCTGGGTATGGTCTGTTTCTTTGACTTTTGTATATTCTAGAGGCTACCTGCATTCTTTGGCTTCTGGCGCTCTTCCTTTCCTCCCTTTTCAGACTTTGAAAGGCGAGTTGAGTCCTCCTCACATCACATCACTCTCACCTCTTTCAAAGCCGTTATCTCCCTCTGAGTCTCTTCTGCCTCCCTCTTCTACATTTTAAGGACTCATCATTACAGTGAGGCCAGGAGAATAATCTAGGAAAACCTTACATTTTAAAATCAGCTGATTAGGAACCTTGATTTCACTTTAATTCCATCTTAATTCCCCTTTACCATGTAATGTAGCATATTCACAGGCTCTAGGGTTTGGGATGTATGTTTTGGGGGGAGGCCGTTACTGAAACTACTGATATTTGTAGCCATCCATGTACATTGCTGCCCCCATGCAGCACTTTTAAGATATTCTTTCTTGAACTGTCTCATTCTCCATGAATTCTCTCTGTAAACCAAAGCATTTTTCTTTTTTAGTGAAGGAGGTTAAGATATAAGGTTTCACTGATAAAAGCTCAGTGTTTGAAATGTTACTTATTCCCACTGTCACATCAATTATTATTCATTTCTTTATATGGGAATAGAAAATGATTGGGGAAAAAATGCTCTGAGAATAATAGTTCTCTGAACCACTTTTGTCGATACCTATTACTTTTCTGTTTAAAAACAGTAATGAATTAATGAAAAACTTATCAGGTTTGTAGGAAGATCCTTGTAAGTATGACTAGTCCTTATTTTTAAGGATAGATTGTGGGAAAGAACTGATATCTTCCATTGTACCTTTGAGCTAGAATGTAAAATCCCCAAAAAAACACAGTATATTAATCGTATCCCTTTAGCTCTTTATGTTGTTACACTGAATTCCTTAAAGCTTTCTAAAGAGAAAGGGAAAATGTAGATTTGACAGAACTTATTATTGTGACAATAGAGGATCATAATTAAGGGTATGGCTTTTGGTGTTCGACTGCCTGGGTTTATATCCAGGTCCTGCACTCAGAACTTTGGGCAAATTACTTAGCATGTCTGATTTTTGTTTATCTCAAATACGAGGTTAATAATTAATATTATTCCTTAAAGTTTTGTTTTGGAGAATTTAATGATGAAATGGATATAAACAGTATAGTCGTCGTTAGCTCATGATAAACATTCAGTACCTATTAACTGCTTTGGTTGCTATTATTCTCATGGCCCCTCGTATTGTGATTATTGCACTGACTGTTTCTGCCACTTTATTTTAAACTTCTCAGTGTAGTGAATTTGTCACATTCACTTTTCTATCTCTGTTCACCTATTAGTAGACAGAAAGTAGGTACAGTGTTTAATTAATTTAAATGTTGTGTATAGGAATGGTATGTATATGTACTTATGTACTCATATGTATATGTACTTTTCCATATGTGTTGTCCATGAATTAGAGAATTAGGCAGACTGTCTGTTTCCCATTAAATTTTTGAAATTTTACAATTTAACTGATGTAACAGTGAAAAGAAAATAATTATATATCCTGAACTTGGAATAAGAACTAAAATGAGTTGCTGAAAAGGCATGAAAATAGTTTAAAAGATTCTTAAATCTTACTTGGTCATAAAAGTGTTTTTAGAGTTGGTATCCCATTCCCCTAATTGTTTTCAATTTTATTAATATATTATGATTAAGAAAGTGCTATTGAATTTGACACAGTGAACCAATGAGTTGAGTTTCCTTGTGTGGATTTAGCTTGCAGGAGGGTTCCTACTTGTTGTCTCATGCAGCAGAAGATTCTTCACTCCTGATCTACAAGACCTCTGATGGAAAAGTTACTAGGACAGCGTACAATTTGCATAAAACACATTACAGCCTTCCTGGTGTGCCTTCCAGTCTCTCAGTTCCCTGGGTCCCGTTAGACCCCAGTCTCTTATTACCATATCATATCCATCATGGAAGAATACCTTGTACTTTTCCACCTAAATCACAAGGTCCCACAACACAACAACAAAAGGTAAGATCTTTTTGAAATTAAATGTTTGATTAGGTTGTTTATTATTAATCTGTTTCACTGACTATAAAATATTTCAACCTGATGTCCACATTTGCCATGTTAATCACAACACCATTCTAAAAATAATATCTATAGGGAGCATAGATAAAGTTGTACGCTCTACTGAACCCAGTCATCATGTCAATGGAACTTTTTATTTCTGTAAGGTTTATGAGTCAACTAAAGAAAATTCTATTAGACTCCCCAGTGAGGGCATGGGTAAGGCAACCACATAGTTAAATCCCTATGTGCCTATGAAAAGCAAAGTTATAATTTTTTTGCAAGTTTTATTTATGTATACTGTTTCATTTCATTAAATATTTGAGGCAATTTGCAGAATACATGCAATAAAATTATGATGATACAATTAAAAATTAATAAGTAGGATATGGGAAAATATAAAAGCAAGTGTTAGTAATTAGTGACTGCAGAGCCTTATTAAAAGTACAATAGGGACTTCCCTGGTAGCACAGTTGTTAAGAATCCACCTGCCAATGCAGGGGACAGGGGTTCGAGCCCTGGTCCGGGAAGATCCCACATGCTGCAGAGCAGCTAAGCCTGTGCGCCACAACTACTGAGCCTGCACTCTAGAGCCCGCGCGCCACAACTGCTGAAGCCCGTGCGCCTAGAGCCCGTGCTCCACAACAAGAGAAGCCACCACAGTGAGAAGCCTGCACACCACAACGAAGAATCATCCCCGGTCGCCGCAACAAAGACCCAATGCAGCCAAAATTAATTAAATAAATAAATAAAAATTTTTAAAGTACAATAAAATGTTAAGATGTAAATTGTGTTTTAACGCTAAGTATTTTATCACTCAATATTTTAGTTATAATTAATGTTATGCTCTTTATAGAATCCTTCCCCAGAAATACCATTTGAATGATATTTCTCTATCTGAAACTTTTGTAAAACCATGGTTTAGAGATACTCTTTACCATGTCACTCATTCTTTATATCATGTAAGAAGTTCCAGTTTGAGTTTAGTTGAAGGAAAAGTTTTATTCTCTACAAGTGAATCTGACTGTTCAGTTAGCAATAACACAGTACATTTTCCTTCCCTGCTGCCAAAAATCTTTGAACCAAAATTATTGTCTGAGTTCTCTACTCTTCTCAATATGTTTACCACAGAACATCTATCACGTGTATGTTTTTCACTTCTCCATTCTAATGTTATTACTGAGAGGATCCTTTTAGAAATGACAACTTCTTATACATTCTTAGTTGACTTTGGCCAAGAAAATATATAAATGTGGTTAACTAGTTGGGACAAGTGAAAGAATGGAGAAAGTGAGTTATTAGTATTTTAAGCCATTTTAGCTACAGTTTTTGTTGGCTATTTCCAGTTTAAATTTAATATAAGTAGTGATTTTTATAACCTCCTGAGACAACATTTTCTTAACTTAAAAATAATAATTGAAAACTTTTTTTGAAGAGTTTATATTATTTCTAAGACAATGATTTTGTTTTAACTTAGAAAAATCTGATGATAGTTTCACCTGTAACATTTAATTGTGTGAGTGGCTTATTCCTCTTTAGTGAAAATGAACAGTTTAATGTCTTGACACAATTCCATGTTTTCAGGATTTGACCACATAAATATAAACAGCTTAATTATGTATATGCTGAGCATTTGTTGATTTGTGTTTTTTTGAAGATATTTCATGCATTCAGTCCAAGGACAAATCGTTAGTGAGATTGTCTAGGACCAGGTTGTTGTACAGCCAAACATTAGGTACAGTAGACAATTAGCTAACTAGTGCTTGGTTTGATGTTTTTTTAAGCCCATGGAAAGTTTTTGGTGATCTCTTACACATCTCCCTACAATCTGGTCCTACATATGTAGGAATTGCCCCCATCTTTCTCCCTTACTTCCTCCTAGCGAGGCCATGGGAATGAGACTTTCTAATCCTACCAAGCTAATAAGCACAGACAGGGATTCCAGCTTTAGCAGCAAAGGAAAAGACAAGAGCTTCAGGAAACCCTGGGACGTAAGATCTTATATGGAACAGAAATGATCTACTTATTTCATGATGTAAAAACTCATATGACAGATCCTTAGTCCCTAGTCCACTTGAACTCAGATGTCACCTTTGTGTAGTAGTACCTTAAGCACTAATCCTGAGAGATACCCCAGTAAAGCCTGTGTCTGCCTCTTTTTGCATCAAGCAGAGCTTAATAGGAGGATCCCATTTGCTTCCTTTGCTACTCCAGACTTCTGATTCTAGTCTTTTTATAATGGCCTTGTGCCTATCCCGTTTCTCCTTCCACAACTTCTGCTATAAATATGGATCTCTCACACACACACACACACACTCATGCTCATACACACATACACATATAGGGTCAAAATGCTTGCAATGTGGTAGATATAATTAGTGTGGTCAGTATACTTTTATAGTAAATACCAGTTGAGTGGGGAGTGGTATACATAATCTAAAAATCACAGCAATTTTTTAATCTGTATGTTAAAAAAGTTCTTCAGATTCAGACAGACAGACTGGCAGACTCAAACCCTAACTCAAATTTGTCTTTTCTAACCATCTAATTGTAAACCAAAAAATGCCCCTAAAGAGACAAGATATTAGGTGAGGGTAGCTGGAGTTTGATTCATTCTTAGTGAGCCAGTAGCCTCTTGGGGCAATGCTAGTAATATTTCTGTTGTATAAGGAATATGAGAGAGTGTGATTGGAATTACAATCATTTCCAGGTCTGAAACACACTGGAGAAGATGTGAAGAAATAGAAGGGGGTGCAAGGTCACTAAAGAAAATAGAGGTAGATATGGACAAGTTCTGGGAAAATGGTTTCAGGCTGTACAGCTTTTGTCCTTCTCTGTAATGCCTGGCTTTCTCCATTACCCCATTTAAAAATTTTATACTCTTCCAGTGGCCAAGGGGATGACAGTATTTCCAGACCTCATCTTCAGTGGGACTGCAATTAGCAAGGGATTGCATCCTAAGAATATACTCTCTCTTCCCTAGACTGTGTGAGCTAGAAAGTGGGATTGAGTAGCACCTTGTGCTGAGGAAGAGTAGATATTAAGGTAGAACCAGCACCCCAACAAAGCTTCTTCCCCCTGCTTCCCTTCTTCCTCTTTTCCCATCCTCTGTAATTGCCTTCCAATTTTTCCTTTCCCTTTTTCTTTCTTTCTTTCTTGCTCTTCCAGCCTCTCAACTCAAATTGGGATCTTTTTTCTTTTCCCTTTGTTTCCCTTTTATTCTTTTTATCCTCCTTTTTTGGACTCTTCTGTTTTTCTTACTGTCTCTCTTTTTCCATTTCATAATTTCTTCTCTCTCTTTACCACCTCTGACCTTCTTGTATTTCCTTTCCCTCCTATTTTTCATTTCTCCTGCCCTTCAGTTTCATTATTGTAAGCACATTTCTCTAAAGGCCTGTCATTCCTGCATTTTCTCATTTAGCTTTCAAACTTTCCCAAATTTAGCACAAAGTGTGGTTTTCCTCTTCACTTCTCTCCGTTTACCCTGATGTATCTCCTTCCCTGATTGTTATTTGAAAGTTTCGTACTTTAAAACTCTGTCAGGTTAAAGCTTGCTTAGAAGCAGTTAAGTGGCTAGGGATTAAAAATATATAAAGGACCATTTGCAAGGAAATTAGTCCATGTGTAAATAATAGAGTTGACTGTGTTTAAGAACGTTGTAAACATGTTAAGCCATCCTGTTCTTTGCTTCATCTCTTAGGTTGGTGGAACAAGAATGCCTACCCGCAGCCGCAGGAATTCAGTTTCCATGGAAACCAAAAGTCTGCCTGCTCAGCAAGTTGAAAATGAAGGAGTGGCTCCAAGTAAAAGAAAAATAACTTAAGGACTGTACCATGGAAAATGAAGAAAAACCAGTTATCACAACAATCAATTTAGAAAAGTTTGAGGGGAAATATACCTGAAAGATCTGTAGGCAAGAGGAATGTTTTTCTTTTACTGTTCTTGAGAGTTTTTATAGTGCCTTGAGAATACACATTGACTATGTGAAGCAGTGATTCAACTAAAATGGAATGTTGTGCTCTTAACACCTGATGTTTGAGGAGACTCCAGATATGGTTTAACATTATCGTGGCAGGGAAATAGAGAAGAAAATATTTTTATAGTAGACCTTTTGCAAAAAATTTTAAGTAGGAACATAATTTGCTTTTTTTCGAGAGCAATATTTATCATTATGTATTATGTTAATAATTTGAGTTGTATTGCCGGTCTGTTGAGGTTGGCTCAAAAGGTTAAATCTTGCCACTGTCAGAGATAATTTTGAACTACATAAACCTTATTTCTGACCCATTTGACAGTTTTTATATACTACTTTAAAATGATGATTGATGCAGGTTAAAGAAGTTAATATCTTGAAAAACTTGGTGAAATTCCATTGCAGAAGCCAAAAAGGAAAATAAAAAATAAAAAACCCTCTGCCTCTGAAAATTCACAAGTAAGTTAACAGTTTTTTATTGGGCAGTCATCAGTTTAAAAAGAAAAACTCTTGTGGTGTAACAGGTTCAGTGACGAATGCCTCTATCTCTTGGCACAAATCCTGGCTAAGTGTTGAAATAGGCTACTAAAAGCAAAGAGATGAGTATAGTTTCCAGAAAAATCTCACATTTCAACCAACAAGGCTAATGTGTGGTAAAACGGAAGGTATTTTTCTTCATCTACACTGATTCATTTAAATTTTTCAAGACCGTGGAGGTGAATTTGGAAAAAGGCATGATCAATTGATGTTATTATAGTCAATAATACAAAGGGATGGACTTAAGAAGGGATGGACTTATTTAACTTTTGTATTCCTCTTCTTTAATGTGCACTAAATATGTGCATCTTTTGTAAAATACAAGCTTTGTAATATAGGGCAATATTTGCTGTGTTTTTGGAATTTTTTATGCATTTTATATTAATATAAGAAACTAGTCCTAGAAACCTTCTCAACTGTTATAAATAGCAGTTAAGTATTTTATTTACCACCAAGTTTTGATTTTTTTGGTTGGTTATAAAATTTTTTTAAAATTAATGAGGAATTACTAGTAAAATTGTTTTATGCATTTTAATATATAGTTTCCTCATCCTGCCATTCCCATTTTAAAATATTGAGCTTGGTTTTCAGTGGTCTTGATCTTTTTGTAACTTTGTCACATACCCATATTTCCCAGAAATATTCCAGCTATGAGTTATTTGGCAGTGAACCAAGGGAGAGGCAGGGATTCCCTTGCAATTTGCTCTTTTAAAAAAACTAAACAATGATTGCTTCAGACTTCTGAATACCAGGAAGAGTTGGCTTTTTTTAGTATACTTTTTACTTAGTAAAATGTGTGATCTTACAGGTGGTTATTTTGAAATTATCTTAGCCATCTATCTGAGTAACCGTGATAATATAAAGCTAGACTTTGTTTTCCACTTGTGCTTTATCAAGCCTCTTTTTTCTAATGTATATTTGATCTTGTCTTGTGTTCTTTTTCTTGATTTTTAGTACTGAGAATGTATAAGCAAGAAAGTGACATTGACAGTATGAGCAAAGATTTAAAAAAAAACAGACTCAATGTTGGCAAGGATGTGATGAGCCTGACCCACTTATATCTCTGAGGTGAAGGTATAAACATTTCATTCAGTAAATGTATGAGTGCATCTGTACTGTATGCCACACAACCTAAAGTAGGTCCTTATGTTTACCCTCTGATAAAATTCTTTTTTCATATATCACAATATTTGTTTATTTAACTTACTGTCTTTCTTCTTGAATAGAATACAAGCTATGCCAGGGTAGGGCATATTTGTTTTGTTCACTAGTGTGTAACAAACACCTAATACAGTGTCTGTTGTAGTTGCTCAGTAGATATAAGTTGAATGTAGGAATAAATGAATGTCTAGGTATCGAGGATAGATTTTTTTTTCCTCAGGAGCTAACATTCTAGTGGAAGACACATGCTGATCTATGTGATAAGTGCCCTGATAAAGTACTATAAGAAAGTCATCTAATCTGGACCTGATAATTAAGGAAGGTTCTGAGATAAACCTTGAGCTGAGTCTTTTAAAAAAGAGTAAGAGTTATAAGGAAAGAATGAAAGATCTTCCACACAGAAAGAAAGCAGCATATGCAAAGGTGAAAGATGGCCAGATTGTAGGCTGTGAACGTGGAGATGAGAGAAAAAGCTATAGGACACGACAGACGTGCCATGCTATGACATTTGAATTTTGTCCTGTGCAATGTGGGAACCAGTAGTGATTTTTTAATAAAAATAAATAACATGATCAGATATATTCTTCAAAAAGTTCTTATTGGCATTAATCTAGAGAATGGAATGAAGCTGGGAAAGACTATAGGGAAGGAGAAAAGTTGCAAAGGTATCTTATCAAAATTGAAAAATGGTAAAGGCCCTGAACTAAAGCAATAAGAGTAGGGATGGGGAACTTCCCTGGCAGTCCAGTGGTTAAGAATCGGTGCTTCCACTGCAGGGGGCGCAGGTTCAATCCCTGGTCGGGGAACTAAGATCCCACATGCCGTGTGGTGCGGCAAAAACAAAAAAAAAAAATAGGGATGGGCTCAAGTGATGGAAGAAAAAAAATGATAACTTGGTGATATAGTTGGTAGGGAGAGTCAAATATGACTTCCAGCTTCCTCATATGGGATACTGGGTAAATAACTGTTACTTACTGAGAAAGTACGAGGAGGAGTGTGATTAGAGTGGGGAGAGAGCTCACTTAAAATGGTCGTTTCCATTCACCACTTGTATTCCTTGGATTCTGGGTCTGGGCATGCCATTATTGCCTCATAACAGGTTACCCCAAAACTTACTAGTTAAAACTATAAATAATTATTATCTCAGAGTTTCTGTGGGTCAGGAGTCCAGGTGCAGCTTAGCTGGGTGCCTCTGGCTCAAGGCCTCATAAAGTTGCAGTCAAACTGTTGGCTAGGGCTGCAGTCGTCCGAAGGCTTGCGTGGGCCTGGAGCATCTGCTTCCAATGCAGCTGTCTCGTGGTAGCAGTGGAAGTTCTCAGTCTCTTGTTGGCTGTTAGCAGGAAGCCTCACGCTCACCACATGTACCTCTCTATAGGTCTGCTTGAGTGTCCTCTTGACGTAGCAGCTGCTTACCCCAGAGAGAGCAATCCAAGACAGAGCAAGGAGGAAGCCACAGTGTCTTTTAAGGCCTAGGCCTGGAAGTCAAATACTGTCACTTATGCCATAGTCTCCTTGTTAGAAATAAGTCACTAAGTCCACACTCAGGCTTCACCTCGTGAAGGGAGGAGTATAAAAAGATTTAGTGAACATATTTTTAAACCTTCACAAATGCCATGAACATTTTAGGCATACAGAAGAAATAGGTTTAAGGTGGAGAGAAAAAGAGAGGACACTTTTTAAAAATTCCTTATTACCAACATGTTAAATCTGACATAGAGATAGTTGGTGTCAAAGATAGTTGCTCATTTGAGTTTTGAACTCAAGAGAGAGAAGCCTGATCTCTTTAGTACAGATTTGGGAATTGTTGGTGTATCTGTGGTGATTGAAATCAGAGAAAAGGATGACATCGCAGTAATGAGTGAAATGAAGAAAGGACCGTGAATAGAGCCCCAGGAAGAACCATAGAACTTCAGTAAAAGGAGAAGTTTCGTTAAAGTGGCTACAATGGAAGTCAGATTTATGAATGTTAAGGAATGAGAAAGTGAGGTGGAAACAATGAAAATCTTTATTGCAAAACTTGCAAATAGCTCTGTTTGGATCTTCTTTTGCAACTGCAAAGGAAGGTAACCTATTCCTTTCCATTTCTACTTGCATTTTGTGTTTGGACACCATGAACGTTTTAGAGATAATAGAAGGAGGCTTAAGGTAGAGAGGGGAGAGAACACTTTTTAATATTTTATTACCAACATGCTAAATATGAAGTTCTTGATGGACATGCTGGTAGAGATATTAAGATGTTTTTCATGTTTTATAGGCATATGGTGGTTACTTTTTTTTTTAACATCTTTATTGGAGTATAATTGCTTTACAATGGTGTGTTAGTTTCTGCTTTATAACAAAGTGAATCAGCTATACATATACATATATCCCCGTATCTCCTCCCTCGTGGTCTCCCTCCCACCCTCCCTATCCCACCCCTCTAGGTGGTCACAAAGCACTGAGCTGATCTCCCTGTGCTATGCGGCTGCTTCCCACTAGCTATCTATTTTACATTTGGTAGTATAAAATAAAGTCCATGCCACTCTCTCACTTTGTCCCAGCTTACCCTTCCCCCTCCCCGTGTCCTCAACCCCATTATCTACATCTGCGTCTTTATTCCTGTCCTGCCCCTAGGTTCTTCAGAACCATTGTTTGTTTTTTTTAAGATTCCATATATATGTGTTAGCATACGGTATTTGGTATTTGTTTCTCTCTTTCTGACTTACTTCACTCTGTATGACAGACTCTAGGTCCATCCACCTCACTACAAATAACTCAATTTCGTTTCTTTTTATGGCTGAGTATGGTAGGTACTTTTTAATCAAACCTTAAGAGTATTTGGTGTCAGGATTTATCGAGTTTCTCACTGAGATGTGGAAATAAAGGGTATGCATTTTATTGATCCTTCCACTCTTGCTGTCTTCCCGCGGCTAGTGTTCAGACTTTTTATCAAAGTACATAGGGCAGACACACAAGCATCTATCTGGGGATTGGGTCCGATCTGCTGAGCAAAGCTTACTGAAAGAGTCGAGGCCCAGACATATATTTCTAGGATTGGTCTCCAGGTTGCTTCAACAAATAGGAAGATTCAGTTACTTTGGCGTATATGTTTGCTTTCAGTATATGAGCTACTGTTAGAAAGTGATCAAGCAAGGACCTACCAAGGGTTAGTTTTTAATTGTTGTACATGCATGGTATAACCCGGTTAATTCTCTAAGGAACTGGGGTTGGGGGGAAGCCTGGATGTAAATTAATTGCTGTTTTGAAAGTGAAGAAACCTAAAGCATCTGTGGTTAGTGGCTTGAATTACTCCTTCCCTTTTGCATGTTACTCTTAAAAGGCACACTCCAGTAAGGCAGTGCCACACCATTGCCATAGGTCTCAGGTCTCCCCCAAGCCCTGCATTATTGCAACATCTGCTCCAGTCAGGCTTTACAAACACAAAAAGTAGCCATTCTTGTCCCTACCTGCATGCTTTTACACGTAAAGCTACATCTGCTTGCATTTATTCATGCCTCTCAAAACTTTGCCTGTCCTCTGTTGAATTGGTAAGGTGTATTTGAGCATCTATTGTAATACATTATACCAGTCTCTTGAGATTTAAAGATAAATAAGATTGGTTTCTGCCTTAAGGTTATTACCTAATCTAGTTGGGGAGATAGGTATGCACAATTAGCTATAATACAGAGCAGAATATTCAAGTGACGTAATAGTGAAGGGAGTAAGAAAAAGGGATACATGGAAGTAAAGAGAAACTCATGGTAGAAATGACTTTTAAGCTGTGTTTGAAAGACAAGTAAAATATCAATGTGGATTAAAAGGAAGCAAAGCATTAGGGCATGAGGGAAATTCTTATGAAAAGAGCTAGTTTTAGGAAATAACGAATATGCTTATTTAATAAGCATGGAGGTAAAGGATGATAAATGGAAGATGAAGTTAAGAGGTAAGTTAAAGCTTGATAGCGGAAGGTATTGACTGTTATTTCCAGATAGTTTGATTTGATTCTAAAAACAATGAAGAGGGCTTCCCTGGTGGTGCAGTGGTTAAGAATCCGCCTGCCAATGCAGGGGACATGAGTTCGAGCCCTGGTCCGGGAAGATCCTACATGCTGTGGAGCAACTAAGCCTGTGTGCCACAACTACTGAGCTTGCACTCTAGAGCCTGCGAGCCACAACTACTGAGCCCGTGTGCCACAACTACTGAAGCCCTCGCACCTAGAGCCCGTGCTCTACAAGAGAAGCCACGGCAACGAGAAGCCCATGCACCACAACGAAGAGTAGACCCGGCTCACCGCAACTAGAGAAGTCCCGCACGTAGCAAAAAAGACCCAACCAGCCAAAAATAAATAAATTTATTAAATCAATCAATCAATCAATCAATAAAAGCAATGAAGATTTATTGAAGGCTTTTTGAGCAAGATGACATGATCAGTTTTAGGAATTACAATATAAAGGTTTATTTAGAAAGGAAAAAGTCTTCATACTATTTTACAGTATGAAAATATCGGAGAACATGGATGGGGTGAACAGACAACTAGTTATGTTTTCAACCAAATGTTGGCAGTACAATTAAGGTGATATCCTACAGAACCTATAGACTGAAAATGTGGGTCTGCAACTTAGAAACAGGAAGATGGGGACCCACCTTTGGGCTGACATACCAAAAAATTGGGGCATTTCTGCAACCAAGATGGCTTTTTTTTTTTTTTTAACTCTTTTTCTTCCACTTCCACTTTATTTCAGTCAAGGGGCTAGGAGTTTGGTTACATACCAGATTAATTGAACAAATAAATACATTGAGAATAATGGGAAAGAGGAAGGCAAGAATAAACCCTGTAGTATTGGTTTGGAATTGGAAATGAAATCATGGTACTTAATATATAGAGAGATGGAGACATAGATGTGTGTGTGTACATATGCATACATATTTCCTAATTCTGCTGATAGGGTCTAGAAGCAATGGCACTCTAGTAGTAATGAGCACACCTAGCACCAGCACCCAGATCTTGGTTTCCAAGTCCCATTCTTCACTTAAAGAAACTGGGGCTCCTTGGAGAAATTACTAATTCCAAGAATGGGGAAGGGAAGCTGTAAGATGAACCTGGAAGTGTGAAAATGCTCAACGAATGATGAGTGCATGTCAAAAGAACACAGGAGCTAGCTTAAAGGAGTTCCCAGGTCGGTTGTAGTTTGAGCATTAAATAATGAGAGTAACAGATTGAAATCCTTTGAGTAAAATAGTAGTCCACAAGCTCATACAGATATGAGTGAATTTAAAAATGGGGCAAAAGAGAATATTATGTGGTAGAATGCCAATCAATTAATCTAGAGAGAATGATGGAATTAGAGAAGTCACAATTTGCAACCATTATAATAATAAAGCTAAAAATCATCAAAGGATAAATGCAGTGGGTGAAAATTTGATGGCAAATAGGAATACTTCATAGTCTTAAAGAACCTCACTGCCAGATAGTTATTATTATTAATAAGTATAACATGCTTATTAGTTTACTTAATGCTGAAGAAACCTGGCAGAAACTATTTTAACCAAGTAACTAAAGTTGATATCACCAGTAATGAGACAAATTAACAATGTGTGTTTCTAGGTATGCATGAAGAAGAACACAGCATCCCTTTTGTGGTATGTTCCTGCCAAATATACGTAAGTTATAAGGAAATACCAGAGAAACGCAAAGGCATAGTCTGTAAAGTAATTGGTCAGCAATCTTCAAAACTGACAGGATCATGAAAGACAGAGAAACACTGGAGGACTGTTTTACTTAAAGACTAAGTTGATGGGACTCATAATCCTGGTTTGTATGTATAGTCCAGTAAAGGACATTATTGGAACAACCAGCAAAACTTGGAGTTTGTAGATTACATGGTAGTAATGTATCTATGTTAATTTCCTTTGCTGTGGTTATGTTAGAGCATGCCTTGTACTTAGGAAATAAACACTGAAGTAAAAATTGGTAATGGAACGTCACGTCTACAACTTAGTCTCAAATTGGAGGACTTGGGCAGAGAAACGTTAACAGGGTGGCTTGGTGAAAGGTATACAGGAGCTATATGTACTATTTCTACAACTTCTTTATAAATTTGAGATTATTTCAGAATAGAAAGTTTGTGAAGGGACTACCCTGGTAACGCAGTGGGGGACTACCCTGGTAGCGCAGTGGTTAAGAATCCGCCTGCCAATGCAGGGGACACGGGTTCAAGCCCTGGTCCGGGAAGATCCCACATGCCGCGGAGCAACTAAGCCTGGGCACCACAACTACTGAGCCTGTGCTCTAGAGCTCGTGGGCCACAACTACTGAAGCCTGCATGCCACAACTACTGAGCCCGTGTGCCATAACTACTGAAGTCCATGCACCTACAGCCCGTGCTCTGCAACAAGAGAAGCCACCGCAATGAGAACTGTGCACTGCAACAAAGAGTAGCCTCCGCTAACCACAACTAGAGAAAGCCCACATGAAGCAACAAAGACCCAACACAGCCAGAAATAAATAGAAAATTAATTAATTAAAAACAAAGAAAAGTTTGTGAAAAATGTATTGTTCAGTGTCAGGTATTATAGGAAGGTCAAGGAGGATGAAGACTGAAGAGAAAAGTCTTTTAGACTGAATAATCAATCAGGCAGAAAGAAGAATCTAAATGAAGTGGTGGGGGAATCAGGCACTCCTGTTTTTAGGGTCCCGGGCATGAAATTTTCCTTACAGTTCAAAACCCTAAAAACAAAACTTTTCTGCTTTAAATTCCTACTGTACTTATTATAATACCACAAATTTTGAATCTCAGCTGTTAACCTATATTATTCTCTTTCAAGTATTTTGCAAAAGTCCCTAAACAGACCGTAAGCTCCTCACAGGCAACAATTATGTTTTTATACAGCTGTGTGTCTAACCCAAGACCAGGCACAGGGCGAGGCAGCCTCCAGATGCTGCATCAACACCTAAATTGTGCTGATACCTCGCCATATACCAGCATGCGGCTAAGTTGTCTCTAACTCAGTCCTAGATCCCTTACTCATAAGGGTAAGTCTATGGGCAGCTATGAGCCCTGCACAAGAAGAGAAATTTAAAAACTTGTATTTAGGGAAACCCTTGGTGGTCCAGTGGTTAGGACTGCACACTTTCACTGCTGAGGGCCCAGGTTCGATCCCTGGTCGGGGAACTAAGATCCCACAAGCAAGCAAGCAAGCAATAAATAAATAATAAAAATTAAAACTTGTGCTTATTAAAGGCCATACCAGTCACCTATCCAGAAAGACTGAAGTTCCATGTTTTGAATACATTTTTACAATACTGTCTAGCTCACAATGTTACTATATGTCATTTAAGAGCAACAAGGTAAGTATAAATTCAGGTTAGATTTAACAATTTGGAAGACACTGTATTTAAAACCTCTTAAAAACATTCTATCTAGCACCCAAAACTTGTTTGGACATGAATATGTAATCTGTGATTCTTTCTGCGGCAGAAAAACAAAAAACAACAAACTTCCCTTGTCAAAGAGTGAGACCCATGTCCAGTCACCGGCATGCTGAAAAGAAGCCTGCTCCACAGCTCTGGGGTTGTGTGAATGCCAAGTAAACCCAGCTCCTCCCCAGTTTGCAAACTGCTCTTTCAACAAAATTCTGCCCAACTTAGACTGCAGAAACTAAACTGTAAGGAAGGTATTTTGATTTTAGCCTGTTAGATAGGACTGCAAATAAATAGGATGTTGTGTCCAGGAACAGTCTTACTGACTGCATCATCCTCCATGAGACAATATTTAAATTTACTTCTGAAAGTTTTCAACTGAAAGTGAGAAATGAGTCCGAAATAGGTAATAAAGTGATTACAATCTCTTTGTTTAATTGAATGAGAAAGTTAACATTTCTATAAAACTAAGAAATAGAATGTATTTTATGGAGTTTGTGTTTTATGTTCAGCTAGTCTTGGGTCCCAACAATATGCAAACAGCAGTTTTACTAATGTGAAAAATAAATAATTGAATACATTTTACAAGTATATTATCTGCCCTCTGCCCCACTAAAAGTGATGCAAATTATAGTTTCCCAAGTGCCGCAGTGGGCAGCTGGAAATAGTCTCTGTCCAATTATACAATGAGTTCTTTTGAGTTCGGGAAGAGGGTGAGGGAGACTGAAATCACAGTGCATCAGGCTTGAATGTCTTTGTATATGTGTGTACGTTGGGAAGCTAATAAAGTGGTAGGTCAGTCCCTAATTCAGTTTGGCTTTTTTTAATGCTACACTCTAGTGCCTGAAAACTTTTACTCTTAAGGAGCAAGGACTGTGTACCTTACTAAGTGCCTAAGGCCAAAGTGTCATTTTGCATATGAGGGAGTGCTGAGTTTGCTGTCAGCCAAGCCTTCTGCCTCCCAGGAGCCCCTGCTAGAGTTAATTCACGTCCAGCAGTTGGGGAAATCTTCAGAATGTTAAAGACTGTCAGCTGCAACTTGGAGAGGTAAGAGAGGCTGAGTCTTAGAAGTAGCCAGTCCAGAGTTTGTTGGAAGAGGCAAGCGATGAGGGGGTAGCAGAGAGCACTGAGTTAGTCTCAACTCCACCATTTGCTAAGGCTGTCTCTCTCCCCTCTTTGAGCCTGGGTCTTTTCAACTGTAAAATCCAGAATATGATGCCTTCCCAGCATATTCTACAGGCTCTAGTGGCCTTCCAATAAATAATGGATATAAAAGTTCTTTTTAAACTGCAAGTCACTGTATAAATGTGAAGAATTGTCAGATTGCATCAGTTGGAGATGTCACTTGAGTTAAAACTTGAAAGGAGTTTGTCAGACTGGAAGGGGAATTTCAAGCTCAGGGACAAAGTATGATCTATGCTGCAGAGATAGAAACATGCACAGCATGTTGTAATGGCAGGATATCCAGGGTGCCTAAGGCCCGCCCAGGGTAACTACGGTGAAGAGACCAAAAGGAACCTAAGAAAGTGTACTTGGGAGAACTTAGAGTGCCTTCTCAGAAACAGAGGGTATTGTCTTGAGATGGGAAGTAATCAAAAGCTTTTTAATGAGGGTGGCAGTCGAGTTGGGCAACATGATTAAACTTCTATAGTGGAAAGTATGGCAGTAATATGTCAGATAGATTGGGAG
Organism: Leucopleurus acutus; assembly: GCF_964270905.1. Taxonomy (NCBI): domain Eukaryota; kingdom Metazoa; phylum Chordata; class Mammalia; order Artiodactyla; family Delphinidae; genus Leucopleurus; species Leucopleurus acutus. Next base: position 129,581,963 of record NC_139142.1, on the reverse strand, counting down.
GAAGAATGGACAGTAGGGAAGCCTGAGGGTGGAGGAATCAAGGGAGGCTATTTTTCAGTCTAAACCTGAGGTTATGGTGATCAACGTTAATCGGCAATCTGTTCACTGTTGTTTCTGCAGTACCAAATATGCCTGCCAGATTTGTGAGAATGTGGCCGAGCCAATGAGATAGAAGGTGCAGATCTTAAATCTACTGGAGTTGGACACGTCAGAAATGGATAATAAGTACTACAGATCCTCACACAAGGTAAGTCAGATGCCTCTCCTTCCTCTAGGGCTCAAAGCTAAATGGGATAAGGGTTCCTTTACAAAAGTTGTTCTTTGGGGAATCAAATTCCAGTTGTATTACTTGGAAGTGGATTCTAAATCTGCAAAAAAAAAAAAAAAGGTAGTATCCTCCCAAGAAGGTCGCTTAATAAAGGATGGTTAACTCTTTAAATGTTACTTTTACCTAGCTGGACTCTCCTAACCTTTTAAAGCTTGGAGTCTGGAGTCTAGGAAAGAAAAAGAAAGTGAGGCAAGCAGCAGTGCCCAAATTGAAGCCCAAGTTGCCCTCCCTCAGGGACTTGAGAATCTGTGTAAATCACAGCATGACCTCCTCCCCAGAACGTTTCAATGTTTACGTGATATTTATGTTAATATTTAAACGTTTAAAATGGATACTACAGCCTTGAGAGAGAAAATTGACCTTAACCTGTTAAAACTTAATAATAATGTGGAGACCAACATTGCTAACCCATGTGGGTCTCAGGACATGCCCCCGCCCCCCATTCCTTTTCAGTTTGGTATCAAGTGTGTTCATGCTTCATGTATTTTTTTTTTAACAGTACAAGGTGGATGATTCTTTTTTTTATGTTCCTAACTTATAAATAGACCAACTTGTTAAAAGACTAACAAAAGCAATATTAACAATTCTGAGAAATGATTTCTGTTTATGAAGGAAGAATAACTGCAGCTCCAGGAGAGTAGTCAACCTTTGTGAGAACTGGCTGGTAGAGGTCTCTGGGGCAGCTCCGTATCCACCAACTCTGTGCCTTTTCCTTTTCCTCTGGGGTTCTGTCTAGGTTTGTTCCAGCTCTCCAGAATGCCCACATGCATACCACTGGCTCTGGAAGGGGAAAGGGACTGATGGTATTAACTGAATTCATTTTGCTGGAGACTTACAGGAGGCTGATGTCATTCACTGGAAACTGCAGCAAACTTGGCTATTCCCTTGCCCATGGGAGTATTGGGTTTTTGAGAATTTTTTTGGTTATATAAGTACCTCATCCATAGATATGTCATTATTGAAGATTCCACCTCAATCCAGTATATTTTTGGACATTTTTCACCAAAAACATTACTTTTAAATAGTATTACATAATTTTGAATATTTAGCATCTCAGGAACTCTGAAAACTTTATTGGGCTGATAGATATTCACTTCAGACCTCATATCAGAACAATCAAATTCCTTAAAACTAGAAAAAAAGTACTACTGAGTCCATTGAACAATGTAATCAAACGAGGGCCCGATCACGCCTTCATGTGTTTTTAATCCTAGTTGGAGGTATTCTCTCCTCCTGCTATTTTTTGCTCTCTTAGTCATGGACCTTGTCTCAGAGTGACCTTTAGCTGTTCCTCAAAACTCCTCCCAAGTGACCAGGATTTGCCTTAGGCTCTGAGGGAAATAAGTGGAGAATTTCCAAAAATATTTCCACAGTTTAGACAATGGTGCCATTAAATAAATATACACCTTCTCCAGTGACTAATCCTCTTTACCAGATTTTATAATTGAATGAAATTTTTTTTCTTTTTTTTTAAATTAATTAATTTTATTTATTTATTTTTGGCTGCATTGGGTCTTCGTTGCTGTGCACGGGCTTTGTCTAGTTGCGGTGAGCGGGGGCTACTCTTCGTTGCAGTGTGCGGGCTTCTCATTGCGGTGGCTTCTCTTGTTGCAGAGCATGGGCTCTAGGTGCGCGGGCTTCAGTAGTTGTGGCACGTGGGCTCAGTAGTTGTGGCTTGCGGGCTCTAGAGCGCAGGCTCAGTAGTTGTGGCGCTCGGGCTTAGTTGCTCCACGGCATGTGGGATCTTCCCGGACCAGGGTTCGAACCCGTGTCGCCTGCATTGGCAGGCGGATTCTTAACCACTGCGCCACCAGGAAAGTCCCTGGAATGAAATTTTTAAAAATTAACAGCCACATCTCTCTACATTGACGCCTCCCATGGATATGGAATACTTTGGTATATGGTACATTTCCTGTTTTATGATTGCACAATGACTTCAAATAGCTATGAGTAACTGTGAATGCGTTGACCAGGAGGGACTATCTTACTTCCTTTCTCTAAGGGTTAACTGCTGCTGGGCTCCCCTAGCATTTTGATTTCATTTCTGATACATTTGTTAAATTACAATTACTCATTTACCTCCACCAGATCTTGAAGTTAGAGTTAATGTGTTTTCTCCTATTACACATCTGCTATGCAGTCTTACCCTAGTACCTGGTGTATAGTGGATACTCAATGTTGGTTAAATTAAATGAATTTACCCTGATTTCTATAGTCAGATAGATACTGGTAGCTTTCTCAGGGACATGAGTGATCAAAATCAAGTAGGCTTCTATCTATACTAGATTAAGCATTTTACTAATTTCATAGAAAAATATGTGTAAAACAATAAACAAAACATTCATGTAATTGATAATTAAAGAGAAAAGATAGGGGCACCGGATATAGGGAAACCTCCTGGGAAAGATTAACAAGTTAGGAGTATTGTGAGTCATATTTTTTTTTCATTGTTTTACAATCTTAACAGCTTTTCTTAGATTCCTTCCTTTTGAGCTGTGGCATAACCTGAATATTAGGGTTGTTTTTTTTAACCCCACCCTGGTTGCTGTAGTTGATGAGTCATAGAAACCAGAGAAGGGAAAGACCAGTGAAATCATCTGGTTTATCTCCAAATTAGGGAGTGGAGCGTTGGGATTTGGGGAAGACTAACCTCTCATTTGAAAAGACAAAAGGAAAATACTGCAACTAGAGCTGATTAGAGCAGCTCACCCATCTGTTTGCCTTTTGCTTCTAACACAGTCCTGAGATCCACCCTGTTAGAAAGCAATCAGGAATTCTTACCAAGGGCCCCAGGAAAACCAGATGCCAAAGTGTTGAGGAGTTGAACCAAAATTCTACTGCCTGAATAATAAAGTCGGATTATGAATCTTTCAGTGATTGTTTTAATGGAGTCTTACAGAATTTGAAACTCTGTTTTTAGCAAGGTCTTATAAATTTAAGAGCTAGCAAAAGCCTCACAGAAGATCTGGGCTAAAATGCCTAGTTCCCAGATGCAGAGACTAGGGTGGAGATGGTAAGAGATGATAGGTATGCCTAGGTCAGGAGTACAGACTGTCAATCCCTTTCTCTCTGTGTCACAGTCGCACAGTATCCTCCGTCACTATGCTCTCTTCCACTGTCATCGTCCTCCTCTTCTCCTCCTTCTTGTTCTCCTTTTTTGCATTGTTGGCTGAAGCAATGGCAGAGACAGTTCAGCATCCGTGTCTGCTCCTCATGTTAACCAAGGCTGACCCCCAGGTATTACATGAGCTTGGGCCACAGAGGCAAGTGGATGCCACTTCAGCCTCACCTGCAGCCTGTCTACTACGCTTCTTGCTCTCCTCCTACTTCTTCTGTGTCGTTCCAGCTGCAGAACCTTGGCCTTATCTCCTGTTCAGACTTTGCCCTTGTCCTTTGAAATTTTTAACAAATCATAGTGTCCTCACCTTCCCCCTTGATACCTAGCTTAGCTCTCCCCCAACTTTTGATGACTCATAGCATCCCTGCTCCAACTTTGGCCTCTTGGGTTGCAGAACCGGCTTCATACTGCTTGCTCTTTGCCAATGTCCCCTTACAAAATGGGGAGGACTCTTAGAACCTTATCAATGCTGATAGCATCTGTATATCCCCAATGTAAATCCCCATATCTAGTTATCTGAGTATGTTATCACAGGTTCACATTATTGGAAATCTAAATTCCTTTGCAACATTAGAGATATTCAACAGTTGCCTGTTATTTTATTTTGATAATATTCTAACAGACTTATTTTACTTTAAAGTGATTTTTTCAGTCACAACTATACATTTGAATAACTTAGGGACTAAAAACATGTTAGGGTCTCATGACCCAAAGACTCTGAATGAAAACAACAACTTTATATGGATATATTCAGTTATGCAAGGGGTATTCTTCCCAACTACAAAAATGGAATGCAGAGAAAGAAGTTGGCCAGTTGTATTTAATAAAAATAATCTATTGATCTCCTTGCAAAGAGATATAATTTTGTTATTCAACGTATTTCCATTTAGAAGTCCTGTTGGGTCTGTTTGTTTGTTTGTTTGTTTGTTTTTTGCAGTACTCGAGGGGCACAGGCTCCGGACGACGCGCAGGTTCAGCGGCCATGGCTCACGGGCCCAGCCGCTCCGCGGCATGTGGGATCTTCCCGGACAGGGGCACGAACCCGTGTCCCCTGCATCGGCAGGCGGACTCCTAACCACTGCGCCACCAGGGAAGCCCTGTTGGGTCTGTTTTAATGAGTAGATAAGACCTGTTTACGTTTAGTAACATCCATGTGCCTATAGACATTAATGTGCCTAAATCAGTTACATTTGAATAAGGATTGAGTTTTACAGCTAAAAGAGAATTTGAAGATTTTCTAGTCAAAGCCCCTCATTTTCCAGATAAGAAACAGAATCATAGATCCTGGGTAATTTGTCCAAGTAAACTCAATTAGGATAGGAGCTCAGACCAAAACCTCTGCTTCCTGGGGTTGATGATGACTAGCACAGGACTCAGCGATAGAGTACAGTCCAGCAAAGTCAGGTCTTTAAAGATGCAGAGCCTGTCATGGGCCCACACTGGGCGAGGTGCTGGAGTTGCAAAGACGAACAGGGAGCTCCCTGTCTAATGATACAGCCTGGTACGTAAACAGCCATAGTGCCATGGGATAAAGAAGTACTGCAAATAAGACAAAGGTTATGTGAATAAAGACGTCTATTCTTCCCTTCCCATAAACCTCATGCCACGAGGTATCTTATTTATTATATTATCTTGCTTAGCAAACCTTTTTATTTTTTCTATATAGTATATGAATGTGTAAGCTTTGGCCCTACCTAAGTTATATTATCATAAATTATGATTCGAGGAATCAAAATCAAATGAGGGACTTCCCTGGAGGTCCAGTGGTTAAGACTCTGCACTTCCACTGTGGGGGGCACAGGTTCGATCCTGGTCAGGGAACTAAGATCTGATGTGCCATGCTGCGTGGCCAGAAAAAAAAAAAGAAATGTTGGTTTAAAAAAAATCAAATGAAATTTTACTGTATTGAGTGTTTTCTGCAGAGGGTGCTGTGATATCCAACTTTTACTCTATAGTTTTTTAATTGTATTTTCTTGAATATATTTGAAAAAATACCATTAAGAAGATTGAAGTTTTCCCCAAAGCCTGCCACAGGCTGTTATAATCTTAGTGTGTAAGATGGAAGCCCTCTTTTCACTATTTCTTTTTTCATCTATGTTTAAAATTATAGAAGTAATATGTATTCATTGTTAACAAAAATCAAATAATATAAAGAAGTGTATAAAAGGTGAGCATTCTCCTTTACACATACACACCAATCTTCTTCTTTCCCAAGAGCTAATCAATATCAGCTTGGTCTATATCCTTCCATATATTTGCATGTGTGTGTATATACACTTTTATACACCCACACACATATATAAATATGTAAATGTACATACATAGCTATTAACTTAAAACTAGAGTCAAATTAGTATTATTAGTCTAATTGACTTTTTTTAACTCAGGAGTTGTAAGGTCTTTATAAAAATATTGAAACACTCAAAATGTATCTAGTAGACATTTAATAAAGATGAAAACATTTGAAGTGTAGTTATCTTTATGTGTGTTTTCATACTCACTAAACATTTTATTTTATGAAAAATACTGTCCTATTTTAAGCAAACTCTTATGGCTAAGAGATGTATCTTTTATTACAGAATTAGGATTTTTCCAGACACTTAGCACCTAAGTAATATTTGTATATATGTTGTGGAAAATGCTGCTTGAAGGAATGATAGAGGCTGAGAGAGTTTGAAATATTTATCCTCTGACTTGCCAAACCATAAAAATGCAACAAAATGTACTGAGGTAAGACCTAAGATGCTACTCTGATGGCTCAGGAAGCATCCCAATATCTCAGCAATTTAATATAAGGGTGATCATGATAGGGTGGATATGTGTAGCCAGATCTGTTTTCATAATGTTTTATATATCAGTATTGTAATAACTTAGCATGCCAACAGACACAGGTTTACACTCACATTCTGCTTTCTCTTCTGTTTTACTCTATATTTTTGAAAACTGTCCATACTGATCTAGCTTCAGTCAGTAATAGCCTCACTGATGGGCACTTAGGGCATATCAACCTTATAATGCTACAATAAAAATCCTATACACATATGTTGTGGTCATGCATGACACCCTTTTCAGGATAGCTTTCTTGAAGCAAAATCACTGAATCGAAGGGTATGAACATTTTAAATATTGATAGATACCGCTAAATTGCCTTCTCACCGATAACATATAAGCATTTCCATTTCAGCCATTTCCAACCACACCGGATACTATCAGCCTTTTAGTTTTTGCCAGGTAAGTTTAAGTATGAATAAGGACAAGGTAATGTTTTATGGAGAGAAATCCAGTAGTAAGAGGTACTGGGTAAGAGTGTCGGCACAACCAGTAACAACCAAATGCCTGTCCTCCAGGGGCTCCTGCCTAGTTGCAGAGACCAGCAAATAAAAGAATAACGATGCAAGGTGATAACTGAGAGAGGAGAAGTACATTAAAAACGTCAAGAGAAACAGATTAGCGCCAAATCTGCCTGTAGGGCTTGGGGAAGGTTTTCCTTCATGAGAAAATAATATTTGCTCTGATGATTGAAGGACGAGGAGAAACTCACTATTAAGGAAAGTGGGAAAGGGCATTCCAGGCAGGGAAGCAGCGTGGAGAAAGGCATGAGTATGATTGGCAGTGGTGCAAGGTGGGAGTGAAGGGAAAGATGTGGGCAATTGGCTGTCAGGTCAGTCAGACCCTACCTACCAAGAAGGGTTTCCAGAGAGGGGTCATGTAATCAGAACTATTTCATAGAAAGATATTCTGGATGCCTTGTAGAGAATGAATTGAGACCAAAAGTATATGTTACAGCTGGGAAAGAGAGGTTGAAGTCACTGCAGACATTTCCCTGAAAATATCTGAAAACAAAACAAATAGTGGTTTGACCACACAGAGTGCTCTGTGTGGTTTGGGTCATGATACCTTTATTCAACAAGTGTGTATTGAAACCGTACCATGAGTTCAGCAGGGCTAGATGCTGAAAGAACTCAAAAAGCCAATGAAATAGCCACTGTTTTTTCAACACCTACAATACACCAGGCACTTTTTGTACTTTGTCTAATCTTTACATTTGTCCTGCAGTATCACAAATGAGAAAACTGTGGTTGTTAAAGAAGCAGAGGGACTTCCCTGGTGGCGCAGTGGTTAAGAATCCACCTGCCAGTGCAGGGGACACCAGTTCGAGCCCTGGTCCGGGAAGATCCCACATGCCGCAGAGCAACTAAGCCCGTGAGCCACAACTACTGAGCCTGCACTCTAGAGCCCGTGCACCACAACTACTGAAGCCCGCATGTCACAACTACTGAAGCCCACACGCCTAGAGCCTGTGTTCCGCAACAAGAGAAGCCACCACAATGAGAAGCCCGCACACCGCAACGAAGAGTAGCCCCCACTCACCGCAACTAGAGAAAGCCCGCACACAGCGATGAAGACCCAACGCAGCCAAAAATAAATAAATAAATATATATTAAAAAAAAAAAAAAACAGAAACAGAACAAGATGCCAGAACTGGTTCACTCCAAGCCCCACTCTCGTTCACGGACTCAGTCTCTCTGATTCTCCTCTACCTTCTTCCCTCCCTCTCTTCCTTCCTTCCCTCCCTCCTTCCCTTCCTTCCTTTCTTCCTCTCTACCTCCCTCCCTTCCATCTTCCCTCCTCTTTTAATATTTATCTTCAGCTAAGTTATATAGGTGAATAGTTCTAAAAGTCACATATTTACACAAGAATTCTATATCAGTTCTATATAAATCAGAGTTAAGCTTATTTGTTAGTAACAGAGACTGGATGTAAGTACTTTAAGGTAGAAATTTATTTTTTCTTTCATGTACAAGAAATCTGGAGGAAAGCAGTCCAGGATTGAATTGATGGTTTCACATTCATCAGGAAAACAGCCTCCTCCTGACTTTTTGCCCTGTGCTTTTGTCTTCATCCTCAAGTTTTTTGATCTCCATCCTTTGTGCCTAGTTTCCATCTTCCAGTTTTCCTCAAGATCCACAGTAACCGAGGGAGCTCCAGACATCACATCAAGTATTAGGCAAAGGAAGTAGGAGAAAAAAGGGTGTTCAGAGCAAAAAAACCCAAACCAAACCAAACCAACAAACTAAAACAGACCTTTCCTTCTCATGGCAACTGTTTCAGCTATATATTGCTGCATAAGTAACCAGCTCCAAATTTAGTTTCTGAAAACAATAATTTGTTTTGCTCACTAGTTTGCAGTTTGGACAGAGCTTGGTGGAAAGGCTTGTCTCCACTCATATTTAGCTGGCATGGTCCACCTTCAAGAGAGCTCACACAGATGTCAGAGCATCACACAGATGTCAGGTTGGCACTGGCTGTCAGGTATAGACTTTGGAACGTCTCCATAGGCTGCTTGGGCTTCCTCATGGCATGGTGGCTGGATTCCAAGGCAAATGTCTCAAGTAAACAAGGTAGAATTACAATCAGGATCTAGCCTCAGAAGTCACACAGCATTCTGTTGGTCAAATAAGTCACAGCAGATCATGAGATTCAAGGGGACTGGGCATACCCTCCTCCTCTTGATGGTCAAGTGACAAAATTCTAGAAGAGCATCTGGGATGGGAAATATTACTGTGGTCATCTTTGGAGAATATAATGTTGCGTCTCAGTCCATTTGGGCTGCTATAACAAACTGCCATAGATTGCGTGGCTTATGTGCAACAGAAATTTATTTCACACGGTTCTGGAGATAGGTAAGTCCAAGATCAAGGTCTGGTGAGGACCCACGAGGCTTGTAGGATCTTAGTTCCCCAACCAGGGGTTGAACCTGGGCCCTTGACCCCCAGGGAATTCCCTGGGCCTCTTTTTTTTAACATCTTTATTGAAGTATAATTGCTTTACAGTGTTGTGTTAGTTTCTGCTGTATAACAGAGTGAATCAGCTATATGCATACGTGTATCCCCATATCCCCTCCCTCTTGGGTCTCCCTCCCACCCTCCTTATCCCACCCCTCTAGGTGGTCGCAAAGCACCAAGCTGATCTCCCTGTGCTGTGCAGCTGCTTCCCACTAGCTGTCTATTTTACATTTGGTAGTGTATATATGTCCATGCCACTCTCTCACTTTGTCCCAGTTTACCCTTCCCCCTCCCCATGTCCTGAAGTCCATTCTCTACTCCTGGCCTCTTTTATAAAAGTACTCATCCCATGTGAGCATTCTGCTCTAATGGCCTAATCACTTCCCCAAAGCCCCATCTCTAAATACCCTCACATGGAGGGTTAGGTTTCAAGATACGAATGTGGGGAGGATATAAACATTCAGTTTATAGCATGCTGCAATAGTTTTTTGTTTTCCTGGAGCTTTTCATTTAATATCAATAGTTTTTCTTATCACGCTCACAGATTCGTTCCTAAGCCACCCAGTGAAGCTGTTAATGTCTTCTCAGTATGTTCAAACACCTGGGGTAATTTCTTCCTCCTACTCTTTCTGAGGCATTTGTGCTAGAGTCTTTGGTCCTCTTCTCCAAGCTAGACTGGTTGCTCTTTTTTTTTTTTTTTTTTTTCTTTTTTTGGCCGTGCTGCACGGCTTGTGGGATCTTAGTTCCCCAACTAGGGATCAAACCTGGGCCTTCGGCAGTGAAAGCACGGAGTCCTAACCACTGGACCGCCAGGGAATTCCTTAGACTGGTTGCTCTGTATGCCTGCTGCACAGCTATTGTTCCAAGTTCTCTCTTCCCCATCATTCTGGGAATTCTGTTCACTTATTTGTGCATTGAATCCCTGGTTTTCTGGATCCAATGCTCCAGTTTTTGCTCTATTCTCTTGTTTTGGTGAAGTACATCATTCAGAAGTCTCCTGAGACGGGGTGTATAGTGGGATGAATGGTGGCCCCCCAAAGCTTATGTCTCCATCCTAAGCCTCAGAATCTGTGACTATTTCCTAATTTGGAAAAAGGGTCTTTGCAGATGTAATTAAGTTACAGATCTCAAGATGAGATTATCCTCGATTATCTAGGTTGTTCCTAAATCCAATGAGAAGTGTTCTTCTGAAAGACAGAAGAGGAGGAGGTGCAGAAACAGAGAAGAGGGCCTTGTGAAGATGGAGGAAGAGATTGGAGTGATACAGTCGCAGAGAATGACTGGGGCTGCCAGAAGCTGGAAGAGACAAGGAAGGATTCAGCTTTAGAGCCTCCAGAGGGAGTATAGCCCTGCTGATACCTCACTTTCACACTTCTGGCTTCCAGAACTGCAAGAGAATACATTTGTGTTTTTTAAGCCGCCAGGTTTGTGGTAACTTGTTATGGCAGCCTTGGGAAACTTAACACAGGGCACATAGGCATAAACAACATTTTTGAAAACTGTTAATTATGCATGCATTCTTGATTTATTGTTTGGCTGGGTATGGAATTCTAGTTGCAAAATAATGATTTTTTATATTTATCTTTCCTGATACATTTATAAGTTAGCATTCTTCTCTAATTAAGAGCTTTCTCTGTCCCCTCTTTGTGTATTTTCTGTTTTACTATCAGACTATTCAATGTATATCATCAATTCCTATCATTATTCAATGTGTATCATCAGTTCCTATCATAATTCAATATGATGCTCACATTGCCCCCAATTTTAACCAGTGAGAACCCCTTCAAGTTGGCTTTTGTGTCGTTTTGATATGTTCCCATAAGTGATTTAGCTCAAAGCCCATCATGTATTTTCTCTCTGTCCCACCTCTGGAACCAGCCATTTCTCTAAGAACTGGACCATTTACTGGGGAATAGTATTTGGAAACTAAGATCTGAGTCTTATCATGACATTCTCCTTTCTTACCTTTCATATATGACTTATTTTTTTAATCTCTCTGGAATCTTTTAGGAATTTCTCCCTGGCCCCATCCAGTGTTCTGAAATTTCATGTTAATGTGCCTTGGGTTTGTTTTTCCATTTCTTGTAGCTTTTTCAATCTAAAGACTCAGCCTTCAGTTCTAGAAAATGGTCTTCAATTATTTCTTCGTGATTTTCTCCCCTCCATTTTGCCTATTTTTCTTTCTAGAACTCCTATTATTTGGATGTTGGGTTTTCCAGATAAATCTTTTTCCTCTTCTGGCCATGTCTTCAAATATATAATACATTATTATATACTGATTGCATATAACAAGGCTCAAGGTAATAACAGCTTTATGGTTGGTGAGACTCTAAGCCATATAATGTAGGGGACTTGGAGACAGCCTGTGTCTCCCTGAAGCAATGGTGGTATGTGAGACAGATGGTGTAATGGAAAAAAACAGTGGATTGAAAGGCAGACAAATGTATTCTACCCTCATTTCTGCCACTTACTAGTTTAAGGATTGTGATAGATTGTCTACAGAGGTGGTTGCCAACAACTCCTTCCACTCATGTAAACATAATGTCTCTCCCTTTATGAAGAGGTGGAATCTATTTCCCCTTCCCTTGAATCTGGGTTATATGACTTCCCTTAATCAATGGGATGCAGCGGAAGTGGCACTGTTCCACTTTTGGGCCCGTCAGCTTCCACTTTCACTCTTGAAGATCAGTAACTACCCTGCTGGAGGGAGGCCCTTGTGGATCTTCCAGCCTCATTTGAGTCTCCCTAGACAACGCTAAATAGATAGACCAGAGATGCACTGACTCCATGAACTCTGCCCTATGTGGAATCATGAACAAATACGTCAGTGGTGGTTTTAAGTTTCTAAGATTTGGAGGTGGTTTATTTCCTAGTAATAGGTCACTGAAACAGAAGTTAGTATGTGGATGTGGAGTGTTGCTATAACAAAAACCTAAAATATATGACATTGACTTTACTTGCAGACAGTAACCAGAGAGAAGACTGTTAGCGGAGGTTGGAAAAGCGGTAAGGAAATTGCTACAGAAGGCTGGAGAAAAGGCAACCCAGGTTATGTATTGGCAGAATGTTTAACATTACTGTTGCCTGTGGTAACATGAGTGATAAGAAAATGTGCCTAATGAACTTGTGGATCTAGTCAAGGAGATTTCCAGGC